>NW_024870678.1:22922500-23522500 GCF_019054845.1 Dipodomys spectabilis
TGATAACCCTGTTCTTATGCCAATTCTACAGAAGAGATGATTCAGAGACGCAAGTGTAAAAACTAGTTGAAGCTAGTCCTATCGACCTATGTATCGGCAGGTTCCACATCACAGATTTAGCCAACTCCCTGATCAGAAATATTTGGGGAAAAAAATTGTGTCTGTATTGAGCATGAACAGACTTCTTCCCTAGCCAATACAGAAGGATTATTAGTATAATATTTACATTGTGGGCTGGGAAAGTGGCTCAGTGGTAGAGCGTTTGCCTTGCATGCTCAAGGCCTTGGGTTCGATTCCTCAGCACCACATAAGCAAAAAAAAGAAAAAAGAAAAAAGCCGGAAGTGGCGCTGAGGCTCAAGTAGTAGAGCGCTAGCCTTGAGCTGAAGAGCTGAGGGACAGCACCCAGGCCCAGAGTTCAGGCCCCACGACTAGACCCAAAAAAAAAAAAAAAAAATTTACATTGTATTAGATACTATGAGAATTCCAGACATGCTGTAGAAGGCCAAGGAGGCTGTGAGTAGGTTACTGCAAACGGACAATTTTTGTAGGGATTTGAGTATCTGTGGGCTTAGGCGTCCCTGGGGGGTCCAGGATGACTGTAAGTGGTGGACCCTTAATCCTCATTCTGTTCTCTTGTAGCATGTGCCCTCTAAGGAAGGAGATGACTTCTCATTTCCGAGTACCCTGGAAGCTTTCAGGCCAGGGTAGCCTGCTGATGGGAAAGGACTGGTACCATGAGGAGAGAAGAAAGGGGAAATAGGCAAGGACATTGTGTGGAGACAGAGCACCACTCTTCCCGGGAAACAACAGATTCATAACTAGATGGTAGTGCATTCATCAAGGGAAAAAAAACAAAAAACCCAACAGCTGAATGCTAACAAGAGAAGAAGGAGAATGAAGGGTTTTATATATGACAAGTGGCTCCAAAAGATGGCTGTGCCCCAAGCAAGAAGCAGTGGCTGCGATCAACTTGAGTCATCTCAAACTGTACACTGCTTAGAAACTACCTTGGGAGGAAGTACAATCTTGACTATACACATCATTCTTATATTCCAAGTCCCTGGCTTATCACTCCATTACTTGTTTCATATTTTAAGATACAGCAAAACCTTATCAATGCTAGATATTGACAGACAGATAAAGGTCACACTGATAGCTTACAATTTAAGAGAATGGCAAACATCTTTTTTTAAATTTTTATTTTTGTGTGTGCGTGTGTGTGTGCGCGCGCGCGTGCATGCACGTGCGTATACACACTACTCTTGGGGCTTGAACTCAGGGTTGTGGGTGCTGTCCCTGAGCTTTTGTGCTCAGGCTAGCACTTTACTGCTTGAGCCACAGCTCCACTTCTGGCTTTTTGGTGGCTAACTGGAGATCAGAGTCTCATGGACTTTCCTGCTTGGACTAGCTTCAAACTGTAATCCTCAGATCTCAGCCTCCAGTGCCAGGCTGGCAATCATCTTCTAAATAGAGATTTAAAAAATACATAAACCTAAATAGTATATTGAAAATGAACTTTGTATACAACTTGTGGGTTGGGACAGGAGGGAAAAACGAGGAAAGAGCAAAAGAAGGGGTGACATTATACAAAAAGAAATGTACTCATAACCTGACTATATGACTGTAACCCTTATGCACATCACCTTTATATATATATATGTTTGTTTGTTTGTCATGGGGCTTAAACTCTGGGCCTGGGCATTGTCCCTCAGCTCTTTAGCTCAAGGCAAGCACTCTACCACTTGAGCCACAGTACCAGTTTCAGTTTTCTGGTGGTTAACTGGAGATAAGAGTCTCATGGACATTCCTGCCTGGGCTGACTTTGAACTGCGATCCTCAGATCTCAGCCTCCTGAGTAGCTAGGATTACAGGTGTAAGCCACTGGCTCCCGGCTGAGATTTGCCTTACAAACTAAAAGCAAATAAAAAATAGGTTGACATCATAAGGTAATTGCTAAAAATCATAAATGTGATAAACATTTAATAATAGGAGTTGTGACTTGGGAACCTGACTACTGTGCAGCTTGAGAACTGGGGAATATACACTTTTTTTTCCCATGTCCATTTACTTCTTGCCCACCGCCTATCTCCTGTCCCCAGAGTTGGCCTTCAACTCCTCTGCAGTCAAAGTGTGACCTACCATGTTGGAGACATGGGTCTCCAAGAAAACATGGTAAAATGTGGAAGAAGCTCACATCCTTTAAGTACTTGGTCACCAAATCTGCAATGTCTCATCCTGCAATTTCTTTTCCTTTTCTGGATTTTCCTGCCATTCATTTTTCTACAACAGCAAAAGTTCTTTAGGACTATGATATAGGTAGTAGTATTTATTTTCAACCCCAGCTTTATAACTGACAAATAAAATTGTATATATTTGCTCTATGTATATACTGTGAAATGCTCACCACAATCAAGTTAATTACCATTTCCATACCCTCACTTCGTTATTATTCTCTGTGTGTAAAGTACACTTAAAGTCTACTCTCTCAGCAAATTTCAATTATTAAATATACAATATAGTATTGTCTTTTGACATCTTCTGTACATTAGGTTCCCCAAACTTTTTTTTTTTTAACAGTAACTAGGATTTAGCCTTTTGGTTCTTTTTTTGTCTTTAAATTTTTTTTTTTTATTGTCAAGGTGATGCACAGCGGGGTTACAGTGACATAGGTAAATGTACTTATTACATTTCTTGTCAAGCTTGTTACCCCTCCCCTCACTTTTCTCCTACTTTACCTCCCCTCCACGCCTCCCCAAGTTGGACAGAGGACGTCCAACATATTGTCTTGTATATGTCGCTGTGGCATTGGTTCTCCCCTTGTCCTTTGTCTCATCATTCTGTTGTCCCCCTTCCCTTCCTAATTCAAATAAACCTCTGGTTTTTGAGACAGGACCTCACCAATACCTTTGACCATACTAGCCTCTTGTCTCCACCTCCAGAGCATCTAGGATTGCAAGCATGTAGCACCATGCTCTACTCATTTTTCTTCTAACTCAAATTTGTACCCTTTGAGAAATACCTCCACCCCTCCTACTCTACCCCCTCTTGTCGGCAACAAAGCTTTATTCCACAGAGAGTTACATAATCCTGCATTATTTTGTATTCCTTAGAAAAGATTAAAAAAAAAGTGGAAGCAATGTGTTTAATAACAAACAAAAGGATGAAGATCTAGTTGTTCTATTTGACAACCTAATGCACATAGACTGCCCAAGCCCTAAATTTGAAAAAGATAATACTTATAGTATACTATCCTTATTATAAATTTAATTTTTTCTTGCAAACTTTCAAACATTTCACATAAAAATCTTTTTTTTTTTTTGGGGGGGGGGGGTCCGTCGTGGGGCCTGAACTCTGTCCCTCAGCTCTTCAGCTCGAGGCTAGTGCTCTACCACTTGAGCCACAGCGCCACTTCTGGCTTTTTTCTTTTTGCTTATGTAGTGCTGAGGAATCGAACCCAGGGCCTCATGCATGCAAGGCAAGCGCTCTACCACTGAGCCACCTTCCCAGCCCCCACATAAAAATCTTATAAGCCAGATTTGACAACTATTACCAAAATGATGCAGATTAAATTCTTGGTGTTTGATAGAATTTAATGCTTATCTAATAAACTACTAACAGTGTGGCCATTGCTATCTTAAGAGGTAAATGCTAAGAAACAGATTTTACTTATGATTTATAGTTATACAAAGGTAAAAACAGATTCATATTATAAGAAATCCTATGCAGTTCATTATTGGCTGAAAAATGTAAAAGCTAAAAATACACAGATCTAGTATACACAATTAAAATACCCTGTTCATCTGCTAGTAACGGCTACTAACTGTTTTTCATGTCAGTATTACTTAATAGTTATGTTACTTGCTTTTTATTTCCTTTAGACAGTCCCCAGAGGAAATGATCTTTGAGATTCTGGGTAAGGACTTTGTTACCTGTTAATCTTATAGTACCTTGGACAGTGGTGACAGCTATAAGTGCTGTGTATTTAAGCGAAACATCAGTTAAAGGGGGGCTCTGTGCAGCTATAAGTAAAAGCAAGCTGTGTACACTATTGTTTTTTGTTTTTATTTTGAGTTACTATCACTAGATAGTCCAGGCTGATCTTTAACTCTTCATCTTCCTGTCTCCTAAGTGGGGGTAACTCCATACCCAGCTAGCTCCATGTTTGTTTTCTTCAAGGAAGGAGGAACAATATATTAGTGGAAGGCCTCTTAGAGACCACATGTGCAATAAACTAGAATCTTTTTTTAAAAATACACTAGAATCTTTAAGTTGCAGAAATAAACTCCTATCACATTTGAACTTTATTCACCATAGTGGTCAAAATTATAGTTTGGTAAAATCAATAAAATGTACATTCGTTTTCTAAATGGATACTTTTACCTTGAACCTATGATCAAGGGTTCCCAATCTTTCCTCTTGTTATTACATAGATGAGCGATCAGCTCACATCGGCTTTCCTGTGGCACTTGTGAGACTCATGCTGGCTAAGGAATAATTGTACTGACATTATTAATTTAAGCTGGAAGCAGAAGTTCTTACTAAACATTTCAGCAAAATATTTGGATTTTTGGATTACTGAGGCTGAAACTGCTGGAAGAGTCAATTGCTTATTAAGGCTGGAGATGAAGTCAGTGATAGAACACAGGCCCAGCAAGCACAAGGTCCTGGGTTCCATGTCTGCTTCCTCAAGAAATAAATAAATAAAAATAAAAAGTCAAAAAAATAAAAAGTCAATTGCTTCTTTAAATGCAAGGACTCTGCCAAAATACTGTATCTCCACGCACTTTGTTATGAATTCTAAAAGGCATTCTAGAAGGCAAACCAAATAATATGGACACTCACTGTCTTTACTGTCCAATGCTTGCAGGTTAATTACAGTGTATTTCAGATGCGATTTCACTGGTAGGGAGGATTAATGGGAAAGCCAGACAGCTGGAGTCCAGTGTTAGATCAGAAATTAAGATGAGAAACTTGACCTAGTTTCAAAAGGGGTATTTGTTAAGTTCCTCAAATCAAACTGGTAATTGTTTTGGTATTCTCCTCAGAATTGGAGAGTAAAATTTCTAGGTTACTGCAAGGAACTAAAATAATAGTCTATATGCAGAAGAAACTCTTGAACATCTTACATCTCTGACTTAAAAAATTCATAATTTGATTTTTCCTATTTTGCATGATTCAGGCTACATTCACTGTTATTGCTTCTTTAATTTATAGACTTCTGAAGCAAACACCCCTTAGTGCTGGAAACTGGCTCTCACACTAGAAGACAAGCCCCTGTTGAACTATTATCACAGTATCTTTAATGCTATGGCATATCCTTTACCAGGTGTTCTCTGAGAAGGATGTTGTGATATCAAATGCATTTTGAAAATTGCATGAATTGTGTTTCTTTCTTTAGGGAATGACAATACATACAACCCTATGCAATATTTTGAGAAATCCTTAAAACAAACAATTTAATGAATTCTTCCAAATTTGCATGATTCACCTCATTTTCTTTAGTATTTAACAATCTGGGAGAGCAGTCTGAGGGTACACTTTGCAAATGTCATTACTGTATATTCACAAATTATATACATGATCTACTTTCAATATGACATCTTCTATAATATAAACAAAATGTAGTAGTAAATTCTTTTTATGAGATAAATGTACTGACATAAACATCCTGATGGAGAATTTAGGGGAAATCAAATTTAGAAGGTTACCAGATTGCCTTAGGAGAAGGTAACTAAATTTGAAGGCTTAATAATCAATTTCACTTAAGTTTTTTTTATGCTTTGAATATAAATCCATAATGCATCTTCAAACATGGCAAAAATAGATAGCAAACACCATTAGTAAGGCTCCACATGTCTGATGCAGATGGATATTTTCCCCCTTATCCTAAACCTCAAGAAACATCAAATACAGCTAACTAATGGTGTTATTAGGGTTTGACAGACCATCACAGTCTATCCTATTGTATCCAAATGAACCGTTGGAATGTCCACACTAAAATCTTGGATGTTCTGCAAAACTGGAGCAACTATCTGCTCAATTTACTAATCTTAACAGAAAAAAAAATCAACACAAGAAAGCAAGAATGCAGAAATCAAATGCTAATTAGAATAAAATGGTGTGTGAAGGGGGAAAAAGAGGGGAAAGCCTCCAGATGAGGCTGTGTATGTGAGAAAGATGGCTCCTGTCTTGGCAAGCCCCACAGCAGGACAGAAGGCTGAAGGCTACCTGGAGACAGAGGAGACTGTTGCCCTGATGGCTGGAAGTTTCCTGCACAGCCCTTTATATCCCTAAATAATGCGAGTGAATTTACTTAGTTTTGTTTTTTTGGATGAAATCTTCTGTACATAATTTTACTAATAGGCACCATATGGGAAGCATCTGTAGCTTTTCTCAATTTAATTTTCATAGACAAAAAAAAAAAAACACTGATGAAAATAGCCCCACAGCCTGCAAGAGCCACTGTAGCCTGACCTAGTTAGGTTCGTGAATGTGAGCTGCCTTAATCCTGCCCCCGCCTGCAGGCGGTGACAGTGCCTGGAGCTCAGGCTTTAGGGTTCACCTAAAGGTCTCTGGAGTTTATAGGTTGGTCAGCTAGGTGTTTAAAACCACTGTACTGTGGATCTGACCTAAACTCAAGGAAAAAAATAACCAAAGTTCAAACACACAAACCACAAAACCCCATAACCACATAAAATGACTAATGCTAGTATCTTCTACATGTGGTCAGGAAAAGAAAGCTAAGTATTCCTCATCAAGAAAATGGGAGAAGAAAGACTTGAGGGTGTAGCAAGTGACTACCATGCTCATATCCTTGAATTGGATTCCCAGCACTGGAAAAAAAAATACACCAGAAAATGTCAGAAAAAAATGTGATTTATGCAAAACAAGAAAATGCTAATAAGTATATAAAAATGTTTACCCGTAATCAAATAAATGCAAGTTGGAACAATAAACTGCCATTTCTTTGCCCACGAAACACAGAAATTTCAAATAAGAGAATGTAGCATTCTATTTCAGAAGAATGTCTCAAAAATGTTTCTGACACTATCTATCAGCTACAAATAAACCACATATGTAATGACATGCTGATTTTGTAAACACACAGTTTATAAAAGCCAAAGTAATATATAAAAACATTAATGTAGCTATATATGTAGATGGTGGGATGATACTGACTTAAATTTTTTAAATTGTTTTCTGTATTTTCTAAATAAACTGGTAACTTTTCTCACTAGAAAAATGCACGCAGCCAGGAGCCAGTGGCTCACACTTGTGATCCTAGCTACTCAGAAGGTTGAGATCAGAGGAGTGCAGTCTGAAGCCATCCTGGTAGCAAAGTCCACAAGACTCCATCTCTGAGCAACCAGCAAAATTGGACTAGAGACATGCCTCAAATAGTAGAATACCAGCTATGAGCATGAAAGCTGAACAAACAAGAGCATTAAGGGCCGGAGTCCAAGCCCCAGAATTGGCACACACACACACACACACACACACACACACACACACACACACACACACACACACACACACACACACACACACACACACACACACACACACACACACACACACACACACACACACACACACACACACACACACACACACACACACACACACACACACACACACACAGAAATGAATGAATGAAGCATTTAAAAATATTTAGGAAGTAGTGAGGGAGAGACGCCTGGAGTATTTTATTTCTGTTCATAATATTTTGTGCTCTAGTTGTTAGTGATGACAGAAAGAAGGCCAGGAGTTGGATCAGGGAGGTGGTGCTTGTTGCATATGCTACTGGACACAGCTTAGAATCCATTAAGAGACAGATGTGTTCTGGGAAAAAGCCATCCTCCACCACCACCCCCACAAAAAAAAGCCTTTGCACGTAAAGGGCACTATCACTTTACTTTTACACTAGTTCACATTCAGCTAATTACAGCACTTCACAAAAACAGCAAATTTCTACACTTTCATCTTCAATAATATAACTTGTAAAATTGTAAGTAGCTTCTGGATAATATTCCTGTATAAGCTTTCTCAGTTTTTTTCTTTGTATCTAGCGGGGGGGGGGACCATATGCTAAGTATTAACTTCTCTCACATTTCTGTTCACTTTTTAAAGTCTGAAGATAGTGTTGACACTCTTTTGGCAGTCTACTGAGAAAGATTTCTCTTTTTTTTTTAAATCATCAAACAGCAGAAGAAATAATGTATTTCTACATGTGAATTATTTTATGAACAGAAAAATCATCACTGATACCAAATTTTCCTTTTTTAAAATTAAAAATATAGGGACTGGGAAGGTGGCTCAGTGGTAGAGTGCTTGCCTTGCATGTATGAGGCCCTGGGTTCGATTCCTCAGCACCACATAAGCAGAAAAAGCCAGAAGTGGCGCTGTGGCTCAAGTGGTAGGGCGCTAGCCTTGAGCTGAAGAGCTGAGGGACAGTGCCCAGGCCCAGAGCTCAGGCCCCGCATCTGACCAAAAAAAAAATTAAAATATAATTATCTCTTCCAGGCAAGCCAACAAATTTTTGGCTTGTACTATTTTCCATTCTAAGTACTTCTTTTTACTGGAGTTTGAACTAGGGACCTTGTGCTTGCTAGACAGATGTTCCACCACTTGAGCCACACCCCCAGCCCATGCTAGGTAATTCTTAATTAAATCTGTATATATTAAAGAAATAATAATGCATCATAGAAAATAGAGGACAATGCAATTGTTTCTAACATATTTATAAGATGATTTCTTTGTTGCTTTGTATGTCCCTCCCCCACGGTATAACCCATGATTTCAACAGTATTTGATGTTGGTATAATTTGTGGAGAGGAAGGGAAAAAACAAATCGTTTAACTAGGGATACAGGTGGACCCATTGCAACAATGAGATGTACAAGGCGTTACGTTGAAAAACGAACTTTACAACTTTGGTGGGGGGTTTGGGGAGGGTCAGGTGGGGGGAGGGGGGAGTATGGGAAGGGATGGGAAGGGGAAAGAAAGAGGAGGCAGCAATGCTTGATAAGAAATGTACTCGTTATCTTGCCCATGTAATTGTAACTCCTCTGTACGGTATTATCACAATAAAAAAAGAAAAGAAAAGAAAACAGAGGACATGAGTAGGAATTTGAGCTTTTTGCTCAAGGCTCTACCGCCTAAGCCACAGATCCACTTCCAGCTTTTTGGTGGTTAATTGGGGATAAGAGTCTCATGCACTTTCCTGCCTAGGCTAGCTTTGAACCTTGGTCCTCAGATCTCAGAACACCATCACTGGGGGGAGAAGGGATCAGTGCATGCTGTCACGACAGGTAAGAAATTTCATAGACCACTTACAGACGAAAAGCAACTCATGAATCCTCAAGTAGAAAAAAAACCAAACAAACACTTATTCTTCCTAAGTTGCTATTAACCAGCAAATACCTGACTATCCTGTACTTTACCCTCCATACTAATGATAACTTTTTTTTCTTCTCCATTCTTACCTAGCATTAAACAATTTGGCAACTGAATAGCCTGGAGAATTCTTTTGTCGTCCTCCGTTCCTGAACACTATTAAGAAATTTATTACATTTAGGACCCTAATGGTCCTTCAGACAGACCCCCACGCAGTCCTGGCTTCTTCCTGATGTCAGTTAAAATGCTTTAGCTGCCAGCACTATGGAAATGCAAAGACTGATAGGTGTGGTGATGACAGCTCAGCAGACCTTGAGTATCTAGTGCTTTGACGACTATAAGAATCACATGGTACCTGTGGCCCATGCCTGTAATACTAACTACTCAGGAAGCTCAGATCAGATCTCAGGACTAAGGTACAAAGCCAGCCCAGCCAGAAAAGTCAGTGAGACACTATCTTCAATTAACCATCAAGAAGGTGGAAGTGGAAGCTCAAGTGGTAGAATTCCAGCCTCAAGTAAAAATACTAAGGGACACCACCCAGGTCCTTAGTTCAAGCCCCAGCACCAACCTATATGCACATGCAAGTGCACATGTATGCACACACACAGAAATTCACATCTGGAGGGTATGAAAAACTCAAATCATGAAATAGAAGACCACAGATAATTTTAAAGAATTTCAAGAGAGGGCTGGGAAGTTGGCTCAGTGGTAGAGCACTTGCCTTGCATGCCTGAGGCCCTGGGTTCGATTCCTCAGCACCACATAAGAAAAAGAAAAAAGCCGGAAGTGGTGCTGTGGCTCAAGTGGTAGAGCACTAGCCTTGAGCTGAAGAGCTGAGGGACAGCGCCCAGGCCCAGAGTTCAGGCCCCACGACCGGACCCAAAAATAAAAAAAAAATAAAAAAGAATTTCAAGAGAGCTATAGATAACAAGAGAAACTGATTAAAGAAATGGTAATATTTGCCCAAAACTATGAGTTCCATATTTGTTTCAGCATAATTTCAGAATGATTTACAACTCAATAAATGATACCTTTGGGGAAAATGTTACCTTTTAAATGAAAAAGAAATAGCGGATACCCTTTGCTTTGTGTTCTAATTGGAAGACTTCACATCTATTTCTCATAAAATAGTTGTGAAAATCCAGTGACAGTTGCCAAGGCAACAAGCAAGCCCTTTATTAAGGAGAACAGCAAGCTCAAGGTACCAAACTTGTAGAATTATCAATTACACTCAGAGATTCACAAGACATTTCTGACTTGGACACAGCCAGCACAGAGAAGACATCCAATTCCATTTCCAGCTACATGTTTCCTCATCATCTGAAACAAGATATTTCATGTGGTAGTAGCAAGTAGAAACCTTTCTATGTCTACATGGAAAGTCACACAGAAAAATGCAGAAGTCTAAGCATTCAACAATCACATGCCGTGATTATTAATCCTGTGCTTATTAAGTTTTGCTTTCACAATACAACTGGCATCTGAGGAGCCAAGAACAGAAAAAAGAAAATTACTGTTAACACCTACAACATCCCACTTAATAGGCATCAGAAGATTTTCTTTAGTAGCTAAAATTCTAATAATTCCAAAAACTAATCATTTAATTATGTGAGGTAGGAGATAACAGAAAAGTTATTCTTATCTAAATAATATCTAAATAGCCTCATCTTTACTCCCAGCTTTTTGGTGGTTAACTGGAGATAAGAGTCTCACAGACTTTCCTGTCCAGGCTAGTTTTGAACTACAACCCTCAGATCTCTGCCTCCTAGGTAGCTAGGATTACAGGCATGAGTCGCCAGCTCCTATGTCATTTTTGCCATTAATAACACATATCTGAAAGTCAAAGGTACTAACTATACAAATTCTCAGACTACTGGGCTTGCTTTTAATAGACAATATATATATTTTTTAATAAAAGAGCTTACAAATTAGATCATAAGATTCTAAAACCTAAACAGGTTCTTTTATTGTACTTGGTGTTTAGCAGAGCAAGAAGATATTGTCGTGTTAGGTCAAAAGAAGTTATTCAGGGCAATTTCATATATTTTAATCAAACACCTGACCCAATTTATGCCAATGATTTCTAGTGCCAGGATGGGTTGTTTCTGCAAAGACAGATGACAACAAGCAGCAAGCCTCTTGTTCCAGGGATAAAGCTGTTTATGACTGGTGACCTAGATTTCTCACTCTGTGCTGCCTGAACCCCATCTATTAAATAGCATCACCCAGTTATCATGACAACGTCAGACAGTGGGCAGCCATTACTCACACAACACACAGGAAGGAAAATGATCTGGAGAGCAAATTATTTCTGTGTATAAGGTCAGCATCATAAGAAAGCAGGGCACAGAGCAGAAGACTGAACCAGATAGCACAGGGAGTGCTTTAGCCTCTCTCTGTCCTCTCTGTCTCTGTCTCTGTCTGTCTCTCTTTCTTTCTCTCTTTTCCTAGTTTCTTTCCAGAATCATTTTATTCTATGTGAGTGTTACATTTGTTTACTGGACTATATTGCCTGAATGAGAAATCCTAGATTTGAATGTGGAAAGAACCCACAGCAAACATATTAAGTTGATGCTCCCATAATGTTTCCCCCACGTGATTGGCCGGCTATGTTTGCCTTCAGATTCTGATCTGAAAGATGGAAGTTAACAGGAAAATAGCAGAATAATTATGTTATAAATGAATGATCGCCCAGTGCTTCTACATAATTAGTAACATGTACTCTCAATATCTGACTAAGTTGCTAGGGCATTTGGAAGTGGAGGAGTGTGTCCATGTCTTCTCTGGCTTGATCCACTACCCATGGAGATTACATTCCAACAGGAAGTGGCTAGGAAAAGAAAACAAATAGCTCAAGTGTGAGACACTGTGGAATATGTACAACATAGAAAGTAAATATAACATATGTAACCACTTCTTTATCGTCATGCAGCAATAAAAAAAAACACAATAGCTCTATGTTAATGTCCTTATAGAGACTATTAAACATTCTTGAACATGAAGCTTATAATCTTATTTTGTTGTTGTGCTATGGATTGAACACAGGATGGAAACATGCTAGTCCCTCTCATTTGTAGTTTTTATCCCATTTGTCTAAGAATGGAAGTAGATTGTATCATCCTAAAACATTCTCCAGCAAGGCAATGTAAGTTGAAACTCATCTGTCACTGTGAGGCTATTACTTAACCTTTGCGCTTTAGATTACACGTTTATAGAACGGGAATGACAGGATGTGATGGCATAGGACTATGATCCCAGCACCAGAGAGGGAGGCTGAGGCAGGGGGCTTGAAAGTTTGAAGCCAGCCTAAGCTATATAGCAAGACCCTGTCATAGACAGGACTTTTTACTCTTAAGACAAAAATGTCTTAAGAGAAGGAGCAAAGTTTCCTGATAGAGTACTTGTCTAGCATGTGCAAGGACCTGGGTTCAATCTTGGCACCTCACTCCCTCCAAAGGCAGAATGAGGATGGTATGACCTACTTAACTGTAAGGTTATAAGTACTTTAAAACTTTAGTGTTCTTACTGTTTTTATTTGTAAGATATAAAATCACTTCTCTTTTTTAGAGGTAGAAATCTGTAACATGGAGGGTTAACTCAAGCTGGCCTATTACAGGAAATCAATATTTGTTGGGCTGAGTTAGTAAAAGCAAATGTGCAGAGGCAGGAGCCTTAAGCGTCACAGTATCTTTAATGGATGTGACTTCAGAAAGCAAAAAGGGAAACAGGAGGACCTGCCACCACAAAGGCAGCATGCTTAGAATTCAAATGTGGGAACCAAATTAGAATCAGATTTGGAGGCAGTTGTAATACAAAGTCTTATATTTAATGATCTTTTACATATTAAAAAGTGAATTGATATGTTCACTGATTTCAACAAGTACATTTTACTCATGCTGTCTTTAGGGTAAGATAGATGGTTTTCTATTTGGACAGAAAAACCCACCATTGAACAATCCCCTAGTTGTATAATATTGTAAAAATATTTCATTCCACTGAATCATACACTTGAAAATGTTCTAGATGGTGAGTCTTAGGTTATATATAGTTTGCCTAAACTGGAAAAAAAATCTTACATACTTGTGTTCTCTCTAGTAGTTTCCCTGGACACTGAGGTTACAATGAGTCCACAACATCCTTCATTTGTGAGCCATGACTACATGAAAAAGGTATTAACAGGAGACAATCAGCTAGGAAAAACACAGGTGAGAAGACAGTGCCCTTCTGAGAATCAACTTAAGAAACAAGAACTTGCCATGACAACTTCACACAGCTGTGTATCAGTCCTGTGCATCAGATCAGTGGACAGAAAATCTCCTTGGGAACACATGCAGCTGCCAATCACAGATGGAAAGGCCATCATCACACAGAGGCCAGAGTAGAGACCCACACTTCTGTCCATTCCCTTGGACATGAAACGTCAGCTTGACCGTACTGCTAGTACAGTTAGCCCAGGCAGCTGTGACTAGCCACCACTAGGGAGGTAGGAGATTCCCAAGTGTAGGAAGCAGCTTTCTGGCCTAGCTCAACCATCAGACCTCCTGGATCCTCAGGCCTGTAATCCTAGCTACTCAGGAGGCTGAGATCAAGAGGACTCTTATCTCCAATTAATCACCAGAAAACTGGAAGTTGTGCTGTGGCTTAAAGTGCAGAGCACTAGCCTTGAGCAATAAAGGCAGGGACAGCAACCAGGCCCTGAGTTCAAGCCCCATGACTGACAAATAATAATAATAATTTAAAAAGTGAAGAGTTTAACAAGAAAAAAATTGAGCCTTCAACATATACTGCTAATTCCTCAGGGACTTACAATGCAGATAATGTTCTCCATCCAGGTAATAATAGCAACCAGCAAGCTAAGAGACAGAGCACATACCTGGTGTGAAGATGTATGACAGAGTTTTATTAGTAGACACAGGGCTGAGTGTCCTTCCCTATCGGAAGGACCCGGGTCCTCTAGAGGGTTCTGATGGGTCTAAATAAATTCCTTGAAGGATTTTTTAATGCACATAGAATACAAATCAGCCTGTTATCATATATGCGGAATTGTGTGCCTTACGTTCCCCAGTTAAGTTCTACCTCTTAGTATCTCAGAAGTTGCCTCTATCTGGAAATAGGGCTCCAATGAGGCAACTACGGTAAGATGAAGTGACATGGCCCAGTGTCCTTATGGAAAGAGGAGATTGTGACTGGGACATGAAGAGTGAAGACTGCATGAAGACAAGGAGAGCCATGGATAAGCCAAGGCCAGAGGCTCCAGGAGAAGCCAATCCTGCCAGGACTGTGGCTGCAAGGTGGAGAGGAAACTGTGATTAAACCCTGCAGACAGGGCTATGTTACAAGCAGCCAGGAGAAGCAAATATTCAACACCTGCTGTTCCCAATACCAACACACCCCACTAAGCTGATTTTGTTAACAGGAATTTACAGGTATTCATAACTGGCAGCTCTGAAGTTGAAAAGGCCCCTATTGGATGGAAAAGTACAGTAAGTCGTCAGTCAGGATAGTGGCTCCATTTGTTTGAGATTTTCTTAGCTCAGCCTCCACTTCTGGCATGGCTCCAAGGAGAACGAGGTGCCACCAACCTCCCCTGCCTGTGTCATTTACAGGAGCCAATAAAATCTCAGTCATTGTTTACGTGTCCTAATTAACACATAGCTTTGCATATGTCTTCTGGTTCAATCATGTGCTGAGACAAGTAATATTATTATCATGATCTTACAGAGTTTGAGGGACGCAAGCTCAGGAGTTACATAACTTGCCTAAGGTTACACAGCTGATAACAGCCATAGAGCCAGACACAGCCCTCACTCACTACAATCAACTATGTAGAAACACAGAGAAAAAGACCCACCTCCAAGGGCAACACGCCTTGGCTATAAGGGCCAGGAAGTAAGGGTCTTACGTTTTGGGCCACTTGAATATGTCATGCATTTTTCTTTTCCTTTTACAAACCCATTTAAAATGTAAAAGCAGTGAGTGTACCAAATGAAGCTGAATTGTACATTCTTAGCTCTAGACACAAAAAGAGAGTAGTCATATGTGGCTAACAGGTCACAGCTCATCAACCTCTAATGCATCACTGATACTTCCTTGTTTGAAGATGTCAGAAGAGCCATATGTTGCCTTGACTTAGAAATGGAGTATCCAAGAATGGAGTCTCAAAGGAATGAAGTGTCAAAGAGCTGCCAGCCACAGAGCAGTGGCCCACCTTGGCCTCGGCTCTCAGGTCTAGGGGAAGAATCTGCTCTCCTTCCTTGGGGATTTTTGCCTTCAAGGACTTGTGTTGTCACTCGGATAATTTTGGTTACACATGGAAGATAAGGGGTCTACCCTCTGGGCTTTGGTTTTCTTTGACATGGAGAGAGATGTCAGCAGCAGCAAAGAGTGTTGTACTCAAGCTAAATTTAGTTCTCATAGATCTAGCAAGTATAAAAATGGGCTGGGGTTAAAAAATGCAATAAAAAATGAAAAAATGCTCCAAAGAATGTGCTATTTTTTTTATATTGTAGCCTAAAGCCAAATTGCCAATCTGGAGGCAGAGCATGTGTGATAGTCTGTTTTGTGTTGCTTTAACAAAATACCTGAGGCTGGGTCCTTCCTAAAGCAAAAGGGTTGTTTGGCTCATTTTCCAGATAGCTGGCTGATCTAAACAGCAAAGGGCTGGCATTCTGGGAGGCTAGCAACTCCCAGGTATATTTGCAAAATGACAGAAAAATGGAAAGGGTCTTAGTGAATGCAGAAGAAGCAAATATATAAGCAAGAAGGCAAGTGATCTGGGAGGCTACCTGGTCAGGCTCCTCTGTAACAAGCTGCTTTCAATGAAGTGAACTGACTCAAGACTAGCACCCGTAGTTCATAAACCTCTGGGGGATAAACAGTGTCCAAACCATAGCAGGCGCTCTTTGTAAAAGAATATTGTTTCCAAAACAGGATATTGTCAGAATTTAACAGAAGTGCAAGAGATGCAACTACAACACAAATATCCAAAACAAAGAAAATCAACACATCAACGAAAAAACCTACAACACAGGACAAAACTGCAATATGTCAACAGTAAATTTAAGAGTACTGGCTCCAAGCCAGAAGCTGGTGGCTCACGCCTGTAATCCTAGCTACTCAGGAGACTGAGATCTGAGAGTCATGGTTCAAAGCCAGCCTGGACAGGAAATCTGTGAGACTCTTATCTCTAATTAACCACCAGAAAACCAGAAGTGGTGCTGTGGCTCAAGTGGTAGAGCACTAGCTTTAACCTGCAGAGCTGAGGGACAGCTCCCAGGCCCTGAGTTCAAGCCCTGACCAACTCCCTTCTCTCCCCCGCAAAAAAGAGTACTGGCTCCAAAATGATAGACTTGGGTTCTCTTTCAGATTCCAGCACTTCCTGGCTGTGTGAAACTAAGCAAGTTACTCAACCTCTGTGAGTCTCAATTAAGTTATATTTCATAGAAATGTTAATAGGGTTTTCCCCTACTATCATGTCAGTATTATAACAATTAAAAGCCTGTGGCATATAGCAAGTGCTCAATCGACATAGGCAATTCTTAATAAACAAGGATTCTGATAAAATTCCAAATGCCACAGGTTACACTGGCATCTCAGGCAGGAAAACTGTGGCTCACTCTGTACTGATTGCTCAAATGGACTTTTTCTGAGCACTTCCTTCTTTAAGGATTCTGCTGATAGGACATTTTTCAATCTCTAAGATTTAAGTGTATTTGTACACTTAAGAAAGATTTGTCTGGGGCTGGGAAGATGGCTCAGTGGTAGAGCGTTTGCCTTGCATGCCTGAGGCCCTGGGTTCGATTCCTCAGCACCACATAAGCAAAAAGAAAAAGCCAAAGTGGCGCTGTGGCTCAAGTGGTAGAGCGCTAGCCTTGAGCTGAAGAGCTGAGGGACAGCGCCCAGGCCCAGAGTTCAGGCCCCACATCCGGACCCAGAAAGAAAGAAAAGAAAGAAAGAAAGAAAGATAGATTTGTCTGACTGCTGCCTAGAGTCATCTTGAGTTTAGTAAATACTTTTCACTGATGTTGAGACTAAATAAATCAACTCACCTTAAATCTTCAGTAATATTAGGGGTAATACCTTCTTTCAAAGTAGGAATGTTAAACCTAGTATGATGGCATACATCTGTAATCTCAGCAGTCAGGAGGCTAAGGCAGAAGGATCCTGCCTAGGCTGCATAGGGAAACTCATCTCAACACACACACACACACACACACACACACACACACACACACACACACACACACACACACACACACACACACACACACACACACACACACACACACACACACACACACAGGCAGAAGGATCCTGCCTAGGCTGCATAGGGAAACTCATCTCAACACACACACACACACACACACACACACACACACACACACACACACACACACACACACACACACACACACACACACACACACACACACACACACGTGCGCGCACACGAATGCTATGGGAGCCTGGCATTGCTCTTGTGGTTACTAAGTGCAATCACTAAGTAATTTGAAGGTGGAGAAGAAAATATGTGATTCATAGGTTTAGGAAAAGCAGGCACTTTCAAATCTGCTTTAAGAATCAAACACACATTCTAGTCTATAAATTTTCCTTCAAGAGAGTGAGCTCATCTACTACATAGCATAATCAAAATATTTCCTGGCACTGTTAGGTAATAGGAAATGAAGAATCTTTGGGGAGGACTGGGGATATAGCTCAGTGGAAGGGCTAATGCTGGGCATATGTGAGGCTCTGCGTTTAAATCCCAGCACCACCACCGCCACCACAGCAAAAGATGATGATGATTTGGAAAAACATGTAGGTAGATTTCCAAGTAAAGCATCAACTTTCCAACTTATTGGGAAATGGAAAATATGGGCTGAACTGAACATCTTTTATCCAACTATCAAACATGCTTCAAACCAGAAGTATTTCAGATTTATTTGGATTTTGGAATGTTTGCAGAAATATTATGTTGTACGATGTCTTGAGGATAAGAAACATAAACACAAAATTTACCTGCCCCATACATGCCTTCTAAACATGCCTGAAGGAACAGTATACAGTATGTTCAGTGTACTTGTGTTAAGGAAGTGTTGGATTTCAAAGCACCTCAGATGTTGAATGAGAGATATTAGCTGTAGTTTTCTTGGAATGACATAATTATTGTGGATTTTTAAAAAATACTTTTTGTTTTGTGCTGGTCCTAGGGTTTGCACTCAGGACCTGGGAACTATCCTTGACTTTCTTTGCTCAAGGCAAGTGCTCTACCACTTAAGCCACAGCTCCATTTCTGGTTTTTTGGTAGTTAACAGGTGATAAGAGATTCATGAACTTTCCTGCCTGGGCTGGCTTCCGATGGTGATGCTTAGATCCAGCCTCCTGAGTAACTAGGATTATGGGCATGAGCCACCAGCACTTGGCCATATTTTATATTTTATAACCCTCCCCCCAAAAGAATCAGCTGCTGTCTACATTGGTGAAAAAAATAAGGAAAGAATATAATTTCTAAAGTGGAGGCAAAATACTGAATTATTTATTTATTTTTGCAGGCTTCAATTTGCGGTCTGAGCAATGTCCTTAAGCTCTTTTGCTCAAGGTTAACACTGTACTGTCCTCAATTTGAGCCACAGAGCCACTTTTGGTTTTCTGGTGGTTAACTGGAAGAGTCTCATGGAATTTCCTTCCTGAGCTGGCTTTGAACCAGGATCTTTGGATCTTATCTTCTATGTAGCGAGGACTACAAGCATGAGCCACTGGTGCTAGAAGTTATTTTTTTTTTTTTTTAAACCTAATACATCCATTTGCAACAAACTAGCTCACAGCTTCAGTACCATGCAAGCTCAGATGAAGGATTCCTAAAGAACTGCACATACAGACCCAACAGAATTTCCTACACATAGACACCCCACACAAAAGATTCTCTGGTTATATAAATACAATGAATTCCATTCATGGTGATTCACAATCACATGCCTGCCCTTACAAATCCTGTAGTAAAGAAATGAGCTGATCCAGAAAAGCTGTTTTATTGGTAGACCCATAAC
Organism: Dipodomys spectabilis; assembly: GCF_019054845.1. Taxonomy (NCBI): domain Eukaryota; kingdom Metazoa; phylum Chordata; class Mammalia; order Rodentia; family Heteromyidae; genus Dipodomys; species Dipodomys spectabilis. The sequence goes on from NW_024870678.1 coordinate 22,941,946, forward strand.
ATCCTACAGAAGGAGTGACTTGTGGAACCCCATTTGGGAAACACAACTTCATAGCATATTGAAAAGTAGTTTGTGCAGAGCAGCATGGGAAGACGATTTATGGGACAGAACGGGCCCTGTGCACAGGACCAGCAAGCTCATCAGATGCTCCTAAGAATGATCCAAAATGAAGAGGAGGAGAGAAACCGCAGATCTAAACAACTGCATAGATCAACTAGATTTAACAGACATCTACCGAATATTTCACCCAGCAGCATCAGAATACACGTTTTTCTCAGCAGCACATGGAACATTTTCCAAAATAGACCACATTTTAGGCCACAAAGCAAACTTGTCCAAATTCAAAAACATTGAACTTATCATTCTCTCAGACCACAAGGGAATAAAATCAGAACTCAACACCAAAAGCCACCAAAGAAAGTCCGGTAACACATGGAGGCTGAACAACACACTGCTGAATCACAAGTGGGTCATGGAAGAGATTAGAAAGGAAATTAAAATGTTCATGATATTCAACAAACATGAACATACAAACTACCAGCTCCTCTGGGACACAGCAAAGGCAGTACTCAGGGGCAAGTTTATAGCTCTGAGTTCCTACATCAACAAATTGGAAAGATCTGAAACCAACAATTTGATGAGGCATCTGAGCCTCCTTGAAAAAGAGCAGCAAGATAAACCCCAATCCAGTAGACGGAAAGAAATAATTAAAATTAAATCAGAATTAAATGAATTAGAATCCAAAAAAAAAATTGAAAGAATCAATAAAACAAGGAGTTGGCTCTTCAAAAAAATTAACAAAATTGACAGACCCTTAGCAAATCTTATCAGAAAAAGAAGAGAACACACCCAAATAAATAAACTCAGAGATGAGAATGGAAACATCACCACAGAAACAACCAAGATTCAGAACATTATAAGGGAATACTTCTCAAAACTTTATGCTAATAAGTTTGAGAACTTGGCAGAAATGGACCTTTTCCTAGCAAATATTGACATGCCGAAACTAGACCAAGATGAATTAAACCATCTTAACAGGCCCATATCAAGTATTGAAATAGAAATAGCAATAAGAGACCCCCCATCTATGAAAAGCCCAGGACCAGATGGTTTTACAGCGGAATTCTGCAAGGCATTCAAAGCAGAGCTCACACCAATACTCCTCCAACTCTTCAATGAAATTGAAAGAGAAAGTTCACTACTGAACTCATTCTATGAAGCCATCATAACCCTCATCCCAAAACCAGGCAGGGACTCATCAAAGAAAGAGAACTATAGACCCGTTTCTTTGATGAACACTGATGCAAAACTTCTCCACAAAATTCTGGCCAATAGACTTCAACAATTCATCCAAAGAATCATGCACCACGATCAAACAGGATTCATTTCAGGGATGCAAAGCTGGTTCAATATACACAAATCAATTAATATAATTCATCACATCAACAGGAGCAAGGATAAGAAGCACATGGTTATCTCAATAGATGCAGAAAAAGCATTTGACAAGATCCAACACCCCTTTATGATGAAGGTTCTGGAAAAATTAGGGATCCATGGAACATTCCTCAATACAATAAAGGCTGTATATGACAAACCTACAGCCAGCATTATAATTAATGGTGAAAAACTAAAGCCATTTCCTCTTAACTCAGGAATGAGACAAGGATGTCCACTCTCTCCACTGCTCTTCAATCTAGTATTAGAATGCCTAGCTATAGCAGTAAGACAAGATGCAAACATAAAGGGGATCCAAATAGGGAAAGAAGAAATAAAACTCTCCCTCTTTGCAGATGACATGATCTTATATTTAAAGAATCCCACAGACTCCAGTCCCAAATTAGTCAAGCTGATTCAAAACTTTGGCAAAGTAGCAGGGTATAAAATTAACCCTCAAAACTCAATGGCTTTTCTGTATGCCAACAATGAGAAAAGTGTGGCTGAAATTAGGAAAAAACTCCATTTGTAATAGCCCCACAAAAAATAAAATACCTAGGAATTAACTTAACCAAAGAAGTGAAGGACCTCTATGATGAAAACTTTAAAACTTAAAAAAAGAAATCAAAACAGAACTTAGAAAGTAGCAAAAACTCCCATGCTCCTGGACTGGAAAGATCAACATCGTGAAAATGCAATACTTCCCAAGGCTATCTACAAATTCAATGCGATACCTACCAATATTCCATCCTCATTCTTCAAGGAAATAGAAGAGGCAATCCAAAAATTCATATGGAACAATAAAAGACCCTGAATAGCTAAAACAATCCTCAATAGAAAGAACAGTGCTGGAAGAATATCAATACCAAATTTCAAACTCTACTACAAAGCCATAGTAATCAAAATAGCTTGGTATTGGCACAAGAACAGACCTCAGGACCAATGGAATAGAACTGAAAACCCAGAAATGAACCTACAGACCTATAGCCATCTAATCTTCCATAAGGGAGCTCAAAAAATAGAATGGAAGAAAGACTGCCTCTTCAGTAAATGGTGCTGGCAAAATTGGTTAACTACTTTCAGAAAACTAAAGCTAGACCCTTATATATCACCCTGCACCAGAATCAACTCCAAATGGATCAAAGGCCTCGGAGTCAAAGCAGACACTCTGAAAACATTACAGGATGGAATAGGAGAAACCCTAAGACTACTTGGCACAGGCCAAAATTTTCTTAATAGAGACCCAGAAACACAACAAATCAAAGAAAGGTTGGACAAATGGGATTGCATGAAACTGCAGAGCTTCTGCATGGCAAAGGACATAACTAGCAAGATTAATAGAAAGCCCACGGATTGGGAGAAGATCTTCACCATCCTTACAACAGACAAGGGTTTCATATCTAAAATATACCTTGAACTCAAAAAATTAAATCCCCCAACAACAAATCTTCAAAGAAACAACTGCCCAATAAATAAGTGGGCTAAAGATTTAAAGAGAAACTTCTCTAAGAGGAAAGAAGCATGGCCAATAGACACATGAAGAAATGTTCAACCTCCCTCACCATAAAAGAAATCAAAACAACATTGAGATACCACCTCACCCCAGTTAGAATGGCTATAATCAAGAACTCTAATAGCAACAGATGCTGGAGGGACTGTGGACAGAAGGGAATCTTACTGCATTGTTGGTGGGAGTATAAACTTGTTCAACCACTTTGGAAAGCAGTATGGAGGTTCCTCAAAAGACTCCACATAGAGCTCCCCTATGACTCAGTAATCCCACTTTTGGGCATTTACCCAAATGATCACAAACAAGGCCACACTAAAGCTACCAGCAGGACTATGTTTATTGCAGCATTACTTTCCATAACTAAAATATGGAACCAACCCAGATGCCCCTCAGGAGATGAATGGATCGAGAAAATGTGATATATATACACACAATGGAATTCTATGCCTCCATCAGAAAGAATGACATTGCCCCATTTGTTAGGAAATGGAAAGACTTGGAAAAAACTATATTAAGTGAAGTAAGCCAGGCCCAAAGAAACTTAGGTCCCATGCTTTCCCTTATTTGCAATAACTAGTATATGTCTGAGTCAAGCAGAAAAGGTCAGATAAGTTGATATTAGGGAAATGAACCCTAAGATACGTATTCAAATTTTTTCTTTCAGGTGATTGTTTCTTTTCTTTTTTTTTTTTGGGTCCGGTCATGGGGCCTGAACTCTGGGCCTGGGCGCTGTCCCTCAGCTCTTCAGCTCAAGGCTAGCGCTCTACCACTTGAGCCACAGCACCACTTCGGCTTTTTTCTTTTTGCTTATGTGGTGCTGAGGAATCGAACCCAGGGCCTCAGGCATGCAAGGCAAGCGCTCTACCACTGAGCCACCTTCCCAGCCCTCAGGTGATTGTTTCTAACACATTTATAAGATTATTTCTTTGTTGCTTTGTATGTCCCTCCCCCATGGTATAACCCCTGCTTTCATTGTATTTGAGGTTGTTATAATTTGTGGAGGAGAAGGGAAAAAACAAATCGTTTAAATAGAGATACAGGTGGACCCATTGCAACAATGAGATGTACAAGTAGTTATGTGGAAAAACGAACTTTACAACTTTGATGGTGGGGGGGGGAGGAGGATTGTGTGGGGGGCAAGGGGAGGACGGGAAGGGATGGGAAGGGGAAACAAAGGATGAGGCTACAATGCTTGATAAGAAATGTACTCATTATCTTGCCCATGTAATTGTAACTCCTCTGTACAGTATTTTCACAATAAAAAAATTAATAAAAAAGATGAGGAGGAGCTAGAGCGGTCCTCAATCAAGGAAATTCTAAATTGTAAGCAACATACTATTATTCTTAGTTTTGATTATGGTATATAGAACTTTCCCTTCAGGAATTCATGTTGTACCTTTATGATTGGTGCAGAGAGCATACTCCCCCCAGCCCCCTCCGCCCTCTCGCCCCTCCCCCCCAGCAAAGCAGCTTTTTCCAGGAAAAGCAGAGCATCATCCATCCCACACATGTGGCGTGTGACTGTGCTAAAAGGGATGCAGACTAGCGGTCTCCACATCCCCATCCCCACTTCCTCTGGCTAACTAGAATAGCCTTCACGATAAGACAACTCTCAGCCCAGCTGGACCTTGCAATTCTTCATGATAATGTCTTGCATTTGTAGAGTTTATACTTCACAAATGCTAATCAGGCCCAAGGATTACATGAATAATGTAAATCTACAAAATGATTACCTAATCTGAGTTTAAGCACTGTTTTCAACACATGCTCTCCTCAGAAATCTACACTTCTTTTATCCTAACAAAACAAATCAAAAACAAAAACCCACCAGTGATCAAGAAGGCTACCTTAAGTTTCTATATACTTTGTTTCTTCTTGGCTCACCTGGTGGTCATGATGCTGAGAGAACACAAGGAGAAAGCACCAGGAAAGGAAAGAAAATCAAAAGGTCCAGGCTCATGCACCAGAGGCGCTGTTCAGGATGGGAAATCGGAGTCCTGCCTTTGACCAAAGCCACCATGGATGGCTATGGGATGAAAACGGCCCTCACTACACGTTTACACGGTGGTGGTACCTTGTTTCTCCCCGCATCCCCTTTAATACAACTAATTGAAACCTGGAATACTGATGCCTTCCTCTAAGGGGAAAACAGTATCTCCTTAATGTTTTCATTTCTGTTATTAAAGAGGGTACATTAGCCCATGTCTGATTTTGTCCATTTAAACCACATTCCAAAGGGCTGGGGATTTAGCTCAGTGGAAGGGTCCTAGTCTGGCAAGTTCTGCCTCAGCTCTGCAAGACAACAAGACAAAAAACAAAACAAAAGAAAAACAACCAAATACTATTTTATAAAACCAAATTCCACCCAATTCAAAAACTCAAAGTACCTTACTAAACCAAGTCTAAAGGAGGACATAGGAAATGAATTCTTTCATCTGAGATGTGCACTGATAGAACCATTCCTGAAAGCAATTTGGTACCTGAACCATGGACACATACACTTACTCTCAGGAAAATATATTGCCAAATTTACACATATGCCCACTGTCAAGTCTACGGGAGATCACGTCACTGAGACTTATAGTAACAATAAAGCAAAAGCCAAACAAACTGGAGTCAGTTTCTCCCTTCATCAGCAGGGGAGCAACAAGTGAGCTATAGGAAGTCACATTATAGAATCCTAGGCAGCAGTTAAGACAACAATAGGTACTGAGCATGTGGATGAAGTACAAGTTATAAATTGAAATGTTAATATGACATAATTTGTATCCATTTAACCACAAATAATGTAACATTTATAGTTATACACATATATTTAAGGTAAAGAAATTATCTATCTGGGACAAGTAGTAGGGAAAGGGATAGACAGAAAGAAAAGACCATGGACAGACAGTTGGGAAATGGTGACATTAGCAATCAGATGTCATTTACATTTTCCATCACCATGTTTTCCAATATAAAATACTTATAATATGTTTAAACTGTTTAGATCACGAACATATATAGGTATTTATCAGGTTAGCAATCTATTACTTAGGGTTTTTTAAGCACATTATGAACTATAACTATCTGGGAAAATGAGTAACAAGATATAAGCTGAACAGTCCTTACCCAGAAAGCTGAAATGCATAGCATTCAAAAGGTTTTAGAGTATTTCTGGTTTTAGATTTTCAAATATAGGATGCTAAATTGGTGGTCTATATAAAGATTCCCCAATCTGAAAAACTCCAAAACCAAAAACACTTCTGGCTCCTAAGCATTTCAAAGAAGAGACCACAGTAAACTTAGAAAGTTATATATAATATTAAATCAATGAGTTGGGTCATCAAAGTCATAAAGTAGTGCATTCCATAGTCTTAAGAACTCAGTTTTACCTTACAGTTTCTAACATATTGTAGTGTCCTTGTTTTTGTGTGTCTGACATAAAACAGAATGTTTGGCTCACAGTGCTGTTATAAAAATAACTGTCAAGGAGACTGAGTTCCAATGAAAATATAGTCATACAATCACTGGGCATTATTTCAAGTCAACAGAAGTATAAAGAAAAAATAACTTTAAAAAATAAACTAATAATTTTTGTACACTACTTACAATTGATAAGCCAGAAAAAAAATAAGCTATTTAAAATGTGGTCCATGAAAACACAATATCTTTTCCACTGTGAAAAAACTATCTTTAGAATATTGCCTATGAAGTGTGTATTTAGCATCTTTTCCCCTCAGAAAACTTTGTATAAATATGCAGATAAAACAAAACCAAAGTAATTGTTTAATAAAAATTAATAAATCCAGGCATTAGTGGCTCACACGCATCATCTTACCTACCACGGTGGCTGAGATTATTGGAATCATAGTTCAAGTCTAGCCTGAGTAGAAAAAAGTCTGAGAAACATCTCCAAAAAGAGCTAGACACTGGTATATACCTAGGCAGGAAGAGAGATCTTATCTCAAAACAACAAGCAAAAAATCAGGGCTGTTGGCATGGCTCAACGTAGGAATTTCTGCTTAGCAAGCCCAAAAATCAGAGTTGAAACTCCAGTATTGACTCACAAGAAAACAAAAGCACTGATACATTTTTTAAATGAAATCAATACAAATATATTTTTCTTACTATTTAATAGTATGATAAAGAAAATTCTTGTTGCCATTTTATGTTTTCTCACAAAATATTTTTCAACAGAACAACCTCAATTCAATAGATCTTGCTACTAATCTGGGTACAGATAACTGAACATCAAATCCAGGGAAAATACAAAAGATAAGTGTGATAAAGAAAGACTAACAAAATACAAAATCTGGGTGCAGATTACTGAACATCAAATCCAGACAAAATACAAAAGATGAGTGTGATAAAGCAAGATTGTAACAAGTTAAATTCTATTTAAAGATCTCAATGCACGATTCACACTGTGCATGGTGAGAAAGAACTCACTTGGAGACTAGCATTAACAATACTCTACATAATCCACATTTGCGGGGTCACCTATAGGGAGTGAAAAGGGCACAGATATGAGTTTTCAGGGGACTAAATTCACCAATTAAGGGGAGGGGGACTCCAAATAATGTTTGTAAATCTGAGAAATTTCTCAAATCAGTAAAAGGACTTTTAGTAGGAAATGCCCACCCTTCCTGGCTCCAATACTGGGAAGAGGCCCGGACAGATACTGCAACTAACTGGTTGGAGTTAATCTAGGCAGGTCAACAGATTCCCTGTGGATCCCTCTTCACTAAGACACAATAATAATGGAATAAAATCTCAGTCTCAGAATAGAAGAGGATTTGGGGAGGACTGAAAGTAGCCCCTTGTCCCTCAACAAAACAACAAAAATGGATGACAGAGAAGACAGAGCTTTGGTTATATGTTAATTTGGGATCAACCTGAGGGAAGAAGTCATAGACTGAGCACAGAATTCTTTTCATGTGTTTCAAGTCTCTCCAAATCCAGAAGTCCTCACAAAGATGCAAAATCCATCCAAGTCTTATATATATATATATAATATATATATATTATTGTAAAGATACTGTACAGAGGGGTTAGTTACATGAGCAAGGTAATGAGTACATTTCCTATATAGCATTGTTACCCCTTTCTTTTGTTTTTCCCCTACCAGCCCTTTCCTCCCCACCTCCCCAACTTCTCCCCACCACAAAGTTGTAAAGTTCATTTTCAACATAGTGTCTTGTACATCTCGTTGTTAGGATGGGTCATCCTGTATCCTTTCAGCATTTTATTATTTATTATTAAAAAATGTATATACAAGATGCAGGACACCAGAAATCAAATACCGTGACAACAGGGGTTATACCACGGGGGAAGAACATACAAAAAAAACAAACAAAATCCAAGTCTTAATGCCCTTGAACTAAGAAAACCCTTCCAAATGGACCTGGCTACCACTGATGGTGGTTTATAAAAGCACAGATAAAAGCGGGGCGGGGGGGGGGGGGGGGGAGGGGAGGAAGGAAGGGGCGGTCTTCCATTCCACTGAATCCTTTACAACCCCATGGCACAGGTGTCACCATTATCCCTGATTTAGGACTGAAGCAAGCAAGATACAGAAATACTAAAGGACATACCCTAATATATGCTGTTGGGTGGCAAAACTGCCTCAGGAGTTCAAGCTTTAGTTCCTATATTGTGCCTCCTCTCAGAGACAATGGCACAGTGCTCAGATGCATGTAGCCCCAAAGCACCGTGACACACATCCCCAATTTTAAATTCCAGAGATACTTGTAGGGCACTAAAACATGACCTGTACATTTTACCAGTCTGAAAATTTGGTTCTCATGTTGACAATGACTGCTGTCACATCAGAGAAGTTCTGAAGCATCATTGTTTTAGGGAGAGTTAATTATATCTATCTGCTCACTTAAGAGATCAAGTGCCTTCAATTTGACACTGACTGGTCTGCCATCCTAATTGTCCTAAGTGTTGTAATGAATACCTGCCAAGGCTTCACACAAGGACACCAGCTCTTTTTCAGTCAATTTCTTGAGTCTGGTGGATTTAACCTCTCAGGGCCCTGAGGGCAAAAATGGATGGTATTATTCAGGAGGCTGAGATCTGAGGATCAAGGTTCAAAAGCCAGCCCAGGCAGGAAAGTCTGTGAGACTCTTATCTCCAATTAACCACCAGAAAACCAGAAGTGGCGCTGTGGCTCAAGTGGCAGAGTGCTAGCCATGAACTGAAGAACTCAGAGATAGCACCCAGGCCAAGTTACAAAAAAAAAAGGGGGGGTGTTGGCCAATACCATTGACCCATCCAGGATGAACCAGCAATACTAATGCAGGACAGTTCTCTTATTTTTTTTTTTATCATTTACACTGAAAAAAAAAAAATCACAGTAAAATTTGAAGATAAAACAGCTCCCCCACCCTTCCCACTCCCTTAGAAATGGCCATAGCAATCAGCCAAGAAATTTCCCATTACCTAGAATTATGAAAGTATGCCTACTGGGCAGAAATAAAATCTAGACTTCTGGGAATGATTTCATGGACCTTCTCTGCCATGATTATTTATGACATGCTGGTATAAGAAAGGAATTCTAGAAACCCCAACTTCCCTAGCTAAAGCTCTGCTCTCTGAATGTATCACCTGAAATAGTAGGGCCTCTAATATTGTACCCTGAAGTAAACAGATGAAGATTAGTAATTGCATGAACTTGCATTTATAGCTGTAAGAATCCACAGGAAATCTTCAGACCATGAGTGGAGCACATGCAGAACATGTGTGTGTGCGCGCACGGGCGCGCACACACACACACACACACACACACACACACATAATTTTGCTGGCCATACAACTAACTGTAATTATCCTTTAGTGCTCAGAATTTAGTTGAATCCAATGTCAATGGCCAAAAGTTCTTTCAAATACTACCTTCTTCCTTCCTCAAAAGGCTATCAGATGAAAACAGAAGATCTTCATCATTTTCTTCCCCTTTTTCTCAGTAATAGAGTTTTAATGAGAATAGCAATGCTTGAAAAGAAATGTACTCATTACCTTGTCCATGTAATTGTAACCCCTCTGTACGGTATTTTCACAAAACCAAACAAACAAAAGAATAAAGCTATATACCTACTTATTCTCTCCTACTCGAGAGGAATTATGAACAGTGGCTAATTGAATACATCTTCACAGCAGCATGAAAGATAATGTAGGATATGAGAGGAAGGCAATGTGCATGAAATAGGGTGGGTGCACCTGCCATGGGATTTCACTAAAACAACTGGCAAACAGCAGCAAGGACCAAGCTGATAAAAAGAGACATAAAATGGAACAAACTCAGTACTCTAAAAAGCTGCAAGGCATTAGGTGGGTATCCTCAGAGCTGGCATGGAAGGTCCAGCCATCCTGGACACAGCTACTGGTAAGATCCAGACTGAGAAAAGACCAGTGAGCTACAAGAACATGTTAGACCCTGAGACCTCAGGGACTGGGAGCTTGGAGGTTGTGGAGAAGATGGAAGGTTCTGATGGCATGAGGCTTGAGTGGTGGTAGGAACAGGAGCACCCCAATATCTAGCTCATGCCTCGCAGGGGAGGCAGCAGGCAGCACGTCCAAACTTGCCGAAGGTACAGGTGGGTGTCTTAGGGAATTGCTGAATTCGCCGTGTTATAGGTGGAGTGGAAACACGTCCCAACATGGACCTGTAGTGCTGGCAGGCTAAAGGAAGTTGACGTGAAAGCCACATAGCTTCAAAGGAGATGTGCATGTCACTGAAACTTATGGAAGTGAAGATGATTTTGCAATTACTTGGATTGTGAGAAAAATGTATAACAATGATGGCTGATTGGAAGTGTTAAGTGTCCCAGTTTGGACACTACTAACTACTAAAGTTAGTGAAATAACATCTGAACTACTATGTAAGTAAGAGGAAACTATAGGATCATGAACATCAGCATATACAAACCTGAAAAAGACTACTGTTGCAGAGTCAAGGAAGAATCAGGAATAGTAAAGCAAGCCATAAAAAGAAAATAAAACTGCTGAAACAAGTGCTGAGGTTTTGAATCCAAGGTCTCATTTGCCACTTTACATATTTACAATGTTGACCAAGAGGTCTACCCACAAAGAACCTGTTTTTCTGGGTCTTAAAAAAAAGAAAAAAAAAAAAAGCCTGATGCAGGGATGGTTCTTATAAAAGAGAAGCATAAAAAGAAACTTCTGAGGGTGGCTTAATGAGATGCACTGCCCTGGGTGTGGAAGCAGAGGGAATATGACTCCAAACATTGCATTTACTAAATTAGCAGCAGCTCCAGGTTTCTTCCAAGATGATTCCTAATTCACAGAGGGATATGCGGGAATGGGAGAGATGCTACTAGTCACAGAGCTCAGGGGAGTTTAAATCACTGGGGATCTCTTACATAATTTCCACCTGGCTTGAAACTTACGTTTTTTACAATCAAGAAAAGCTAGGGTATGTTGTGGGTCAATCGGTAGTGAGAGATCCCCAGTTCATATCTCAGTATGGCCAACAACCACAATAAAACCCTTCAAAACACAAACAAGAAAATAAGATCTGAATACAATCAGAATTTCAATTGTTAAAAAAAAAAACAGGGGTGGGAATGTAACTTAGTGGTAGAGTGCTTGCCTAGAATGCATGAAGCACTGGGTTCGATTGCTCCGTACCACATACACAGAAAAAAACCAGCAGTGATATTGTGGCTCAAGTGGTTGAGTGCTAGCCTTGAGCAAAAGAAACTCAGGGACCATGCCCAGGTCTTGAGTTCACGCCCCAGGACTGGCAAAACAACAACAAACCAACAACAGAACCAGGTGCCACTTGCTTACTCCTGTAATCCCAGCCACTCAGGAAGCTGAGATCTGAGGATCACAGTTCAAAGCCAGCATGGGTAGAAAAGTCCATGAGACTTCTATCTCCAATTAACCACCTGAAAACCAGAAGTGGTGCTATGGTTCAAAGTGATAGATCACTAGCCTTGAGCAGAAGAGCTCAAGGACAGCACTCAGGCCCTGAGTTCAAACCCCATGACCTACAAACAACAAACAAAACCTCAACAACAAAAACATGCTCACAATACTTCAAACATGGCAGTACTGAACACACATCACAAACTCCAAATTAACATTTCATACTGAACTCCAGAAGTTTGAGGAAAGATGAGAAGAGAAGGTGCTTCTGGAATGATCTAGCACTGGAATTTGATCCAAATAAGTTATTGTAGATTTTCCAGGTCATAATGCGGTAGCTAAAAACTAATAAGTCATCCCTGCATTAAGGCTAATGGGAAAAATCTTCAATACAGAAGTCATCATCCTATCACTGGGCAGGACAATGGTCAGTCTGATATCTCTAGGCTTTTGTCAGCTTCATAATAAAGTCCTGAGTCCTAGAACGTCCAGACTTTGCTGGCTGTGCTACCACATGCTGTCTAGTCAGTGAGGCTAGTATGTTATTTCTCATCCCAAAGAGAAAGCAGACTTGTGTTTCTGAAGCTGAGGATCACCTGTTGACCAAAAGCCTAGCAACAGCTCCTAGAGAGCTTTACCTTCCAAGTAGTTCAACTCTAAATTCAGCAAACAGAATCTCTGATACACAAAGAAAACTGCCCTGCTGGACACCAGTAGCTCACATCTGCAATCTTAGCTACTGAGGAGACTGAGATCTGAGGATCCAAGTTCAAAGTCAGCACAGGCAGGAAAAGCCCGAGACTCATACGCAATTACGCATCAAAAAGCTGGAAGTGGAGGTGTGGCTAAAGTGGTAGAGCACTAGCCTTGATCAGAAAAGCTAAGAGGCAGCCTCCAGGCCCTGAATTCTAGCCTGAGTACCAGCACAAAAAACAGTTGAGTGTGTTCCTGTCAACTTTCCTTCTAAGTTGTTATACTTTTTGCAGCCAACATTTAGGGACCAACAACTATACACCAGCCTCTGTTTTAGGTGCATGGGGCCCACTGTGAATCTAATGGATACACTCACTGCCCTCTCCAAGTGTGGTCTCACTGAGGAGCCCGACATTTAAACACTCAGCATACAAGGACATTATAACTTACAATTCAGCCAGAGCAAGTGAGGACAAGTTCACAACCCTCTGAGAGCCTAGAACCTGATACCTGGCCTGGGAACACCCTGAAGGAAAGGATGTTTAAACAGAAGGACAAGCAGGAATAGACCAGGAACGGCAAGTGGAAGGAGGGAAAGTAGCAATCAAAGAGTTGAATCTGAAAGCCAAACAGTATCTACTACAGTCAGACACAAGGAGGGGCACAGGGCTGCTGACAGAAGTGTATGTCATCAAATTTGGTACATTTACCACCCTTTGTTCACAGCACTTATCAACAACTAACCAGTAAAAGAAAAAGATTATTACAGAGAAATTGGTTTTGAAATAAAAGAAAGATACTAACCATACTAAGCCTGAGCACCCATAACTGAACTCACTGGGAGAACACTGTCATGAACCTAGAACATTGTCATGAAGCAATGTGGGATGGACACACAGACACACATACACACATACACACACACACACACACACACACACACACACACACACACACACACACCCCTTCATCAGCAGGGGGCAGGGCTACAAATAAGAAAAAACCTTCTTAAATTGTATTCCAAGGTGGCAAAGGATCATTACTATTGTTCCCTGATCAAAGCAAACCAGAAATTTTCCATTAATCCCAAGGAAATAAGAGGTACACTCCCTTAATCGTATTTGAAATAACAAATGAGGTGATGTGACATAATGGTACTTCATTTCCTTCATTAAACCCAACAAAATTACAGGCTATTGCATGAGTAACCTGCCTGACATCTAGTACTTTTGATCCATGTGAATAAACGCAGAACAAGGACCCAGTCACACAAGGTCTCTCCCAGAGAAATGCCTACAAAGGCTTTAGAAAAGAGACAGCCCTTCTAGAATTTTCCATTCACAAGCAAGTGAAGGCCAAGAAAGCAAACTGGGTTCATGGAAGCATCTCTCAAATGAGGAGACTGACAACAATGCTGGGACAAACAAGCATGACATGGTGTCCCTGCCAGGCCATTCCCCACAGAACATGTCAGAAGTACATAGAAAATATGGGCCTTGTGATTACAAAGGACTGTTATTACAACTATCATTCATTGAGTGCCAGTTGTTTCCAGAGTGTGCTAAGCACTAGTCCTCACCCATACTTGTGAGCTTGCTCTTATTAGTTTCACCAAGTAACAAAGGGGCTTAGAAGAGCACTGGATCCGTTAGCTTCACCCTTACCTTCCACCTGAGACAAAAGTTAGAATGCAGTTGAGGAATCTAAACATGGCTATATGGAACAGGCACCCTAACTCAGAGGAAAAGTTGACAGAACACATCCAACAACTTTTATTATTATTATTATTATTATGCCTATTTCCCACCTTGCACAAGCTTTTTTTGAGACAAAGAGTCTTGCCAACTTTTTTTTGCCAAGGTTAGCCTTTAACCTTGATCTTCCTATGTCTACCTGTCAAGTAGTATATGGAATTACAGGTGTGCATGATCACACCTGGTATAACAAGGGTCCTTGACATTATTGGTTTTTTTTTTTAGAATAAACTTTTGCCTCATTAGCTGTTAGATTTTCCTGCTAACACCTTCTGCCTAGTCCTGAAGTAACACACATAAGGACACTGAGAACAGACAATGGAGCAGGTCCAGAAGACAAAGGAGGAAAGAGGCAGGGTGATGTGTGAGAATGACTACCATGATACTCACACTTCTGATCATAAGACTGCTCTTTGAAAACAAAGACTCAAGACTTATAAAGCCATGTCACAGTGGCTAGATCATCGCCTCTCCAACAGGAATACACATGGTAGAGTGCATTTTAATTGGAAATCTTAACTGGCAGAGAACTATGGCTTTATAGTAGATAGGCCAAAAGAAGAATAGTCACTACAGCCTCCATAAGTACATTTTGACAGCATGGAATGGGAGAGAGCCTGCTCTGATTCCAGTGAGAATCTGTATTGCATTACAATTTCATTTATGATTAGCTGCAAGGGACAGAAAGCAAAGTAACTCAACGGTTATAAATATGCCCTTTCATTTTTCTACCAAAGCAAAATGATGAGTAGTATAACAGAAATCAACACAATGGAGTAGAATCCTGGAGATACTATGCTATAAATAAAGTACAGTGGATAAAGAGTAATATGATTAACATACCAGATACTTCCCCATCCTTACCCCCAGTCACACTTCCAAACAGTTACCTTGGAAGGAAAAGCCTAATACAAACAACATTTCTTAGACTGTCTATACTAGACAAAATGAATACCAGGAAGGTGAAGCATGTTTTGTTGGGGGAAAGGGAGAGTCAAGGATCATGAAGAGAGATGGAGAGACAAAGGGTGGGTGAACACAGTTGTAATTTTCAATGTACATATGTGAAAATGGAACCAGATGTACTTCAGGGTACGGGTATGGTTGGGAGAAAAGGGGGAGAAGAATGGAAGGGGTGACGTTGATTATTATAAACTGACATGTTGAATTAAAAGCCTTTTTTACAATTAAAGATTTATTAAATTTTAAAACCAATCTGAAATCCTAAGATGTTAGTCTCCTGAGTGACCAGGATTATTGATGTGGGCTACCAGCTCCCATCTCAGCTTTTTGTACTTTTCCTTAGTGGTTCAAGGAGTATTTAAGCATTTAAACTGCAATTCTTTAATGGTGTGTTGTTCAGGGCAAGTCTGAGTCCATGGTAAATAAAAAATAGTAATGTTAGAGTGCTAGGTTGGGCTAAACAGATCTGGGACAGGGCCTAAACCTTGAGTTCAAGACCCAAGACCAATACAAAGGAAAGAAAGGAGAGGGAAGAATGGGGGAAGGGACAGAAGGGGAGGGGAGGGGAGGAGAGGAGAGGAAGATAGATTGGGGGGGTGAGAGAGGGGAGAGAAAGGAGGGGAGAGAGAGAGAGAGAGAAATTGATTATAGATTGATCAATCAATCCAGTGTCCTCTTAAGGAACAGAGGGAAAGACTTTTGGAATTCTAGTCTAGAGAAGGGCTAGCTGTGTACAGACAAGGTTAAGTTTGAGGCTGGAATTGTACAGGATTCAGGGTGCTAAGGAGTTACACAAGGGACTGGCAGGAAAGGAAGGCTAGGAGTAGAAATAAGTTTCCTAGAGATGACACCCTGGGAATACGGAGAATACCTAAGATGACTTTAAACAATGAGTCAGTTATCCAGGCAAGGAAGAGGGTGGTAGGCCAAGGAAGAATGTAAGGGAGAGTGGTGTCAGGGAAAAATAAACATTTTGGTGCTAGTGTTACACAGAAGTCAAAGAATAACAGAAAAAGAATGAAGAGAGAGGAGACCAGATCATGGAGCAGTCCCAAGGAGCCAGGACTTACTTTCTGAGTCAGAGGTTACAGCAGCAAATGACCACAGTAATGTGCTCAACTGATGAAGGCCAGTGTCTGTATGACAACCCCCGCCCCCCCCCTCCCCCCAGTAGTGACAGCTGCTACTCAGCTCCAGCTAACTGCAGCTGTGAAGAAGCAAAGGACAGGGTTGGGCACGTCTTCCTATTTTGCAAGTGCAGCTAAAATCTAGATGTGACAAACAATTTTTCCATTTCTAAATGTTGGCTTAGGCTGGGAAGGTAGCATAGTGGTAGAATGCTTGCCTAGCAAGCATGAAGCCCTGAGTTCGATTCCACAGTACCACATAAACAGAAAAGGCCGGAAATGGCGTTGTGGCTCAAGTGGTAGAGCACTAGCTTTGAGCAAATGAAGCTCAGGGATTCTGAACTCAGAGCCCAGGCCCTGAGTTCAAGCCCCAGGACTGGTAGGAAAAAATAAAGTTGGCTTATTTTTTTAAAAAAACTGCAAAGGGAAAATAAACATATCTCTAGACCAAATATGGCTTGAGGATGGCCAGTGAAAACCTTGTTCCAAGTAAGGCAATCTTCAGAACTGTCCAAAGACAAGTGAGCTGGCAGATCGTCCTATGACAAAGAGGTCTAGTAGCATTCCATCAAGATGATGGAAAGAGGAAGACTAAAGGCAGAAAGGTCTGTCCAGTATGGGGTCACCCATCATCTTCTGAGGGCAGTAATGTTTATAAAATCAAGTCATTTATAGTTAAGTCCCATAAGCAAATTTAGTCGTGGATATCAGCTAGCTTTTATACATATATACACACTATAATATATACGAATACACATGTGTTTATACATGCATACTTTTGCATACAAATATACATGCATAAATACAGATGCATTCATACAAAACAGGAGAGTAAACTCAATGAAGACAGTTGCTCTGGCTGGTTCACTAATGGGTCCAGAGGCCACTACAAAGGAGAAGTTATAAAATATACTCTGTGATGATCATATTCTCATGAACATGGAGCCTCCAGAAGTGAGAATTTGTACAAAAGCAATGTAGATGTCTAGCTTCTAGATCTGTTTAAAGCAACTTCCCCATCCGTCAACCTAGGCTTCTGCCTTAGGTCTTGTGTGAGCTTCTAACATAGCCAGATGTTTGATGGGGTGGGATGAGAGTCTATATTCCTTAATCCTACTCTAGTAAATAGAGGCTAACAGCTAACTCATTGGCACATATTTGGCATGTCTGCCACCCCATCCTCTCCTCCTCTTGCCCCTCACTTCAGTGTACATTCCTGCATTATTTGTACATGCTTGTCTTTCTCCACTAGGCAGTTAACACTTCTGAGAACAAAACCCGGTTAACACTTCTGAGAACAAAACCCTGTCACTTATCTTTGCATCTCGCACAATGCCTCAACAAAGTAATGTCACTGAAGGAATAGCTAATAAATCTTAGTTTAAGGAGAAAATGGTTTACTATTTTTTTGGGGGCCTGAACTCTGGGCCTGGGCGCTGTCCCTCAGCTCTTCAGCTCAAGACTAGCGCTCTACCACGTGAGCCACAGCGCCACTTCTGACTTTTTTTCCCCCCTGCTTATGTGGTGCTGAGGAATCGAACCCAGGGCCTCATGCCTGCAAGGCAAGCGCTCTACCACTGAGCCACCTTCCCAGCCCTGGTTTACTATTTTAATAACCACACTGTGCTCCACAAAATCCTAAACCAGGTTTGTCTTGGAATCTATGTTAGGGCAGTTAGTTACTACAGTACTTTAACAGTGTCATCCAGGCAGGCCCCAGGTCAGCATTACAGAGATGCTCAAGACTCAATGTCAGGGACATAGCAGAAGTCTAGATCACTCCTCGTTATTATTTAAATACTACATGTTAATAACTGTAAGGCATGTAAAACACTCACTGACTTGATTACTTTGGGGAAGGGGATAGGTAAGCACTCCTTCAAGAATGGATCTGGTTTACTAGCTAGCCAAATTCCTGTCTCACATAACTCTGAGGGCTATCTGGAGTCCATTCCTATTGAGTATGGTGACAGACACTCAGCAGTTATTTGTACCTGGAAAGATGGTACTCACCATTTACCCTGGGGAATCCTCCTTAGCTGAAGCACTCAGCTTATTCATTTTGGACAGTAACAATAGAATTTAGAGGGTAATGACAGAAAAAGATACTAAACATGCAAACACATGGACACCAAGCTTTGACATGGTTAGTTGATCAGGCCATGGAATGGGTAGAAAAGAAAACAAACCTTATAGTCACATGAAAAAGACTAAGTCGCATGTCATCAAGCTAGGATGCTTTGGAAATAGGAGCCCATTAAATGTTGCAAAAGACCATACAGGCAAACAGTGACTGGTAAGGAATAACACTCAGAACAATGCAATAATACTTAAGTGGAAAAGGAAAAATGAAAAATGTCCACAAAGGCAGGCTATGTGCTTCAGGATGCTTCTTCTAGTAACCACACTCACCAGGCAGCAGTGAAGACACAAATTCACATCAGTCCTACAAACTAGAACTATGTTCCAGGAAGGTAGCCACATGTGACAATTTAAGTGGAAATCAGCTAAAAATTAAAAAAAAAAAAAATCACACCTTCAGTTATACTTGCTCCCTCTCAAGGGCTGTGTAGCCCTTGTGGCTAATGGGTATTATAATGGACAGTGCAGATCTATGACATTACTATCTTTTCTCTAGGAAACCGAGCGGGGTTAGAAAGTAAGTAGTTCCATTGTTCAAACAGTCTTGTAGAATTCAGAATTAAAGCCCAAGTAGCTTTATCATCAAGCTTAATTATAGATACCCAGGATTGTCTACCTGCAGACTTTGTTGAATGTGTCATAAATTAGAGACTACAAAAACTGTGTAGATCCTGAGTAGCACAGATTCCCTCTCCCCTATCTTCGTTTCTTAAGTTTTTTGTCTTGTTTAGATTGTTATGATGTGGGCTGGGAAAATGGTAGGGAGTCAAAAACTCCTCAATTTAAGACTCTTGGTGGAATAGCCAAAACACAGATTTTTTAGGAGCACCTTGATTCCCCTTTCTTTCGAATAAAATACTAAACAGGTATAAGGAAACAAAACTAAATAAAAAAATGAGAAACAGGAATTCAACAAACTCTAAAAACAAATTGTATGGCTATCCAAAATGATCATTCAGAACACCTAGGAAAAAGAACCACAAATCAAGAAGGTTTCTAAAAATACCCTGTGGGGCCACCTCAACAAATCTGCACTGATTTTTAAAAGTTACCAACTCCTTGGAGGCTAAATGATTTGCTACTAACAATTTAATGCACTGAGTTTTCATCAGGAACAACAGACTCTGGTAGAATTATCTAATTCATGAGTAAATATGTAAGAAGTCACCCTCCTTTAGTAGAATCAATGGCCCTCAGAAGCCATCTCTGACAGTAAATAAATGTCAGCTACAGCAGGAAGAGTCTCACTTGCAAGAAGCTCCTTGCATTTTAAAAATGAAGTTAAAAATTTATTTTTAGATTTAAAGTAAACCATTTCAATTACATATAATCAAAGCAAACCAAGATGCAGTCAAGATCCAGGATGAAGCAATGCTGTATTTAAAAATAAACACGCATTCTATCATTAAGTTGCTACTTCCTCATGCTAAGGCCCTGTGCCATGTTCAGGAAAATTTGATATGTCCCTATCAAATAATTGATCGTTTAAACACAAGCTAAAATTTAATCAGCACATTAAAAACTGACAAAACCATCTGCTCATGTATTTTTGGGGGAGAGGGCTGCAAGAACAAGGATGCTGGAAAACTTAGCATGGAAGCCTGAAAGCCCTTCTTCAAAAATGCATGAGGTTGCCATTGCTGACTGATAATAACAGCCCTAGGAGAATGAGTCCGAGACGATGGTAGGGAGAAAGCGGTGCCTGGCCAGCTGCTGCTACATTTCACTGTTAGGAGAGAACAACACAAGACTGAGACTTCTGTTTTCGGTACACGGCACATTTCAACAGCTTAGGCAAGTGTTCAGCAGTGGAGTTATTGTCAGAGTAAAAAAAACCAAACCAAAACAACAACAACAACAAAAACCTTCCCTGCTCCCGGCTCTGCCCTCGGTGTTGCCTTCAAGGTTTCCCTTCCTCCCCCTTACTCTCAGCATTTTAGTATAGGAGTCCAGCAGCATCCTCTCCCTTTGCCCATTGAGACTGCCCTCCTGCCTCCTTATCTAACCCACCCCTGTTCAGGAGAAACTCAACTCATTAAAGTGAACTCAAATCATCTGACGCAGCTAAGCCTGAGAAGGTGGACAGGTGATATTATTCCTGTAAAACCTTACAACTCAAATTTCCTCCACTTGATGAAGACACCCACTGGAACTGGATCCAGTGAATGTGTAAAAATTGTAAGACCTCTAAGGGCAAGAAAACAATCTGGCTCAAAAAATAGCTGACCTGAAATCTAGCAGATCTGCAAAAACCGATTCCCATTCATGCATTCCTCAGCCCCAGAGGGTGTGAAATCGCCAGCAGCAGGCTGTGATAGGAGGTCACTCTTTCCAGAGGGCAGGCACTACTACTACACAGTTTGGTGCTATTAGTGGTGCGGGAAAAGAGGGTTAGAGACAGCTCCGATCAAAGGGTAGGGCTTAAATGCATACCTTTTGGTCTTCTGGAATTTCCATTCTTTTGCTGTTCATCTTCCTCATTAATGGTGAATAACCCAAGGGGAACCGGCCTTGCATTGGTCTTCTTCAGTCTCTCTTGTCGGAGAGCTGTAGCTGATCCAGGCATACCGCTGCTACTTGTTTTTGTAATTATTATATTAAAAATATATGCTTATGTAATTACAGCTCCCAGGAAGCTGCTAGTTCTTAAGCTGCTGGCTCATTGGAGCACTTGTAATAGATCCCCTATGGGTAAACAATGTGCAAACAGCTGACAGATACTACCAGCCACTTGGCAACTGAGGTCCAGTCCTGCAACTCCCCCTCACCTAGCAGCAGCCCCCTCCCACTTACTCCCCCCGCCCCAGGCACATGAGCTGGTGAGTGCCAGCACACACACATACACACACACACACACCCTCCAGAAGAGCCTCCGGTGCCTCCAGCCACTGTCTAACCTGTTCAATCAGATCCCAGCTTCTCCTTCCTACAGCAGCACACTTTTCCCAATCTTCTGCTACTGCACAGTAAAATATTCAGGACACAGAAGAGAAGGGGGAAAGTCGACCCAGTGCTGCCTGCCGTGAACAGTTGCCCTGACAACCCTCACGTACCCTAATCAAGGAGGGCTGGGAGCGGCTCCATCTCCCGTTGCCTGCTGCCCACGGGATGCTATGTCCTAGGAACTCACCAGCAGAGGGTTGGTTACAGCGAAGGCCACTGGGCAGCTCCCTCTTCCTCTCAACCGTGGAGAGGCAGGATGGGAGGAGGAGAAAAGAGTTTGGCTATCACAAGCAGCAGAGACTCCTTAGCAAGGGCAGAGGGGCACAAGGCAAGGCGGGGTTAACAAGGTTTGCAAGCTCCTGGATGAATGGAGACGAGGCTGATACTCCCCTCTTCCCCCTCCCCCAGCTCACTCTCCAGACATGCTTACCACCCTAAAACCTGTCTATGCACAGCTCTGGCAGCACCTCTCCTGAGGACCACCAAGTCCTGGCAGTGAATGAACAGAGACAGGCAAGGAGACACAGAGCTGCTCCCACTGGAGACAGCTATACAGAGCACTCGCTCTGCAAATCCAGTCGAAGGTCAGAAGTGAGAGATGAAAAGCCCGTAAAGGAGGAAAAGTCTCCTTGATTATATCCGGGACACTCCCCCAAATCCACAGTGCCTCGCCCCCAGTGGTGGACAGCAATTCTCAACACTTGACCCAATTTCAGTTCTTTATTGGACTGGTTTCTCCAAAAGATACATCACATAATCACTCTTTTCTTCTGAAATAGTCTTTCTCCCTTTAAAATGCTCAATTTTTAGGCTGCTTGTGATTCATGTATACAAAAAAGAAGTGCTTACTACAAATACCAAGTGTCACACTAAGGAAAAGGATAGATTTTTTTGGTCTTTTAATCAAAATCAGGTCTCGTCCAAAAGTCAAAGGCAATGGTCCCATCATAGATTACACTGTGTTACAGATGCCCAGAGGAATCAAGGTACAAGGAAAGGGGGATCACAGAGCAGAGGACCTCACAGAAGACCAGAGCTAAGTCCTTCTGCACCAGGAATGGTTCTCATCAATTATTAATATCTTCCTTTTCTATTCACTTCTCCAACAAGGATGGCTGTTCTCTCCACCCTGAAGGGTCTTTGATTTGTATTAACGCATAAAAATCACCTAAAAGGAGTTGTTTGTTCGTATTCATTTTAAGACAAGTTATTGTTTATTGGAAGAAATGAGGACCTGACCAAAGGAGACCAAAAGTTACTTCCAGTAACTTCCAATGTGAGACTGAGTCCCAGGACAGAGTAATTACTCATTGCTGGGGAACACCCTGCCCTTTTTCAGACCCAGGCCAGTCTCACCGCAAATCTTACCATTGTTAGTCACTCACTGCAGCTCAGAAGAGCTGACATCAACCTGACAACAGGAAGCAGGTGCAGAGGTTAAGGTCAAACGGCCAGCTAGGAGGTCATTGAGTCAAGATTCAACTTAGCCACTTGCTCTGAAATCAAGATGCTTTTGTTGACTTCTGAATCCTGACACTGACATCAGCTCACTGTGTCACAGGCACAGCTGTGGCCAGTCACAGCGAAGCAAACAACTCAACATCGAATAGTGTCAATAATGGCTTCTTTCCCTAGTAGCAAAGTGTACATTTTTCTCTTAAGTACATTAGAGATTTGTTTTTTAAATGCTGAATCTTTCATGGATATAGGAGTTTTCTCTTACACAATTCCAAAAGCATTGTGGCTTGATCTCTGGTGGGACTTAGAGCAACTACCATCTTCCTCCTGTTCTTTACTTTTAAAACTCTGATTTAACACAAAGACAAATACGGGAATGGGGAATAGACCTTGAATCCTAATATTCCCAAATTCCTAACTCTCCCCAGCACTAACAGCCATCTTCAGATGTGGTATGTCACATTTTGCATGCCCCCTGAAGCCAGAGAATCTTAACTCAGTCCCCATGGTAAATGGGTATGTATCTCCAACAGGCAGTAAGGTTTTACAATTGTTTCAAGTTGTTAAACTAATAAATGACATATAAACCTGGAGTGAACACTAGTGCAAAAGGGCTGATTTTGTAACTAGACTGGTTTTAAGTTGAAGAAAAAGAGTTTGTAACATAATAGTAAAATGTGTTCAGGGTCAAATGTAAAAATGGTACCAGTTAGCTAGTGTGAATAATAGTTTAATAGGCCTTGAGCCAAGTGCTATCCTCAGCTCCTTAGTCCACAAAGAATTTATGTCTCTTTGTCCTCCTACACTGGCTGGCTGGCCCCTCTGTCTAGCTCCAACCTTGAGGAAGGCAACACAAAATAGACTTGCTGATATTCAAAAGCAAGCTGATGACTTGGACCTGGCTGTCACAATGTCATACATAAAACACATATAAACACATATAGGTACACACCTATGCCCAGTTAGACTTCTGTTTACATTTACTCTTTCTTTTATTTTGTTATCATGAAATTAGAAAATTGCAAAGCCCATGAGTGAATCCAAGAAATCTGCCTAGCCAGTGAGATACACACCTACAATTTTCCTCTCTAATAGCCTGTGAGCTTCACAAAAGCACATTGAAAAGGAAGAGAGCTTGATTTGCACTATTCAAGGACTGTAGATAAAAACAGAAATTATTGCTGCAGGACTGAGTGACCCTCACTGGTAAATTACAAGTTCTATACATGTGTAAGTTACTTTTTTTTCCCCAGAAGTATCCAGAAATGTCAGAATTCATTTCCACATTAGAGAAGGTGATTAATTCCTCAAAGCTACTGGATTTCAATAATCTTTTAAACATTTGATTTGTCTCCTTTACATAGGCTGCAATTTGCCAGAAGCTTTAGAATAAAATCACATTTGAAGCCAGGCATGGCAGTGCATGTTTAAAAACGTAGCATTTTGGAGGCTGAGGCAGGCTCTGAGTTTGGGTGCGGATGGGGTTGTACTGCAAGACCCTGTTTCAAGAAAACAACAAAACAACAAAAAAAGGAAATTCACATGCTGTTACATCTTAAAAACCTCCAATGATGTGAAAAATGACAAAGCCAGTGCAGGCTGATGTGGAATCTCGCCACTCCCAAGGAACAAAAGGTCCCAGCTGGTTCTTAGCCATTTCCATTCTTGAAGTTAAAGGGCTCCCTCAGTTTCCGAGGATGATGCCACTTACTGATGGCTTCTGTGGCAATCAGCACACAACTGACTGCCATCTTACAGCATTAAGCACAGCATCCAAGAGGCACAAAGAAACCACACTGACTCTTTGAAAGGGAAATGAAAAGGCAGGTTTGCTTTCATCTTCTTTATTTGGCCACCTTTTATTAACAGGCTTATAAGCAAAACATGAGTAGGGGCCAAGCCCAACAGCCAAGAAGTACAAGGTCCCTGCAGTGCCTTTTATAACTTTCCTATAAATCTGCGCCACATTTCACAAGACCAATGAGTACATTTTCCCATGTCTGTTCTGTCATAAACAAATGATTAACTCCAGGGGTTTGTTTATATGCCTGTCAGGTATGGACACAAACTTTTATAAAATCTTTTCCTAAATGTTAAGCTTCATGAGGTAAGTTGTGGACGTTATGAAATGCCACATTCAAGCTGGGAGCCAGCACGTGTGCTACAATCCTGTAATGTCTGTAATCCTATTCAGGAGGCGAGATCTGAGAATTGTGGTTCAAAGCCAATGTGAGGAGAAAAGTATGTGTGATTCTTACCTCCAATAAACCACCAAAAAGCTGAAAGTAGAGCTGTGGCTCAAGTGGTAGAATGCCAGCTTTGTGAAGAATAAAAAAGGGGATAGTGCCCAGGACCTGAGCTTAACCCCCTATTACCAGTTCAAGAGAGAGAGAGAGAAAGTCACAATGCATTTTAACCTGGTAGCACATGTTAGAATCTTCTCGGCCCTCTTGTTGATAATTCTCATTGACAATACCTTATTAATGTATATAACATGGCCTTTTTTTTTTTTTTGGACAGTTTTGGGGCTTGAACTAAGCTGCTTTTGCTCAAGGCTGACACTCTACCACTTGAGCCACAGAGCCACTTCTGGCTTTTTTTGTTTATGTGGTACTAAGCAATGGAACTCAGGGCTTCTTCATGCATGCTAGGCAAGCACTCTAGCACTAAGCCATGTTCCCAGCCCCCTGACATGGACTTCTGTATTCTTTGACGACGTTAAGATGTGTCTAAAAGATCCTCTCCTCTTAGAGTGATGCCTTTTTTTTTTGGCTAGAAATTCAATTTTACAAACTCCAAACAAGACAAAGAAATCAGTTGTTGGGCTCAAGCGTCCCACAATAGTCTGACCTGTGCTTCTAAAAGTTATGTAACCCAACAATAGTTTGTGAGCAGTTACAGGCTTCATTTAGTTTTACTGTTGAGATACACCACAATAAAGATAAATTAAGAAGCATCAGTTTCTTGTTTTGCTTTAGAAGTGGTGAAATCCTATTAAAAGATGCCAGATAAGATAAGGGCTTGAGAAGGTAAGGTCAGAGAGGAAGCAGGGAAACTGATGTTCTTCTATCAAACCAAGGCAATGGGAGCCGCTAAAGGGTGAGATCCAGACAGGCCAGAACAGCCTGGAAAGGAGGAGGAGATACTTGAGACAGAGAAGCCAGTTACTTAACAACTTAGTCGTAGACAGGAAAAGGGATCTCAGGTGGTGACCATGGGGACAGATGGAAGAAATTGAAATATGAGAATCAGTCATGTTTGTTTTCTAACAAACAAAGTGTGGATGTATTTCAGAAGGTTGAGCATGGATACCAAGTTCTGCTGGCTGAAAGGTGAAACGGGCAGTGAAAATGGAAGGTGGTTAGTGTTCTTAGAGGTTTATACAAGGTTTTTACATCTGTAATAAAACAAAATGGATCACGGTGCAGGTGGCTCATGTCTGTAATCCTTGCTGTTCAGGAGGCTGAGATTTGAGGATTACAATTTGAAGCCATCCCTTGCAGGAAAGTCTATGAGAATTCATTGCCAATTAACCATCAAAAAGCCAGAAGTAACCAGACCTGGTGGCTCAAGCCTGTAATCCTAGCTACTCAGGAGGCTGAGATCTGAGGATCAAGGTTCAAAGCCAGACCAGGCAGGAAAGTCCATGAGACTCTTATCTCCAATAAAACACTCAGAAAACCAGAAGTGGCACTGTGGCTCAAGTGGTAGAGTGCTAGCCTTGAGCCGAAGAGCTCAGAGACAGTGCCCAGGCCCAGAGTTCAAACCCCATGACCGACAAAAAAAAAAAAAAAAGCCAGAAGTGGAGTGGTGGCTCACCATGCCCGTGCGTATGTAACGTACACGTACACACACATGAACACACACACACACACCTAAAGCAGAGATGAACAGAGTACCAGGTTCAAAATGATCCAGGGTACTGATCTCAGATTAGTCCCCTGTACAGAGGCTAGATTTTAAGATCTCCTCAGCCTCTTCAGATCCTGTGATTCCATGATTTGATGGAATGGTAATTCAGTTCTATCTGCGAAGGAAAACACTCAGGAAGAGGAAGAAAAAAAAGAGGGGGGGGAATAAATCCAAAACACAGATAAACCTTTCCCCTTCTATCACTGATGCTCTGAATAACTTACATGTAAAAATGAACCTCAGTTGTATTGTTTTACTCACTCTACTAAAGGTTCCACAGACTTTGGCAATTTAATAGGAACAATGGAACTTTCCAGTGTCTTCTGGTTAGAAGGAAGTCACAGTGTTCTTGATTTCTGCCGCTGTAGCTTGGGAGATTTCCCCCCCTCAACTACCAACATTTTTTATGAAACCTACTGAGAAAACACAAGATTTACACTTTCTCTCAATGGGACAACTTATGGGTATATGACTGTGGCTCTGTGATTTAAGAGATGAGCTGAAAAAAGTTTACCCATAAAAAAGCAATTAACATCAAAGCAGTTTAGTTAATTACTTTGTGAACATTCTAAGGACCATGATCATCCTGTTAGACAGAGCCAACAATCAGATGAGCTGAGAGCCACGTACTTAACAATTCATTTCAGAAAGAACTGAGATCCACTTTCATGCTGTTCTAAATTGATTTTTCCTACCAAAACTCCCTAAAACTAAACCCACAACTATGAAGAGATTTTTGTTTAATATGTTCTTTCCTCATCATAAAATTCAGTTAAAATTTAAATTAAAAATTCTATCTTGGGAAATAATTTTAAGTGATGTGCATGAACCCAGGAAAACTTGATTTTTTTGAGGGCCAGTGTGTCAATCATGGCTCAGACAACAAGGAGGGAGGAGTACAGAGAGAAACACAGAGAGAGAGAGAGACACATACTAACACAGACTTTTTGTTGTTGTTGCCAGTTGGGCTTGAACTCAGGATATAGGCACTGTCCCTGAGCTTTATCTGCTCAAGGCTAGTGTTCTACCACTTGAGCCATAGCTCTACATCTGGCTATTTTGAGGGGGAGGGGGGGGGTGTGGGGAGGGTGGTTAACTAGAAGTAAAGAGTGTCATGGACTTTCTTGCCTTGGCTGGCTTTGAACCTTCAGATCTCAACCTCCTGAGTAGCTAGGATTACAGGCGTGAGTCACTAGCACCCAGCAAGAGATTTGTTTTATGTAATAAATGAAATTTGTAGGTCAAGTCAACAGGCTGGAAATTTTCGTAGTTTTTTTTCTTTTATTCCTTCTTTTTGCTTTTTTTCTTTTACCATACCCAGCTTCTTATGCAGGATTTCACTGTTACAGTCTTGAGGCAGAGTTTCTTTGCCTGGACACTTCACTTTTTACTCCTAAAGCCTTTGACTATTAAAGGTCATCCTACCCCACAGTCCTGTCAAGATGCTAAGATTTGAAAGCATGTCATTCAAAGCCAAAAGTTCACATGTCAATGATCATAATCTTTACTGAGTAGGATGGATACTATCTACTAAGATGATTTTCCAATCCTGTAATGCTCTTAAAATAATGTTCATATAATTGAGGTTAGGACATATACTAGATCTATTAAATCCCCCTTCATTTTTACTAATGATTTCTCACTAAGAGTCCAATACTGGTAAGTATAAAAGCAGTATCAAACAAATCCTTTTCATCATTACGAGAGCTAAGCAGTCTGCTAATCTCAACAATAAATGGTACAGGGAGTACTGATGGGAAATTAAATTTAAAAATCCTTCCATGTTGTCATGAAGCAACCCCACTGTCTCAATCAGAAAAAACTAAGATAAACAAGTTCGTGGATGGGTACAGGGAAGGCTGGAGATAATATGATTTTCCCAAGAAAATAAAGAGTATATGAGGGCTTGAGGCAGTAAACTATATTCATTTATTGGTTTATTTGCTATCTAGAACCAACCCTAACAAAAGAAGAAATACTTGTGATTTTCCAACTTCTGAAATCTATCTATCTATGTAGACACGCCTACTAGAGAGGCCAAATTATATAATCACAACTAGTGAGTTTGAGAGTTGGTCCATTTTCACATAGTGAAAGATACTATGTAACTATAATTGTCAACCACTAAACAGAACATCAAAAACCTTGAGCTAAATTATATAGATAAGGTACAAGTATATTTAAGACTGAATAGTAAGCCTAGAATTTTTGCAACTGTAAAGCAAAAAAAGATCCCTAATACATCAATAATTTCTTCTTCTTATAAAAAGAAAAATATAAAGCATTGATTTTTTTTATTGTAAAGATATTATACAGAGGGTTACAGTTACATGACTAAGGTAATGAGTACACTTCCTATTGAGCATTGTTACCCCCTCCATTGTTTTCCCCCTACCTTCCCCCGAGGTTCTTTTTTTTTTTTTTTTGATTGTGATTAAGTGATTACATAATTTCCCAAATTTCACAGTATTGTGGAATAATGATGCTCAATTGAAGTCACAAGTTCATTCTAACTTTCCTGGAGTAAATTAAAGCATTGATTTTTAAGATGCAGACAGGACTAGTAACCCAGGAAGGTTTTCTGGATTTTGTTTTTCTTTTTTCTTTTTTCCATAAATAAATACATCTTTTCTTAGGCTTCACTGAACTACAACCATAAGGGTTTTTAGAGGATTCTATATAGAAAGAAATCTCAGATGAAGAAACTGGTTAGTAGGCACTTAGTAAGTACCCTCTTCACCTCTAAACCCTTTCATTTTCTTACCCATGATCCAAAACTTTAGGCAATCTAACTAAAACATCCTAAATGGACCATTACAGCCTTTAATCATGAAACAACATGGCTATGCTCTGCTTGCTAAATGTAATAAACTCTTTGTCCTCTGTGTGTGTTGTAATACTCTAAACACACTCTGTGTCACTATGTGAGTCAAATTTTTCGACTGACAAGTTTTATTTTTTTGCTGGCAATAGCTTCCTAGTTCCTGTTTCCACACTGGTCTGGAAGACACTTGCTCCACGAGCCCTAAAATAGGTGCTTCCAAATTCCTCTAGCCCTCAGAGATAGACTTCATCTAGCTGACTGGAAAATGGCCTTATTTCCAAACAAAAAGACAAAGGTTTATATAATCAAACACTGTTTGCTTTCAAAATAATTACTACACTAAAACCTGTTCCATGAGCATGCTTCCTGACAGGATGTCTGGAACAGAAAATATGAAAGTGCTCTAGAAAGCAAAAACCCCTCATTGGCTACTTTACAATGGGCTGGGAATGCCTGGTGTGCAGGTGTCTGAACTCCACAGTCTCTCCTGTTTCTGAACTATTTGCAGGATTTACAATAAGCTTTTTGCCCCTTTTGATATTTCAGACATCTTCTTTCTCTTTTTTAGAACCTTTTTTTGAAGACTTACTTTCTATTGTTACTGCCATTAATGAATCCTGGGAGATCTTTACAAACATACAGGGCTCTGATTACATAAAAGGTTTATCTTCTTTGCTGCTCAAGCTGGATGGCTGGGACCACATTCTCTATCTTTAAGCTCTTTGCAGTGAGCAACAGATAAATGACAGACCCAGTCAATTTGTAAATAAACTGAAATGACACCTCAAACCTGCTTTTAAGTCTACCAAAGACTGACTCTGAAATGCCAAACCAGTGTTTGTTCCTCTCTTGTGAGGCCTCACTGGATTATAGGATTATGTGGTTTTGCTGTCCAAAGTCAGGTGAATCTCCTAGATCTAACTGGACTAAAAATAGCTCCATCCCTACTTCTTCCTTTAATACTTTCTTTCAATGGTCCCAACTATCTCTTCTACTCTTATTTTGGTTCCTTATAGTGTCTGGCTTATACACAGTCATTATATAGCATATGGATAATGTGTGTGTGTGTGTGTATGCACACACACACACACAAACACATATACATATATACACACATACCAGTATATGTATATATATGCATATACACATGTGCATATATATATATATACACATATGCATACATGCATATATATCATACATCTGTATGTTTGGATATATATATATATGCACACACAAAGAGAGTATCTTCACAAGGAGTGTGGGAAGTAGCAAGCCACTGTTAGAAATTTCGGAATTTATTCTTAGCATTAAGTAAGTATATTAGTACATATCAACATCTTGTTTATATTGTATCAATAGCTTGGTTATATTTTATAGACAAATGATATATATTTGAATATTTTAAAGGTAACACATAACATATTTAGTCAATTGCCACACCTGTGATCCTAGCTAGTAATTCACACCTGTGATCTTAGCTACTGAGGAGGCTATCTAAGGAACTCAGTCAAAGCCAGCCTAAGCAGACAAATCTGAGACTCATATCTTCAACTAACCAGCAAAAAGCCAGAAGTGGAGGTGTGGCCCAGGTGGTAGAGCACTAGCCTTGAGCAGAAAAAGCCAGGCAAAAGCATAAGGCCCTGAGTTCAAGCACCAGTACCAACACACACACACACACACACACACACACACACACACACACACACACACACACACACACACACACACACACACACACACACACACACACACACACACACACACACACACACACACACACACACGCGCGTGCACGCACGAAACAACCTGAAGGCTTCATTCAGGGAATTAAATCCATTTCAGGAAATGACATCTTTTCAGATTTGCTAAGCTATTAAATTTTTTTTTTAAGTTTAAGATCTGAATTTGTTGAAGATGCTATTTTCTTAGGGAGAAATGTATCATTTGCACAAAGGCCTACATATCACACCAGGATAGGCTTTTGCAATTTAAGGGTTTTTTTTTAAGCTGGGCTGTTGTCACTCAGGCCTGTAATCCTAGCTACTCAGGAGGTGGAATCTGAGGATCACAGTTTGAAGCAGCCCATCAGAGATCAGAATCTCAGGAAAGTCTTTGAGACCTTGATCTCCAATTACTCACTACAAAACCAGAAATAGAGCTGTGGCTCAAGTGGCAGAGTGTTAGCCTTGTTCAAAGAGAGTTCAGGGACAGTGTTCAGGCCCTGAGTTCAAGCCCCACGACCAGCACAAACACACACACACACACACACACACACACACGTTTCTTCACACCTGACAATTTTAATAAGACAGCCTACTGATAATTTAACATCTTAAGTATGCATTATGTCTGCAGAAACCCTACCTGCCTCTTGCGTCTCAGGAGAACCGAGTGGAAGACAAACTGCGTGTGTTTGCTCTGTTGTCACCATAGACAATCATAGCCACT
The DNA here is from genome assembly GCF_019054845.1 of Dipodomys spectabilis. NCBI lineage: Eukaryota > Metazoa > Chordata > Mammalia > Rodentia > Heteromyidae > Dipodomys > Dipodomys spectabilis. The sequence continues at coordinate 22,974,031 of NW_024870678.1, forward strand.
GTGGTTGGCTGGCAATCAAGATAGTCCAGTGAGCTCATCATTAAAGACAAGGGAGATCCATCTTCATGGTATGAAGCAATGGTATGCAATAGTAGTAATATTTTAAGAAAGAATTTAGAATTAAGAGCTATGATACAATAATAAAAAGTTTGCATATCATAATGAGCCAAGAAAGGCTGGAAAGGGTGCTACTGCAATGACATCATCATCTAGGCATCTCATAGGCCAGCATGGAGCAATCTTCTACTGGAACATTTTGTGCAACAGGTGGTGAGAAGCTCCATCAGTGCTTTGATGATACCTTTCATACCTGGCCTGGCGTAGGACAGTGAGATCACACAGCTACAATTAGGTCTGAATCAGCAGTACATTCTGACGCTCTCCTTACGGTGTCTCACCATCATGAATAAAACTGTGTTCAAAGGAAGAAACTCAGCCTGCTTGCATTTTTCACACTGATGCAGTACCAATCCTTGGTCATTAGAACAAACATTCTATGTATGTTGTCCCAGGGAATGTTCTAAGTCCTATCCACCCTGTGAGGACAGAGCCATATTGTCTTTATTAAGGTAAAGAATGGCCAAGATTGCACAGCTAGGAAGTACTGAAGGTGCAACTGGAACTCAAGCGGCCAGGTCCCAGTGTTCCTGTACAAAATAGTAAAATAAGTATTATCCCTCATTGAGTAGTCTTAGTTTTGAAGCACGACCTTATGGCTTAACACATGTTCTAGTTCAGTATAAATTTTGTGTGTGTGTACGCACCTATCTTTTGGCTTGAACTCATTGGCCCTGAGCTTTTGTGCTCAAAGCTAGAGTTCTACCACTTGAACCACAGGTTCATTTCCAGTTGTTTTGTGCTTAGTTGAAGAGTTTCATGAACTTTCCTGCGTGGGCTGACTTCAAACTGAAATCCTCAGATCTTAGCCGTCTGACTTAAGACTACAGGCATGAGACACTGGCGCAGTGCGCTCTTTTTTTAAGATTTTTGTATTAGCACACATTAGTGACATTTCCATACATCAACCTTACCCCCTCGAGCAATTTCCCTTATCTCCTTTCTTCTCTTCTCAAAACAATTTCCTGCAGACTCTTATCTCCTATATTTAACTAGTAAGAAGTAAAAGTGGTAGAGTTATCAAGCATGAACAACAACAACAAAAAAATCTAAGCAAGAGCATGAGTCCAAGTTCAAGCACAGATACGAGCACAAAAGCCAAAAAATGTCAGCTGGCTCCCTTGTTCTATTTTCACACATGTAGGACAATCATATTCATGTTCATTTACCCTCCTCACTTCCAGTGATACTCACCCTGCAACACAGCCAGAGAGGGGATGGAATGGGAGGGGAGAGGAAAGAAGGGAAGGAAAGGGCGATCAGTTTACCTAGTATTAGCATCCAGCCAGTCCCAGGACTGAGGGACCCAGCAGCCAGGAGGCCAGATTGTCAACTATTTATAGGTACTGAAGAAATAAGGAGTGATGATTAGAGCTCATGGGTCACCAGAAGTTCTCTGGAAGGACTACGTAATTTTCTACAAAATACTTTTATTATCTCCTTCAGATTAGGATATGATCTATCTCAGATTTTGGGGCAGGGAGGAAGAAGAGGAAAACAATGTGATTGTGAAGCAAAATAGAAAAATTATATGCTGATGATCTTCAACTTACATATAAATGTCAAGCCAGACAGAAGTGCACAAACATACCTTTTGAGGGTGCCTACATTTGGTAGTGCAAATGCACTCCTGTTTCATACCAGTATTTTCTTCAAAAAAGTCTTAGGGCAAAGAAAGAGATAAATCAAACTTTCCCATCTAAGACTAGAGCAGTTTCGATGCTCCATATAGTCTTGATAGTTCCAAATTGAACCTACCAAAATGGTCAAATGGAAGAGCACAATGGATGGAAACTTGTTCTCAACACTCATTGCACACAGACGCTACCTGGGAAGCTCTTTTTTTTTTTTTTTTGGGTGGTCATGGGGTTTGAACTCTGGGCCAAGGCGCTCTTCAGCTCAAGGCAAGTGCTCTACCACTTGAATCGTGGTGCCACTTCCAATTTTCTGGTGGTTAATGGGAGATGAGTCTCACAGACTTTCCTGCCAGTGCTGGCTTTGAACTGTGATCCTCAGATCTCAGCCTCCCGAGTAGCTGGGATTACAGGCGTGAGCCACCAGCGTAGCTGGGGAGTTCTAAATCCATCTATCTGGTGCTCATCCTCAAGAGTCTCTGATAATTATCTAGGGCACACCTAGGCATTGCAAGATTTGAAGAGAGTCTCAAATGATTTTTAACTTTCTGCCAAGATTAAGAACCAATGACCTGAACTAATGACACTCTAGCATATGAGCTCAACAATGATTTCTAACACATAACCTTTTGCCTGAGGAGTGAACTATATTTAAATAAACCCACAAGGACTGTGGTTATGGATGGTACTGTGTTCATTTAAAGCACCTACCATAAACAGAAGTCAATCCATCTGGAAGGCAGAAAGCAGGCAATGGGATCTTGGATGTTGCCTTTCACACAAAAGACCCAGGTAAGGCGCTTCTGAGAACCAGAGGCTTCGATTAAAATCTTGAGAAGCAGCCAAGCTTCCTGCCACCGAAATCCATCTTATACCCAACTATTTTATTATCACCTGCAGGCCTTGGGTTGCGGGGGTGGGGGAATACTAAAGGAAAGAGTTCTTTCTAGAATTTCATCTTAAAATTTGAATTTACTAAAGACAATGGCTTCTTTTCTACTTTCAAGACTACAGTTTGTATTATCAGAAAGCTATCACATAGTACAATGGTTCCATTTATCAGAAAACCAACTCCAAAAGTGTTTGTTGGATTTAAAAAAAAAGTCAGAAGAAAGTTTAAGATACCTCACATCTCAATACTCTAAACATATGGATTTTACTAGCTTCTTGCTTACAAAGTACAGTTGGCATATGGTAAATACACTTCTAGAATCCTCTCTGCTGTGTTTTGGATGCCTACGCCCGCCACTGTGCTGACTGGTCAGGTATTACCATCCTCCGTAGTATTTCTCGGCGTTCTTCTCTCATACCTAGTTCTGTAGGAACATTAACAAGGAAGAAGTATTGTAAAATGTAGTTAATGTTTTCCATTTCTAATGTAATTAATTCTTTTTGTCAAGAATATATTACTCTTCAAATCAAAATTCAAAGCATTGAGTGAAGGCTATAACTCACTGGTAGAGCATTTGCTAGCATGGAAGAGGCTCTGGGTTCAATCCTATACCTGCAGAAAAAGTGGAAAAAAAAAAGCCTAAGAAAATCTGATTCATTCTTTTTCAACTGGCTATTACTCAAATTTGAAAGATACTAAGAATAATAGTCAGTGAGCTGAAAAATGACAAATGCCATTTAAATGTGTAAACAAGCATAACTCAGAGCATTTCAAGAGCCAAATACAGAGGCAGCAGCCACCATGGATGGAGAAGGAAACAGAATTCGAAAGCGGAGAAGACTGAGGCTCAGCCCCACATTGAGCACACAGGGGAGTGTCTGGTCAGGGATGAAGTGTCCAGTGGAATTTTTCAAGACTTTACAAGTATGAGGGCCCAGTATCTAAAAACTTATCCTTAATATTCAGTTTAATAACATACCCTGTGCCACAAAAAATTAAGAATCAGAATCATAAACCAAGCTACATCACCATTATGTCTACCTTTCTAACAAAACCAGTTATTTCCAAGTTCTGAAAAGCCACATTTCAAGGGATGTGAGACACATTAAGGAGGAAGAGAAAAAAATAAACTGGAAAAAAAATGTGTGTACGATGGCATTGCGTTCATAGTCCAATTCAGAAAGCAGTCGCTACAGGAAATAATAGAGGCCATGAAGATAAAAGATAAAAGACGAAGGCTAGGAGTGATGGTTTACACATTTAATCCCAGCTACTCAGGAGGCAGAGATCAGGAGGATAGATCAAAGCCAGTCCAGACAAAAAGTAAGATCTCATCTCAACAAGCAAGCCAGGTGTGGTAGCAGCGTAGGTAGCAAGACTGCGGTCTGATGCCATTTCCCAGGGGAAAATGTGAACCCTTACCCCCAAAATAATTAAAGCAAAAAGGGCTGGAGGCATGTCGCAATGGTAGAGCACCTGTTTAGCAAATGCAAGGCCCTGAGTTCAAAGCCCAGTAGTGCCAAAAGAGAAAGAAAAAGTGACTTTGGGCTGCCACCCTGGAGGCCACCTTCAATTTACTGGGACACTAGGAAAACCAAGCCGTAGGAAGGCTCTAGCCCCACAGCTGAACTCTGTCTGCACAGGTCATGGAAACCACCTGAGGATGTGTCCAGACCCTTGCTCTCGTCATAGAGCCTCTTCTCACAGGGCCCCTCTCATGCCCAGAAAGCCCCTGACCCTCACCCCCTCCATCAGTACTCCCCACAGGAGTATGCTCTCCGAACATCACCATAGCCAATTCTTACAGCAACACAAAGAGACTGGAGTTCTTAAGATAACTCCTTTGAATAGTTTTCAAAGATCTCAGCTCTTTTAGACACCATGCCCATGTAAATTAGTGTTTCACACACAGACTTAACTAATAATAACACAGAAACACAGGCTTCTGAGCAAGGCTGCCCAGTCTAATTAATATCCATGCTTCCCCCTGCTGAGCTGGATGTAAAGTCAGACACAGTAAGACGGCAGGAAAGCCATCCAGCCATTGGAATGAAGCATCTCCAACTTTCTCCAGAATCTCTGACCTGCATTTTTCAAAAGGGGTAAGTTTAACACAAACTGGAGACTGAGCTCTGCTTACAGGTTTGTAGAGAGTGCTTAACTATGGTATCATGAATTAATCAAAAGCAGCTTTACATTTTCGTGATGGTTTTTCTTAAGAGGTTATTAACTTGAGAAATTAATGCTGTAGAGTCACTTTCCACAGCTCTTGAATATAAATGTAAAATTTAAATAACTTTATTAAAGTTTGGCCCATGATGATTTTGTGATCATTCATCTATTTGAATATTCAAAAAACCCTGCAAAAGAACTTGACATCCTCTAGTGGTCAAGTAAAAAATTTGCTTCCAAAGCACTAATTTTTTTGTTGTTGATTTGTTTTGTTGGGTTTTTTATTTTATTTTAGTTTAGTTTATTTCATTTTTTTTTTTTTTTTGCTTACCGTTTGGCTATTGACAAAAAGAAAAAACTGTTCATCCTCAAAAAAAGTACTCATTGCAAGAAATGTAATCACAATGGATAAGAAGATACAAATAAATCCTCAGAAAACATGCTTTTCAAATAGACATAGAGGCAGTATGTCACCAAAGTTCAATCCATCTTTAACATATATACACACAAGCATGTAGTTTCTGGACACTTTATAGGTACTATTTTTATAATAGCCTGAGGTTCCAAAGTGTCTTAAAATTAGTTGTTCAACATGGACACAAAAACTTAAAGTCATTTACTAGACAACAACAGCCAGGCACTGGTGGCTCATGCCTGTAATTCTAGCTACTCAAGGAGCCTGAGATCTAAGGAAGGTGGTTCAAAGCCAGCCTGAGCAGGAAAAGTCTGAGATTCTTATTTCTAATTAACCAGCAAAAAGCCAGAACTGGAGGTTTGGCTCAATTAGTTTGAACAAAACTGTCAAGTAAGGGTGCAAGGACCTGAGTTCAAGCCCCAGTACTGATACAAACAGAGTGGGGGCAACAACACTTCGTAACAATGAAATCATAAAGAAATAAGATAAAATGCCATTTAAGATGGCAACTCCCTTCTTGACAGTAATAAATGATTGAGATCTCTGAGCCAGTCCCCTGAAAAACAAATTGGACGAGTAATCATTAAAAAGCATAATGATCTGCATATTTAGATGTACACAACTGGAATTATACCAGAACAAACTGGAACTTATATGTTCCAATATAGTTCATGTTTTAAATAGACAGACAAACTAAAGTCATTAAAATTCAAGCAAATCCCACCTGTCCTCTCAACATACCACTGCCTACATTAAAAAAAAGAAAACAAACAAAAACAAACAATTTCTACATTTTCTTTCTTGGGCAATCACTGACACTGCTGCTTCTCAGTACTGAAAGCACTAGTAGTAACCCAGGACTAAAAACAGGAAAAAAAGTGTAGAACCAGAATAATGTTCTTAAATTATCAAATGAAAGCATTCAGAAGACCATATATGTCTCAGACCACATACAAAAATATGTCCTTTGGTACTTGAAGTTTCTAGTCAGAAGTATGAAAGAACTGTTCTATAAAAGATGACAGCTAGCCAGATGCCTGAGGCTCATGCCTGTAATCATAGCTATTCAGATCTGAGGATTGTGGTTCGAAACCAGCCCAGGCAGGAAAGTCCTTGAGACTACCTCCAATTACCGCAAGTGGGGCTGTGGCTCAAGTGGTAGAGCACTAGCCTTGAGCAAAAGAAGCCCAGGGATAGCACCTGGACCCTGAGTTCAAGCTCCAGGACTGGCAAAAAAAAAAAAAAAAAGTTCATGGACACATGGTTGATGTGTATTTGAAGCAAGGCCAGATCATTCCCTAACATGCTCATACTACGGTATCTTCTACAGTCTAGTGAGGCATTGAATAGACTAGGTACTATTGTATTCAGGCACAACTACAGCATCCACTGCAGTACCACAGAACTTGGCTTGCATCTAAGCAAGCTGTTCCAACGCAGACTCTAAAATTTTACTTTTTATGAAGCTCGAACTGCTGCTGAGTAAGTCACTACCACAATTCTGTTCACTGCCCTGACCTCTTTTGTAGCACTGCGCATGCGGCCTTCCTGCTGCCCTCTCTTGGGGAGCCTGGTTCCAGCACCTAGCCCATCAAGTTCCCCAAGGCCATTACTCAGGCATCACCTATTCTCCACCCAAACCAAAACAATGATGCACCAAACTTCCAGCACCTTAAGACAAAACCAACCAGACACCTTCCAGGAAGTCGCCCGACCTGAAAGCACCTGGTCCGTCTTTACCTCGGGTGTTCTGGCTGAAGGTGTAAAATCATTAAGACTTCAGGCGCCGCCTCGCGTCTCGCAAGCAACTGCAAACGCAAATGTGGCCAACACGGTGCGGCTAAGCTCTCGGACCCGACCCAGGAAAGATAAACACTCCAAGGAGATCAGGACCTCGGAGGGCGGGGAGGACACAACTGCTTCCAGCGGCGAGCCCGGAGACGCGGGCACAGCTGGCACCCGGGGCACCCACTTCAATTTTCTTTATAATAAGGGACGGAACCTGCTCCCCAGCCAGGGGTAAATAAATCCGTAACACACACACAGAAGCGGGCGGGGAAGCTGCAGAGGGAGAGACCACCGGCTGGGTACCGCGGAGCGCTGGGTGCGGGTGGGGAACGCGCTAACCCCGGCCCCGGCGAGCGCCCCAGACCGGTGCGGGCGGCGGAGGGGGGGCGCCCAACGCCCGGGCCGTGAACCGAGGCCCCCGCCAGGCTTCGGGGCGCGCCTGTCTACGGGTGGGGATCGGAGCCTCCTCCCCCAGTGCCGGCCGGGGAGCTCGCGCCTCGGGGCCGCTCTTCCGCGCAGGGCCCGGCCGGCGCCCACCCGGGCGCGGGGCCGCCGAGGGCCGCGGCACCTGGGGCGCCCCGAAGCGGCGCCCCGGGCCCGCCGGCCGCACGGGACCGAGGGCTTCCCCGCGGCGGTTTCTGCTCCGGGAGGCTGGGGGACGGAGGACGGGGACTCGAGGTCCGCACGCAGTGAAGTTGAAGTTGGAGCCCGGCGGGCGGCGCGACCCCGTCCGCCCCGCGCGCGCCTCCACCTGTTGCGGGAAGTCGGGTGACGGGGCGCCGGGAGCCCGGGCCGCGAGGGCGGGGACCGCGCGCGCGGAGAGCCGGCCGTTCCCGGCGGGCCGCGGCCCGGGCGGGGGTCGCCGGCGCCGCCCCCACCCACCCCGGTAAGCCCCCCGGACCCCCTTCCCGCGCCCCGGGATCCCCCTGACGCGGCCCGGCCGCGCAGTCACCTGTTTCGCTCTGCGCAGCGCCATCGCCGCCCCAGTGGCCGTCGCCGCCAGCTCCCAGCTCCGCCATGGTGCTCCGATGACGCGCCCGGCGAAGCCGCTCCGCCCTCTTCCCCGGCTGCGCTCCCGCCGGGCCCCCGCCTCCCGGGCCCGCGGCCACACAGGTGAGCGCCGTCAGAGGCGGGCGGAGGGCGGGGGCAGCGAGCGACGGCCCGCGGCGGCGGCGGCGGCGGCGGCGGCGGCTCGGGCCCGCGGCGCCCTCTGGCGGGCAGGTGCGGCGTCGCAGCCGCTCGAACCGACGCGGCCGAGTGTGGGCTGCAGAAATGGCCCGCCGAGCCCGGCCGCCCCGGCCCGCAGGCTGCCGGCCGCCGCTGCCCACCCGCGGCGGAAGGTCTTCCGACGGCGTCCGCGAGGCGCTGCCCGACCGGCGGAGAAGACGGAGGAGCAGCCCAGGTGCTGAGCCCCGAGACGCGCTCCTTGAACCCGCTCAGTGTGGGCTTCGCGGGAACTGGAGTTGGCGGTGGCCCGGAGCCCGAGTACGCGGCGCGGTTCCACGCCGGGGCCTCCGCCCGCGCCCGCCGCCGGCCCGTCGGCCCGGCGCGCCGCAGGCACGCAAGCGAGAGGAGCCGGGCGGGCTGCGGTGGACGTCCGGATCCTGGGTTTCCCCTCGGTGAACTACCTTGGGATCGCTGGCTCGCGCGGTGAGACCAGAAGAAGAACAGAGAGAGTGTGTGTGTGTTTTAAAGACACACTGGCGGAGGAGCAACGAATACTCTGTCCTCACAGGCCTGCGAATGATAACGAGATGCTGAAGAAGAAGAAAAGTAACCCTACATGAAATGGAAACATCGGGAACCTGAACTCCTGCAGCGTCCAGTTCGGGCTGATTGCACAGAAATGCACCCCCCCCCCCCCCCCCGCTGGATGAACACAGCCCGCGCTCCCGCTCAGAACGCTTGCAGCCCCGCAGGGAAAGGGGGGGGGGGGGACAGCCACGAGGGTTAGAGCCCCGCGCGACTTCTCCCCATCGCTTACCAGTTACTAATAAGCTAATCAGTCTTACTAGACCTGCAGCCAAAAACAATAAAACACCTAGTAGGCAAAGGAACTTGTAAAACCCAACACACACACACACACACATTTAACCTACTATATTAAACTTCAGGCACTTGTGTGTGCACCAGTACTGGGCTTGAACTCAGGGCCTGAGCTTTTTTTTTTTTTGCTCAAGGCTATAGTGTTCCACCACTTGAGCCACAGCCCCATTTCTGACTTTTTCTTAGTGGATTGGAGCTAAGATGTCTTTAACGTTTATCTGCCTAGACTGGCTTTTAACTGAGATCCTCAGATCTCAGTTTTCGGCTGTAACTAGGATGAGGCTCTTTGAATATCACATTCTCTGAGCTGAATTTGGAGTTGAACTATGTGGCAGACCCCCTGGAAAAGGAAAGTGATTTGTTTTCAACTTTCTGCTTAATTACCTATGAAATGAATAGTGAGGGTCTCCCTTTTTGACCAAGAAAATAAAGGTCAAATAAAATAAAGGTTGACATTTATGGGGTTTTTTGTTTTACTTGTTTTGGTGGATGCTTATCTATATTCCTATATGTCTCAGTCTGTCCCAAATTAAACAAAACTAAATACAATAGGGAGCACACCAAGATCCCACACTTAGGCCCTGGACAGATTATTCGTTTTAAGCCTAATGCACTGTCTGCAGTGGGGTGGGCTGTTAGTGACTATGCAGAAATGGATGACATCTGGTAAATGTCAAACACCATCACTGTGTACTTCAACTTGTACGTGGAACACAGAAGCCATCTGCCTCAAGCTGCTGCATCCATCTCAAAAAGTTGTCAGATCTCCCCTTCCCAGGGGAGAAGCTGAGCCTCTCCCTTCCTGACCCGCTTTAAAACCTCTTAAATGTCTCTGCATCCAGAGGACTCTAACTCAGACCAATTCTTCCCTTGACATCATATCATATCAAATTGATCGTCCTACGTCTCGTTCACCAAAAGTCATAAAAGTTTGGGCTCGTCGCATTTCTTTAAAAAAACAAAGCTATAAATAATCATGAACTTGGGGGACAAAAACTGTGTCTTGTTCATATATCCAGTAAGTATGTACTATTCAATATGTATGTAATGCATGCTTTTTTCCCCTAGAACTTTGAATTGAATCCATTATTGATTGCTTGAATTTGTGTATTTGTTCATATTAACAGTATCAGCTACAGGCCCATTTTAGTCATACTAGACTTCAGATGGGAGAATATACTTAAACCTCTTAAGGAATAGGTTGCAGTTTCCTCTCATGTTCTTGGATTTGGACAGACCAAAGGAAAACCTGGGACTTATTCTTACAGTGTCCACCACACTCTAACAGCCAGTGACTGTAACAATCTCTTTATTCCCCATGTAGAAAGGGAGTTTCGTAGGACATGGGATTGGATTAGGAGGTGGGCTTGGATTGTGTTAGGTCCTATTCTAGACCAATAAAAACATTTTTTTCTGAGGTGGTGCTAGAGTTGGAGAGCAAGGCCTCATAAGTGCTAGGCATTTGCTCTGCCACTTGAGTGTCATCCTCAGCCCAGCTGGCACCAACTTCTTTGACAAGCATCTGGGTCATTTTAACAGGAAGCCAGGCTAAGTAAGAATGCTTGACCTCAGTTGATGGTAAAGGCCTTCCCAGTACAAACCTTTCATGAACCTCAGTCCACATGGAACTACTTCTGTGTCCTCAAGACACAATGTGTTGACAAAAGCCTAATGATGCTGCGTGGGAACAGAGTATGAATCATGGGGGCATAGAGAATATCCACCCACTGAGAAGATGCCAAGACCAGATAGCTAGTTAAAAATGGGTAGCTTAGCCCTGTGTACATATAGTCTAAAAGAAGTCCTTAAACATTAGGACTGGTCAGATGAACTGTGTCTTGGTAACAAGGGAACCTGGAGTCAGATGACATTGTCACTTCCTTTAAAATGTCCACAGGTAGGCTGGGAAGGTGGCTCATGGGCTGGGAAGGTGGCTCAGTGGTAGAGCGCTTGCCTTGCATGCCTGAGGCCCTGGGTTCAATTCCTCAGCACCACATAAGCAAAAAGAAAAAAGCCGGAAGTGGCGCTGTGGCTCAAGTGGTAGAGCACTAGCCTTGAGCTGAAGAGCTGAGGGACAGCGCGCAGGCCCAGAGTTCAGGCCCCACAACCGGACCCCCCCCCAAAAAAAAAATGTCCACAGGTGTGCAAGGCACCACTATGCTTCAAGGTCGATATTTATTTAAAAAATAGGAATACTTATGTTGCTTTTCTAAGTGTCAAATGAAAGCATTCATGACACTATATGGGATACTCCAAATGCAATACAAATTATATTGTTCCTTGATTTTTCACAAAGAAACAAAGCTGACTCCTCTTTTATCAAAGATGGTTTTGTCTGAATCAAGTCATGATACACAAGCAGTTGTAAGTTATGTCTGTCCTCTGAAGGTAAATGTGTTTATTTCATCCATCCATCTAGAACTTCTGATGTCAACCCATTAACATGGGCAGACTCATAAAAATATAACCCTCAGCTCAAAAATCAAAGAATATCCCCCAAATATGAGAACCACATGAAAGAGGCAGAAAGAAAATACAGTTCTCTCTATCAAGATGTTCTCTGTGGACTTCTTAAGCTACATAATAGTCCAAGATAAGTTGGAGCCTTGAGAAAAGCACACCAACTTTCCTTTATCCTCATTTTTTTCCCATGCTTTGTTTTTTAACCACTCTGATACTCCAGAGAAACAATTTGGACATCAGTTATCCTTCTGAAGAAATGAGTAGAAATTTTAACCATCATTTATGTTGATCATCAGGACAAAATAAAAATTCTTTGAAATTTATGAAAATGGTACATTGACATCTTTTTATTATTATTTTGTTGTTTCCTTTATTATAGAGTAAATATAGTACAATGGATAGCTTTAGAACAAGCTAACATTTTTATGATCCAGGCAGATGCAACTGGTGCAGGTCAGTAGTACACAAATGACTCAAACAAATGCACTGAAGGCCAGAAACTTAGGTTACAAAATCTAGTCACTATTACAATTAGTACAGATAGTACAGATAGTACATTGCTCTCAGGTTCTGCCCGCTTTTAAAAAAAATCAAACTTTATACAGTGATTGAATTATACACTTCTACTCGAGTTCTTACAAACACATCTAATCCTAAGGTGTGGTCACATTTTGGTTTCGCTCCAGTGGTCTACCCAATCACATGAAATGTTCCATCCATTTCCTGTGAGATAAACTTCTGGCTGAAATAGAATAGCTGCTGGCTTAAAAAAAATCTCCATAAAAGGGTTTAAGTTGAAAAATAATCCTCCACATTAGAATTCTCATTAAGATTATTGTTTGAAAGTCTTTATGAAGAGTCCTTAAGAAGCTAGGTGCTGGTGGCTCATGCCTGTAATCCTGGCTACTCAGGTGGCTGAGATATGAGGATTGTGGTTCAAAGCCAGTCTGGGCAGGAACGTCTGTGAGACTCTGATCTCCAATGAACCATCAGAAAACCTGAAGTGCAGCTGTGGCTCAAAGTGGTAGAGTGCTAAGCTTTGAGCGGAAGAGCTCAGGGACAGCACCCAGGCCAAGTTCAGGCCCCACAATCCACAAAAAAAAAAAAAGTTCTTAAGAATTGTAGAAGCAGAAGCAGAAAATTTCAGGATGTTTCTCTGGTTGTTGTTGTTTAACATGTGTAAACAAATACTGATTTTAAAGTGCAGCTTCTTTCTCCTCTCACTTCGATTCTTCCTACCCCAACACCAGTTCTGTATTCACTTTCAGAATCTCCAACGAAGATTAAATTGAGTGAGAGTCAAGTGTGTTTGTCTCGAAAGTAAATGATGGCCTTCCATAAGGTACACAGCATTCCTCCCCTGTATAAAGATACAAGAACAAGGTGAAGAAAACTCATTCTCCCTAGAGACACTGCCCTTGACATATAAAAGAGACTTCTCAGCTTTCAGCTGCTTTGGTTAAAACAAAAAGATCCCAAAGGCCTATCAGTCATTATGTATCAGTTTTGTATATATTTTCTCCTCATCCCTTGATCATTCCTACAAGTTTCTAGGCCCCCAAATTACATTTTAGATTGTCTCATTTCTGAAATATGTCTTTAGAGAGGTGGGTGTGAATTATGGAGACACCTGGCCTTGTAGAGAAGAATGTAAAAAAAAGAATTCACATCTGATTATACCAAGTTTTTTGGAGGGTGACTCAACACCTCATCCAATATTTCTAGATGCATGAGATAATCGTGAACTAAATTAGAGCATGTGCATATAACAGCTTTAGAATACTATCTGTGTGGTTTTAGTCTATGTAGTAGTTAAGTTAGCAAAATCTTTTAGTTGATTTTTACCTAGTAGTATAAATGTACTAGTTGCTAGAGTATCCCCAAATAGCCAGGCCCAACTAATTCCACACAGCTACAAACCAGAGAGCACTAGCACTGCCTGAGCTGGCAGAGCTCATTAGAAGCCCAGGCCCTGAGCACTCAGCTCAGGACTCTTCCCATCAGGGCAACTTTAAGACAAAAACGGCACCTTAGTCTCAGGCATTTTAAGTCATCACGTGTCACATAGTAGAGAACATCCTCTAGTGTATAATCCTCGGCCAAAAACTGTAGAGAAAGTAAAATGAAGTTCAGATGTTTTCAGTAATAAACTCCATCCAAAACTCAGACACTGGTAATAAATACAAGCGAATCTAAAAGGAAATCCACTAATACATACTCTACTGGAATTGTTTGAGGAAAACTTCCCTATTATTTGACTTAACAAAATAATTAAAATGAACCCATGGGACTTCTCAATGCATAAAGATTACACATGACTTAGAACTGCTGAAGAGGCTTCTAATGAACAGTTCCAACTCACTAGTAATTATATCTGCTGCTCATAATTTGGTTCTTGAAAGCTTTTATTTTTCCCCAAGTGGACAAAAAAATGTCTCTGGAAAGTTATTGTTTTTTCACAGCTAATAAAAGAGACTTGTCTATTATTCACTGCAATATCAGAGTCCTGAATATGAAAAGCTTTTAATTTGTTTTTTGTTTGTTTTGGTGCCAGTCCTGGGGCTTGAACTCAAGACCTGGGTATTGTCATTGAGCATTTTTGCTCAAGGCTTGTGCTCTACCTCTTTAGCCACAGCCTTGCTTCCAACCTTTTGGTGGTTAATTGGAGATAAAGAGTTTCACAGACTTTCTTTTCTAGGCCTGGCTTTACATTGTGATCCTCATATCTCAGCCTCCTGAGTAGCTAGAATTACAGGCGTGAGCCACACTCGTGACCAAGAGAACTTTTTAGTTTTTTTTTAATAAAAAATTACTTTTTGGCTTCAATATAGTCTATGGTCACGGTTGATACATATTGTTGCCTAGTTGTCTTGAACTATTTAAATTGAGCCATAGCCTTAAGATTTTCTAAGCTGGACATATATGTGCTATTGTATATACTGAAGATAAGATTTACTACTACCTTGTAGTTTGCTTTCTAAGAAAGATATTTGGTATTTCATATGTTTGAAGGTTTCACAGGCAAGATGGACTCTGCCTCTTCCAATAATATCTTTCCAGTGTTTACTACCTCCCATTTCCATTCACATAATTAGTACAGATGATCCTCCTCCACAACCTTTGCAGTGGGTGCATTTTTATGCCCCTTTGACAAATGAGGGCTCTAAGGATAAAGTGGTAAAATCATTTAGAAAAATTATATAGCCAGCACAGATGGAGCAAGTAGCTGAAGATGTAATTTAGCAAAGATGTAAGTAAGATGCAATTAAGCAAAGCTGTTTACAAGGCACATAGACTGAAATACAATAAGCACTCAGAGTGTAGATTACTTTGACATGATTTATAATGGTCTTATGCCATTCTAGATAATTTTCTGTGGTTTTGTGTCATTCTGAAGTGAATATCATTCTACCTCAGAGCTTGTCCACAAACGAGGCTGTTTGTTAGGCCAGGTATGGTGGGTCATTCCTGTAATCCCAGCATATAAGATACTGAGGCAGGAGGATTCTGAGTTAGAGGCTAGCCTTATTTTCAGTTCAAAAACATTACCATCCTTAAAGGGTGTGGACAACAATGCTTTTCGCTGCTTACTTGCCTTTCATATTCTGCACCTTCCTTACTCCTCCTTCCAGCAAAACCCGATACATACATCTGCCCTCCTTTATTCCTTTACATTCTCTTAGACTCAGCCACCCTCTTCCTGCAAGACTTCCCAACCTGCTCCCTCTCCCCAAGAACTCCCAAACCCTTTTCTGCATAGAATTTTCCAATGTATACTGATATCTGTTTCATGGTATTGGGATTGAATTTGAGGCCTTGTGTTTGCTACACACGGGCTCTATGAATTAAACCATCCTCCCAAGCCCTTCGCTTTTTTATGTTTTTCTTTTCCTTTTCTTTTTCCTTGTTTTCCTCAGGTAAGGTCTTACACTTTTGCCCAGGCTGGCCTTGAACTGTGATCCCTGTACCTCCACCTTCACAATAGCTGGGATTACAAGTGTGCGTCATCACACTCAGCCCCACATTTTTTAATCTGTGGAACTATCTGAATTATCATCTGCTTGCCCTACAAAGCCATAGCCAGGGCAGGCTGCCTCTGACTGTTCACCCATATGCTCTCTGTGCTTGAAGGGTGTTTGGCTTAGAAAAGGCACGTGATACTATGAAGGAAAGCCGAAGAACACAGAATCACAGTTTTCTTTACCCGACTAATAGTATCTTCATCAGCTCCATTTTCTCTGAGCCAAGCAGTAAGTTCAGAATCTTCAGTGGTGGTGCCAGGAGAATTTAGGTGACATGCAGGTAATCCAGGAATATCTAGAATCAAATTAGGGAGAGATAGGTATTCTTTGCTTCATCTGAGAGAGGCTATCAGAGATTCTCACAGCCCACAGAGATTTATGCACAATTTGATTTTGCACTGTCGGAGAATAGTTAATAGAAACAATGGAGATTAGTAGAACTAACGATAATTTTATAAACTAAACTCAGACTAGTTAATCTGGTAGTAAATTGGGAGTCAGAAGCACTAATGTAACAGTACTCCAAATTTATGGTTTCATATAAATTCTATAGTTTCTTAGAATAAACTCTATATCAAAGTTTATCAGTACTATTCATTTCATGCAACAAAGATGATCTACACAATTATCAGAGAACTGTAACGTTATAATCTCTTTTATCACTATGTATATTAACATAGAAGAACCATCATCTGAACAAATAACCATGAATTATATTTTCTTCTAAATGGGCTAATTAAAATCCTCTAAAGAGTACTTTTTAGTTGGGAGAGATGGGGGAAAAGATGAAAGGGTGGCACTGATCAAGAAGCATGGTACTCATAAATGTTATGTTGAATCGAAACCCCCTTTGTACAACTACTAAGAGATAATAAAACATAAAACATTAATTTGTACCTCCAATTTCTTATATATTTTTCTTCAGAGTTTGAACCTATCACTTCTTATTACTGTATCTTTATGCTATTTAAGCCTCTTCAACACATAAAGAAAAAAGCTGTATTTCACTGAATACAAATGCAAAATAACAAAAATAGTATTGTCTCACTGACAACTCTGAAGAGAAATAAACACTGATCATATCAGTGGGAGGTGACTAGGGGGTGACTATGTACTCTATATGCATGTACAAAACTAGAACAACGAAACCCGTTGAAATTATTATTTATTTGTCAGTTGTGGGGCCTGAACTCAGGGCTTGGGTGTTGTCCTTGAACCTCTTTGTGCTCAAGACTGCTGCTCTACCAGTTGAGCCACAGTGCTACTTTCAGTTTTTGAGTGTTTAATTGGCGGTAAGAGGCTCACAGAAACTTTTCTGCCTGTGCTGGCTTTGAACTGTGATCCGCCGATCTCAGCCTTCTGAGTAGCTAGGATTACAGGCATGAGCCACATGTACCAAGCTGGAATTGTTTTAAGAAGAGGGAAGGAAATAGGGGAAAGAACTGAAGGGATGAGTTTGATCAGGGTACACTGTATGCATTTCTAGGAAAGTCACAACAAAATACCCTTTGTACAACTATTATATGCTAATACACAATCTTTAACAAATCACTACATCAGTGGAAAGCTTTCTTTATCTCTACAATATATAGCCTCAGGGAAGGTGATCTTATGAGTCATACATTGTTTTTTTTCCTTTTGGCAGTAAAGAGGTTTGAACTCAGG
This sequence comes from Dipodomys spectabilis, assembly GCF_019054845.1. Classification (NCBI taxonomy): domain Eukaryota; kingdom Metazoa; phylum Chordata; class Mammalia; order Rodentia; family Heteromyidae; genus Dipodomys; species Dipodomys spectabilis. The sequence continues at coordinate 22,991,245 of NW_024870678.1, forward strand.
ATTTTGTGCTTGGTAAGCAGGTACTCTACCATTTGAGCACTCTGCCATCCCTAACATACTGTTTATTTTCAAGATAAGTCACAATTTTTCCTCAGGTGGGACTGTAATCTACCTCTCTGTGGTTCCCTTGTCTCTGGGATGACAGGTGAGGGCCACTGCTCCCAACTGTTGGTTGAGTTCAGTCTCAAACTTTTAAGCCAGGGAAAGCCTTGAACCAGAATCCTCTGCTCTTTGCCTCCCAGTTAGGATTTCAGGCTTGAGCCCCTGTGCCCAGCTGAACCATACTTTCCACTGTGCTTAGAAGAAATGATAGTTTGTGCTTCTCATTGTGGCACAAAGGAGAGATGCTAGTTAAACGCCATAACATAAAACTGCCTGTTGCTGCTTCTCAGCTTCCCATGGCAACCTTGGTCAACCAAATTTATTTTGAAATTCCCACCTACTTACCTATTGGTTGAGATTTAAGTTTCAAGTGTCTAATTTCTTGGTTTTTTTCTTCAATAGCTTGATGAAGGAGTGCTTGTAATTCTTTCTCTTTCCGAACTAATTCTTCCAGTAATCTGCAGAAGAAAATTGTATTGGTTGATGAGATAATAAAGCTGAAGGCATCAATGATCTAGCATGAGCTTCCCAAGCTATAAGCATGGACACCGTGGATTCTTAAAGAAATTCAGAGCTCTGGAGTGAGGTAGGAGATGGTGCCTAGTGAGCCCCCAGGAGACAGTGATGCTCTGGACTTGCTCTAATTCCATCCAGGAGCAAGATCTGTCAGATTGTGCTTCCAGGCACGAATTCAAAATCTCCCTTTCACATGCCCTCCCCAAATCTTCAGAGATACTTGTCTACTGTTTGCTTTTTCATTGTTCATAAATGTCAAAATGACAAATAGGCGGTATTAACAGATGAGTATTTTACATGCACGGCCCCTCATCAGAAAAAATGGCAAACATAGATAATAATCAACTCCACGCAAAAAGGTAGCCACTCTTGTGACGCTATGACAGCTTTGAGGAATGGGTCCCTAGAAGACCACCTGGCAGGTGACAAGTCTTCACCAAATGTTAATGGCTATTGCTGCAACTGTGACTGTGATTAACATTGTTCTTCCCATTTCTGGGACAGGGGTAGGAGTAATGAAGTGAGTGTTACTGTGTTTACTGTACATTCCATTCTGAATTGCCATCAGATACCAAAGAAGCAAGAAGAAACTATGATATCATATCATAGCTCTTACCCCTGGAAGATTTGCCTTGGGCTAAGAACACATCTATTTACTATGTCTGACACTATCTCTTGGAGAAAGCCCTCCAAATGAAGAAAAGAGATGCTCTATGTTTTTAAGAACAAAATCCCTTGAGTAAGTTGTATTCAGAACATTAATATTTTTTTTGAGGTGGGGGGTCTGGTCATGGGGCCTGAACTCTGGGCCTGGGCGCTGTCCCTCAGCTCTTCAGCTCAAGGCTAGTGCTCTACCACTTGAGCCACAGCGCCACTTTCAGCTTTTTTCTTTTTGCTTATGTGGTGCTGAGGAATTGAACTCAGGGCCTCAGGCATGCAAGACAAGCACTCTCCCACTGAGCCACCTTCCCAGCCCTAGAATGTTAATATTTAAAACACATAATGATTAGTCAGCTCACTAAGATTAATAATTGCATCCCCTAAAGTTCTCTTTTTTGTTGTTGTTGTTGGTCCTGGAGCTTGAACTCTGGGCCTGGGTGCTGTCCCTCAGCTCTTCAGCTCAAGGTGAGTGCTCTACCACTTAAGCCACAGTGCCACTTCCAGTTTTCTAGTAGTTTATTGGAGATAAGAGTCTCATGGAGTTTGCTGTCCAGGCTGGCTTTGAACCGCAATCCTCAGATCTCAGCCTCCTGAGTAGCTAGGATTACAGGTGCCCGGCTCCCTAAAGTTCTTAAAAGCTGATTTTGTTTCATCTCCTGGCTATTGGTAGACTTAACTCCAGACTACGTTCCATCCAAAAGTCGGTTTCGGCTTTGGATGACAGACTTTGAAGATGGTATGATGCAAATGAGATAGGCCTGGGCCTGTGTCCTGGCTCTGCCAGGCATTTCCCATCTTAGCCTTAGACAACTTAACCAAGCCTCTGGAATTGCAAAAGGAAAATGTCCAAAAGAGCGGCTGTGAGCATTAAATGAGGTAAAGTTCCTAGCACTAGCCTGGCCTTTAGTAGCGTCTACTTTGTGCCCTGCTAGAGCATCAGTCCTTCCAGGCCTCATCCAGCTGTGGTCCTGCGCTTCAAGCTCTACCTCATTCCCATAAAGCTGAGGCTCTCAGGAAAGAAGAGGAATCATAGTAGAGTGGGTGGCTGAGGTAAAAAACAATGAGAGGCAGACAGAGACAGTGGGTTGCAGAAGACAGGTAAGTAACAACACCTACAGAGTAAACTCATCACACAATTAAGTGGATTAAGCATCAGGAACTGAAAGCAAGAGGGAGAAGTAGAGAGTGGGAGGGCGATTCCTCCAACAATAACAGTAATCTATCAATGGATAGAAAGCTCTGTTTGAATTGTTTAGCATATATATATATGTTCTACCTGGTTAATATACATGCAGAAAACAGTGATAGCATATTGCTATTATTTTCTCAAAGAACACAAAATTATTTCCTAAAATTTAAAATGTTTATTTGGGCTAGGAAGTTTTTTTTTTTATCTTTAAAAGCCAGAATTTAACGTTAGAGGTAGAGTATTGATGGGCCTCCTCATTTGCCATTCAGACCACCCTAAGTGTATATTTATTTAGTCCAGTAGTTTTAGTTTTACCATGGGTTATTTGGGAAATACTGAGCAATGAAGGCAATTGTCTGCCTCTCTGTTCCAGAAAAGTATGGTAAGAAACTACCATAAGGTTTTAACTCAGGTGAGTAAAGCTAGGTTGATGGGTTTTTCTGGAATTCCAGGATTTAGAAATTAGATAACAAATGGATACTTCTAAATGGATACTTTAATAATGTTCTCAAATCTCCTTGTGTGAAGTGAATTTTACACAAGCATATATTTAAACAGAAGGAAGACTTATATTCTAAATCCATTTCGTTTCTTCCGGCCATTTAGAATTATTGATGACCTAATCATCAAGAGCTGTGTAAACCTTATTTACCTTTATCAGTGATCATTCGCAACATTCTGAGCTTAAGTTTTGTGTGTATGTTTGTGTCAGGACTGCAGCTTGAACTTAGTGCCTTACTCTCTCTCTTTTTATTTTTTGCAGGTCCGAAGGCTTGAACTCAGGGCCTGAGTGCTGTCCCTGAGCCCCTTTGTGCTCACGGCTAGTGCTCTACCACTTGATCCATAGAACCACTTCAGCTTTTTCTGAGTAGTTTATTATGGACTTTCCCCACTCTGGCTGGCTTCGAACCTTGATCTTTAGATCTTAGCCTGCTGAGTACCTAGGATGACAAGAGTAAGTTGTGTTAGGCTAAGCTTAAGACTGTTAATATGATATCTATAACCTTTCCTAAACACATTTCCTCTCAAATTCATTTTGCAGTGTAGACTTTGTGTGTGTAGAGGTGGTAGGATGGCTGACAAGTGAACCCAGTGCCTGATACATGCTAGGTAAGTACTCTAGCACTTGAATTACAACCCAGGAATGCTGCATATAATTTTATATTGCAAATGGTATTCAACAGAAAAGCTCAAGGACCAATATAGATAAGGCTGGTCTAAATTCAGCTGTTCAGTGCTTGTACTAAACCAGTTATATTATACTCATCTCACTTTTCTGGATGTGTCGGAGGAGCTGTGATAGTTGCTACTGCAAAAAAGACAAAGAAGGCTAATAATCCTGTAGCTTTTATAGATCTAATTGTAAGCATGTAAACACACACAAATATAGCTGTAATAAAGTAATAAAGCCATATAATGTAAGAAATGTGATAAAGAAAAATCTTAGTCTTTTCAACCAAGATGGGAAGATTTTCATGAGAGCAAAATCTCAGCAGGCCCCAAGAGAGCCTCCGAAGATAAACGATGAGACAAGAAGAAAGGAGTTGGAGACAGCAATCTTGCAAGTCAATGATACCAGAAACCTGGGGGACAGAAGCAGCAACAGGTGCAAGCACAAGGTGAAGCCAATGAGCAAAGGAGAGAAGGGAGAGAAACACACACAGGAGGCTGTATTTAGAGTATTCAGGTTCTGTTGACATAGCCATGAGGTGCAGACAGAGGGTTTCAGGGCCAGCAGAGCAGACAGACCAGCTCTTTAGTAAACAAACTAGCTTTCCTGTCTGTCAGTTCTGACCAGAAGCCATGGGTGGGGAGTGCTGGATCAAAATAATAAGTTACGGAGGGAAATTTCCTCCTTCAGTGACCAGAGCAGGGGTCCAGTAAGGATAAGGCAAGAATAAAAACTGAAGTGATGAGCTAGTACCTACCACAGGGGATGGGGTGTTAAAATATGAGAAGCTTTAAGAGTTAAAGATTCAGAAAAGATCTAGATTCTTTTCCATTAAGTAGTAGAGATGATAGGTAAAGAGCTGGCCATTGGAGGATAAGACAAGGATATGGAAGCCAGAGAGCCAGTTTTCTCTTTATTGTAAGAGTTTGCTCTATGCAAGTCATACAATGTAAGGACGTGTGCACTTAAAAAAATCATGCAACCTAAATTGATACATTTAAACAGAAGGAATAAAAGAGGAGCTTTGTACTAAGTTTCATAGTCAAGCTGTCTTCAAAGAGCTTACACTCTGATAAACAACTAGAATCTTCACCTATTTGAACAGTTTTATGGAGTCACTAGAAAAAATGTTTTTACCACAAGTGCAGAGCCATAAAGTCCGTTTCCCACATGTCAACGGTAGCCAGCTCAGGAAGCTATAAATCATAAAGACTCAGACCTTGAACTGTGCCAACGTTTGTGGAGAACAGGAAGCATTTACTGCTCACTTAGTAACCTGGTCATGGGTTCCTATGCTAACCAATGCTCAGAGACAAATTATCCTCTGGAGTTTATAGCAGATTAAAAATAGAAGAGTCATCCATGTGGTCCATTCTCATTTTCTCAAGCCTCTAGAATACAGGCTTAGCTTTCTCCTTGTGAGTATTAAGATGCTCCTCTCCAGAAAGGATCTGACATTTTAAATCACAGGCTTTCAAGAACACAGGCTTTCTGTTCTGTTTCTTAGCTATCTATCAAAGGAACAGGCTGCTCTGAGTCTGTGTTTCCACGACAGTTTAGGAGGTTACAACACAGTTATTCTGCGGATCTCAGTGTACCTAATGATAAGCCAGCAAAGAAATGGTCCAAAGTAGCCTTGAATTAGTAAAAGCAGAGAGTGGCAAAAAGACAAAACAAGGGCTCTTGCTAATGAGAAAGCCACTAAATTAGGTATACATGTCCAAGATAAGGAATTTTTGCAAACACATTAAAATATGCATGTTCTGTAGATAAGACATATAAAGTAGACCCCAAACACATTTCTACAGAAGTAAGAAAAAAGAAGCTGCTGTTACTTGGGAGGCTGAGGACTGAGGATCATGGGTTGATGCTAGCCACAGCAGAAAATTATATGAGACTCTTCAATTACCCGCAAAAAAAGCCAGAAGTGAAGGTGTGGCTCAAGGGATAGAGCACTAGTCTTGCGCAAAGAAACAAGACACACAAAAAACATAAGCAAGAACATGAAGCACTGAGTTCACGCTCCAGTATTGGTACAAAGAAAAGAAAAGAAAAAAGAAAATGATGTCAGCTTTGAACCTACCTATTTGTTTCAATTTTCATCCTTCCGAGCTGCACATTGAGTGATCGGTGAGCACTCTGGGAATCGTGGGATACAGTGGAGCTGAGCGTGCTCACTCCCGAGGTGGCCACAGCATCCTCAATGATGGCCTGAGGTCTTCGGACCGTTTGATTGGCAGGTGGCTCCTCATGGTCATCTTCTACATCCAAGTCTTCCGGATCAGCGGTGTCACTCTCAGATGCCAGGCTAAAATGTGGCCTCAGTTCTGTTGGGCATAGTGTCAGTGTTAACAAAACACAACGATTGTTTCCAGGATCTAGAGGTTAGAGTCAGTCCTTCTTGCTACCCAAACTGCTCTTCCACATGAAGGCTGGGTTTCTGCTACTCACTCAAAATTGTTCTGCTAGTGAATGTACAGAATGTATAAGATGGAGAAATTCAGTCAGAATGATTTGATAGGGCCAATTTATCAAGGTCACCAAAGGCCTGTTTCCAAGCCCTCAAAGCGATCATTGTGTGAACAGCTTTCCCTTTGGGCTCCTGCTTCTCCTTCTCAGAGTTTTTATCTCCTACAATCCCCTAGAAGCTGGAAGCTTTTTTATTTTTACTTGTTCTCCATGGGTGAGCTCATTCAACTCTGTGAAGGTCAAGTACTTCTAGTGTGTGCCAGCCCTCTACCCCTCTGGCCCCAATCTGGTTACAACCTGAATCTGCTGGATATCCCTTTGGACAGGTACTTCAAAATCGACATCTTTTGTTCTGAACAAGAAGCACAGCATCCTTTAAGGCCAGGTTGATACTGGCTTCTTCATCTCCTTTTCGAAGTTTAAATTTTCTTATTGTGGTTAGAAAAGTTCATGACACAAAATATACTACTTTATTCATGTCTAAGTGGACAATTCAGTAGTGTTCATTATATTCACATTGCTATGCAACCTATCTTCAGAAATCTTTGCATTTTTGCAAACTGAAACTCAGTTCAAAAGAAACAATACCTCCCTATTTTCCACTCCTCACAGCCTGTGGAAACCACCACTCTACTTTCTGTGTCTCTGGGTTTGACTACTCTACAAGTGAAAAATATAATATTGATCCTATGACTAGCTTATATTAGTTCAAATAATGTCCTCAGCATTTGTCCATGTTGTAGTATATGTCAGAATTTCCTTCTGTTTAAGTCCCAATAATATTCCATTACATTTATGTACTACCTTTTGTTTAACTGTTCATCTGTTGACAGACATTTGGATTGCCTCTATCTCTTAGCTATTGGGAATACAGTTGCTATGAACATGGTGGGCAGATACCTCTTTGAGATCATGTTTTTCATTCTTTTGGATATATTCCCAGAAGAGGAATTTCTGGATCACATGGTAATTCTATTTTTTTCTTTTTTCTTTTTCTTTTGCAGTCATGGGCTTGAACTCAGAGCCTGGACACCATCCCTGCGCTCTTTTTGCTCAAGGTTAGCACTCCACTTTGAGCCATAGCTCCACTTCCAGTGTTTGAGTGGTTAATTAAGAGATAAGAGTCTCGGGACTGTGAAGGTGGCTCAGTGGTAAAGTGCTTACCTTGCATGCATGAGGCCTTGAGTTCGATTCCTTAACATCACATAAGCAGAAAAAGCAGAAGTGGTGCTGTGGCTCAAGTGGTAGAGCGCTAGCCTTGAGCTGAAGAGCTGAAGGACAGTGCCCAAGCCCAGAGTTCAGGCCCCACAACCAACAAAAAATAAAAATAAATATTTTTTAAAAAAGAGTCTCATGGGGACTCTTCTGCCCTGGCTGGCTTCGAACTGCAACCCTCAGATCTCAGCCTCCTGAGTAGCTAGCATTATAAGTGTGAGCCACCAGTGCCTGGCTTATTTTCAACTTTTAAAGGATTCTACCATACTGTTTTCCATAGTGGTTGCACTAACAGGTCACATGATTTCTAGTTTCTCCACCTCCTCTCTGTGTATCTTATGGCTTACAAAACTTCCTTGCTGTTCTAACTCTTTCCCAAATCCCATTTCCTCAATTTCCTAATTTATCTACAGTATGACTGACACAAAATCAGACATATTAACTTTGTAAATTCTAAGACAGGAGCTAAATGCATTAGGATTGCAAAACAACAACAGTAACAACATAGGAAAATGAAAGAATGATCTTGCCAGGATTATTTGGGTTTTGAAGAGAATAATAGAATAATATAGAATAAAATAGAATAATATAAAAATAATATTTTACTTTACGGGCAACTTAAGATACTATAACACTAGATCAAATGGTAGAAAAGATTAGGATTTACAAATTTTTCTAAAATAAAACTAGGAGAAAAAAATTAGAAGAGGTGATACTGTTAAAAGAAATGTACTCATCTGATTTATGTAACTGTAACCCTCCTGTTACCTTTACAATAATAATAAAAATATACCTACTTTATGGAAGGCAATTTTTTATATTATGTTTAAAGATCCCTTAATTTGATATCCTTTCAACTCTCATTTATATGTGTAAGCATGACAAAAATGCTTTCCATTCTTTGAAAACTGCAAGCTAATACAATGTTTTGTTATTTCTTTGAGCACAGAGCATTAGATTAAACACTGGAAAATACACCAATGATATTGGTAACGATCTAAAGGAGGTTGAGAGATCCACAGAAAGGCCCAAGACAGATGCCCAAAGACAGCATGAAATTACAAGTAAAATAGAATACAGCTGAAAAGCATCTCAGTTGTAGACCTCGTTGCATTCATCAAGCATTGTGATCATTAATTTTTTACATGCCAACTTGGCTCAGCTAAGGGATGCCACATAGCTGAGGAAACAGTATTCCTGGGTGTGTCTATGAAGGTGTTTCCCAAAGAGATTAACCTTTCAGTGGCCTGAATAGAGAAGGTCCACTCTCACCAATGGGGGTGACATCACCCAGGCCTGAACAGCACAGAAAAGGTAGACAAGAAAGAATCCTCCTTCTCTCTTTCCACCTTGGGAGCATGTCTCATCTCTTGCTCCAGTTTCTCAGACTTTCAGTCTTGGACTGAGACGTTCAACATCAACTTCCTTCAGATTAGAGTGAATCACACATTGCTTTCCCAGCTCTACAGTATACCGGCAGCAAATGTTGGGGCTTACTTGGCATCCATAACCACTCCAGCCAATTCTTATAAGAAATCTCTTATCTATCTCTCCATAGCCTATTGGTGCCTCTTTGCAGACCCTTGACTAATAAATGCATGTTCTAAGAGTGCTGACAGGTAAGTAAACACATTTATTTGCATGACTGAATGGAGTTGGCTTATTCACTGACAGATTCAGGGAAACAAGGGCCTAATGTGGGCTCTGGAGGAGGGAAGGGATTTGGTCTAGGGGGAAAAAGAGAGGTGCTTGAAAGAAGACTGCATGGTGGACCAAAGCCTTGTAGGAAGAATGTTAAGCAGCATGAAGTGTCAGGAGAGAGCCACATGTCAGGAGAAAAATCTGAGACTCGTGTCCTGCAATGCATGGATGGCATTTAAGCCCATGTGGGAAAGAGGAGTGGGCACACATTTCTAATATAGTTTGATGGTGTGAAACAATATCATACCTCTCTACTCTAAATGGTTAATTCCCCAAATGAAATAAACAGACCAAGTTTCTTTAACATGGGTATTTCTGATGCCACATAAGATCAGAGGGCTGTGAGCGAAGCATATAAGACCTGCATCAATTTCCTCATGGAGAGGTAAATAAAGCTCATTTCACATGAATGTGAACACTGGCACATGCTTGATTCAGTCAAATGACTGACAGTAATATCAAGCACTCCAAGCATCTTTTAAAGAGCATTGCGAGAAGGATATTTATACTATGGATTCTCGCTAACTTTGCACCGTCATCCTGCTCTCAGCATTTCTCAGTCTAGTCACCCACAGCCACTCTGTGCTTAAGTAGCAACAATAGACACTTAATGTTGCCAATAATCTTAAGGCTGATGAAAGAATGCCTAAGAGACATACTGTATTCTCTGTTCTGTGTGTTCTTTTTTGAAGCAGGGAAACTGAGCACTGCTTTCAAAACTTACTATTTTGAAGTAACTTTAGAATCACAGAAAAGTTACAAAACAGTACAGAGTTCTCTGTACTCTTCAGCAATTTGTCACCACCTTAGTATCTTATATGCCTGTGAAACAATAATCAAAAGCAGAAAATCAACAGATAACTATTGATAAGTTTATAGATCAGTGTTTGAATGTCATGTCTTCCTACTAATGTCTGAGTCTCTTTCTTTCCTTCCTTTCTTTCTTCCTTTTTCTTTCCTTCCTTCCCTTTCTTTCCTTCTCTTTCTTTCTTTCTATCTTTTTTCTCCTCTCCTCTCCTCTTCTTTTCTTTTCTTTCTTTTCTTTTGCCAATTCTGGGGCTTGAACTCAGGACCTGAGAGTTGTCCCTGAGCTTTTTTGCTCAAAACATTATATCAATCTGGGCTCATGGATATTATTTTGTTCTTTGAGCTTGCTACAGTTTGAGTCCTAAGTGTCCTCAAAGGTCCACATGGTCCCTAGAGTCCTAGTGTGGCACTGTAGGAGGTGGTGGAATCTTTAAGAGGTGGGCCTAAGTGAGAAGTCCATAGGTTATGAGGGGCTGCCCTCAAAAGGGGATGTGAGAGCCATCAGTTTCCTTTCCTTTGCTTCCACTATGAGGTGAGCAATTTGTGGTGCTATGCGGGCCCACCACGATGCTCTGCCTCAATACAGGCCCAAAGCAATGCTGTCAACCAATCATGAACTGAAAGCTCTGAAACTGTATGAGCCAAGTAGACTGTTTTATCTTTATTAGTTAGCTACCTCAGGTATTTGTTACAAGTGATCATAAGCTGACTGATAGAGCCTAATACTATTTTTATTTCATTTCACTTCATTGCTCAAGTTATTCCAAGCTGAGAGATTAGGAAATCCTTCGAGGTGGCTCTAGGGTCTTTTCAATAAGCTCTTCTTTCTAAACATTCCCTTACAATTGGGAACCATAAGATATCTCAGGCTCATTTGATCTATTTTTCCTGCCCTAGACTCATGATCACCCACTTCTACAGGAGTCCTGTATATATTTATTGGAGGATGGTGTTTAACTATTATCTAAAACTCAATGTATTTGGCAATATCTAACCACCATCCCACTAGATATACATAGAGTGGAAGAGCTCTGTTTAACCTTTTTTTTTTTATGTGTGTGAAGATACTGGAGATTGAATCCAGTCTCACACTCTCACTCACATTTATTCACTCATGGATGGTGCTCTACCACTCAAGTCTTGCCTCCATGTCCAGCTTTTGCTGGTTACTGGAGATAAGAGTCTCAGATTTGTCTGCCAGGCTGGCTTTGAGCTATGATCCTTATAGCTCAGCCTCCTGAGTAGCTAGGATTATATGCATGGGCCACTGGCATCCAGCTTGCTTAAACTTGTTATTACTGGGTTGACCGTCAAAACACTCAGGAGGTTTGCCTTGGAGTATGAGCACATTCCTCTCCCCATCAACCTTGTTTCAGCAACACTAGCCCTTTTGTGTCTCACTGCCAATACAGCCAAGGCTGTCTAGACCAAAGATTTCCAAATCAGGCTGTGTGCCAAAATGACCAGGGAGTTGCACTAAAATCAAATGGCTATAGGTGGAACATAGGATTCTTAGGGCTGCAAGCATATTCTGCATGATACTGTGATGACTGATATATGTCCTTACATTGTCCAGAAGAACAGAATATATAATAGCATCTACATGGAGGAACCCCAGTGATAATGTGTTAACCTGTGTCTGTCCATTGTAGCAAGTGCACCACTCTGGTGGGGGGCAGGTATTGATACTGGGAGAGACTGTGTACATACAGGGCAGAGACAATATGGGGAATTCTATACATCCCTCTCAATTTTGAGGTGAATCCAAAACTGCTCTAAAAGAGTAAAAAACTTTTTGTTTTTAAATCCCATTTTAGATTTTCTGTTTAATGCTTGGCCTTCACTCCAGAATTTGGTTGAAAATGGGCTTAAAACCTGCGTGCGCGCGCACACACACACACACACACACACACACACACACACACACACACACACACACACACACACACACACACACACACACACACACACACACACACACACACACACACACACACACACACTGGTTCTAGGGTTTGAACTAAGGGCCTAGATGCTATCCCTGAGCTTTTGTGCTCAAGGCTGGTGCTCTACCACTTGAGCCACATCTTTACTTCTACTGCTGGCTTTTTGGTGGTTAATTGGAGATAAGAGTCCCACAGACTTTCCTGCTTAGACTGGCTTTGAACCATGATCCTCAAATCTCAGGCTCCTGAGTAGCTAGATTTACAGGTATGAGCCACCAACACCCAGCTCAATGCTGTAATTTTTTTAATTTTGTCTGCTCTCGTAATTTCTTTGCTTTTTTGAGTGCTGTAATTTTAAGGGACTCTTCCCATCATTCAATGCCCTGAAGGCTTGGGAAGCACTAGTACAAGATGGAACAGGAGTATGTTTATTTGGAGTCATTTAGTAGTTTTTGGCTTTCCTCGTGTCCAAGAAAAAAAGGAAATCTTCCTCGCAGTCAACATTTTCTTGGTGAACTGAGGCTCAGATTGTATGTACTAGATAAATGTTATTTGGTGGCTTTGAAATGACTTTTTTTTTTAAAGGCAACCACAGGGAAATTAATCTAAATTACATGAAAACACACAGGGCCATGGGAACATATGCATGAACAAATTGACTAATGTATGGTGTAGCTGCATGGATGGCTTCCAATGGTGCAATTCCTTAGAATTTAACAAAATGCATACCAGAAAGCTGAAATGTGTTGGACGGCTGTGGGGCATAAGGGGGGAGGGAGGCAGATGAATGGAGAGAGGAATGGTGGGTAAATAGTCATAATATTCAATGTACATATACGAACGTGGAACCTAGAATGTTGAGAGGAAGGGTGGTGTTGGGGCAGATGAGAGAGAATGAGGAGGGGGTGACATTACTCAAGATGCATTATACTCATAAACTGACACCCCGAATTGAATTGAAACCCCTTTGTATAACTATTTACAGATAATAAAAGAATCAATAAAAGACAAGTATGGTCTTAAAAATCTAAGGAGATGGTCTTTAAAATCTGGTAACTCCATGATGAAAAGAAATTTATAAGTGTTCTGACTCTAGTTAAGTATTCATTTGATTTAAAAAAAAAAGCCTAAGGAGACATCAGAAGTGAAATGATGGAGGAACAATGATCAGAGTAATAAAACATTTATCACCTGGAACCAGAATGGTAATAGCTGTCTGCACAGCCTTTCGGATGATGCTGTCCAAGGCGAACATCCAGTGTGGCTTGATGTTATGATTCCGAAGCACTTTATTGACCTGGAAAAGGAAGTGACATTTAATCTTCTTGGGACTCAAGAGTACAGCTGCAGAATGGCTGGTGAAGGAAGAAAGAGAATCCCCAGGCCTTACATAAAATAACCTCTGCCTATAAATGTTATGACTGCCAAGTAACACAGTTGAGCATTTCAGCATACTCTGGTGATTTGGAAAAAGCAAGTGAATGGGCTGAGAGATGAGCATGAATGTGTGACCTCAGTTTTGCCATAATCTTGGCCTGTTTCCTTTCCACTATGCCATTGTAAATAAGAGGATACTCAGTTTGAATACCCAGAAGGCCAGTGCACATGCAACATACTTGTCAGAACAATGGCTAGCACTATTTCATCTATTTAAGTAGGCACCAAAATAGATATGCTCCTGACTTTTCTGCTCTTTGTTTTTCAGAATACCTGTAATATAAAACTTAAGCTGTCAATCATCAGTGACCGTAAATGCATTTACATTACAGTGCTACTATGATCACAATCCATTAGAACTCTGTCTTACAAGAGCTTGATACCCTTTTTCCTGAATCAGAATTTGTTCTTTTTATATTTAGTAACCTAAAACATTTCTCTAAAAACCCACATACACTAGATAGAAGTGGAACCCTTTGAACCATGCCTCACTCTTCATACTTCCTTCATTTTACCTATGTTAACTATGGCCATGGTTTGAGTTCATTTTGAACAGAAAGTATGCTACAGCACAGGTGAATGGTGTGTGTGCATACGGTGTGTGTGTGGTGAGAGAGAGAGAGAGAGAGAGAGAGAGAGAGAAAGAGAGTGTGTGGTGAGTGTGTGTGTTTGTGTGTGTGTGTGTGTGTATGTGTATGTGTGTCCTGGGCCAGAGGCCCAAAATTATAACTAACTCTTACTCTGAATTCTATAGCCAATTTGCTTTTCAGCTTCTAGGATGAAGGCCAAATGTGTGGGCAAGTGAAAATTAGCTAAATTGCTTCCCTCTATTTGCAGATGGCTGGGTTTCCCTGGTTGTTAGGGTAAGCAGCCCTTTAGCCTTTAATATTAGCAATCAACCCTGCCAGTTGCATTTGCTCTATCAGGACTCTTGTCCATGCTCACCATATCATACAAGGACCAAGTGGCTTACTCAGTGTCTCAGAGAATATTAGAGGCTGTTGAAGGATTATAAATCGGTTTTAAATCGGGGATATTTCATGTTTCAAATGCAATATTCAAGGCACCTTGTACATAGGTCCATTAGGGAAAATGTTTTGAAATTTAAATAGTCCTACAACATGATTTAATATGCATATCACAACACCATCAAGAACTCAGGGCCTGGGCGCTGTCCCTGAACTTTTGTGCTAGCGCTCTACCACTTTGAGTCACAGCTCCACTTCTGATTTTCTGGTGGTTGAAGTTGCATAGACTTTCCAGATTGGCTGGCTTTAAATTGAAATCCTCAGATCTCATCCCCCTGAGTAGTTACTATAGGTGTGACCTGCCAGTGTCTAGTTCAACATTTTTATTTTTAATATATTTTTATTGTAAAGATACTGTACAGAGGGGCTACAGTTACATGAGCAAAGTATGAGTCCATTTTCTATTGAGCATTGTAACATTCTTATTTTTGTCTAAGGGCTTCTGGGAGGAAGCAGCTTTGGCATGTATGCAGAGGTGTCTTCTCCAAGAATAAAACAGGAGTTTTAATCAGATTTTCAGAAGACTGGCTTCTAGTTTGTGTTGCTTAGTAACTCAGTTTTAAAGCAAATTCTCTGCAATCTCCCATTAGATCATGAAGAAAAATTTCCCCTCAGTCATGATGTGTACTCTGAATTATATTTCAGGTTATGACACAGTGCACGCTTATGAAATAAATGTATTAAAATATTTCCATGTAGGAACAGAGAAAACCTAGCTGGAAAAAAATGTTTGTTTTTAGCTGTGACTATCTCAATGCTGTGTCCTGTTAAATTATCTCAGTGGCCACCAGATGGCGTTTGTTGCCTGGTACTACAAAGCGCATGACTAAAGCCGGCTATGTGGTGAAAAGTCACCAAAATAAATAGTGACCCACTACACAATTTCGCCAAGAAGAGAGTTCAGCTCCAGAGATGTTTGTAAGGTTTGCTATTTCCCATGGTGATTCAGTTTTATGTGTATCTATTTTAGGAGCAGGGGAGATTAAACACAATTCTGAAAAAGATACATATTGATAGGGAAGTGCACTTACAGCATCTTGGAAGCCAAAGAGGACCACCTGTACTTGGCTGATGCCATGGCTGTCGAAATCCAGCTCTAACTTCAGCTTCGACAGCGTAGTGGCTATGATTTTTCGGTCAGTGGACCTCACAAACTCTCTGAGGCTGGCGATGAGGGTTGTGATGTGCTCCCATTTTAGTTTAGGTTCTTCAGCTCCCTGGGAATAAACCGTACAAACCCATCAGTCACTAACTTCATGCCACAGACACGGGCCATGGCCATACCATTCTCACAGCTCTTTCTGAGAAGACCTAGGCCCCAGGTGCCTCCTTGCTCCAGGAAATTCAGACCACATTTTGAACTCTATGGCTTCTCTTAGCAACAGTCCTCACCACCAACCAAGAGCTAGACTTTAGGAGACAGCGTACTTACTCTGCATATTGGCCAATAGCCAGAGACAGGCTGAGGTAATGAGATTCCTCAGAAATTTCACTCAAGTAGATTTACTCAAGTAAAATCTTACTCAAGATTCAGGCAATAAGCTATAGTGTCTTAATTCCAAAGTCTGTCCAGAAAGAGGTCATAAAACAGGGCCATAAATGTATCCAATTATAAGGAAGGAGGTGAAAGCCATGAAGCTGAGAATGACCATAGAAAAAGAGAAACGGACAGACATGGAAATGCACACCAAGAGGACAAACAGCAGAAGAGAAAAGGAGTACAAACTCCGGGAGTTTGAAGTCACTGGGAATCACATGCTTTGGTCTTCGAGAGTCTCAGCCAGGAACTATGGCTGAGTATCCATTTCCCTCATTGGGAAGTATGTTTCCCACAGCATGTCTCAACTAGTGTATCCCGATCACAGGGTCTCAGTACTTCCATCGCCCTTAAATTCCTAGCAAATCAAGGGGGGTGATCTCAAATTCCATCCTTAAAACTATTCTTTGCCCACCAATGAGGCAATATCCTATGGACAATTTGACATATTGAAACATAATATTTAAACTCTTAGAATGGTTTTACTTTGAGTAAGGTACAGTGATCTTAGAAAGGATATACAGTACAATATATGGCTTTTTTGCTCAAGGCTGGCACTCTACCACTTGAGTTAGAGCTCCATTTCTGGCTTTTTGGTGATTAATTGGAGATAAGAGTCTTACGGACTTTCCTACCTGGGCTGGCTTTGAACTGAAATGAGTAGCTAGGATTATACAGAATTTTTTTTTTTTTTGGTCGGTCGTGGAGCTTGAACTCTGGGCTTGGGCACTGTCCCTGTGCTCTTCAGCTCAAGGCGAGCACTCTACCACTTGAGCTACAGCGCCACTTCCTAGCTAGGATTATAGATAAGTGCCACTGTCACCCAGCCATAACAGAATTTTTATTTCTATCTCATATTGCACACTTTTTAAACTGCAGCACATTAAAGTTAATTTTCTCAACTGGGCTGTAAACATTACAATTTCTAGGACTATATTAAAATAAAAAAAGAAACCATCCAGTTTTTCTCTGAAGATATTTTCATTTGGGAGGTCTGCCCCATTTTTTATATTTTTATGGAGGAATATTACATTGAAAAGTTTAAGAGCTACCATTATGAAATTTTCAAAATCACACTGGAAATAATTATTAGCCTTGAGTATTTTTGTTTTTCTTACTGTAAATTATACCCAAAGTCAAGATTTACAGGCAAAACCCTAACACTAGGAAAATATGTCCAGGAAAACATGTGAGTTATTGAGAAATTGAAAACTTATCTTACTAAAGGCACCGTTTATACATTTGCCAACAAGTCCAACAGCAAACATAAGTATTCACATTAGCTTTGTTTTCACAACAGAAAAACATGTTGCTTCTAGTTTTTGGATGTTCCGTGTGTCACACATTCTCTGCTCTGGGAAAGGTTTCCTGTCCAGGCTGTTTCATTCCCTTGCGTAATCGCTATTTCTGTGTTAATTGCTGTCCCACCTCCCGTTGCTCTATGTTAACTCATCATGTGCCCTTATTAATTGGGCATTTTCAGTGGGGGGGGGGGGGGACAGTGGCTGACTCAGCATTTGACAGCGTGCCTTTCTGCAGCACTCACAGGACAGCTCCCCACATCTTCTGCAGCTCTCTCTTTTTTTTAAGCTTCCTTACAAAGCATGAGAGGAGCCAGGCATCCATGGCTCACACCTGTAAATTCTAGATACTCAGGAGGCTGAGATTTAAGAGCCAGGGGACCAAGCCAACCAGGCAGGAAAGTCAGTGAGACTCTTACCTCCAACTTAACACTAAAAACTGTAAAGTAGAGCTGGGACTGAACTGATAGAGCACTAACCAGTATTGGCACACACAAACATACACACACACACACACACACACACAAATCACAAGAGGATTTCTGAAGATGGTACAGATTAAAAGAGCTTTTCATGGTTTTGCATATTGAGAACCTAGCTACCCTCTTGCCCTTGATATTATTATAAAGGGTAGATTGAAATGTAAAGATGTATCTAGCATTTTTTTTTAAGAAACATTAAAAAGAGTTAGCTCTTTTTTGTTGTAGAAAACATTAAGAACTATTTCTTTCTGGCTGTAGAAAACAGTTGAAGAGGTATATTATTCTCCTTCTTTATAATAACCACTGTAATTAACAATTGAGCAACCATATCTGTGATGATCTAAGTTGCCCATGACTTCAATGCTTTCCAGTAGTAACTTTATAAGGTAGATTCCCCTATCACACAGAAACGGTTCAGGCACTGAGAAGGTCAATAACTTGCCCAAGTCACACAGCCTTTGAAAGGCGGCACCAGGCCTTCAACAGTGATAAAGTCCAACCTCACTCTAAGCTCCTGCCACTTCCATTTACTGGAAAAGTCAGCTAGAATCCAAGATCAAACCTGCTCTTGCCACAAAACCACCATGTGACATCCCAGGAAAAATATTTCCAGTGTCCTGAATGGTACACGGCCCGCACTATGGCTTGACCATTCCAGCTTGAACATGTGCTTCTGGTCAACCATTTCTGCTACTCCCTGGTGGGTAGCCTATCATTTGCATGCTGCATTGATGGCTGTCTTTCATTTTTCTTCTTATAGGAAATATTCAGATAAGCTTTAAAAACTAGGAGCTAACAAACGTTTGAATATGCTTAATCACCTTCAAAATTTAGGAATTTGGGGCTGGGGTATAGCCCAGTGGTAGAGCTTACACTAAGTATGTACTAAGGTTCTGGGTTCAATCCACAGCACTAGGAAAAACAGAAAAAAAAATCAGAATTTCAGCACAGTCACAGAAGTGATGTCTCTGGCCAGGCTCTGTGCAAGGGCTGGGGTTAGAGCAATGGTCCAGGCCACGCCTGTCCTGAGGGAGCTATAGGAGATGAAGAAATTCCCCACACAAGTGGACATTTTTTATACTGGAAAACTTTACCTCTATGATATGCTTTCAGGATTTGGGCAATTCTGGGATTCTACACGTTTCTAAACTAGTGGCAAAGGAAAAGTCTTCCCTCTATGGTGGCTAAAAGTCATTCTGGCCTTTGACAGTCCTGCTGTTTTCTCCCAGAATCTGTCTCCATAGGCCACAGGAGAGAGCAGAATACAATGCTGGTTAAGAATACACCACACGAAGTCAGGTTGCCTGCTTCCAAATCCTGACTTCACCACTTAGGACTACAGAACCTCAGCAAGCTATTTAAGTTCTATGCGCCTTATAGATGAGGACACTAATGTAACCGTCATGAGGATTCAACGAGCAAATACGTACGAACAGGACTATGAACAAGACTTGACCCAGGCATCTCTTGTTTGTTATAATTACTACATATTTAATATATAATTAGCTAATTTTAGTTTTTCCTCTACTAGGATGACAACTTTGGTGGGGCACAGATTTTGTTTTGTCCACAGCATCCTGAAGCACCTCGCATTTGAAGGTGACTAGTAAAGAGTTTGGTGAAGGAAGGAATGCACTGGCCAGTTGTTCTCCATTTATATCGAGCTTCTCTTACCAGAACCATCCTATTCTTAGTCCTTGGACCACAATGGGACTGTCTAGTATACTCAACCCACACCCTACTCCACACTCCTACCTAGCTACCTCTCACCTTCTTGCTAGCCTAAGTCTAACTGCTAGTGATAGGTTTCCATTAGGACCAAGTCAAAGCTTGTCCAGAAAGCAGAAGAGGCATAAAGCAACACCCTACCTTGCGAATAACCAATGTGAAGTGGGGCTGGAGGCACAATTTGAGTGGTAGAACATTTGCCTAACAACTGTGAGGCTCTGAGTTCAATCTCCAGTAGCACAGGAAAAAAAAAATTAGGAAAAAAGGGTTGGAGGCAGTAGAGTGTCAGCCCAGCAAGCTCAAGGCCCTGAATACACGTGTATACACACATGCATGTGTGCGCACATGCACGCACACACACACACACACACACACACACACATACACACACACAGATTTTGGGCTGGGTATGATGGCTTAGGCTTATAGTTCAAGCTACCTGAGAGGTTGAACTAGAGGATCATTTGAATTCAGGAGTTCAAGGCCAGCCTGGGCAATAAAATAATATAAACTTTGGGAAATGAGATGGACACGAGATGCTTTACCTGGACTAAAGATTCCATTAGGTTTCGTACAACTTTGTCTTGGTCTTCGGTCAGGATCCTGTGAAGGGTGGCTCGTCGTTCACTGTCCTTCCTCAGCAAAAAGAAGCCGGAGTCTTTCTCCTCAGGGGAAGGTGGGGCACTGTGATCTTCAAAATTTTCATCAGGAATGCTTTAAAAATGCATGCAACATCAATCAGTTTCCTTTATAAAACGATGTGCTTTGCAGTGTTTTGTGTGTGTGTGTGTATGCACGCGTGCACGCCAGTCTTAAGATTTCAACTCAAGATCTTGCACTCTTGCTTAGCTGACACTCTATCACTTCAAGCACACACTTCTACTTCTGAGTTTTGGAGAGGAGAGTCTGGTGACTTTACCTGTGATGGCTTCAAGCTGCAATCCTTAGATCTCAGCCTCCTGAGGAGCTAGGATATTATAAGCACAATGTATTTTCACCCGAAAGAAGTTGAATCCTTACCCCAAAAAAAGCGTTCGTATTCCTTTCACATCTTTTTCTCCACAGGACTTGGCTCTGGTTTTGAAAGAGAAGGGGTCCACCTTCAACTCCGTGTCGGGTGACACTGAGCCGTACTCACTGCTGCTGCTGGTGTCCTCCACCAGGACAGGGACTGGCAAGGAGATGCTCCTAAGATACTCTGCGGGGATGGGAGGAGGAAATAGGGTAATTAAAGATCTCAAAAACTTGACACGTTGGTTGAAACACTGGTTGAAAGAGACGATTATCCGTTGTCAAATATTTCATGAGCAGCACAATGGTACTACATGAGGCAATTCCCTTGCTCAGTACAGCCCAGGCGAGGGTCCGCTAGGAAAGGGCCTCTGCGGTCCTGCTGGGAATAGTTCAAGGGTGAAAAACATAAGAAAAGATCAGGCCTGGAGAGCCAGGGTGCTGATCTGCCTTGTTTTAAATAATGACTTAATTATTTGTACTCACAGTTTTCATATCTATAAAAGATGAGATACATTATTTACTTTCCGTGGTATTGGGGTTTTAACTCAGGGCCTTGTACTTGGTAGGCTGGTGCTTTACCACTTGAATCATATTTCCAAACATTTTTGTTAGTTTTTTTTTTTAAAAAAAAAATAGAGTCTTCCATTTTTGCCTAAATGGCCCTGGACAGAAATACTCCTATTTATACTCCCAACATATCTGGGAAGATAGGTGCATGCCACTATGCACAGCTTTTAAAAAACTGGTTGAGGTGGCATATCACAGAATTTCTTCTTTCCCATCTTCATTTCTATACAGTTAAGATTAGAGGAGTAAGCTACCACATCCAGCTGAGAAGAGTAATTTTTAAGCCATAATCCTCAGAGATTTAACACTCTGCCTTAGCATCTTGGGGCTGTCTTAGAAGGGGTGATTAAAGCTGGGTGCTGGTGGCTGTAATCCTAGCTACTAGGAGGCTGAGATCTGAGGATCACAGTTCAAAGCTAGTCCAGGCAGGAAAGTCCGTGAGACTCTCATCTCCAATTAACCACCAGAACACTGGAAGTGGCGCTGTGGCTCAAGTGGTAGAGTGCTAGCCTTGAGAAGAAGAGCTGAGGGACAGCACCCAAGCCCAGAGTTCAAGCCCCACAACCGACCAAAAAAAAAAAAAGAAAAAGAAGGGGTGACTAAGTAAGGTGCTGTGGGTCTAAACCACAGGGTCTAGTCCTGTTTTACTTAAAACAAATATGCTCTGACAACTTATGTCATGGTTCAGCTTACAGATACATTGAAAAAGCACTCTTTGTGCACAAAATTTTGGAAACTAAGGGACTTTAGCCCTTCCTGGTTCTCAGATACTATGAGTACTAGGATTTTATAGCAAACAGGGGCTTCTATTTTACTGAGTCATGTAACACAATAGCAGTTGCCTACATTTCATCAAACATTGACTATAAAAAGAATAACTTTTGCCAAAAACTTCTTTAATATCTCAGTGCTGCAAACATCTTTTGCTAAAGAAGGCAGGTGTAAAGTTCTAAAAAGAGAAACCCACTGTTGCCTAGAAACCTCTTATTTAATTTTTCTTGAGCAGGGACAAGTCAACAACTGCCCACATCTCAGAGATCAGAGGAAAGACAGACATGTTCCAGGAGGCTCATAGCTTCTTTACCAGTCCAGACATGGGTGATACTCTTTACAGTATGTACAGCCATCAGAGATGGAGGTGAGCTGTGACTCACTACTGTAATTCTAGCTACATGGGAAGCTGAGATCCACAGGATTGAGGTTCAAAGCCAGCTTGGGCAGAAAACTCCTTGAAATTTCATCCCCAACCATATTGACAAAAAGAAGGGCGGGAGGCATGCCTCAAGTGGTAGAGTGCCAGCCAAGCAAGCAAGCCAACAAGTGTGAGGCCCTAACTTCAAACCCTCGTACACAAATCTAAAGATAAAAGAAAAAAGAAAAAGAAGTGGAGGGACTGTCTTTAGAAAACAGAATCAATATTTCTTGGGGCCAAGCAGGTTTATTCTATCTAGACTACTACCACATGAGAGTTCTTTACACTTTGCACATATCTTCATCTAAACACAAGAAAGAAGGAGGCCTTAATTATACTGCTTTTTTACTCTTTTGGTCTTATTATGTAGTTTGCTTTCCAGTAATGAGAGAGCCTAGGTTCTATCTGTGAATTTTAAGGTTGCTATAGATACTGATTGCCTATAAGGAGACTGGTTGAAGTAAGACTGAATACACTTAAGAATGGAACCCAGTGTGTGTCATTATGGCTCATCTCAGAAATAGATTTGCAGATGTTTTGCAGTCTCTGAATGTACAGTCTTGGTCCCTTCTCTGACTGATTTTAAATTAGTAAACCTGATTTTCCTTCTCTGTTAGGCCATACATTCATTCATCCAATATACAGTGACTGAACAGACCATTTGTTGGATGGCCATCTTGATTCTTCAGGTCTCACCCCACAGAAAGTCTTCACGGAACTCACACACTCAGACTGACTTCAGTGAGGCTCTCCCCCTCTGAAGTTTTCTTTGTACAGAGTAACTTATACTATTGTATGGTTGACATTTGTCCCCTGTGTCTCCTCTACATCAGCAATAGCTCTGTAAGCCAGGACCACAACCTTTATCATCATTAAACATCCAGGCCTGGCACATTTCCTGTGCACACAGCAAGTATGCAATAAATACTTAAGTTAAAGTGGATGACTTAAATCTCTAGGTCTGCACGCGGTTACTGGGGGAGCTGTTGGGTTTAGACAAATCATTCATGTGCTATAGTTCAAATATCCCATCAAAACTCATGGCCAAACTTCACTTCTGTTATGAGGTATTCACAAGTGACATCACGTGGAACTGTTAGGTGACTGGGTCGTGATGGTAGATGCTGCATGGAGTTCCACCAAAGAATTAGTGGATTAGAGGATTAATGGGTTAGATAGGAATGGCTTTGTCATGAAAATGGTCTCTCTCTGCCTTTTTGGCTCTGTTTTCCCATGTGATGCTGGGCGCCACCTTGGGACTTTGAGAGAGAGCCCCTGCTGGCAAGCAGGCACTCAACAGCTCTGAAGCAGACACTGGTACCATGCTTCTGACCCTCCAGAACTGGGAGCTAAATCAGCCTCTTTGTCTTATAAATGATCTAATGTGTGCTATCTGGTCATAGCAACAGAAAAGGACTAAGATATATTTCTCATCATAGGAAAAAGAGGACCTCATCATCATCACCTTTCCACAACTTTCCCTAGCAGAAGCCACATGCAGTTATAGAAGGCAGAGACCCTAAGGCAGGGCAGTGGGTATACTTTAGAAAGAAACAGGCATATGGCCTATAAAGGACAATGGGGAAAGGAAAAGGCCTGTTGCACATACTGATCTAGAAGAGGAAGACCAGGATGTTCTCATGGTTATAGTTTGCAAGAAGTTCTGAAGGTCTCGGGAATACCAGAAAACAATTGTACGGGGCTTCCTTCCTAGTTAGTTTGGTACATGTTTTGCTTTCCTTGGGAGGATAGAGAAGCACTCAGGACCATCTCGTTCATGCAAAGAAATTCCTTCAGCTGAGAATCTGTATGTGTAGATTGCAGGAGTGTCCATTCTTTATAAGCCCAAGTCTTTGTCTTAACTAGGAAAGGAGAGAAGGCAGAGCAAGGAGAGATATATACTAGCAGGTAAAAGGTCCAGCGCATCAGGAGGCCTAGGGCAGTTTTGACTTTGGAAAAATCAGGAGGCCCTTAGGAGAAGGGTAGGGAACCTTCAGGCTATTGCCCACAACTTCTAACAAGCCTCTTGGTACCAACAAGGTACTAAGAAATTAGTACCTTGATCAGGGGTCCAGAGCAAGTAGTATAGAGCTGCAGTGAGAATAAGTGTCTCATTTTCTCCCCACACTCCCATGAGCAGGTAGTGCAGTTGAACCCACTGGACAGATGTGGTGACAGAGTGAGTCATGTTCAAGGCCCACCAGTCAACAAGGGAACCCAGATGTGTGCTTAATACTCACCCTCCCTGACTATAAATCCTCAAGATTTCATAATATCTTAAGTGGAGTTACATTGTAAAGACAGAGCAGATTCCAAACTCCTATTGAATCAGCCTGAGCACAAAGGTGAGAATGTACATGAAGGCACAACTGACCAGTTCAGTGGATGTAACCTCCCATCACACCCCCACTCTGGCAATGCTCACTGGGAACTGCCAACTCAACAGTGTGCATAACTGAGTCCACAGAAGTTAAATGCTTGTGTGACAGGAACTTGTTTCCTGTGAGCAAAACCCAGGCCACATGGAAGGGATCAGAGTGACACTAGAGTGACAGCTAAAACAAGTAAGCTGTCACATATGATATATCTAGAAAGTGGCTACAAAAAATGAAAACCAACTTCCATGTATGCCAACAGGATGCTCGCTCAGAAGGCTGAGAAACACTGGAGGTTATACCTGGTTAAAAAAAAATGTAGTGACTCACTGATTTCCACAGCCCAGAATATGAGGGGAGGAAGCAGGCAATGGCAGAGGGAGGTATCTTGCCTTTCTCAGAAACTCTTCATCAAAAATTCATAATGGCAGGAGGAGAAATAGAGAGATAGTTCCCAGGAACCCCCAAGTAATGGGCCTCAACAGTGCATTGACTGGCTTAGCATATCTGAAAAACTGAAAAGCATGCAAAGACCTACGTCTCCTCCCTTTGGACCATAGTATGCATACACAATAAGTATTAGACTCCCCCCATTCCTTCTGTTAGGCCTATACATTCATTCATCCAATATACACCACTTCCATCAACTACTCATCTAATCTAATAGAATCCCAAACTCTGAATGCTTCTTTACTATTCTTTAAAATACTTTGGCTGAACTTCCCAGAGCAAATCTGTCTGGTTAAAAGCCAGTTAGGGAAACAAATATAGCTTTCCTGACCCACTACAGAAAGAAGGTACTATTCCACAGACGACTGAGGAAGGTGCCTGATGCTGACCTTTTACAATGGCCACCATTAGGTGGTCAGCTTGTCAGCTGGCTCCTAAATAAGAAGGCATGGACTTCATTCAAATTGAAGACTTAAAAAACAATGGCACTCTCTTGTATGCAGGGGACAATAATTGAGGCCTCCTTCATAGAAGAGATAGATGAGCAGTTTCTGAAACACTGAAGCCAGCCAGGTTCATAGCTGCACACATTCTTAGTACTCAGAAGCTTCCTACACAGACAATGGGCGAGGATGAGGCTGTGCAGCAGAGTTTATCACACCACATGCCAATCCTCAACTCAATGGACATAAGGTAAAAAGCAAACTCACCATTGGATCCAGTAGAAAGAACTGTGGGAAGAAAAGCAAACAGCAGGATGAGGCACATGTTGGCTTTGTTATTAATCAGAAATCAACAAACAGTGAATGCTTGAAATGGGATCCATGAGCTTTCCAAATATTCAATCTGCCCATCCTCATCCAATAGAAACACCCCAAATGCCAAGAATAAACTGAGCCTTTACGCATTTGTTTCTTTCTGGAATGAGTTATGTAAATTATTTGTTACACAAAGATAATTTACTTACATTTTTATCACAGGTAACAATCTCTTTTTTCCTTCTGGGGATTATTCAGAAAGATACTGTCTGAGGGAAAGCAGGTGTTTCCTTCTACAGACAATTATAAGGATCCAGTCCTGAGATGGCGTGGAAGTTGAACAGTTCTGAACAGCCCTGTAGCTCATTCATGGAAATTTGAGGTTTCAGCTTGGAGGGGCTACATTTCCCCTTTTCACACGTTAACCTTTTTATTCACAATGCTAGAATGTTCCAGATGTTGCTGTATTAATTACAAACTGTGTTATGGAACACGACTATTAATGAGAAACTAGCATTTGTGAATAGTGTCCAAGAACACTGTGCCAGTGATGTTCAGAAACAGATTAGTCTACTTCTAGAAAATTCTCTCATGTTAAAATTCAGAATTTAGAGACTCTGACCCATGTCCTTAAAAAAACATTATAAACATGATGTACAGAAGGGTTATAGTTTCATAAGTCAGATAAAGAGGAGTACATTTCTTTTTGGACAATATCAACCCTTCCCTCATTCTCTCCCAGTTTTTCCCTCCCATCCCCACTCACAAGTTGTGTAGTTCATTTTCAACATAGTGTCCACTGAGTACCACTGCTACGTTTTTCCCCCTTTGTCCCTCCATTTCTGTGCCCCCCCCCCCACTTTCCCAAATAACTGATAACTGAACAAACAAGACAAAAAGAAAATAAAATAAAAGCCACAACAAAAAAAAACCACAAACTCTTGTTTCCATTTCCTGGAGTTGATTTCAATAAATACAAACATAATCCGAGGCACATAGGCATTGTACCTTTGTGTCCCGCCCCTAAGAGTATCCTCCTTTTGACCCATATCCTTTTCATGCAGCCACATACCTGAGAGCTTGGGTTGTGTCTTTTTCTTTTTGCTGGAAACTTTTAAGAACTCATCAACAAGCAAGTCATTAGCACAGGCTCTCTTGTCAGGGTCTGGTTCAAAACACTTCAGTATGAATGCCTTGGCCTCTGCAGACATGGACTCAGGGATTTCAGGGTGAACTTTAAACATCCCCACCTAAGGCACAGACAGAGAGAACACAATGTGTCTTCCAAGTGGCCATTTCATCACGTGAGCTCCAGGACCCATGACCTGCCTGCCCCCTCTCCCTCATCATGTACCCTGCAGGTACATCTCCACGTGAGGCGGACGTGCTGCCTCTGTAGCTACGCAGCACCTCCTGAGCACAGAAACTTCTCCAGTGCTACTGTAACTCTACCACAGATACACAAGGAACAATTAGCTTAAGACAGAAGACAGCATTATGAAGTACTATACATTGCTGTGTTAATATGAAGGCTCTTTAAACTTAGAATATGTTTGAAGGTTGTTACTCCACAAACATGTTTGGAGGTGAGACTGTTGAGTTGCTTAGAATAGCAATGTGAAGATACAGTGCTGGGATTTTTCCCAACAACCCAGTAGTGTAAATATTATTCTCCTTACACCAATGAGAAAACGAAGGCTCAGGAGAAATGAGGTTACATGGTTATGGAAAGGTAGATCTGGGATTTAAACCTTGATTGGATTGGATTAAAGCCTATGTTGATTCCCCTATTATGTAATTTATGAATTTTTTCCCTATTTTAAATCATCTATATTGAGAGATTTTTAGCTAGGCAGTGGATCATGTCTCTAATCCTAGCTACTTGGGAGATAGAGATGGAGAGAATGGGAAGTTAGGAGAAGTTCAAAAGACCCCATCTTAACCATCAAGTGAGCATGGTGGTGAGCACCAGTCAACCCAGCTATGGCAGAAAGCATAAATAGGAAGATGGAGGTCTACTTTGTCCTGGGCAAAAAAGTGAGATCCTATCTCAAAAATAACTAGAGCAAAAAGGGCTAATGGCATGGCGCATGCAGTGGAATTCCTGTCTAGCAAGCATGAAGTCATAAGTTCAAATGCCAGTACCATATAAAAAAAGTACTTTAAGATTAAATAAATAGCTGGGCACTGATGGCTTACACCTGTAATACTAGCTACCCAGGAGACTGAGATCTGAGGATCACGGTTCAAAGCCAGCCTGGGGAGGAAAGTCCATGAGACTCTTATCTCCAATAAAACCATTAGAAAAACCAGAGTGGCGCTGTGGCTCAAGTGGTAGAGTGTTCACTTTGCGCTAAAGAGCGAGGGACAGCGCCCGCCCAAGCCCAGAGTTCAAGCCCCATACTGACAAAAAAAAAAAAAAGATTAAATAAATAGTATTTTCTATCACATTTAGAATTTACTTCCCATTGCTATCATTCTAAAAAAAGTCTAATGATGTTTTCACATATTTAACGAAGAGAAAATGTTCTAAGAAATATTTCTGTTGTTCTATAGCTTATACATATTCTTATATAAACAATTTTTAATAATTATGGAGCTTTACTATGTGTTAGACACTATTCTAAGTGCTCAAAATCTCAAAAATCTGTTTAGATAAGTACTATTTTGTGTGTCTGAGAGAGAGAAAGAGAGAGAGAGAGAGAGAGAGATTTGGCTTTGAACATAGGGCTTTACACTTGCTAGGCAAGTCCTTAGGTATTATTTTTATCTCCCTCTATAGACATGGAAGCTGAGGTGGTAATTTGCTCAAAGTCTCAACTATCTTGATTATGTTAAAGCCAGGATTCAGAAGTATTTCAATTCAGCCTAGATTTAACCATTGTCAGAATCTATGTAATATCATCTCTTAGAGACAGTGTCACTTCTGTGCACAGCTCAGCCTGGCCTATGGCATACAGAGGTGTAACAATAATAATCACTGCACTATTAGTAGTAGAACAGCACTTCAGAGTGAAACCTGAGAATGGTGAAAACTGGAAGGACTTGCCAAGAACAGAAGGTAACATGTAGGAGGGCTTTGCTTCCTAGGAAACAGTTACCATGGAAAACTTCCTGCTGGCCCAGTACAGTCAGGTCACTGCCTCACTCACTGGTCAGGTGTCCAAATCATGGCACCTGGACTCACTCATGTTTATTTCCATGTCAGTGCCTCTAATCATGGCTGGAGGGGCGGGGGAGCATGCTTCCCTTCCCTAAAGCATTGCTTATTAGCAAGTTAACAGGCTTGAAAATGGTTGACCTTTTCAAAAACGGCAATTATGCGCTTTAAAAAAATGGACTCTTGAAATTTATATGGTCAAGAAATAAAGGAAAATATCAATTTGATTGAATTTCTGGATGTTAAGAGTATAAATAGGACTGGGAAGGTGGCTCAGAGGTAGAGTGCTTGCCTTGCATGCATGAAATCCTGGGTTCAATTCCTCAGTACCACATATACAGAAAAAGCCCGAAGTGGTGCTGTGGCCAAATGGTAGAGTGCTAGCCTTGAGCAAAAGGAGCTCAAGGACAGTGCCCAGGCCCTGAGTTAAAACCTAGGACTGGCAAAAAAAAAAAAAGCACAAATATATCTTACATTGCCCTATGTGGAAAAATATTCATATGGTTTCCCAAAAGAGCTTAACTCATCTTTCCTATAATGATGTCTTATTCTGGGATATTGAATAGTTGAAGAATATTATCCTGAATCTCACTTCAGAATTGAGAAAACTAAAGCAGAGACAGGTCCACCATGTGAGACGAGGGCAATAAGTGTGTGTGTGTGTGTGTGTGTGTGTGTGTGTGTGTGTGTGTATCTGTCTGTCTGTCTGTCTGTCTTCTTGAACTTGAATGTGCTTTCAACTTCTGGTTACTCGAGATATTTTCCTTAAAAAGCATGTATATATAGAACATGGCTATGGAAACCCTTATCTCCTCGTTTTTAAAACAGAAGAAAATTATAGGCTCATGCCTGTAATCCTAGCCACTACGGAGGCTGAGATCTGAGTGTCACAGTTTAAAGCCAGCACAGGCTGAAAAGTCTGTGAAATTCTTATCTCCAATTAAGCACCCAAAAAACCCAGAAGTAGTAGAGCTCTAGCCTTGAGCAAAAAGAGCCTAGGCCCCAAGTTCATCCCCGTACCAGCATATGTGTGTGTGAGGAGCACACACACAAAGAAAAGAAAGGAAAAGAAAAAAAAGAAGAAAATGCGACCTTGAACATGGCTGCTTGCGGCTCTCCTAGTTCATAGAAGGGTGGTTTTCCTGTGGCCATTTCGATGATTGTGCAGCCCAAAGACCAAATGTCTGCCGCCTTCCCATAGCCTCTCGGGCCTTTATCAATGATCTCTGGTGCCATGTATTGAAGGGTACCTGGAAATGATTTAAACACAATTCCACTTGAAAACCGGGGACAGATAGATAACTTTTTTTCTGCATAAATAAGACATGATTTGTATCCTAGCACCTCATTTTCTTTGAAGTTCAATTTTTTTCCTCTGCTGTTATTGAAATGAAAAGGGCCACTTTTATCATGAATCCTATCAGTGATACAACTATCACCAATATTATCTACTTATGAAGAAGTGTATTCTTTTTTTTTTTGGTCGGTCATGGGGCTTGAATTCTGGGCTTGGATGCTGTCCCTCAGCTCTTCAACTCAAGGCTAGCGCTCTACCACTTGAACTACAGCGCCACTTCTGGTTTTCTGGTGGTTTTTATTGGAGATAAGAGTTTCACGGACTTTCCTGCCCGGGCTGGCTTTGAACCGTGATCCTCAGATCTCAGCCTCCTGAGTAGCTAGGATTACAGGTGTGAGTCACTGGCGCCCGGCTTGAAGAGGTATATTCTTAGTCTCTAAAATAGTGGAGTATACAGGTGCATACTACTCCACCCTCAGTCTTCTGAAAACAACAGAGAATATATCAACATATCTGCTGCATTCAGTTCTGAAAATATATAAATATGGTTGCTACATGTACTTCTAATCTTTTCCAGGAAAAAAAATCTATTTCATTCATTCAATGATTTAGATCTATACTTCTCAGATAATGAATTGAGTACATATCCTTTCGGTCTTCATTTTAGAGGACACTGTGGTCAGTGAAATAAGCCAGGCATAAAGATGAATCCCACAGATCTTACCCATGTGGAGTCCAAAAAGACTGATCTCAGAGAAGCCAAGCAGAGAATAATGGCTACCAGAAACGAGGCAGGGGGGGGAAGCAAGGGAGGTAGGGAGGGGAGAAGCAAGGGAGCAGGAGGGGAAGGTGGTTAATGACTTAATAAGTTATGGTGAAATAGGAGGAGCTCTGCTCTACAGTAAGTGTGCATAGCTGATGATCATGTGTTGTATGTTTCAAAAAATCCAGACACAGGGATTTAAATGTTTTTATCACCAAGAAATGATAATACCATCCTGATTTGGACTTTACATAATTCACACATGTATTGAAAATCACATGGTATCCCATTAATTGTGTAATTTTTGTGTCTTTTTGTGATATTGAACTGAGGATCTCAAGTTTGCTAGGCAAACCTCTGCCACTTGAGCTATGCTGTGCTTTCCTAGATCTTTGTATAATTTTTTTTTGTCAGTCGTGTGGCTTGAACTCTGGGCTTGGGTGCTACCCTTCAGCTCTTTAGTTCAAGGCCAGTGCTAGTCTACCGCTTGAGCCATAGTACCACTTCCGGTTTTCTAGTGGTTTATTGGAGATAAGAGTCTCACAGACTTTCCTGCCCAGGCTGGCTTTGATCCTCAGATCTCAGCCTCCTGAGTAGCTAGGACTACAGGCGCCCGGCCAATTTTTATTTTTTAAGAGAGGGTCTTGGTAACTTTGCCTGGGCTGGCCTCAAACTGTGATCCTTACACCTACCTTGCTAGTAGCTAGGATTGGGATGGCAGGTGTACTCTACTATACCAAGCTTTTTATTTTCTCTTTTAAGTACTGGAGTTTTGAACTCAGGGACTCATACTTGAGGCAGGCAAATGGTCTACCACTGAGCCATGCCTATAGTTCTTTTTTTGTGCCA
Source organism: Dipodomys spectabilis (assembly GCF_019054845.1). Classification (NCBI taxonomy): domain Eukaryota; kingdom Metazoa; phylum Chordata; class Mammalia; order Rodentia; family Heteromyidae; genus Dipodomys; species Dipodomys spectabilis. Next base: position 23,022,959 of record NW_024870678.1, read on the forward strand.
GTTATTTCTGAGAGAGAATCTCACTTCTTTGTCTTAGGATGTACTTAGATAAAGATCCATCTATTTTAAGATGTCCATTATAACTGGGATGACAAGTATATGCCACTATGCCCTATTTCTTCTGTTAAGCTGGAGTCTCATGGAGTTTTCCTCCCTGGGAGCTGGTCTAGAACTAAGATCCTACTGATTTCAGCTTCCTAAATAGTTAGAATTACCAGCACAAGCCAGGCACCAGTGGCTCACACCTGTAATCCTAACTACACAGGAGGCTGAGATCTGAGGATCCTGGTTCAAAGCCAGCCCGGGCAGAAAAGTCCGTGAAACTCTTATCTCCAATAAACCACAAGAAAATCGGAAGTGGTGCTATAGCTCAAGTGGTAGAGTGCTAGCTTTGAGCTGAAGAGCTGAGGGACAGCACTCAGGCCCAGAGTTCAAGCCCCATGACCAACAACAACAAAAAAGAATTACTGGCGCAAATCACCAGTGTTCAGCTAACCCAGCTTTATTTATTAAAGTCTTGATAATTTTTATTTTATTTATTTTATTCAAGTATGCCTTGAACTCTGATTCTCCTATCTTTATCATCTAAGTAGCTAGGATTACAGATGTTAGCTATCACATTGAGTTTAAACTGAAGTGAGTTCAAGGCCAACTTGTGCTACATACTGACACCACTATTACCACCCCTACCACCACTATCAACAACAAAACAACAACAACAAACAAACAAAAATTCCAATATAAATTTGAGAATTTCTTGCCACTGCAGCTGTGAACACTGGAGTGTCCACAGGTCTATACGAAGTCTACTATCAATCGAGTATTCTTTGAGGTATATAGAATAAAGGAGTGGAATAAGTAGAAATCCTGGGCATATGGTGCTTGCATTTTTCAGTGGAAGACAAATAACAAAGTATTATCATATGGGTAAGTAAACTATATATAGTATGGTAGAAAGTCACATGTTATTACAAATGGAAAAAAAATAGAGCAGGGTAAAGGGAACCAGAAGCCCCAGGAAGGCTCCCATGGTCAAGAAGAAATTCATGGGAGGTCTTACTGGGGAGGTGACATTGGGATTAAGGCATCAAGGAGCTGAAGCTATGCTAGTAGCTGTGAGAAAAACATTCTGTGTCTGCACAGAAGAATGTGCAAAGGACCTGAAACATTACCTTGAGTGGTGTCATGAGGAAATGCAGGAAGGTGCAGAATATGCAAGCAGGGAACAGTAGGAAGGGACATGTGAGCCTTGTCCAGCACCTTGTAAGGACTTCTGCATTTGTTTTCTAAAAGAAATAGAAAGTCATGGATAGCTCTGGGTGATAGGGCTTGACATGTGTGTGTGTGTGTGTGTGTGTGTGTGTGTGTGTGTGTGTGTGTGTGTGTGTGTACTAATACTGGAGCTTGACGTGTGTGTGTGTGTGTGTGTGTGTGTGTGTGTGTGTGTGTGTGTACCAGTACTGGAGCTTCAATTCTGGGCTTCCTCAAGGCAAGCATTCTACCATAAATCCACCTCTAGCTTTCTGTTGGTTAACTAGAGGTAAGAATCTCATAGACTTTTCTTCCTGTGCTGGCTTTGAACCATAATTCTCAGATCTCAACCTTTATAGTAGCTAGGATTACAGGTGTGAGCCACCAGTACCTGTGCCTGGCTTGACTGATGTGTTTTAAAAGGATCTCACTGGGCTGCTGTGTTGAGAACAGACAGTAGGGGGCAAGAGTGGAGAAAGGAGAACAGTTGGGAGCTGGACTGAGTATCATAGTGAGAGGAGGTGGTAGAGGGAAGAAGAGTGAGAACAGATCCAATTCTGAACCGTTTTGTGGGTGGAGCCAATGGGCCTTCTTGATGATTGGCTTGGCGAGTAAGAGAAGCTGCCAGTGATAACTCTGTCTGAGACAAGGAAGAGAGTGGGTGGAACAGGTTTGGGGAGAAGATAATGAGTTCTCTGTGGCATGTCAAGTCTAGTTTAAACCTCAGCTCTGTTGCTAATTAGCTTTGTGGCCTTGGGCAAATTATTTTAAACTCTTTGAATCTTAATTTTCTCATCGTAAAATGAGCTAATGATACCTAATGTTAGGGTAGTTGAAGGAATGCCAGTGTGAATAAGGTGCTCAGCAGTCAGGGATGCAGTAAGTATTCTATCAATGACCGTCACTGTTGCCTTTCCCCTCACCAAATCACCAAGAGAAGAAACAGATCACAGTCTTCCAGCTACAGTTCATCAAGGTACGGAAGTATAAGACTGGCAGGGCACTGAGTTAGTGCTAGGAGGGGTAGGGTGTTGGAAGATCAAGATTTGTAAGCCATGACCCTCAGAGGGGTGCTGGCCAGTGAACTAAGGTCATAAGTTAAGGTCATTTTTACCTGTGACCAATAGGAGAGGGACAAGTAAGGGCCCTGTGGACTGGTTTCCTACAACTATTTTAGGGTTGATAGTCTAGTCTTAATGTTAGCAAAAAACATTAAATTAACATTCTCTCCCCCACCTCCCAAAAGTGTGTGAATGAAAGTAGGGCTTTTCCTCTCAGAAGTTTCTGAGTGTTGGCAGGAACTAAATGTTTCTTGCCAAATTGAGAGACTATAAGGCACGCAAAGACATCGAAAGCTCCCAGTAGGCTGAAAATTATTTTATTCAAAAAAAGTGTTCTAAATATATGTAATTCTGTGCCTGAAATACCCACTGCGGCTGATTAAATGTTCTGAGGAGCAAACTTGGGGAATTTCTTTTTTCTTTTTCCCAGGCCACCAGGACAAGTAGTAGGCAAGGCAGAAAAAGAAGGTGGATTGGAGCCCAAAGGTGAGCACAAAGAGCAAAGGGTAAGTTAAAACCCTGAGCTCTGGCCTATGAAAACTCTCCTGACTTCTGATTCCTGTCTGCACAACAGGGGCACTTCCAACTGCTGTTTGGGATTTAGGAATGCAGAATCTGGCCCTATGGCTTTATATTAAGCCAAAGATTAGTCATTGCCTTCGTTAAGTTTTTCTCCCATTAATCATAACAACTACAACAACAACAACAATAATTAGAAGGAGGGGAGGAGGGAAACTTTTGCTTCATGAGCCTCATTGTATTGAAATGGTAAGAACATAAAGTTGAGGGCTGTTTTGCAGTGCCTCCTACCATCCTGTAACTACTGATAGTCATTCATCTCTCTTTTTAATCTCTTCTTTTTCCTGGTGCATAATTGATTTCTTTTTTCCTTCCTATGATAATCTTCAAATAGCTGTACCGGGGAGTTTCAGTTTAGCACATCCATTTCTGTGTGAAATGCATCTTTAACAGTGTCATCCCTTTCAACTTCTCTCCTCCTCCCATAACAGTGTCATCCCTTTCACCCTTCTCTCCTCCTCCCATCTGTCCCAACCCCACTGTCCTCCTTATTCCTTGATTCCATTTTCACCTATATACAATGACTATTATGATTGTGTTTCCCAATCTCCATCCTCCTTCTCTTAATTGCTACCATCTTTAGGAAAGACAGCTTCCTGGTATTCATTTTGTTGAACTGTGTGTTAATTTTTCAAAGTGCTTTACCTCTTTAAGAAATTATTATCTTCAAAGGGGTTTCACTTTCACACATCCATTTATGTGTGCAATGAATCTTAATCAGAGCCACCCCTTCTACCATCCTCTCTCATCTCTTAAACTTTAGTTTCCTCTAGGCCACCTGTACCTTTTTGGAAATCACTTTGTCTGTACCCTCCCAACACTTTGTACTAGAGGCAATTCAGACGCTGTATTGCTTAATTCCTCAGGAAAGCTCTCTCCCCACCCCTCTTCTGAGTGGCTGAGTCACTTCCTCTTTCTGAATTGAAATCCTATGGTTATTTATACTCTGAAGCAGGGGAATGGATCCTAGGGTAGAAAAATAGACTAGGAAAGAGGTAATTCAGAGTCCAGATGGGAAGTGATTTGGGCATGAGTAAGAAACAGAGTGGTTGGGCTGGGAACAGTAATCTTAAGAAAGTAATCAAGCCAGTGTTAAGAGTGGCTGTAGGCCAACCAGAGATGAAAGGACAGGAAATGGAAAAACAACAAATTGAGATTTAAAACTAATCTTCACTAGTATTAATCAGGAGACTGAGTAAATCCTATAAACACAAGAAGAGAAAAGCACAGGTTACATTCTGTACTTTTTTTTTTTCAGTGAGTATCTAACAGCATCCATATTAATGTGCCTAAGAACAAAGACTCAGTTTATCTTTTAGGCTTAAACTCAGCTATTAGCTCTTTCATTATATAAGATCAGTATCATTATTGGAAAACACAAAAAACATACCAGTAAAAGTTTCAGTACATGGGTTTATGCCAGCAAGTCTCTTTGATGTCCCGAAGTCAGAGATTTTGAGAACACCACTATAGGTATTAATCAATACATTATCACCCTAGGGAAAAAAGGACTTCAATCAAAAAATGTTTTTCTTTTCTATTTCTTGCCAATTCTGTTTGATATCTACTTAAATTTTTTTAAAAAAGAGCCTTTAAAACAAATAAGGATGTCATTCTATGCTTTTCATTAACAATTTATCACTAGAGAATTCTTGATAACAATTTTGATTATAGATTATTAGTTGTTCACAATCTGTTACTCAGCATGAAAGGTCAAACATTGTCCCACAAGATAGTTCACTGTATTTTACAGGCATCACGGGCTGTATATACTATGTGTCCATAAAATATGAATTCCCAAACTTCCCAATCATTATCTTTCTTTTCCTGTTTTTTTTCTTCCCTTGGGATATTTAGGGACATCACAGATAACAGGCCTTTAAACTGATTTGAACATGGTAATAATATGAGTTATTGAACAAGACAGCACTTTTAGGGACAAACATCTTCATTAATGGGTGAGAAAGCTGCTATTCTTTTAGAGGACTATTAATGCTCCTTCAAAGTGTTATGCCTTTCTGTTTCAGTTAAAGCTCTTTGAAGAAACTTATGAGGGACGAGCCAAGGTCACCCAGCAACTCTGGCTTATTCTTCTAGGTGACCTGGAGTAAACTTTGCTCATTATACTGTTTTCTATCCTGTAGTATTTTTTAAATATATTTTTATTGTAAAGATACTGTACAGAGTTCATGAGTACATTTCCTATCGAGCATTTTTATCCAACATCTTTGTTTTTTGAATGTGTACTCTATGACCTCAAACTGAGCATGCCCAGAAATATGTCATCTTTCTTTTGAACAGTGATTTCTGCATGAACCAAACATTTGATCATGCTCAAAAATGTACATATAAAATTGATCACATCTGGGAATGTGCCCACCACTATGAACATTCCAATATGATTTTTCATATGTTCTTTTCTATTTTTATTTTTTGTCAATTGTGGGGCTTGAACTCTGGGCTTGGGCACTATCTCTCAGCTCTTCAGCTCAAGGTGAGCGCTCTACCACTTGAGCCACAGTGTCACTTCTGGTTTTCTAGTGTTTTATTGAAAATAAAGAGTCTCATGGACTTTCCTGCCTGGGCTGGCTTTGAACTGTGATCCTCAGATCTCAGCCTCCTGAGTAGCTAGGATTGTAGGCATGAGCCAATGGTGTCAAGCTTGCAGAGGTTCTTTAATAAAATCCCCATGCTTTATTCAGGGCTAGCATTCCTTTCTTGATTGCAAATGACGTCAGTACTCTCTTCGCCTGCTACAAGTCATACTACTCTACTCTTTAATCTGCTAGTTGTGCCTTTTGGTTTTGTACTCACCAAGATGTGAATCCATTGTGTTTTAGTTACAAAACTAACATATCTGCCATAGTAAGACCTTTGCCAAGCTCTATTTTGCTTAGGTTTTTTTTGTTTGTTTGTTTTTGTTTTTTATCTTGTATTGAGAACTGAACCTAGTATGTTGCACTTGCTAGGCAAGCACGTTAACCCTGAGCTACACTGCAGTCCCCCATCTCTCTCTTTCCTCCAACTCTCCCTCGTTTCTCTTCCTTCCATCCTTCCTTCCTTCCTTCCTTTCTTTCTTTCTCTCTTTTCTTTTTTCTCTTTCTTTCTTTCTCCTTTCCTTTCCTTCCTCCTTCCTTTCCCTTTCCTTTCCTTTCCTTTTCTTTCCTGTCCTGTCCTTTCTTCTTTCCTTTCTCCTCTCCTCTCCTCTCAGGATGGCCTGGGGTAACCTGCCATATAACGCAGGCTGGCCTCATACTAGAAATCTTCCTGCACCTATCTTCTGAGTATTAAGATCATAGGACTAGTTCACTATGCCAAACTAAATGTTTTTGGTCCTTTTCCCCCCCTAATACTGAAGTTTGAACTCAAGGCTTCATGTTTGCTGGTCAGGTGCTCTACCACTGAGTCATCGCCTCAGCTTGCATTCTCTTGTTGAAAGGATACAATGCTTTTATTTTTTTTTTAATTTAATTTAATTTTATTTGTGAACATACTGTACAGAGGAGTTACAGTTACATGGGCAGGATAATGCGTACATTTCTTACCAAGCACAATGCTTTTATTTTAGAGAATCTATAACTAATACTCTTAGTTCAATGCATAAAAGTAGTAGGTACTTGTGAGGAAGGGGAATTTTATTTATTTACTTCTTTTAACCATTCATCCATTGATTTAATATATACACTTATAAGAAGTCATTATGGGCAAGGACACAAAGACTAACCAGCCTGTGAGCTAACTACTCAGGAACAGAGAGCATGCCCTGCATCCACTGTATTGCTACACTCATCCCACAGAGCTCAAAGAAAATACCATATACTGTGAGCATACTCAATTGGTTAATATGGATAAGGAAGTTAGTTCTGGCTCAGATGAGATGAACAAAAACTACTATGTAACTGGCTGAGAATATAATGATACTTATATTTCTACTGTTTCTAACATCTAATTTAGATTTTTGCAGGAATTTAGGAAAATGAATCATGATATGGCCTACCTTTATGTCCCGGTGCACTATTTGATTATCGTGGAGGTATTTCAATCCTTCCAGGATTTGCTTTGTATAAAAGCCAATTGTTTGCTCATTGTCTTTTAATGGGCCCCATTTGGAACGAAGGAGAGCAGAAAGACTTCCTGTAAAAGAAATAAAAGGTGGATAAAATCTCTTCCAAATAAATATTTTAAAGCATACTAAAAACGTGACACTAATTTAAGTGAACATTTATAACAATTGTACCAGTTCTTGGGCTTAAATACAAAAATATGACTCCTTCCTCTAAAGACAACACAGGCTAAGTAAAAGGCTAATGGCTCACCTTAATCCAAGGCATGATGGCTAATACTAAATTGGTCCCAACATTTATTTATTTTATCCGAACAAACTTTCAGCTAATGCCCCATATCTGATTTCTCTTTCAGCATAGTCAAATTAAGACTTTTACTCCAGTAAATCTCACTCATTTTAATCCTCTTCCAGGACTAGGAAATTTATAGTTTTGAAAGAAAGAGAAGCATCTCTTACCTCCTGGGACCTGTTCCATGAAGATCTTAATGAAGCCATTCTCACTCAAAGAGCCCAGATACTGGACAATATTTTTGTGTTTCAGATGCTTATGCAAGGCTATTTCTTCATGTAGGGGCTGAGAGTATCTGGAACACACGCAAATGTCAATGAGATAATTCTGCAGTCTGACCTTAGTGTATAAACCTAAGTGATACAAACTAAAATGTACCCATAAATAACATCAAATGACCACCCAAGGACTTCATGTCTCATTAGGCCAATTCTGTGAGTTTGTAGCATTGTAGGAAAAGAAGAAAGGACTGTTCTAAGTTCCCTTATACATATTAACTCATTTCTGACATGTAAATAAGAAGGTACTACTAACATGCTAATTTTATAGATCAGAAAAAATTAATTTACAGAGGAGATGACTAACCTGCTCAAGATCACAAAACCAGTGATAGACTTAAGATGTGAAACCAGGCGATTAGAAGTTACTACACAGCTTGCTGTTCTGCTAACATGACTCTTATTCTAGGAGGCTCTTGCCCAGGAAGACAGACATTCCCAGTAATTTTAATGTTCATTCAAGAACTTCCTGAAAGAGCAATTAACTCTTCAAGAGAAAACATTGATTCAAAATCTTCACCGACACTATGCATCAGGCCTATTGTCTCATGATTTTTTTTTTTCTAATTCCCTACTAGTCTCTTTACTGAAAGACTAGGTGTAAAGCAGAGTTTAAAATCATGGGCTTGGCAGAAAAGGTCAGATAAGGTGATGTTAGGGAATTGAACCCTAAGATATGTATTCAAATGTTTTTTTTTTCTTTCATGCGATTGTTTCTAACACATTTATAAGATTATTTCTTTGTTGCTTTGTATGTCCCTCCCCCACATTATAACCCCTGCTTTCACTGTATTTGATGTTGGTATAATTTGTGGAGGGGAAGGGGAAAAACAAATCATTTAAATAGGGATACAGGTGGACCCATTGCAACAATGAGATGTACAAGTCGTTGTGTCGAAAACGAACTTTACAACTTTGGTAGGAGGGTGGGATGGGGAGGATGGGTGGGGGGTGGAGGGAGGATGGGAAGGGATGGGAAGGGGAAACAAAGGAGGAGGCTACAATGCTTGATAAGAAATGTACTCATATTATCTTGCCCATGTAATTGTAACCCCTCTTTACAGTATTTTCACAATAAAAATAAATTAAAAAAATCATGTGCTTGGAATAAAAAAAAATCATGTGCTGCATCAAATGATGAAAGTGCTTTGTACTTCTGAAACAGAATAACACTCCACATGATTGCATGCAGGAATGTAAAGTTTATAGACTTAACATCTCCAAATCAATGTAGCTACTCTGTGATTTTGTACAGCTTGTCAAAGATCAAAATTTCAACAGACTGAAGTAAAGATTTAATTGGTGATCCATGAACTAGACAACATCTAGTCCAAACTGACAGGAGCTTTGCTTTGTATGGCAGAATAATCAGTTATTCTAAGGTAGCTTGGGCAAAATAAGGAAACATCATGGTGCAAAAAGCAACTGGTCATCATCAGGTAACTGTCCTTGTAAGGCTAAAGCAAAGGGTACTTCCTTATTATACTGAATAGGCTACTTTCCTGTTTGGAAATATGGCTGCCATCTCTCTACTATCTCTTTACCTATTCAAGTATAGGTCAGGTCTGGTTTGGTGACATGAAACTTAAGAATAAGTGATTCCATTTTAAATTAATCTATTGTGATCAAGACTAGGAGCGTAGTCCAAATTAGTAGCCTTTCATAAATTTTATTTAATAAGCTAAATATGGACAGTTTAGTGGTTTATACCTGAAATCCTAGTTAGAGAGATGGAAATCTGGAGGATTCCAGGTCAGCCTGGGCAAAATGTTATCGAGATTCTTTCTCTCCAAAGTAAGCATGGTATGTTGGCATCTACCTGTTATCTCAGCTACCTGGGGGGCAGTAGGGTAGGAGGATTACAGTTGAAGGATCACCACTGGAGGATGACCTGGTAAAATGTGTGACCATTTTTGAAAACATAACCTAAAGCAAAAAGGGTTGGAGATGTGGCTCAAATGGTAGAGCACTTGCCTAACAATTACAAGACTGTGAGTTCAGATCCCAGTGCAGAAAAAACAAAAAAACAAAACTAAATATGGTGGGGTGTCAGTGATAAACACACTCAATGCTATTCTCTAATGCATGTACGTGCATATACATACATATATACAGTATATAAGTATATATATGTATATAACTGTATATATATGTATATAAGTACACAGTAGAGGCTACAGAAGGGAAAAGCTCTAACCACTAAGTCATATTAAATATAATCTGATGTCTCAAACTTGCTCAGTCATAAATATGGGAGATGTTCAGATTTTCCAGTGGCCAATCTGAATAAACACAGTGCATCTTTTTTGGATGTCAACAATAAACACTAGCATTTCTAGCATTCAATAATACTATTTTTATGGAGCTTGGCTAAAGCTAAAGCAATTAGAAATTTATAAAAAAAATATGGCTTGACTTAATCCAAACGAGCTTTTATAATCTGTGTATTACTATTCAGAAACCAGACAATAATAATAACAGAAAACCTTGTACTTCAGCCATAGTTCTCATTTTTCTTCTTTAGAACTATTCTAAAACCTAAAAAAGACCAGGTATTACAATGGCTGCTTTAATAGTGTACAAGTTAGAGACAGCAACATTTTGATGGAATTGAACAAGAATTATAAATATGGAATATTGCCAATAAGATACTTTGGTAATGACTCTTCACTATGAGGACATTTGTAAGTTACTTCTTCTGTAGCAATAAAATCACTTGACACTAGTTCTTGATTACTTATATATGCATTAGTTACAAAGATATGCTTGTTCTATAGATTTAGGAAATTAAGATAATCAAATAAGCAACTAACTCAATTTATTATGGATGAAAGGACTCTCAATTCTTGGTCCTTAATTGAAAAATCAAACCATGAATTCTTACATTTAAAATGATGGAAAGTCAAATTATCCACATTATGTAGTTAAATCAAGGATAGTTGAGAATTTAAATACTAGTCTGAGACCAACTAAACTAAGGATCTGCACTTTTCTCTAATATGGAAAATATTACAAATATCCAACAGTTTTTACAAAGTTCAAGTACTAAGCATGAAACAAGGATGAAGCGATAATTTTCTCAGTGATAAATTATGCTTGCCTATGGGAATTACAAAAATCCTATCTTTTCAATCAGCAATAGCAATGGGAAGAAGAAATGGTACAGTCAGAGATAGTTACGTGTATTTAGCTTGTAGTGTGTGTGTGTTACTTCTGGGGCTTGAACTCAGGGCCATACACTCTTGCTCATGGCTAGCACTCTACCACTTGAGCCATTCTCTGATACTTTTTATTGATTAATTAGAGATGGAGTTTTGAAGAGTTTTCTTCTTTGACTTTGAACTCTGATCTTCAGATCTCATCCTGAGTAGTTAGAATTACAGTTATGAGCCACTAGCACCCACCATATTTAGATTTGAAAAAATAACTATTCATCTATAAATTTTTCTCGATTTCCTCTAAGTCAAATCTCCATTGACAACCATCTAGAAAGGTGGTTTCCAACCTTTCTTTTGTTTGTTTCATTTGAGACAATCTCAAATGCTGCCTAGTCTTAAACTCAGTATCATACTGTCTGTGCTTCCTGAGTGCTGCGATTGCAGGTGTGAACCGCTGTGCTGGGTTGGTTTCCAACCTTTAGCAGGCAGGCATTCACCTCTCCTGTACAGCTGTTGAAGAATGTCCAGAACAACCTTAGAATTTTTGGAGGTGGAGTCTGAGCATTTTTAAAAGTTTCCTTAGTTAGCTCTAATTTACAGCTGGATGGAGATACTAATAAAATTAAACAATTTAGGGTTGTGTCAAATGTTACAAGGAAAAAACCAAGATTAACCCTAGCTTGCGACAGCTTACTGAGAGTTTACTCTAATGTACAACCTCTCTCTTACAACTACTCTGATGCATAAGCGAAGTATTTTTAGAATGGGAAGGAAACACAGAAGGAACTGAGTATGTTTTTGGTACTGGAAACTGGATCCAGAGACAAGCTTTGCTACAGAGCTACCCCCTAAGCTACCACAAGAAACTGCTGTTGCTTCTATGATTCTCCTTCGCAGATGGTAATTCAAAGTACCACCTCATGCATTATACCACGTTAGCAATTATCCTTTGTGACTGCTACCACTTCAAAGGGAACATCCTGATCTCTCCAGGGCACAGGGCAGACATATCTGTGTGCTCTATCTTCACAATAACAATGTTATAGTATTATCTACAATCCCTTTAACCATTCAATGTCATGAACCACCTGTTCAGGGTAACAATCCATATAAATAAATTCCAAGTCTTTAAACTCCAACATGCCTGCCATATCTGGCTCTGGTTTTGATGCTTGCTAAATGTTTTTCACCTTTTAGTATGCCTTGTAATTCTTTTTTTTTTTTTGTGCTTTGTTTCATTTTTTTTTAATTTAATTTAATTTTATTTGTGAGTATGCCTTGTAATTCTGATGAAAGACAGACATGATGTGTGTAAGCCTGTGTCCCTGGGCTGTGAACCTTACAGTCACTTTGTAGTTTTGGACACTTTAAGTGGGACAGAATAACTAGAGTGGATTAAAGTTGGCCATTTCCTTTCCCAGTAAAATTTTCTCCTGAGGACAAGTATTTTACCAATAAGATGTTCTGATGGGACGTAAATGGTCTCCTTTTCTCTCTTCTATCAGAAGCACAAGGGCACTTTTCTCTGATATTCATTATGAAGATTTGGTATTGTTTCCCAGGGGTGAAGTTCATAAAAGTGTAGGGATTCTCCACACTCAGCCTCTGTTGTTTTTAACTCTCATTTGTCCACACTAGGTCTCTATCAGTTTGTTAGCTGTCAGATTTTCTATGCCAGCACTAGTGCCCATGGTGGTTTCCATGGGGTTCTGCTCTAGTAAGTATGACTATCAGTACTCGATTCTATCTTTCCAGTTAGGGGGCTGCTTTCTGCCCTTCACCAATGGATCCTACAAGAGTAGCTGGTTTCTTAGTTGCTCCCCTTTCCACTTGTTCAGATGGAATGACAATCTGGAAGTGCCTTACATGCTGGACTGGAAACTTATTTATGACAGCACTTACTGTCCATCTATCCATAGAATAAACCACCTTACCTATGACCAGCATACAACACACCCATTGTAGTTTTTAAAAGTCCTTACCTGAATCTTTTTGTCCATACATCCAAGATTTCTACTTAAATTACAAAACAATACAACAGATAAACCTGAGATGGATTCAAATCATACAATGGGGTTTCCGGAGAGTCTCATTTAATTGAATTACCACCAAGTATTTCCTAAACTTTTACTAACAATCCCAAGAGCACTCAAAGAAGATTTTATTAGCCCTTTAGTGAAATTACTGTACCTGCTGTCTCTCTCTGGGATTTCCTTAATAGCAATCCTGACCTGGTTGCTCAAGTCTCGACCTGCATAGACGATCCCATATGTGCCTTTTCCTAACACAACCCGGTCACCGTTCTCATCATATTCATAGTCATACTGCAGAAGGAAAAGGGACATAGAATAGTTAGACATTAGTTGAACTTGGTATTTCAAACACCATTTTGTTCTCTTAAGAGTATTCTTAGGCTGGGAATTTGGCTTAGTAGTAGAGTGTTTGCCTAATCTGCATGAAGTCCCGGGTTTGACTCCTCCTTACCATATAAACAGAAAAAGCCAGAAGTGTTGCTGTGGCTCAAGCGGTAGAATGCTAGCCCTGAGTCCCAGCTCTGAGTCCAAGCCCCACAACCAACAACAACGAAAAAAGAGTATGAAAAGTAAAAAGATGGAAGGGGCAGCTTCAATAACCAAAACTCTCTACATAAATCAGGTAGAGTGTTCACATTTAGATTATACACATGTTAAGACACACTGGGAACTGCCTTCTTGAATCTGTACAAGTGCTTCTGTAAAACACACTCAGATTCTTTTATGCATTTAGTTTGGGTTTGCATTGATCCTGGAGACGCAGACAACTGAAGTCAACATCCCTCAGTACTGATCACATTGAGTTAATTTTCTTCTTGTTACTCAGCTTTGGTACCATTTCAGCATTTCTTACTCTGTAAGACAGTGCAAATACTGAAAGGGCTAGGGTAAAAAGTTTGAAGTTTTCCTAGTCAATGAATTAAAAAAAAAAGCAAGGATTTGCTGGGCACTGGTGGCTCATGCCTGTAATCCAAGCTACTCAGGAGACTGAGAACTGAGGATCATAGTTCAAAGTCAACCTAGGCAGAAAAGTCCAGGAAGCTCTTATTTCCAATAAACTACTCAGAATAAGCTGGAAGTGGTGCTGTGGCTCAAGTGGTAGACTGCTAGCCTTGAGCAAAAGAAGCTCAGAGACAGTGCCCATGCCCTGAGTTCAAGCCCAGGACTGGCAAAAAAAAAGAGAGAAGATTGTTTTCATTTTACCATCAGTTCCCCCAAATCCAAAAAGATAAAGACACAAAAAAATTAATTTCTTTCTGATGTTGTCTAGGCAAGGCTTGAACTTGTACTCCTGCAGCTTCATACTCCTAATAGTTAGGATTACCATATACGTGATGCCACACTTCATCTGAAAATTTTGATCTTTGATGTACAAAGGGACTATCTATCACCCTGAACCCCAGTGTCAAACATAGCAGCAAAATAAAATAAATTAGATATGAGTGAAAAGAATATAGAAAACATTTCAGAAAGGCACCTCCTTTGTCTCAGACTGCAACTATAATATTTTTTATAATATTTTAGACCATCAAATGACCAAGCCATGTCCCCCAAAACTCAGCAAAATCTATACAAGTCATAAGAACAAGATCCTCCCACTGGATAGAATATAAAATTGGCAAAGAACAGTTACATCCACTTCATCAAAGGGTCTGAGAGTTAGCCAAATATTTTTATTTCTTACACTTTATCAGCCAGAAAATTTGACATTAGGTATTGCTGAATAATTCATGAAGAAAACAATGGTCATAGATTTCTTTTGTTGTTGTTCTTTGTAGTGCTAGGGATAGAACCCATGGTTATGAGCATATTAGGCAAGTGTTTTTATCACTAAACAATTTGCCTAACTAGTAATGGATATTGTTGTTTTTTTTTCAGTGTGGGGCTTGAACTCAGGGTCTGGGCCCTGTCCTTGAGCCTCTTTGTGCTCAAGGCTATCCTCTACCACTTGAGCCACAGCCTCACTTCCAGTTTTTGAGTGGTTAATTGGAGATAAGATTCTTTGTGGGACTTTTCTGCCTGGACTGGCTTCTGTGATCTTCAGATCTCAGCCTCCTGAGTAGCTAGGATTACAGGCGTGAGCCACCAGTGCCTGGCCCTACTCATGGAATTTTATACTCATCAAAAACATTGGCCTTGAACATTGGCTCAAGCCTGTAATCCTAACTGCTTGGGAGGTAGAATTTGGTCTGAGGCTGACACAGGCAAGAAAAATTTCAAAAGACTCCATCTTAACCAACATCCAAGCACATGGTATGCACTTGTCATCCTAGCTACAGGGAAAGCACAATAGCTGGGCACAATGGTATTTGCTTGTCACAAATAGGAGGAACATAGCCCAGGCTGGCTTGAGCATAACACCTATGTAACAGAACGATGAAGGAGACAGGAGCCTGGTCTGGCTTATTCAGAGAGAAAATTGTCTAAGCGATGGCCAGAGAAACCAGAACAGAACTGCGGCTAAGCACCTAGGAAGACAGGGCCTTGAACTGATGAATATGGAAACAAAAAAGGAGGAAAAAAACCCAGATTTAAAAAAAATAAAGGGTATGATTACACAACTTATATATTTTATATTCTATTTCTATGGTAATAGTTAAGAAATCAAGCTGTTGCTAAGGGAGACAAGAGTTGCATCTCAAAGCACTGATGGGAATACATCTAGAATCATCCCTTTATTACTGCCTGCCCAGAACCACCTCAAATGATGCTGGGAAGAGAACTGGCAGGGGAAGACATTATTGACAAGGCCAAACAACAGAGTGATGATTCACTCAGTCCTTGCATTTCCAAGGGACCTACAGTGAAAGAATCACTGTATCAAAGCCAAGCTACTTTCAAACTCTGGAACTCCAGTACAAGATGAGTTGTTACCTCAAGTGACTTCATTATTTTTCAGACTGTCATGCCTCCTTTTTGGCAAATGCCATAAACAGTGATAACAGTAATGGAATGTCAAATCCATTTTATCCAGTGTACCAGATCTATCTTAAATCTTTACTCAAATACTACTTTTTAAATTTTTTTATTTATTTGCTTATTTTTGTCAGTCATGGGACTTGAACTCAAGAGCCTGGGCACTGCCCCTGATCTTTATGGCTCAAGGCTAGTGCTCTAACTTTTGGACCACAATTCTATGTCCAGTGTCTTGGTGATTAAATGGAGATATGACTCTCACAGAGACTTTTTTTTGTCCCAGGCTGGCTTTGCTCTGTGATCCTGAGATCTTAGCCCCCTGAGTAGCTGGGATTCTAGGGGTGAGCTACTGGTGCTAGCAACTTTTTTATTTTTGACAGTACAGGGGGTGTTTATGGATGCTAAGCAAGTGCTCTACCACTTGAGCCACCTCCTGAACCTTAATTATTACCTCCTTAAATAGTCTTCCTCTCCTCCCTATCTAAAATCCCACACTCTTGCTGTCCTGTAACTTCCTAAATGCGTATTGCTTTGATTTGTTATTCTATTAACTTTCATAGTTTCAAGGTTCTGGGTATAACATACTAATGAGGGCCACAAAAGATTCTATCATCCAGAAACTTCACTGATATTTATGTGCTTGGATTGTACACAGCTCAGAAGAGAATAGAAAAAGCCTAACCAATGTTACCCAGGCTGTGAAGGCAATTGATACTCTCATGGATAAAACATAGTTGTTCACTTTCTGGTAAGGAAAATACTAAAACTAAATACTCCTGAGTTTTCTGAGTTCGCTAGTGTTTTTGCACTTTTAACCACGAGAATTCTAGAAGCTACTTCTTTTTTTTTACTGGGTTTTTATTAGCACATATTAATTGTTCAAGGAAAGGTTCATTGTGACATTTCCACATATACATACAACGTACTTGATCATATTCATCCCCTTCATTTCTCTACCTATCTCCTTCTTAAAAATTTAGTAGAAGCCGGGCGCCGGTGACTCACGCCTGTAATCCTAGCTACTCAGGAGGCTGAGATCTGAGGATCACGGTTCAAAGCCAGCCCGGGCAAGGAAAGTCCGTGAGACTCTTATCTCCAATAAACCATTAGAAAAAACCTGAAGTGGCACTGTGGCTCAAGCGGTAGAGCGCTCGCCTTGAGCTGAAGAGCTGAGGGATAGAGCCCAGGCCCAGAGTTCAAGCCCCATGACCGACAAAAAAAAAAAAAAATTAGTAGAGTTTATTCTACTTCCGAGCATGTATACCAAGCACTTCAAGCATATTCACTATCATTCACTCTAGAAGCTACTTTGAACATTACCTCCAGGGAGTCACCTTCACAGTCTCCTTCCTCTGTGCTTCTCCCCTTTTCTTCCGTGATGGTGTTCACCATTTCAAAAAACCTACAATAAAAGTTGGAATCCATAACACAATGGAATATGAAACATTCACGCTCCTTGACTTGTGATATAATCCAGACGTACTTGATTATACTTAAAGCCTGCTGAACATTCTAGCTTAACCTAACCTACCTTCAATGTTACATGAGCCAAGAATTGGGAGAAATTATCTGTCACAGAACCTATTTTATCATCAAGTGTTAAATATCTCATGCAACTTGTTGAATACCTATATCCAAATCATGCTATCAACCCAGTGCATTATAGTTTGGTTTTTCAGTCTTGTGGTCGAGGGGCTGAGTGACAGCTGGTAGCTGTGGCTTACTGTCATGGCTCAGCATAGTGAGAGTACTGTACTGTATCTCACTAGCTCATGAAAGGGTCAACATTTGAAGTATGGTTTCTACTAATATGTATCAAGTTCAGGCCTTCATAAAGATGAAAAAAAATCTTTGAAAACCACACATCATTATGAATTAGGGACTACATAAGTAAACATGTCCCAAAGTGACGAGAGCAAATGCAGATTAGGTTAACAACTATCAGGACCATGAAAAACTATGGTTCAAAGAGAACATGTAAGTTGGTAGGATTTACAAGAAATTTCTGACTTAATGCTTCACTTCAAATTTTAGTAACACAATTTAAACAGGGTCATAGAAATGTTAAGAATGTGCACTAGGGTATTAGGGCAAGATTATTGGTATCTATGCAACCTTAGACAGTCCCATTTGCCTAAGTACTTAATTATCAAGCAGGAAATATGAAGTACCTATTTCATGAGTTGCTGTGAAGATGATTTAGGGTAATTGCTTAGTACAATGCATTCATATCTATTGGCTACTATTATTTCACTGTTGTCAATATTACTATTTAAAAATATAACCAAAATTGGGCTGGAAAGGTGGCTCAGTGGTAGAGCGCTTGCCTTGCACGCATGAGGCCCTGGGTTTGATTCCTCAGCACCACATAAGAAAAAAGAAAAAAGCCAGAAGTGGTGCTGTGGCTCAAGTGGTAGAGCACTAGCCTTGAGCTGAAGAGCTGAGGGACAGCGCCCAGGCCCAGAGTTCAGGCCCCACAACTGGACCCCCCCCCCCAAAAAAAATTACCAAAATTGCCCATACTCTAGATATTTCATTATATCATGTTATCTCTAACTTGATAGGTGACTGTTAGGCTACTACAACATTCAATCTCAAACACTAAATCTTCTCCCTGAGCACTTCAACACTATACATGTAGGTTCCATACATAGAGCCTATGAAATACTGATGTGAATTTGGACTGGCTTACACATACATTGATGACACAGCCACTTTCATCAACATCTTTCTTTAGTAACCCTCATGAAGTTTTATTTCTGGAGATCATTTCATAGGAAAGCAATGTAATTAAGTGAAAAAAATAGATTTTCCATGTTCTCCATGAGTCTTGTCTATTAAAAGGGGATGTCAATGGTCCATACACGTAAAGTAAGGCAGGTACTAAGACTAGGGCTGATGATCTTGTATGAAAGGACAGCTACAGGACAGAGCAGGCTATGGTATGGCACAAAGCCCACTCAACACAACTCAGAATCTTTCTATTCCTGTACCTCATTTTATCTGTCCATCCATTCCTTTATCCAAATTCTCATTGAATATCTACGTGTTAAGAACTGTTCTAGACATTGAAAATACAACCATGAACCAAGTCTATTGTGGAGTCTGAAGCTTGTTTAGAGAGTTCACATTCAGTACTTCTTTCCCTCTACACATTTCTTGGAGGTCAATGACAAAAACAATTGCCTAGCTTGAGTGGCCTCACAGTATACTCTGGTGAAGATTGAATGATGAGTTAGAGACAAAATCAAAATCAACAAAGAAGGAGAATAACAAAAGAACTCTTCAAAAGAAAACCTTGCTTGAAAAAAACATCTGGCTTTAAGAGCAAGCTTCAAGACCTAATATTTCAATCACTAATACAAAGTCATCAGCATGAGCACCTATCTCTGAGCAGAATATAACATAGTGCGGCAGGAATCCAGTGTAATTTTGGAAGCATGGACTTTATAATCACTTGTGCCTACTTCGAATCCCTGATTTTACACTTACTGGCTATGTTTATAAGGTCTGTTAATACTTCAAAAAGATTTTAATTTTATTCTTTTAAGCAAAAGAATAAATAGCTATAAATAGCTATCAATATCTTTGAGACTTTAAGTATAGGTAGAAAATTAGAACATACATGGGATGAGCAGTCTTTCTTATTTCCAAGTCTTTTTACTGTACATTTTGTGATAATGAAAATTCATCTCTAGCCATAATCTGTGAATTCAACAAGCATTATTTTTACATCAAGATAAAATTAGTGATTGGCTATTGTACCTAGCATATCAAATAGTGATTATGTGTATCAAAACAACTTCCAGTAAAATTTAAGTTCAAGCTGGCTTTCAGCTACACTTGTTTCTAAGTGGTCATTTAGTTCTCTGTTCCATCATAGACAGTCACTGTGTTCTATAAAGTATTTAATCCACTCAAGAGAAACATGCCCAAGGAGGGTAACACAAACAAACAATACAGTCCTTGAATTTTTGGATCTTCTCTTTTATTGGTGTAGATCAGACCACTGGCTCTTATCCTAACTGTGCCTGCGTAGTCTGGCGTGTGGCCAAAGCACATTTTTAATGTTCATTAAATGATTCTAATAGGAGCAAGAATGAAGGCCGCTGTTGTAGACAACAATAAGGTTATTCAGAACTGTGAGAACAAAAATTTTGGTAAGCATATTTGGTAAGTATTTAAAAAACAGGCAGAGTATTTAACAGTGAACCTGTAAGTCTTGGTTAGTATTTTATTTGTGGGGAAATGAATTATGACTAAGAAAAACATTGATTTATTCTAAAGAGTCCAAAAATTCTGACTGCATAATATACCACAAAGCCATATAGTTATAAAAATACTGTCCTTAATGATGTATTGCTTATTTACCCATTAAACTCTTTAAAGAGGCTATATATGAATACATTACTTGCATATCATTATCAAGTTTGAACAGTCTTTTTATACAGAATAACAAATACATACTTTTTACAGTGAAGTTCTGTACAGAAGTAGATTTGGAAATCATCAGAATTGTGAAGCACATAAAGAAAACAGCATCGTTCTTCAAATTTAGAAATACTGAAACAAAAAGAAGCATTAGTCAGGGAAATACAAGAACATCCATGTATCTGTAATAAAAAACAAATGCTTTGTATATCCAATCTTGATTATATCAATTGTTTCTACAACACACAGTCAGAAATTGCACTTTAAAAAGTAAATTTCCAGCCAGGCGCCAGTGGCTCACGCCTGTAATCCTAGCTACTCAGGATGCTGAGATCTGAGGATCACGGTTCAAAGCCAGCCCGGGCAGGAAAGTCCGTGAGATTCTTATCTCCAATAAACAACTAGAAAACTGGAAGTGGTGCTATGGCTCAAATGGGAGAGCACTTACCTTGAGCTGAAGAGCACAGGGACAGTGCCCAAGCCCAGAGTTCAAGCCCCATGACCAACAACAACAACAAAAAAAAGGAAATCTCCATCTGGCACCAGTGGCTTATACCTATAATCCTAACTACTCAGAAAGGGAGATATGAGGATTGTGATTCAAAGCCAGCCCAGCAGAAAAATCTGTGAGACTCTTAATCCTAATAAACTACTCAGAAAAAGCCAGAAGTGGCACTGTGGCTCAAGTGGTATAAGGCTAGCCTTGAGCAAAAAAAGCTCAGGGACAGCTCCAAGGCCCTGAGTTCAACCCCCAGGACTGGGGAGGAGGGAGGAAGTAAAGAAATTTCCCCACCTCCTAATACTAAACTTATTTAGTATTCTGAGAAATTGTCCTCCTACTCATCTCTGAAGCATAGCACTGCTCTGGGATGCTACAAACATATTGAACTGTCCCGCTGGCTAATGCAGTCGTCTGTGTTGGGAGGAAAAGTACAAATCCTAACTTGCTGGCTGAGCTTGAATTTGGGCTCATTGGATCTGTGGCACAATGACATGTTTCCAAAGGGAGGAAGACAATCTGTAGAGGTAGTAAAAGTACCTCACTGGTTGTACAGATTATAGGAGAGTGAAGAAATAGGAAATAGCCCTTGGTTTGGATTCAGAAAGG
The DNA here is from genome assembly GCF_019054845.1 of Dipodomys spectabilis. Classification (NCBI taxonomy): domain Eukaryota; kingdom Metazoa; phylum Chordata; class Mammalia; order Rodentia; family Heteromyidae; genus Dipodomys; species Dipodomys spectabilis. Next base: position 23,044,129 of record NW_024870678.1, read on the forward strand.
GTTTTATTGTAGAGCAACATGAAACAACAAGTTTAGCCATGCTGTTTTACGTCAGAAGGAGCAAGCCAACATATTCTGTAATGGGCCAGATAGTAAAATACTTTAGGATCTGCAGGCCAAACCACTCAACTCTGTTGTTGGAAGATGGAAGGAGCCTTAGATAACAAATGAGTATATGTGACTATGTAATAAAACTTTATTTACAAAACAGGAGGCAGGCAACATTTGTAACATGGAGTGTGTGTGTGAGTGTGTGTGTGTGTGTGTGTGTGTGTGTGTGTGTGTGTATTCATTCCACCAACACTCAGCCCATGGACTATATTTTGTGCTTTGCACAATGCAGAATGTCTTTTTAAATTTACGAGGAAATTCTAAGTCGGGAGTCAGTGGCTCATGCCTGTAATCCAAGCTGCTCAGGAGGCTGAGATCTGACAATTGCAGTTTGAAGCCAACCTGAGCAGAAAAGTCCCTGTGAGACCTTTTTCTCCAACTAACTACTCAAAAACTGGAAGTGGAGCTGTGGTTCCAAGTGGTAAAGCACTAGCCTTGAACAAAAGAGATCAGGGACAGCACTAAGCCCTGAATTCAACTGACAAAAAAAGAAAAAAAAAGAAATTCTAATAATTGTTTATGGCTCATCTAAGACATTACCTACTCTCCAAGCCCTGCTTGTAGCCTAAACAGAAGGTCTCACTGCGTATCTCACATGTATTGCCATTAGTTGGTAAATGTGTGCTCCTCTTTCCACCTAGATGCTCTTCAAGAAGAGTTTGATATTTTTGTATCTTTAGTAGAACTCAACATTTGGCACACATCTAATGCTCAGCAAATGCCACTGAGTTGATCTGAGCATGTTCTGAGTGATGCAAGATCAATTGCTGACCTAGTTGGATTTTGTTCCATGGTTTGTCATCTTTTCATTATAGAGGAGGAAGCCAGGCAAAGTTCACTCACTTGAAGTCTCAGACTAGTACTTGAATTTCCTCAACATATAAGCCAGCAAGAATCAGGCAGAGGCATCATATGTATATGCCATAAATTATAACAACTGTTTGTAGAGCTGCCATAGTTAATTAAAGTAAATGAATCTACTAGAAAACAAATCGGATTAAGTGAAATTTATATTTATTATAATAAATGAATTGTTTGGAAAATTCAGTCATAAATAATAAATGCCTTGCTAATGAGTGCTTCTAAAAATTAAATATTAAGAGAGTAAAGCTTTATTTGAGAAGGTATCAATTAGAAAGTATATAATGATTCAGTCCATAATCTTGCTTGTTCGGATCACCCATGAGGTTACAGGAAGTTCTGTCTGCCAAGTCAAAATGATTGGTGACTCAGATTGCTCTACCAGTTCATGTTCTAGCCAAAACAAATCCCATAATTACAAAAGCAACAGGATATTGCATAACTGGCTTGCAGAAGTCTGTTGTCTCCCATTTCTATTATGTGAGGCTATTAGTAAACACAACGAATTGGGCTTGGAATTTCCAAGAATTGGCTTAGCATGGGTGCCTATAGGCAAACATTTAAACACTTCGCAAGTGACATTTGATTCTTAAAAAAAAGACCTTATTTTTAGTTCTCCTCCCGCCCTCCTCGCCACCCCCCCCCCCCCCCCGCAATAACATTTTCTGAACTGCTGGCCTTATAAGAGCAATGTTAGGAATTGGAGGTCTGGTTCCAATGGTGGGGTACTAGCCTTGAGCCTAAATGCCAGGCTAGAACAAAAGACCCCAAGTTCAATCCTCAGTTCATATTTTTTTTTTTTGGTCGGTCATGGGGCTTGAGTCAGTTCATTTTTTTTAAAGTGACCTATTGAATTGTTACCCCTTTGTAGAATGAAAGATAAATAACTAAAGATAAAGATAAATAAAAATATAACTGAAAGGAAGAGTGAATGTCAATGTTAGAACTGAATTGAAGTTTGTGGCTGTGATCTCAAGAATGCTACAATAACAATGACCTAGAGAGAATGAAAAAAGAATGGATTCCCCATAATCTCATGCCACTAACACTAGCTACAGGACATGGCTAGGCTCATGGCATATGTGCTTTGGATCTATTCAGGAGAAATTAGCTACTGGTCACCAGAAGGACAGGAAACCATCCTAGGACATAAACCACAAGTGAGGCTACCTGGAGCAGAGCTCCCTGTGCTCCCTTCATCTGCATCTTGATTCTGCTCCTCAGTTCACATTTACCCCACAGTCACCACGTTACAAGTAGGTGACAAGCAAGTCAGTTCAATAAACAGTGCAGGTCATAGTGTAGGATCACCACAGAGAGAGTGAGACTAAAGAGGTTGGGTATTTTCCTTTAGCAGAAGGATTCTTGAAATGATTTGTATTATTACATCATGATTAAAAGTCCAAGCCATGTTCTGAAGGTGTTTGAGAAAGGCTTTCTAAATAAACAAAACATAGGAAGTTGCTTACCTCACTCCCCTCACAGAGGAAGCATTAAAATCCCACTCGTGTATACCTTTCTAGAACACAGAAAAATGACAAAAACGACTGAGTCATCCAAAAGGCAAATAACATCATTTTGATTTATTGTGTAAATTATTTTTAATAATATAGAATCATTTTTGTAGCGTATAATCTTCATGGGCAAATTCACTCAGAAGCTACAATTTAGTCTTAAGTCCCAAGGTTGATATGCACTTAATAATTCCTGTACACTGATGACACAGCTTCCAAAAAAGCCTAGGAGAATCAGTGTCAGAATCAGTGTCTTAATGTTTCATTTTTTAGTAATAGCTACTGTGCATTATTTGACATTTAAAAAAGGTGATCAAAACAATTTAATATGTACATTAAGTAAACTTTTCTAAGAAAGAAGAGCACTGATTGAAATAAGGACTCTGCAAGGTTTTAAAGATAATGATTTCTAAATTATTTTCCGATTTTTCTTCTTTCCTTGTGTGTGAGACAAGAATCTTATCATGTGGTCTAGATTGGTCTTAAATTCAGGATCTTCCTGCTTTAGGTCTTTAGTGCTGAGCTAGAAGCTCAGAGTTCTCTTTAGATAAAATTTCCAGTTTCTCTTTGAGTAAAATCTCTATCTCTTGAGAAATTAATAGAGCAAATATTTTTGTTTTTGTACTTACATGTCCATCATAGTTATTAAGTATTACTACCTAATTTATGCAAGTCCAATATGCTAATAAAGTTTGAACATAAAAAGGATAATAATATGATACACATGGATTGTCCATAGGAGCCAAATGAAAAAAATGGAATTTATTTCTTGAGTTTATTACTAAAGCTAACATAATTATTATCAAATGTGTATGTCTCTAATTAAATAAATTACAGTAGGGATTATATGTGCTGCTAAAATGCCTGGTAATGATATAAGATCAATAGCATAAATATTTTATAGAAACAAAGTAGCTGATACATATGCTTAAACCTAGCAAATTCTATGCAATAATAAAGTTACACTGACATTCAACTTTGTAAATGTAAAATAAACCCTTCTCCACCCATGGCCAGGGCTGAGGACCTGTCTGGCCCTAGTGAAATGAGTAGAGATACTCTAAGGTGGTCCAGAACCCTTCTCTTGGCCAAAGCTACTCAAAAAGCCACAAGTGATATCCACAGCCCAGTTGCTAGGGCTATGCAGTTAAAAGTACAGATAGATTGCCAGGAGCTTGATACAGATGACTGAAAACCTAGTTTCTATGAATACCAATCAGATGACAGGGATCAAACTGAAGTAGCATGGAGCAAATTTTCCTGTGCATGAAGGCCAGAGAGCAAAGAAGACACCATTGAAAGAAAGGTCTTCACGGAATTTGGTTCTGGGGTGTTTACTGGGGCTTGAACTCAGAGCCTGGTCACTAACTCTTAGCTTTTTTCTCAAGGATGGTGCTCTAAACCTGAGCCACACCTCCATTCATTTGCAGATTTTTTGGATGTTCATTGGAGATTAGAGTATTACAGACTATCCTGCCCATGTTGCCTTTGAAACTTCATCCTCAGTTTTCTGCCGCCTGAGTAGCTAGGATGAAGGCAGAATCTGGCTCTCTCAGGCAGGTACAGAGGAAGGTAAATTAAAATAACAGCCTGTAGCTTTGATGGGAATTTTGTAAAGTTGTTTCCAAATAACTCCTACTATCAACAATTCCTGGTGGCCTCGAGAAACTTCAAGGTACCTATGTGATCCAGACACTGCAGGGGCTGGCTGTCTGCATACTACTTGCACACAAAGCAGTATTATCCCCAGAGTGTGCTACTTACCTACTTCCAAAGACCAGGTCCCCAATCAAGAGGTGGGGCGTGGGGGTGAGGGCAGAGCCGGAGGGAAGGTGCACACTAGCCCCGGAATATGGCAGGCAGCCAGCGAGCACCAAGACAGCACTGATAAAACAATGTTCCCAGCACCGTGCTGGGAGCAGCCATGGAGAGAGTTCCAAGACTGATTGGGTTGATTCTATAGGAAAGGGTGAGGGCACTTCCAGAATTCTAGGTTCCTGAAAGGATGTCAAGGCTGCCAGAGAACTTTCCAGTTCAGTGCTGTCTAGCCCAAGGACTGAGGAGTGATTTTTCATCTAAGACTTCAATCCCCACTTACCCTGCTCATGTCACTTACCACACGGAGGCGCTGGTGAGCTACAAAGTTACCTGGTGAGTTTCCAGGTACCAGGAGCCCTATCTGGGAATCAGGATTTTAAAAGGTAGGGCCAGAAGCTAACATGGAGTGAATACTTAGACCCAGCAATTCCCAAACCAAGGCTCAACAAACTGCATAAGTCAGCATATGTACCTCAAACTCAATAGCCATGAAGAACTGGGAGCTGATATTGAAGTCTCTGTTGCAGAAATTACACTGGCAAGTGCAAAGAGTTCCCTGGGCAATAGCCTTTCTTTTGCTACCAAAAACTATATTTTGTTCAGGTTCAGATGGGACAGTAAAATTGATTTAGTCCAACTGGGCCACATTAAGTCCATTTCCTGCTGCAGACTGATTCAGGCATGGCTACCTGATAGAGCATTTTGTAGGAGGGAGGGAGGGAGGAGATCCCTACGTGGCAATGCTTAAAACAGCTATGGAAGATCAGGAGAAAACAACCAAGGCTATGTAGACACACCATCTCTGAATGCTGATACCGAAATCTCCTTCAGTTAGTTCCATTTCAGAGTTTCTTGTGACATGAAATACCATTTCCTGTTCTTTGAACTGTTTCACTTGGGAGTTTTGTAGCTGAATGGATAGCACTGATCACAATAGACATTCTCCTATCACTTGTTCCCTGGTTGTTCTCTGGGTGACCACAGGCCGGAGCTAGGGTAAGGGAGGAGGGGTGGCCTTTGTACTTCTCTGGGCCCATGCCACCTGCTTGCTTGTGCTTGAGAAGCTACCAGATAGTCCAAGCATGCTTAAACTTTAACCGTAAAAGGAGACAATTCTAAATCACAACTATTTAAAATGCTTTGTAACTTCTCTCTCTCTCAATCTAGTTTTGTTTTCATTGTACCCTTGCAATGTTCTCAAGTACTAACCGATTTTAAGCAGACGATTGTGGATGAGATTGGGATTCAATTAATTTTGCCTCTGAATATAAAGTAGGTTTAGATTCGAAGAGTCCCTGGGGAATTGGTACATAATGTGCTTAACGTTGTGAAAAACTGAAATATAAAGTATATTCTCATTAGCATTTTACAGTACAAAATGCTGAGGAAGGGTAAAAAGATCAATGTAAGAAATGAAAGGCAACATTCTCTGTGTTAGTTTTAGAAAAAAATATGACATTGTGTGTCAAAAGCAATCCATTTCCTGTTTAATGTAAGACTTATTAAACTAGTTGCTTATCTTACTTAATACAGTTTTACAGTCATCTTAAACTAACATGGTGCTAATAAAACTCTTACTTTTATTGCTAGTCTTCCTTTCAATTTTACTTCAATTTTTTAAAACATATGTAAAGTGACAGAATAAATCCACTATGGATAAACTTGAGAGTTTACATGTAAATCAACAAAAAATCAAACTGAAACTGATTTATGAAAACTTTAATTTTTGAAGGAGAATTCATTTTAGTCCTGAAGATTACTGCCAATGGGAAGAAATCAAATGTTTTTCTTCTTGATCAAAGGTTGGTGAAAATAGGCACTAGATAACTCATAGCTCAAATTTGTAGCTTTTCCTAATGTACTGGATTACATCCCAATGTATTTATTCCTTAGTATAAAAAATTATCCCTAAATGTCACAAAGCATAAAGAAATGAATAGAGGCTTACTTCACCAATGGAGAACTTCAGTTATGACAGACAGTAACAGCTCACTGGAAATAGTACTTATTTTCCAGAATTTTCTGGCCTACTCTCTGCTCTTTTTGTGTCTTCCAAATTCTTCTGGCTCTGCACTCATCCTCTGAGCTTTGCTAATCACTAATTCCTTAGCCCCTTCTGTTTCCAAGTGTCCTGGTATAACCCCGCTCTTTCCAATCAAGCCCTTGAAAATCACTCCTAGTATTGCTCTAGCTCCATTATATCCCATCGCCTAATTCATCTCTGATTCTGTAGCTTCATTTGCATGATTACTAAACTTGTGAGAACAGGTCTGCATATACTTGTAAAGCAATGTACATGTAGCACAGCACATTAAAACACTATTAATAACATAATTACATTGATTATTCTCGATTTGTCTGTGCATGATTAGATGTGGAGTCAAGCCATTTTAATTAAAAAAGCTGGGCAGATGGACACTGGTCGCTCACACCGATAATCCTAGCTATTCTGGAGGCTGAGATCTGAGGATTGTGTTTTGAAGCCAGCTTGGGTAGGAAAGTCTGTGAAACTCTTATCTCCAATAAACTACTCAGAAAAACCTGGAAGTGACATTGTGGCTCAAGTGGTAGAGCACTAGCCTTGAGAAAAAGAATTTCAGGGACAGCATCCAGGCCCTGAGTTCAAGCCCCAGGACTAGCATAAAAACAAACAAACAAACAAATAGAAGAAGCTGGGCATGAAAGTGTACACCTGACATCCCTGCTATGATGGGAAGCCTAAAAAAAGTAGGTAATAGTCCAGTCATGTGACCAGGTAAGAGACAAGACCTCATTTCAAGATGACCAATGCAGAACATGACTGGAGGCATGGCACAGAAGTACAGTGCTTGCCTGGTAAGGCTGAGGCCCTGAATTCAAACACCAGTAGCAAGAAACTAACAAAAAACAAACAATAAAAACAACAACGAAACCACTGATGAAATACAGAAGCAGAAAGGTTTAGGTCTTTTCCAATCCCATTTGTGGAACAAGCCTGCTGTGAACAGGAATGAGAATACTGAAAATCCATCTGAAAGCTGGGATCCCACAGCCCAGCTCATTTTGTGCACAGCACACTGAGTTACAGCCAATGTGAGCTTAGGCAGCTATTTAGAATTGCTCAATACAATAGTATCTATGATGGCATCAACTGAAGACTAGAAGTGGCGTTATTCTGACAGTCATCTGAACATTAGGTATGCATCATTTACTACATGTATTTTAAGTTCATTGATACAGCATTAATTTATAAAACAGAAATATTCCAATCTTGAGAATACTTTCAATGGCTTTGCTATCTATAATAAACACCCAAATAGTTCAATTTGTTTTACTGAGTGAAGTTCATAACCCAAATTCAGTAAATTTGACATTAAGGAATGTATTTATCCTAAGATAAATACAGTCAAGTTCTTCACTAACATAGACATTGAATAGCATAGGTGAATACTAGAAAGGGCATAAAGTCATTACTAGCACTCATATTATAATTGCACAATTTACCTTGTCATCCGGAAGCACATGCCAAATGGATATTGTTTTTTCTTCCACTTCATTGTTGATAGACAAGTAAGAAGGCTGATAAATTTTGGTTGGTTCTAATATTAATACCTTAAAAAGACAAAGAAACTCATTTTATTGATTTAAGACCTTAATTACTTAAGAGCTGCTACTACAACACCCAAGCATTAAAGTGGAAGATTGTCAAATGAGGCTGTAGATCCATTTCTGGAGTAGCCCATTTAGCTAAGGATGAGACCCAAGATCATTTTATATTATGCAAGTATCAAAAATGACTTGGCCTTAGCCTCTATATTAGTTCCATGATTTCAAGTGTGTGTGTGTGTGTGTGTGTGTGTGCGTGCGTGCGTGTGTGTGTGCGTGTGTGTGTGTGTGTGTGTGCGTGTGTGTGTGTGTGTGTGTGTGTGTGTACTAAGGCTTGAAGTCACGAGTCTCATGTGCTTGATCAGCTTCCCACTTGAGGCTGGTATTCTTCCACTTTAGCTATGTCTCCAGCTCATTATTTTGATGGTTAATTAGAAATGGAGTATCATGGAGTTTTCTGCCCAGGCTGGCTTCAAACAAAGGTCCTCCAGGTTTTAAATTCCTCAGTAGCTAAGAATACAGGCATGAGCCACCAGCACCCATTTTTTAAAGCTAAATACATTTTTAAAGCTTATATTATATATGCATACACAATCTTTTTCTATAAAAAAAAAAGCAGTGTTAGAGGCAGAAACATCTTAAAACAATTCTGTGCACCAAACTGGGAAGATTCCATATGCAGAATGTCCCATCCTTACTTCAGGGTTCCTGCTGGCACACTTTATCATAAAGATGTAGTAGTACAGTCTTCACATCCATGAAAACAGATTAGGAATGATCTTGGTTATCAATGAAAGAGAGTTAGCTCCATGAAATAATATTTCCATATTCTCAAGACAATATAATAATGATATATTTAGCCTTGCTCAGGAAAAGAGATTTAAATTTTGCTCCTGTATTGGAGTAGCACACAAGATGCATGATATATGTGAGTTGAGAGTCTGCATCAAAGGGTCACATAAACCTTTATATTATGAATGTCTTACATCAGGCAGAAATGACATTAGAACACCAGACATGTCCTGATTTCAATTGCTATTATCTCCCTTTTTGAAGAGATGCTTAAGGACCCATTGTTTTTAATGAAGACTTCAGTAAGAATGATTTTCTTTTAAAGAAAAAGAAAAGCCACTAGACAAATGAGATTAAGTTTTTGAACCCCACTGCTTGCTTTTAACACTCAAAACAACATTACTTTTAGTAGTAATTTTGACTCAAGCAAGTTTACCGAAGAAAAGAGGATTGCAGGGAGGTGAAAGAAACTTTCCTAAGGCTCTGTCAACAAGAAATTACAGATTCACAATACATTAAAATATACAAGGCAGCATGAGCAAGAAGGCACAAGAATCTGGGTCAGAAAATTGGTTTCTGGCCACATACCGTGAACTCAATGCATTCCTTTTACTTTAAATTTATCATAACAGTACTTTTATGTAAGCTATTGTACAGAGACATAGAAAAGGGCTGCTAGAAAAACAAAATTTTTCTTTCCTCTTTGAATATAAAAAGCTTTGAGAATTCAAAGAAATTTTGGCCAAGATCTCTCTCTTCTACTGGGAAAAAAGATAGGCCACCCCACAAATAAATGCATGGCAAGAGGCCCTGGGAACATATTCAAACTCAGAATGCATTCACTTACTAGGTAAATTAAGGCCCAGATTCCACCCAATAGAATTAAGTGGTACTGATTAACACTGAAAATTGATTTTCAATCTCAATCTTGTAAATAGAAATGGTGTTTTGTAGCTGAGTAACCCAGTGTTGAGGAAATTAAAAAAGAACAATAGGAGCTAGGTGCTGGTGGTTCATACCTATATTAGCTACTGAGGAGGCTGAGATCTAAGGATCACAGTCTGAAGCCAGCCTCGGTAAGAAAATCCATGAGACTCATCTCCAATTAACCACCTAAAAAACCGGAAGTGGCACTGTGGCTTTGAGCACTAGCCTTGAGCCCCAACAAAATGATAATAATGGTGATGATGATGATAATAATAAGGAAGACATAAAATTACCCACATGTCTTCCATAAGTTGAGGTTATTATACTTCATTCCCTAATTCTGTGAGTTCATTATGCCACCAAAGGAGCACAGCCCTAGGTGAACTCCATTCTTGTTAAATTATTTCTTTATTGTTAGTTCAAATGCTTTTAATAGATAATCTGCCCTCTGTATTCCTAACTTGAGATAGGAATAAACACAAGGTTAATTATGGCTGCCTAATATTTCCTGGGCCATTTAGTCTGTCCCTGAAATGGCAAAATGTGAGCGATTTGCAGCATACACTACAGAGGTGACAAAAGGAAATTGTAGGGAAACACGACAGGCATCAGTGGCTCATGCCTGTAATACTAGCTGCGTAGGAAGCTGAGATTTAAGGTTTGTGATTCAAAGCCAGCCCAAGTAGGAAAATCTGTGTGACTTTATTTCTAACTAACAACCCAAAAGCTAGAAGTGCAACTGTGGCTCAAGTGATGGAGTGCTAGCATTGAGTAAAAGAGCTAAGGGATAATGCTCTGCCTTGAGTTCAAGCCCTAGTACGGGTTCTAAAATAAATAAGTAAATAAAAACTAAATAAGGAAATAAATAAATAATAAGCTAAGGAGGCAATTTGACAAGACTATTGAAATCATTTACCAAATGAAACTTAACTTTCCTTTACCCAGGGGCTGGGTTACTTTTGGGAAAAACAAGAATGGATATGGACATAATCATAGTAAATATTTTCTCCTATAGGATATCCTGGTGTTTCATCAGATCAGCTTCAACAGAAGGATACTGTGATGGTCCTAATCCAGACCACCCCTCTTCCTCCCGCAACCTGAGTAAGTGTGAGCCACAGAAGTTTCATAAGATAAATCAGGGACTGATCCTCTATCATGTCTACAAAAGAAATTCCAGAAGTGATCATAACTTATTATTCACATATTGGTCTTCTTTTTTGTTACACTCTCTCTTTAACATTTTTGTTATTCTAAAGGTGACGTACAGAGCAATTACCATGTCACAAGTAGTACATTTCTTTTTGGACAATATCACTCCTTCCCTTGTTCCCTCCATTTCAGCATGCACATAGTATACAGTTCATTTTCAACACTGTTTCTATTAAGGACCACTGCTGCTTGTGTTCACCCTATGTCCCTCCATTTTTGTGCCTTCCCATACCACCCCCTCCAAAGACAGAAAAATGAACAAACAAGACAAGAAAGGAACAAGTAAAAAAAAATCCTCTTGTTTCCATTTCCTGGAGTTCATTTTGATAAATATCATTTTATATGTTCATAGGCACAGAGGCAATGTACTTTTGTGTTCCTCCCCTTAGAATATCCTCCTTTGATCTCACTGTGTGAATGCCTAGAATCCTATATAATTTATCATGTCCTGGCATATTTTAGATCTAACTTCTGCATATAAGAGAAAATGTGCACTGTTTGTCTCTTTGAGCTTGGCTTACCTCACTTAACATGATTTGTTCTAGGTCCAGAACACAACCTGCAAATCACATAATATTATTCTTTCTAATAGCTATGTAAACTTCCATTGTATATATGTAACACATTTTTTTGGGATACACTCATCAATTGTAGGGCATCTGGGCTGGTTCCATAACTTGGCCATTGTATACACTCTTGTCTATATTGAATTTTTTAACTCCATATGTTTTCTCTTTTTTTATCCTGGTCCTGGGACTTGAACTCAGGGCCCTGAGCTTTTGTGTTCAAGGCTAGTGCTCTACCATGTGAGCCACAGCTCCACTTCTGGCTTTTTAGTGGTTAGTTAGAGATAGTCTCTTGGACTTTCCTTCTAGAGCTGGCTTCAAACTGTGATCCTCAGATCTCAGCCTCCTGAGTAGCTAGGATTATAGGCATAAACCACTGGCTATTTTTACTAATTTTAAACAATATCTTTGTAGTTTCTGAAGGGCTTAATCATACATGTAAATATGAGAAAAGATTCAAGAGGTTAATCATAAGATAATTTCTATTGAACTGGACCATTTAATAGACTTAACATTTTCTTGTTAAGAATTCATACAAGATGAAATAATTATAAGGAATTCAGCTACACATGCATTTTTTTATGCTCAGCTACTTGTGAGGCTGAGGCAAGATGATCTCAAGTTTGAGACCAGTCTAGGCAATATATTGAGACTACCTCAAAACAAAATTTACATGTTGTGGGTTTTGTGAGTATAGTGCAGTGGTAGATTAGTTGCCAGGCATGTTTAAGACAAGGTGAATTCCCAGCATCCCAAAAAATTTTTTAAAAAGGCTCCATCATAAAAGAGCTAAAAAAAACCTATATTCTTAGTATAATTTTGTACCCCATACAAGCATCAACAGGGGGAAAGTGATTTTGAATGCTCAAGTCATAAATTCTGATGGAGAAATAGTAGAAATCCAAAATCCTGTGTCTTAGACTCTCTTCACCAAGAGAGCTCCGAACAAACCACTTGGTTCTAAGTGCAGATGGAGATGGATTGCAGCAAAAAGAATTCAACAGTATGCTATGAATAAGTTTTCAAGGTAACAACAATCACCTTGTAATTTCAGACTACAGATAACAAAACATTCATCTCCTATTCTGAATAAAGCAGAAGTCCCCATGTCCCTCCCACTGTCCTACTGTTTCCTTCCCTCCATGTGGCTTCCCAATTCTGATTCCCACCAGCATTTTAAAGAAAAGTCCCTATATTCATGCCTTTGTCAATGGTTGTAAACCTTTTATTTATCTGAGGCCAATAGGCAAAAAATGGTGTAACATTTTAATTTCTATTTACTTGACTACATGGTAAAGTTAATTATTTTTATATGATATACTCCTTTTTTGCTTATCAATTTGTAGAAGGATTTTCTTTTTGCATTTTACGCAAACTAACCATTTTACAACATTTACATTAAATGCTCCAGATTCAACACAAACTACTTTGCATTAACCCATGAATTCCATGCTTATGGTGTTTTATTGAAAAAATTTTTCTTTCCTTTTTTGGGAGGAGGAGTGCTTGGAATTGAAGTCAGGGCTTTATGCATGATAGGCAAGTCACTACCACTGAGCTACACCCCCTAGATCCTTCATTTTTTTTTTAATTTAATTTTATTTTATTTGTGATCCTTCATTTTTTAATGAAATCAAATTCCAGTCTAAACTGGAACTTACACCTGACTTCAAAATTTCTCACTTAATATTTTCTGTTTTTTAATATCATTATTTACATTATAACACTAATTTGTATTGAATGAATTTAAATTAGTTCAAAGTGGCAAATATATATTTTTTTCCTTTCATGGTCAATTTTCTAGTCATCAAGTCAACAGTCAATGAAATCCTCCTGCTGTGTGCTCTCTTCATTCACCACAGAATTTATTGCTACTCACAGCACAAACTGAAGGCAAGCTGCCAGCTCACTCCAAGATAAGGACTTTCCTAGGCTACACTTATCCAGACTAGAAAATAAAGTGAAGTGTTTTAGTTTAAAAGGCTTTTCAATTAAGGATCCTGCTGAGTTCAAGGCTTTTTCTGGAAGCTGCTAATACCAGTGATGGATTTAATTAAATGAAGAAAACAATCTCATCCACAGCAGCTAGAATTGTCACCACTTCTGAGTACAGAGGACTTAGATGATAGAGCTCAAAACAAGAGTTTTATGGCATCGTTTGGACATGAGAAGAGCTGTGCTCACAGTGAAGTGCCAGTAATGCCTCAATTGGATGCCAACTCCATATTCCTTACTGTGATGTTCTGAGTGTAATCAGGATGGGGCTGGCACCAGCTGAGAAGAAGAATTCATTTTTAAAAAGTGTGTATGTGTGTGTTTACATCTGTGAACACACACACACACACACATATATACAACACAGAGTCTGCTAGAGACTAGACAAAATGATTTTCACACCTCAAACAATGGTCAAAGCATTGCAAACATAGACTAGAAATATTATATGAGTATTTCTGATCTACCTGAGTAATCTGGACCCCTGAGGAATGAGGACTAGAGATGAAATAACAATGCTAAGCCTGATAATTTTCACCACAAATATGACAATAATCCTAGAGACCATGTCAACAAAAGTGCAGAATTTAAGAGTATCCATCGGTGCATGTGTGCACGCGCGCCAATTCTACGACTTGAACTAATAGCCTTGAGCTCTTGTACTCCAGGCTAGTGCTCTTCCACCTGAGCCACACCTCCATTTTCAGCTTTTGCTGGTTAATTGGAGGTAAGAGCCTCTCAGATTTATCTACCCAAGATGGCTTTGAAACAGGATCCATAGACCTCAGCCTCCTGAGTGGTAGGATTACAGAGTGAGCCACAGGCATATGGCTTCACAAGATGTTGTTTAAAGACAAGAAATGACAGAAACAAACTATTCCAATCAAAGGTACTCACTGGAAATCTAACTACAGTCACATCTGTTTTTGTGGCCTCCACCAGGAAATCCATCCAGAAGTCCACGAGTTCCTGTTTGGCCACGGGCTGTTCTGTAGTCAGTTTTGCAAAATGCTTATATATCAAAATTGTCTCCACAATAGACTTGAGGTACCTGAGGATTAAAAGAATCACAACATATATCAGAACATATAACAGATAAATTTGGGACCACCTGTCCCTATGAGTCCATCTTCAACTATAGTTTATAAATGAAATCAATAATTACATATTCATATTCATCAAATTATTCATTGTTATATCATGTATCTTTATATACTATCCCATTTAGAGCTCATAAAATTTAACAAAATAGGCTTTATCTTCATTTCAGTGATGAGGAATCTGAGATTTATAGGGTTTAAGTCAACTGGATTAGGCCAATTATCTTCTTACATGACTATAATATAGCTACAGTCTATCAAGTAAAGAATGGGGGGAATGCATTTGCCTTAAAATATGTTCCTTTGAGGAAGCTTTCTGAAACAGACCCTACCTAAGAGATTGGTTTGCTCTGAAACAACAGGCATTCTATAGTATACAAAGATAAGGAAAAGCTTAGGAAATATGAAGAGCAAGATAATGACATACGATAATGGCTAAGTAAGTACTTTGTAGACCATAAACATGTAAGTTAACTGGCCACAAATACTGTTAATGGAACAAAGGCATTGCCTTCTGGCAGTTTTTACTATTTCATAAGATGGTATCTGTTTTCTTGCTAACAGAAGTCAAAATACCTAAAGCCAAAGCTTTCTGCTGTGTCTTAAGTTTCCTTCTCTGTTATTAGAACACTCATGGGAACGAAATAGAGCATTTGGCTAAAGATATTCAGCCACTTCTTTTCAATTGGCTATACTGGTAGCCAACCTATTGACTTATCTACTCTATATCATTTTCTGACATCATGCTGTTAATACAGTCTCTGTATTAACAGGTTGTGCACGGTGCCATGGAGGCAAATGCATACAAATATAAATAAATATCAGTGGCAATATGACTAAATAGACACCGCTAAACAATTCAGTCAACATTAAAAGGCCTAATTAAGTTTTTATAGCATTAATCAAGGCATACTGTATTCATAAATTGTTTTGTTAAATGGCAACTCCTTTGTACCACTATTTAAAGATAATAATAAAATATTTAAATATCTAAAATAAAATTAAAGGACATCAGAAATAAGAAAGAAGGGACTTGGGCATGAAGTCATTTTTAAGTCAAGGTCTGCTCTATCTGCAGATGTGATTGCTATAGGAATGTTTCCCAGTTGAATAAAAGGGCTGGAGAGGTGCCCTAGGGAGGTGCTAAGACACTGTACGTGGCTGTGTGGACTCTGAGGAGAGAACACTGCAGCCCCTGAGCGTGACAAGAGCTGACACTGGATGGCTGAGGGAAAAATCTTGTTTGCTGAGTCAAGAAGGTGGACTTTAGCCCTCAGGCTGTGAGGAGCCATTAAACTGTATTGATTGAAGGATTTCAGTGGAGGAGAAAGGTCAGACTTGTACTCCTAGTGTTACAGGGAAAACTAAAGGAGGCCTGACTGTGAGGAAGTCCTGCAGGAAGCCATGAGGGCCATCCTGTGGTGGCCATCTCTTCAAAGGCTTCCAGGATGAGGCCAGTCGGAGCCTCTGCATGGAGCTTCTCTGAAAATATCCCTTTTCTGCATCTTTGTTCATCTTTTCAAGACTTCATAGGTGATGTTCAGTCATTTTATGGGATACACAAAAGTGTTAATATTGTTTTTCCCAATGGCCTTAAATGCACCTGGAAGTTTGTTTTCATCTCTCCACTACCACACAGATAATAAGAGCTGGGCTCATTCCAAGAACAATGTGACATCATAAAATAATCACACAGACATGGGAAACACTTCTGTATCTTTGGCATACTCCAAGTAAAAGGGAATGAAAACTATGAATGAGGCTTTTAAAACTAAGAAAACATGGATTTCCTGAAGGAACAATGGGCATATGTGTGGAACACAGCCCAGCAAGTCTGAGATGGACTTGTGATCTCAGGTTCTAGATATGGATCAGACTTGGAGGTACAGAATATGTGGCCTTGGCCTGCTTCACATGAGTGACATTGGCCTAGCTGGCCCTGTACACTGAACCATGTGGAGGAAAGGCTACATAAGTGACTGGTTGATCACCTTCTAAAATCATCAGACCTTATATTCTGCACAATTTCTTTATGGACCTGACATTTTTCTTTAAGATTCTGGATTTTATTCTAAAAGTAAAATTACCTAATTATAGTTCAATACATAAAATATGGGAACACTATGAGACTATTTATTTAGAAGAACTGTATAAACACATGAGAGTTTATTGTTACCATGCTGGTGTCTTCAGTTTGAAAAGCTTTTCTGATGCTTGAATGACTCTTAGGTGGTCATTGGCTAGGACACTGGCTCCCAGAAAAAATCCAACTTCCCAGTAGCTCTGCAGATTTTCCAAGTTTCCTTTTTTACCAAGAAGGCTACTTAGCTTCACCCCTAGAAAATGAACCAGAAGTAGAATGTTACAAGCACATGACACTAACAGGTACAGCTAAGTTTTCATTAAAAAGCCAAATTAAACTGGGTACTGATGGCTCACACCTGTAATCCTAGCTACTCAGGAAGCTGAGATCTGAGGATCATTGTTTGAAGCCAGTCTGGGCATTAAAATCCATGAGACTTTTTTTGTTTTTACTTTATTTTTATTGTGAAAATGCTATACAAAGGGGTTACAATTACATGGGCAAGATAATGAGTACATTTCTTATCAAGCATTGTAGCCTCCTCCTTTGTTTCCCTTCCCATCCCTTCCCATCCTCCCCCTGCTCCCCCCATTCCTCCCACCCCCTCCCCACCCCACACCAAAGTTGTAAAGTTCGTTTTTGACATAACGACTTGTACATCTCATTGTTGCAATGGGTCCACCTATATCCCTATTTAAACGATTTGTTTTTCCCCTTCCCCTCCACAAATTATACCGACATCAAACACAGTGAAAGCAGGGGTTATACTGTGGTCCCATGGTTTCCCTTATTTGCAATATCTAGTATATGTCTGAGTCAAGCAGAAAAGGTCAGATAAGGTGATGTTAGGGAAATGAACCCTAAGATATGTATTCAAATGTTTTTTTTTTCTTTCATGCGATTGTTTCTAACAAATTTATAGGATTATTTCTTTGTTGCTTTATATGTCCATGAGACTCTTATCTTCCATTAACCACAAAAAGTTGGAATTGGTGAACAACCTCTATGACCTGAAAGGGAAACTTCCTTGTTTGATAGGCTGAAATTCTAGCAGATTTTAATCAAAATGTGTTAATATTGGAAAGATGGAGGAGAAAGATGGAAAGGGTGATATTAATCAAGATGCATTGCACTAATAACCTTACTCCTGGAATTAAGACTCCTAGGTAAACGAGTTATAAATTAATAAAAAAATTAAAAGGTAATAAAAATGAGAAGAAAAAGGAGGAGAGAAAGGAAGGGAGAACAAATTCTGATTCCCTTATTGAAGCTTTTACTTAAAGCCAAACAGGAGAGGACAGTTATATCCATAGTTGACCTTATTTGAAGAATTCTCAAATTTGCTGCACTAAAGATTTCTAATACATTTTATTGTTTCTGTTGTTACCAAAAAAGAATGGAGTCAAGAAAAAGAACACGATTCTACTTTCTTAAATTTAGGAGTTCTCTCTCTCTCTCTCTTTCTCTTTCTCTCTCATACACACACAGAATATATTCAGCTCTTAGTACATTAAAATCTGGTCTGTGTTTAGTATTATTCACAGAAAATATAGTTTCAGAAGTGTTAAACGTAGTTTCAGGCTATACTATTTTTTAAGACTCTTGATCTACACAGCTAACTGTATAAAGCTCCATTCTGATGTACAATTACACTTTTTCCCCAAGTCCTTGCCAGCTTGGTATTTTTTTCTCTTTGTAAAAGAATTTTGCTAAATTTATAAGCAATTACTGGTATGTCCTTGTCAGTTAAACAGAATCACACTATTTTTTTGATTGAATTGTCTATTAGCTCAACTTAAATTATGACACAGGTCTCCTTAGAAATGGTTGACTTCTAAATACCAAGGATTTTTCAATAGTTTAGTTTTTTTTATAGTTTCATCACGTTGTAGCTAATGGATTCAGGGTTGTTTTTATGGAAAAAGGCAGAAAACAGAGTTTTTATTGAATACTCATTTTATACCTCACACTGACCATGTTGAAAGTGTTGAGAAGAAAACCAAGTCCAGAGAAGTAGCAACTTATTGTAAGTGGTGGTGACACAAACCTTTCATTTTAGCATTCTATTATGAAGAATTTCAAACACATGAAAAGAGAAAATATACAACAATGAGGGGCTAGGGCATGCAGTTCACTGATAGAGTACTTGCCTGGAATGAAGAAGGTACTGGGTTTTACCTTCAGCACTGTCTGTCTATCTATCTTTCCAAGAATTGTTGATATTATATGATTGCTTTATCTCCCTGAATGTTACTGGTCAACCAGTAAATCAAATTACAGACATTATGATGTTTCACTATTAAATATTACAAGAATCCTTAAAAATCTCCTTTATATCTTATATCATACCTACAGAAAATAATATCCTCTTATTGCCTAGTATCTAACCCTATCTCAAATTCCCTAATTGCTCCCCAAATGTCTCTATAGATATTTTTTCCAAACCATGAGTCATTTCATTACATTTGGTTTCTATTTCTCTAAATCTCTTTCAATCTAACTTATCTTCCATGATTTTTTTCTATGATGCAGATTCCTTTTGAAAAGACGAGGAGTGATGTCTTTTATTCATATTTTGGATGTTTGATAGCACTTCATGGTGTTGCATAACTTATTTTTCATCTTCTGATTCATACTGAGTGAATATTAAATCTTAACATGCTAGTTCAACATTTTTGGCGAGAATATTTCACAAAGGATGCCTAAAACATCATCAAACTAGTAATCCTAATAATAATAATAATTCCTTAAAATAATAATGTTAGTCTGGCCTAATGTTAGTTGGCTAAATCCTTCCACTACACAGATACTTTTGTTCCTTTGTGAATACTGAGAAGTCTACCAGTTTGCTTTGATATAGGTAAGTATGGTAAGATTTACTTTTTTTTTTTTAGTTTTTCACTAAATGGTATTAGTTCTAACTGGTGACACCAATTGCCAGACAGACAATTACTGTAAAATCGCTATCATTATCAGCTTTATCATTCATTTTATTTTAGTAATCAGTATTCTTTAGAAGAATGTTGTCTTTATTAATTTTTATGTAGCATTTAATATGTAGAATAACAGAAGAGCTATACTTCATCAATGGACAAGCTATAGAATCTTCTAAACATGAAAGAGATGTACTTAATTTACCAATTTTCTGAGTAATCAACCATCTCTATACCTGACAAGAGTTCTCTGTGGTTGGTGATGAATTTTGGTTCTATATTGATTTTTTTTCAGGACTGGGATTTAAACGCAGAGCCTCACTCTTACCTAAACTTTCTTTGCTTGGATGGTACACTATCATTTGAACCACATCTCCTGCCTAGCTTTTTGCTAGTCTTAGACTTTTCTCCCAGGCTGACTTTGAAACAATCTCTTAAGTAGCTAGGATTATAGGTGTTAGTCACTACAGCCTGACTGTACTAAATTTTTCTTGATTATAAACTCATAAATTTTTATACTCAGCAATATAAATTTTATATTTAGTAATTCTTAGTACCACTGAAAATGAGATTCAAATGGTGATTTGTATCAATTCCAAACACACAGTTCTTGCCCTAAATCATTGCTACTGGGGACCCAAACCTATAATTTTGACTCTCTCATAAAATGTCCTGTGGCTAAAAAAAAAATGCAGAGTAGATAGAAAATTTTTTTCATTTAGTTGACATCTGAATATTAATAAGACTTGTGAAACTAAAAAAAAGCAATGTAGAGTGTCATTCTGAATTTTAAATCCTACTTCTACAAAGTCTAAACACCAATGATTCTTCACAACTTGGGAAGCAATTTAGTAATGCCCACAACTAACATTAAGAATTTGTGATGGTTTTGGATTTGCTTCACTGTATCTCTCAAAGGCCCATGTATTAGAAGCTTGGCCTCCAATGGGAAAATATTTGAACCTTTAAGAGGTAGAGTTCAGTGGGAAGCAGGTAGGTCATTGGATATGCTGTCCTCACTATCAGAAGAGATCAGCATGGCTCTCTTAGGATCTTGCTGGGCTCCCCTGAGAATGATTTTTTTTTTAAAATAAAAGCAAACTGGCCCATGAATTACTATCTGGCTTTCTGCTTCACTGGTGGTCTCTCACTCATGCAGGTACTTTCTCCAGGATGACACAGATTGTAGTGTGATGTAGCTACAGGGGCCCTTACTAGAAGCCAAGCCCATGAGGCCACCAAAACTGTTCTCAAAACCATTAGCTAAATAAACATGTGTTACAGCAATATAAAATGAAGAAATAGAATCTTTGGCAACAGATTATGACAGGAAATAGGGTTTTTCTTATACTAGAGATTTAAACTTAAGAGAATATGTTTAGAAAACCTCAAGCTTATTGTCCATCTCATGACATTTTAGTTTTAATTGTTTTCCTGACATAAATAAATCAAAACTTCAAAAAACAGCTAAAGAAGGGATTTCATAAAAAATGCATAATTAGTCAGACATGGTAGCATAGGCCCATCGTGGTTTCATAATGAGTTACAGACCAGTCTACCTAGATAGTAAGGTTCTGTGCCAAAAAAAGTCTAAATATTGTAATTACTTAGTAATTCAAAGTAAGAGGCCAACAAGGGGCATAGGAGGAGGCATAAAATTGTGGAAAACTTGGTTATAGCACTTAAAGAATGAATGTAATTATATATGTTTATAATAAGTCAAATATGTTAATAGTTTCATTTTTGTATAAACTATGCCATTGTATTAGCCTATTAATTTCCTTAGCCAACCTGTCTTTTCCTGAAAATCAATTGAATACTATCTTACCATATAAAAATTAACTTTAGCTGGGCATGGTAGTGAATCCAAGCTTCTGGGAGGCAGAAGTAGAAAGACTGAAGTCCAAGACCAGCCTGGGCAAAAGCATAAGACCACATCAAAAAGTAATAATAATAATAAATAAATAAAAGGACTAAGAAAGTGGTTCAAGTTCAGACATGCTTGTATAGCAAGTGTGAGGGCCTATGTTCAGTCCTCAGTATCATTAAAAAAAATTAACTTTAGGTCAACCTATTATGATTACTATCATTTGTGATTAAACAGATTGTAAACTAGGGAGCTATTTTTTCCCATACTTAAAGGGTACACAATTTAGTGTGTATAACAGTGTTTTAGAAGACAAACTTAATTATTTCAGTAGTTAAAATTTATCAAGTCATATTTTAAGTGTGTGTGTGTAGTGCAGCTCCCAAATTTTAAATTCAATTTCGTATGTGACAAATGCTTATTTAACATGTTAGATGAAGTTTTCTTGGGAAAATTCAAGTACGTTTACTTCCTCAGGTTATAGCTGATTTCTTCAAACCTTCAAGTGCTAAGAAAGTGAGACTTAGAAAAGTGCATTTTCAACCCACTGCTGTTACTTCTACCTACGTCTGTAAAACTATATTGAGTCTTGTTGAGGATTTAGAGCTCAAGAACAGAGTAGCAAAAAGGATGTTTAGACCTTGTCAGAGAAGGAGTATTACTATATAAATACTAATGGAGAGTTTTTACATGAATCTAAGATACAACATGGTAGTAGGATTTCTAAAAAGCACAAATTACAGTGAATTTTTTTCATTCATTCAGTTCGCCAAATGAAAAATTATTGCAGCTGGGCACTGGTGGCTCATGCCTATAATCCTAGCTACTCAGGAGGCTGAGATCTGAGGATCAAGGTTCATAGCTAGCCTTGGCAGGAAAGACCGTGATTCTTATCTCCAGTTAACTACCAGAAAACTGAAATGGTGCTGTGGTTCAAAGTGGTAGAGTGCTAGCCAAGAGTGGAAAGCTCAGAGACAGTACCCTGAGTGCAAGCCCCACAATAAAAAAATGATTCCAAATCAAGCTTTCTGCTTTCTACCTTCACTAGTACTGCAATCCAGCCATAGTTACCACGATACCTTAGCATTTGTTTGGCCTGGGACTTTTAGAATAGTTAATACTATACTCTGACTTTATTTATTCTCAAAACTTTCCCAAAATATTACATTTGGATGTTTTCTAAGTCCTTCTCAAAAAATATTCAAAAAACAAAACAACCAACCAACCAACAACAACAAAAGAGGCCCAGGGTTCATTTATCTTAGAGAAAAATCAAAGAAAACGGTCTCCAGCTCAAAATACTAAAGGAAACAGTTCTTTTTACAATAAATAGTTTCATTAAGATCAAAGTTTTTGACCTTCTGAGAATTAAGGCCAAACACTATGCATCTGTAGTAAGACTGACTTAGAATGGTTCTCTGAAAGGGATACTCAAGAGAACAAAATATGTTTTCTAGGATCTTAGGGGTGGTGGTGGTGATGGTGGTTATCAGTAGCCAGACATGGTAGCACATCCATATAATAGCAGCTACTGTGAGGCCAGACAGGCAAAAAGCTAGCACAGTTGTGGATGTTTGTATGTAATCCTAGCTACTTTGGGAGGTGGATACAGGGAGGTTATAATATAACACACACCCATGGCAAAAGGGCATTACCCGATAGGAAACCCCTAGGACCACCACGTAAAAAGAAGTCATTAAAGTCAAAACCAGGAAATCACACTAAATATGCCTCAAAAATGGTCTAATTTTTTATATTCCAAAGAAGGGTCAGATCAATGTCAACAGATCAAAAACAGATCTAAAAGACCAAGCTGTATTCTATCAATGGATACACTTCAGAGATGGCTTTTGCAGACTGTCCTCTACCTGACCTGCTGTTCTGGAACACGTGTGCTTGAGACACAGGAAAAGGAAGTAAGAAAGATTTGTGTGTTTGTTTCCATTTTAAAGCACCAGGAAAACACCAGCTTAAATAGAGAGCATCCCCAATGTTCCACAAAATCCTAACCTGATTTGGGAGTTGGAGGCTGAATGTAATAAAGCCCACATGGTAGATAGTATTTGACCTGGAATAATAAATACTAACCAAGGACTTTTAGAAACAGGTAAAAACAAATGAAAACTGAACTGCATCCCAATATCAGAATTCTTCACAATAGTGTAAAATACCAAGCAAGGAGAATACACCTATTTTTCCAGAAGTCAGGTGAGATAGAAAGCAAGAGAGTCTATTAACGGTTCTTTTTCATGGTACCAAGTTTGAGTCTAACTTCTTGATTTCCACGTAAAATCTCAAAGCTACAATTACCAACTTTCCGAAGCTCAAAAGAAGATTCAAACTGGTGCCCGGCTGCCAGGAGGAGAACAGCATAGTTAATTCCGGACTGTAGTGTTGGCTCAGATTCAAATGCCTTTTTGAACCTACAAAAAAAAACAAACAAAAAACAAAAAAACAAACCACCAATGTACAAGTTTACTTTCTCAGTCATGAAACCCTGTTTGCATAACTCCAGTGCCAAAGCAAAAAATATTCTCTTGGCCTTCACCCCAGAATCTAGTGTGCTATTTGGATTTAATGCTTAAGTAACTGCACATCTTTGACCCCAGCTCAATCAATTTCCTACTTAACTCACCTTCACCCTAGTGATTCCAGATTTTAAAAAGAATGGCCCCTCAGGCAGACATGGTGGTGCATGCCTATCATTCCACCTCAGTAGTGAGGCCAGAATGGGCTATGCAGTCAGATCTTGACTCAAGGAAACGAAGCAAAACAAAAATATAAACCTCTTCAATGCTCTGGAATGTGGTGTGTGTGTGTGTGTGTGTGTGTGTGTGTGTGTGTGTGTGTGTGTGTGTGTGTGTGTGTGTGTGTGTGTGTGTGTGTGTGTGTGTAAGCAGTAGACATTTAAAAAAGAAAGCCCTTAGCCAGGTACCGGTGGCTCACACCTGTAATCCTAGCTACTCAGGAGGCTGAGATCTGAGGATCATGGTTCAAAGCCAGCCCAGGCAGGAAAGTCTGTGAAACTCTTATGTCCAATAAAAACCACCAGAAAACCAGAAGTGGCGCTGTAGCTCAAGTGGTAGAGCGCTAGTCTTGAGCTGAAGAGCTGATGGACAGCTCTCAGGCCCAGAGTTCAAGTCCCATAACTGATGGAAGGAAGGAAGAGAGAGAGGGAGGGAGGGAGAAAGAAAGGAGGAAAGAAAGAAAGAGAAAGCCCTGCATGTATTTGTTAAATGGATTTTTAAATGCCTGGAAATATACAAAGCGTGTATTTGAGGAGGACCATCTGGGTTACTACAGAAGGGATCAGCTCCCTAAGAGAGACCAGAAACTACAACACAAATTTCAATTACAGGAAGAAATTAAGAAAATTGGAGATTGTGCCTCTGCATACTAATTTTGGCTCAAATAATGAAAGAACCCTTTTTCTGAATATGCATGAGACTCAGTATTGGCCTTTGAAAACATTGAAACATTTCAAAGGATTGAATAGCAACTGCATTTTCAAGGTAACACTTTCTAACAACCATTTATGACTTCCACATACCTATCATTAACCAGGCAATGACATTCAATATTATTTCATATGAGTGCATGGGGATCAAATGAAAATAAGCACCCCAGTGACTACTAGATTCAGTTTGAGATAAGCACAAGAAAATGAAACCTTAATCGAAAGCAAAATCAAAATGGAGAATAAACAGACCTGATTTCTAATAAATGGTCATTTGGAGAAATAGGCAAAATACATTAGAATTCTAAGATAAAGTCTCTTCCTATGACAGTCAGTGAAACACTGGACTGTGAAAATAGCAAGAAACAAGGATAAGCACAATACTGAATTTTTATTGTTGCCTTCTATATATACTTTAAATTTCCCATAGTATTTTTTGTGTGCCAGTCCTGGGGCGTGAGCTGAGGGCCTGGCCACTGTTCTTGAGCTTTTCTGGGCCATAGCTCCACTTCCAGTCTTTTGCTGATTAACTGAAGATAAGAGTCTTATGGACTACCCTGTTCAGGCTGGCTTTAAACTGTAATTCTCAGATCTCAGCCTCTTGTGTAGCAAGGATTTTTAGTGTGAGCCATCAGCACCTGGTCCAGGAATTTCCCAATATTTAAAACAAGTTAAACATCAAACAAAAAGTCTATTTATCTGAATACTGAGACTGCTATACACTTTGAAGAGTGTTATTTCTTCTATGTAGGACAAATGTCTCTGAATAGATACACAAGTTAAACAAGCATTAATCTTAAGTAGAATATAAAACTCCCTACATCTAATTGCATCATTGTAGGTGACTGAAAAGTATTTTTATGCCTTTAGAATCACAGATATTTCCATTCTAAAATGGAAAATGTATGTCCCCAAACTTCAGACATTCAAAACTCTTATCCAGGCTTCAATTCATTTATATCTTGGAGGTGTTGATCTTTGTACAATAGCAAGTAGAAAACTCCAATTAAAAAACAGAGAGAATAGGAGAAGAAAGAAATGATAAGCTTCCCTTTCTCCAATTCAAATCAAGTTATGCAACATTTTTCAGCAAGTTTTTCTTTCCCCTGAAACCAAAGAAGGTTAAATGATCTATCTTAAGGTTACAGAAAGGAAAGCCGGGCGCTGGTGGCTCACGCCTGTAATCCTAGCTACTCAGGAGGCTGAGATCTGAGGATCGCGGTTCAAAGCCAGACTGGGCAGGAGAGACCGTGAGACTCCTATCTCCAATAAACCACCAGAAAACCGGAAGTGGCGCTGTAGCTCAAGTGGTAGAGCGCTCGCCTTGAGCTGAAGAGCTGAGGGACAGCGCCCAGGCCCAGAGTTCAAGCCCCACGACTGACCAAAAAAAAAAAAGGTTACAGAAAGGAAAATGATTTGCACATGGCAACCAAAAAGCTGGCACTTAGTATTTTCCTAGGTGTTTACATCAACCAAGATGAATATTTGAATTAAAATTTGCTTTTCTGCTACCATATCAATGCATATTTAAGCATTATTAAATATTTAAATATAAATAGTATTACATATGCAATATTTACATAATTAAATAATATTGATCAAACCTTTAATTATAACGATTAAATATTATTAAATATCAATTAACCATCATAATAATTACTCATTAAATTACACAATCAAATATTATTACATATTTAAAATTTTCATATTTTAAGGTAAAATCTAAATTAGAATGTTTTAACATTTTCTAGATTTCTTCTGAAATTATAATAATGTATATGTGTCTCAAAAAATTAAAATACGATCACCTATCATACATATAACACTACAAAGAGTGGGGAATCTGTCTTAGTACATAAGTAAAATGTTTCCTGAAAGTATGTGCCAATACAAAAACTTAAAGTTAAGAATAAACATCTATGAATACCTACTGACACAACAATTACACATTTGCAAATATATACCAAGTGAAGGATTAAAGATTAATCAAAATTTTGTATTTTTAGCCAAATACTACAAAGTATTTGTTATAAGATGAAAAATTATTCTAAATTTCCAATAATATCATATACCACATAATATGAAATGAAAGCATATCCTCAATGTGGAAAGCTATGTAGCCTTGTCTTTCTGAGTAAGACATGGTAGTCAGCTTGAAAATCCTACTATAGACTAGAAAACTGAGAGATACACTCTAGAACCAGACTTTAAAAATCTCTGGAAGAAACAATAAAATACTGAATTAAAACTCCACAGAGAAAAGGCACAGAACCTCTGCCTATTTGAAACACTTATCAGAGAAAAAAGACACTAGTGGATTTCTTAGTAATCACATGGGTTGGATCCTGAAGGAGTTTCAAACTGTAGTTCCTGTTTCTTCCACAGGATGAGTGGGTCAAGTCTGGGAGGTTAGGATGGTGCAGGGAGGTGGGATGGCTGAGTGAAATCTCCTGATCTCTGGCAATACTCAAGAGTAAAGACCCACTAGGTAAAAGCCCCAGTAGGTAAAGGAGCCTGAAATAAGTATTATATATATATATATATATATATATATATATATATATATATATATATATATATATATATATATATATATATATAAAATCTATTCCTAAAGAAACATCAAAATTTAGAGCTAAGTAATATACAAGAATGAAGAATTAAACCAAATTCCAAAGGGCAGACATGAAATTTCTCACAATATTCAAAGCTCTCAGGACAGAACAGAGACAGTCTAGGTCAGCTAAAAATGAAATTCATTTTAAAGAGACACACTTTAAATATAGGATATTAGGTAGGTTGAACAAATGAAACAATGCACAATTATTAATAGCAGATGAATTATTATTACAAAGGAAAAAAGGAGCATCTCATAAGGATAAAAGTATAACAAATTTAATGATCCTAAATGTATCTGTTAACATTGTTTCAGCATATATAAAGCAAAAACAGAAGTAAAAAATAGATGAAGATATGCAAGATTTGACCAACATGATTAACCAAGTTAGTATAAATGAGTTATCTAGAATACTATATCCAAAACTGTGGACTCTTTTCTGTCAACAAACCTTCAACAGACTGATACACTATACCAGTATGTTTGTTTACAACAGAATCAAAGTAGAGAACAACAAAAACAGATACAGTTTAAAATAAGCAACCCAGTTCTGAGGATCACAGAAGAAATCACACTGAAATTAGAAGGTATTTGAATAGAACAATACTGAAAGTTCAATGTATCAAAATTTCTGGGACACAGAACAACTTATGCCTTTAAATGCATATATTGAAAAAGAATCAAGGCTGAAAAATCAATGCTACAAGAAAAATGAATTATACCTCAAGTAGAAGGGTAAGAAATCAATGAAGTACAAAATGTATAGGCAATTTAAAAAATCAGTAGTGCTGAAAGCTTGTTCTTTGCAAAGCTTAATAAAATTGATAGACTCTTAACTAGATATTTCATGTGTGTGTGTATGTGTGTGTGTGTGAGAGAGAGACAGACAGACAGAGACAAAGGGAGAGAGAAGAATAAAAATTACTATTTCTCTTAGAAATGAGAAAAGGAAGACATCAGTATAGATTCTACAAACATTGAAAATGAAGTAAGTCTACTCAGAACAACAGATATGACAACATGGGTAAAATGAAAAAATCTTTAAAACCACATATTAGAATGACACAAATAATAAATGGAAACTCTGAAGAGTTCTTTATCTGTTCTAGGATTTATAGCAGTTTGAAATTACTGTCTATCTCGCACCCCAATAGAACATAAATACCACGACAACAGAGACCTTGTCAGTCTTCTGACCAGTAACTCTCCAGTATCTGGGTTCAGGTATGTCTGGGTTAAGGATGTCTAGCACAATGCACAAGAATAAAAAATAATCACTTGTGGGATGAAGAAGGAAGATATCAACCTCCTCTACAAACCAGATCATATTAAATAATAAACACAGCTGTTCCATGTAAATGATGTCCTGTAACAGTCTAAATCCTGGCCTTGATAAAAGCATATTATTACAAACAACATCCTTGGACAGCCTGGTAAGGATGTACATATCATCTTCACTATGCCATGTGTTAATGTTCATAGAATTCATTACTTTTAAAACACTGTATTATTTATATAGCACTAATTTTGTCTATATAAGATCTTTGTTGCAGCAGGACACCTGTGGCTCATGCCTGAAATCCTAGCTACTCAGGAGGCTGAGATCTGAGGATCACAGTTCAAAGCCAGCCCAGGCAGGAAAGTCCATGAGACTCTTATCTCCAATAAACTACTAGAAAACCGGAAGTGACACTGTGGCTCAAGCGGTAGAGCGCTCACCTTGAGCTATAGAGCGCAGGGACAATGCCCAAGCCCAGAGTTCAAGCCCCACGACCAACCTCCGCCCCCCCCAAAAAAAGATCTTTGTTGGAGGTACTAGGATTTGAACTCTGGGGATTTAACTTGCTAAACTGATGCTCTTAGCCTAAATAAAGTCTTATATGAGAAATTATTGCTAGGGAGATTTCATTTCCTCTGCAGAAGTGGCATATGGTTCTTTGTTGTATTTCTCATATGGTTATTAGTTTGAATGCTTGCTCATGTGACATCTTATCATCATTTTTGTATTCTCTAGTTCTTGGTGCTAATTTTCCATATTTTTTTTTATCATTTTGTCATTTTTTAAAGATATAAACATAAAAAATACAGGTTGATGCTAAATAATGAAACTAATAAGTTTGTGTGTGTGTGTGTGTGTGTCTGTGCGTGTGTGTGCGCACAAGCTCATTGATACTGGGGCTTGAACTCAGAGCCTGGGTGCTGTACCTTAGCTTTTTGTTCAAGGCTAGTGCTCCACTTTAAAGAATTCCAAATAGCTGACAATTTCTCCAGCCATACTGATGCCCAAGCAGACTTGGAAGCAATCACTTTAGTTCACTAAGCGGAATTCCTCTGATTCTTCATTTTCCTTCCTTTTTAGTAGAATGCCTAGAAAAATGGCCATTTTCTCATTTCTCTCTCTGATCATGAAAGTATATAAAGCAGGTGTCAATTACTCTCCTTAGGTGCTCATGATTCTTTATCCACAATTAGGAAACCTCCATAGGAACATATCAATGTCATTATTCTTGGACTTGGTCACATCAAATAGATTTTCATGATATCTATCATCTACTGACAGTGGTATTAAGCTGTGACCAGAGTATTGATGTGCCAGAGTATGTTTATAAAGCAAATGTAGGCAGTGTGATCTTTACAAGTTCTTGGGGCATCCTGGAACTGCTGGTCCCTTAGGAACCACCAATGATGGACACCAGCAAGCTGGGTGTCATGCTAAGTTACTACAGACTCCTCGGGGTTTATGCTCTAAAAGGTATAATCATCCAAAACCAAGAAAGTCATCTGATAGTCACAATAAAGGACAGAAATGATGTCAATGGAGGATAAGGAGATGAAGCTCTGGGATATGAGGAAGGGGGAAGGAAGGCTGTGGAAATGGAGATAACACAGAGAAAGATCTCTTGATACCAAGGCAAAGAGGGCTAATCTTGTAAATGGAAAATAGATACTCATCTTTATTTGTATGTAGATTGGTTTGTTAGGTACTATTCTAAAGTAAAGCCAACCTCCTTACAAATGTAACAAGCAAATCTTTTTAGGCGCTCTTTCTGTTTGACTAGCACTGACATAAGAGAAAATCAGTGCATAAGGCAAGATTTGCTCAAAACAGATTTCTGCTTTTAATTGCCCAGCTATTCATCATTTTTGGCATTGTAACAGAAGAGATATGAGTGTAGGCCCTTAATTTCCTTTTGAAGTCAGAAAATGACTTCCTATCTCCTGTTAAGAATGAGAACAACAAGCCAAAAGCTAGTGGCTCTTGCCTGTAATCTTAGCTACTCAGGAAGCTGAAATCTGAGGATTATAGTTTGAAGCCAGCCAGGGAAGAAAAGTCCTGGAGACTTAGACTTTTATCTCCAATGAACCACCAAAAAGCTAGAAGTATATCTGTGGCTCAAGTGGTAAAGTGCTAGCCCTGAGCAAAAGAGCTAAGGGACAGCACCCGAGCCTTGAATTCAAGCCCCATACTAGCACCAGAGAGAGAGAGAGAGAGAAAGAGAGAAAGAGAGAGAGAGAAACACCATCTTCTCTTGAATCAAATGTGATGTGAAGCAAATGCCACACAACCCACACAACCCTGACAGATGCAACTGAAACAAAGCCCATGTAAAAATCAAGCCCACTGGACATTCCCTATTGGTTGAAAAATGTTTAGCTATATTCTGAAAGAAGAAAAAGAGAATTCTTTGTGATATCTTAAGAAGAGGAAGATGTAATCAATCTCTAGTTCGAGCTTAGAAAAGTGTATAGACATGTGAAGAAGGATAAACTATATAAAATATTTTTTACTCATACAGCAAGGATATAACACCTCATCCCAGATTCCAGGATTTTAAGGTAAGTTTCTTCAGGTACTCACCCCTCCCAAAGGCATCAGTTTCCCTTCATTGCTGGTGACCTGTGTAGTCCAGGGCTGATGATGAAGTGCTAGGAGCAGAATGATGTAACGAAAGTCTGAAGCAGCTTTCTGAGTGGCTTGTCCAGTAATAAGATACAGATACAGGAAAAGAGGCCCTCCTTTCCCTTCAACACAGGTGTAGCTAATTTGAACCAATCTGAGAATGGCTGTAGCCAACCAGCAACCCCAAGACAATCCTGTTCATTTTAGGAAGGCAGTACAGGGGATCAAACTTGGGGCCTTGCACTTGCTGGGCAGGTGGTCTTTGACTTGAGCATGCTGCCTGTCCTTTTTTGCATTAGTTATTTTTGAGGTAGGATTTCAACGGATGCCCAGGAAGCCTGTGTTTCCCCATGTTGCTAGGGATGAAAGGCACATGCCACTGCACTAAGTCATTGGTTCAGATGGAATCTTAATAACTGAATTTTTATGTCCAAGTTGACCTTGAGCCTCCATCTCCTGGTCCCCATCTCTAAAGTAAGTAGAAGTACAGGCTTGAGTCAGGGCACTCAGCTTACACTGGTCTTTTTAAACTGCTGACTCAATGTACACCAGAATCAGTCTACTTCTAGATGTCATGTTTTAGGACATTTTTATTGACTATACTTTTATTGATTATTATATTTTATTGATTATACTCATTGATGATATAGTCAATGTTCTATACCTGCAGGGTGTCAAAAGCATTGTACATTCATTCACTTATTCATTTTTGTACTGGTACTGGGGTTTGAACTGAGGACCTTGCTCTTCCTTAGCTTGCTTACTCAGAGCTAGTGTTCAACTACTTGAGTCATGACTCCAGCCATGCTTTTTGCTTGTTAACTGGAGGTAGAATCTCACAGACCTTTTTGCCTGGGCTTGTTTTGAACCATGACATTCTAGGTCTCAGCCTCCTGAGTAGCAAGCATTACAGGCATGAGCCACTGTCACCAGGCTTATTCTTATTTTAAAAACAAGAAAGCTGAATTCCTTAAAGGTGAAGCCATTTGCCTAACATTACTGTTTCCAAGTACTGAGTCAACACTTCTCTGACAACAATCTCCCTATGGTCCATACATCTTCAACCAAATTGTACAGACATTTCTGGAAATAGTTGTTCCTGGAAATTCAGGGAAGTGAGCTTACAATGCAAAAAACAAACAAACAAACCTAAAAACTAAAGTTAGATCTGGAAATTTAGTAAGTACACAGCATCAAGAACTAATTTCAGTTCTTCACATTTCAATTTCCTTAGTTATAAAATGGGAAGAAAAATGCTAGCCCTACCTACTTTACCTCCATACTTTACCTACCATCCCCAGACACCTGTGCTAGAAGAGCTGCCTGGCTATATCAACCTATGTGAACATACACTGCATAGAGTAAACGTTCTAAGCCACCTGTGCTGTGTGTGAATTCAGCATACCCATTTCCTGGCTCTTTAAACAAACATTAGGTAAAAACAAAGTATGGTGACAAGGAATGTTGGCAGTGGGAATGACTTTGGCTTGCTAGGCAGGATGATCTGCCCACATCACTTCCTCTGAACATCACCCTTCAGAAGGTCTGTGGCCATTTTCTTCTCTTGAGGATGTAAGTCTAGGTTCGTGGGCCACAGCATCACGTTCCCTACAAGGTAGCTGTTCTCCAAACCTCCCCTCCCCTTCTCTCAAAGCAGTTTCTGCTATTCCACTTGCAATGTCCTCTAGCCAGCCTGGGGGACAGGCACTATGGCTGTCTTCATTGACTTATTTAAAACATTATAAGGAACAGCTATGACTTTTTTTTAAAAAAATACCTTTTCACAAACTGAAAGTGACCTATTACTTAAGTCCCTAAAGATGAAAACAGGCATCATTTTTATAGCCTTAACTTCATTTACAGAACTTTAAACACAGAAATGTAATTGCCTCTCTAAATATCTGAATGCTGTACCTGATGACCACAGTTGAGGATATATCGGAAAAATTATTCTGTAGGGCTGGGCGCTGGTAGCTCATGCCTGTAATACTAGCTACTCTAGAGGTTGAGATCTGAGGATCCCAGTTTGAAGCCAGCCCAGGCAAGTCTGTGAGACTCCTATATCCAATTAACCACTAGAAAAATGGTAATGGAGTTATGGCTCAAAGTAGTAGAGCACTAGCCTTGAGCTGAAAAAGCTCAGGGACAGTGCCTAGGCCCTAAGTTCAAGCCCCATGACTGGCCCCCCCCCCCCCGACACACACATAAATATTCCCTAAACAACACAATAGAACAATTACCACAGCATTTATGTTATATGAGGTATGATAAATGTTCAGAGAAAACACATGTGGAAGGAGGGTCTGCATGGGTTATAGGCAGATATTACAGCATTTCCTGTAAGGGCCTTGAGCGTGTGGTGACTATAACAGATTACTCTGGCCAACATCAAGAGCTTCAATGCACAAAAATAAATAAGGAAGTAATCATGAGAAACATCATGTGAGAGAAAATGTGAAAGAACTACATTTTTTTTAAAGCTACAATCAGCAGGATCTATCATCTACTCCGACCACCCACACAGTGTCAGATCAGATTCAAACACCAAAGTCTGTTCTATCAATATGTCATAACGTGGTAAACTTTAAAAACTCTAAACCACAAAACTTTTTTTTTCTTCTCTATTTTCACATTCAGAGTTCTCAACTAAAGCTCTCAGAAAATGGCTCTTCACAGGATGGTCTCCCTGACAACAAAAGGGTACCATGTCTAGGATTTACATTAGGTAGTATGTACAGAGGAGAGTAGCGCTCTGCCTCTCTTATCAAAAGGCAGGGAAATTGGATTTATTAATGATATTTAAAAGGGACTTGCGGCTGGGCATAGTAGTATACCTCTGTAATCCCAGTTACTTGGGAGGTAGATATAAAGGATTGCAGTATGAGACAAGCTTGGGGAAAGTTAGCTAGAATCTGTATCTCAACAAACAAGCTGAGCATAATGGTGCGTGTCTATGATCTTAGTTGGCAGTAGGCAAGAGGATCAAGGTCTAAGTGAGGCCTGAACAAAATATTCAAGACCCTATCTGAATAAGGACTAATGCCAAAAGGGATGGGTGGGGCTCAAGTGGTAGAATCTCTGCCTAGCAAGCATAAGATCCCAAGCTTAAACTCTAATCCCGCTAAAGAATAAAATAAAGTAAAATAGACATTACAAGAAGGAACCCAATGAGCCTTTGTCATTACAAGAGCTTGAAGCTTGTATCCTCTGACTTTCCATGGTCTATAGACTATTGCTTATTCAAACAAGAGAAAACCACTTTCTATGGAAAGAAGTCCAGGATGGGAGGGAGTATGCTATGAGGATCCACTTGTTATCCCAGCACCCGCCTTTGACTAGGGGAAACCCAGAGGCTTGTGACTCAAACAAGAAGGAGGGTGGAAACATCCCACTGGGACCCAGGACTTGAGGGTAGATATAAACCTGTAACCTCTGTGGTGCCCTCCCCCCGCCATGCCTTCCTCCACCAGCACTGGGCCAGAATGTGTGCCTTCACTGCCCTGGCTAGTGGGTCAAAGTCGTAGGAAACACTGAAATCATTTTATGAGTGTGAGGGGATCAAAAGCATTTTAAAATGGCTTTTCAGTGTCCTTTACACCAATAATGACAAGTTATAGGTAAGCAATCAAGATCAAAAGCCACATTCCTGTAGTATGAGATAAATCAGCAACACACACAAGATCAGCTCCTAACGCCTGGATCATTAAAGTCTGTGAACTCTCTCACAGGGTTCCCTGTTCTTGCTAGAAAACTAATCAGTAGCTTAAAATAAGATCATAACATCTGCACATCTTCTGCTTGACCACAAAGCTCTTGTGAAAGACAGCTCATATTCCTAGGCTAACTAGGAAGCATAAAACAGAACCAGAAAAGTTCAGACAAAATAAAGCCAGAATGAAAGCAGACAAATCTCTGCTCCTTACGTGAATTGGCAAGACTTTGAACATGAGGAAGCACATGGATTTTGTTCTTGTGCACAAATTCTTATGATGGGTTTCCACTTGAGTTCACAGAGCAGAAACTAGGGCTCTCTTTATCCCTACCATGTCAAAGCATTTCTATCAGAGGTAACGTTCCTCAAATGTCATATTCTAATTCTCTTACACGTCAGAATTCTACTGAAGTGTAAATCTCTACATAATGAAAAGGCTTCACAGTTACATTCCTCTACTGTAGCTCTAGAGTAGCAGGTTCTTCCTACAAAGAACCTAGGAAGTCATGATACTGGTTTTTCTCTGTGGTTATAACCCATTATTCCGCTGACACTCTCCTACTAAGATGGCAGGTGTGTGTGTGTGTGTGTGTGTGTGTGTGTGTGTGTGTGTGTGTGTGTGTGTGTGTGTGTTGGACTGGAGCTTGAACTCAGGGCTACATATTCTCACTCAGCTTTTTTGCTCAACAGCTGGTGCTCTACCACTTAAGCCACTTCTCTACCTCTGGCTTTTTGCTGGCTAATTGTGAGATAAGCATCTTACTCACTTTCTAGTTTGGAGCTAGCTTTGAACTGAGACCATCAGAGCTCAGCCTTCTGAATAGCTAGGACTACAGGCATGAGCCACCAGCACCCAGCTAATGACAGGAGATTTTAATGTTACATTTCAGTTTTACAACTTGAAAGTGTTTTATGGTTGCCACGGAGAAACTCCTGAATTGTGGAAATCCTTTGTATGTATAGATACAGATGTTTTAATTTGGGAATATTTTAGAAGTAGTAACATGTTCTGTTGAACAATACAATATTGACATAGCCTCCTTTCAGCTTAGGAAATAGAATAATATACTTATGTTACATTTTTCTCAGAATGACTGCATCTAAAATAGGCAAATTGTTAGCTTTCCTTGATAATGTCAAAATATTTATGTGGCTATAAAACGAGACTAAATTCCATATCGGTTACATACATTGTTCCTTGTTTCTGGTTTGTTCAAAATGTTTTATACATTCCTCATTTCCAGTGTTATACATTCCTTCCTATATATTCAAGAATCTATTTGTTGTCACTTCCCTTCAACTTTTTCCTTTTTGTGGTACTGGGGTTTGAACTCAGATAATCTACCTTTTAAGTCATGTCCCAAACCTTTCTGTTTTTGTTTTGACTTTATTAGCCTGAACCACATCCTCCTATTTATGCTTCCCATGTAGCTGGGATGACAGATAAACACAACACCCAACATTTTAGTAGTTGAGATAAGAACCTTATAAACTGTTTTCCCAGGCTGGCTTCAAACTTTGATCCTCCCAATCTCTGCCTCCCAAGTAGCTAGCATTACAGGAATGAGCCACTGCACCAAGTTCCTTTGTCATTTTTCTAGTGAAGGCATGTTAGCAACAGGTAATTTCAGTTGTTTTTTTTCTGAGAATTGTCTTGGTTTCCCCTTTGTTTTAGAAGGATACTTTCACTGGGTACGTGTAGAGTTCTTGATTGGCCATTATTTTCTTTCAGTATTTTAAGAGAGTTATTCAATTGTCTTCTGGTCTCTTTTGGATAGAAAGTAAGGCTTACGTTCTCCCTTATAAAATATGTTTGTTTTTTCCCATGTTGCACTTGTGATGTTTTTATGCAATTCTCTTCTTCAGCAATTATGTAGGGGATAGTTTTCTTTATTTATCCTGATTTTTTTTTTCTGAGCTTCCTAAATGTGTGTGTGTGTGTGTGTGTGTGTGTGTGTGTGTGTGTCTGATTAGTCTTATCAGATTAGGATAATATTTGTCCATTAATTCTTCAAATACTTTTCCTGCCATATCATACCTCTTCCTTCCTTGTGGGTTCAAACTCCAAACTCTAACTCCCTTGCACTGGGTAGTGACTGAAACCTTTGTTCAATTCTGAGCCTCACATGGGATTGCCTGTGGTTTTACGCCACACAATTCTTTTTTTTTTTTTTTTTTTTTTTGTCGGTCATGGGGCTTGAACTCTGGGCCTGGGCGCTG
Organism: Dipodomys spectabilis; assembly: GCF_019054845.1. Classification (NCBI taxonomy): domain Eukaryota; kingdom Metazoa; phylum Chordata; class Mammalia; order Rodentia; family Heteromyidae; genus Dipodomys; species Dipodomys spectabilis. Next base: position 23,081,400 of record NW_024870678.1, read on the forward strand.
TCCCTCAGCTCTTCAGCTCAAGGTGAGCGCTTTACCACTTGAGCTACAGCGCCACTTCCTACCCCACACAATTCTTACCTGTGAACCTCAGGGGTTAGCCATGAACAGAAGGGGATATGGGGCATGAAGATCCTCCCTTTGTGGCACCTTCATTTAGAGGTGATCCTGCCCAATTCCTAGGCACTCAGGCAGCCTCACACTGACTCCTTAGGCTGAGGCTGTGATTTTTCTGCCTGAGTTCTGCCTGAGTCATGCTGTGCCCTATATCCAGGGAGAATCCCAGGGGAAAAGTTGCTTAAATGTCCTCTGTTGGGCTGGGATGTAGCTCAGTGGCAAAGCACTTGCCTAGCAAGTGCAATGTCCTGGGTTCGATGCCCAGTACCAAAAAAGAAAAGAAAAGAAAAGTTAAATGTCCTGTGTTATCTGCAATTCATTCATCGATCAAAATCTCTCCTAGTCCTAAATCTCCTGAGTTACTTTGGTACTTCTTTGGTACTTTCCAACATTGTCTTTCTTTTGAAACAGAGTCTCAAGTTGGTTGTGAACTCAGTATAGAAGCCAGGCTGGCTTTGAGGTTGCAATTCCCTGCTTCTACCTTCCAGGTGCTTAGAATGTAAGCATATGCCGCCTGACCCAATCGCTTTTTAAATTTTTATTCCAAGATACAATTGCCATTGATCATTACAAGAACCTACTGTGCCCATTCCAAAAGCCATGGCCCTGAGGAGCAGAAGTACTTTTTAACTCACTCCATTCCCCCCAGTCTTTTCTTTTATGGTTTATGGTACTTGTAAACCCTGATTAAAAAATTCATTCCTATCCCAAAGTCATAAATATAGTTGGTATATTTCATTCTGAAAGTAGTTTTTCTAAGATATTTTTTTATATTTTGGCTTTTAATTCACTTAAATTTTATTTTTACACAGAGTTTAAGATAGGGATCTAGGGTTGGGAATGTAGCACAGGAGTAGAATGTTTGCCTAGCAAACATGAGGCCCTTGGTTCAACTTCTAGAACCACAAAGGAAAGATGAAAAGAAGGAAGGAAGATAGGGAGGGAGATGGGAAAGTTAGCAAGAAAGTAAGGAAAGAAGGCAGGAGAAAAAGGAAAGAAGCATGGAGATAGGATAGGAGGAAAGGAGGGAGGGAAAGAAGGAGGTCCAACTTTATTATTCCAAGCAAACAAACACATTTCCCCAGTGCTATCTTCACATCTGAAGAATCTATCCCTTCACCCTGGCTCATGAATCTTGGGCTTCTCTATCATAAATCTGTTTGTTCCAGGGTTTAATTTGTCTCTGTCTTTGGCCATATTGCCATAACCTAATTGTTGCAGCTTTTTTTTTTTTTATTGTTGCAGCTTTATAGTGAGTCTCACTATCTAGTAGAGCAAATCTCTCCACCTTTTTCTTCTCTAGAATTGCTTTGCTTACTCTTGATACTTTATTTTTTCAAATAAAAAAATGAAAAGTCCTATTGGGGAGAATTAACATCTTTAAAATATAAAAATAGCCGGGCGCCAGTGGCTCAGGCCTGTACTTGGGAGGCTGAGATCTGGGGATCTTGGTTCAAAGCCAGCCCGGGCAGGAAAGTCCATAAGACTCTTATCTCCAATAAAAACCACTAGAAAATGGGAAGCAGTGCTCTGGCTGAAGAAAGCGCTCACCTTGAGCTGAAGAGCACAGGGACAGCACCCAAACCTAGAGTTCAAGCCCCATGACCAACAAAAATAAATAAATAATAAAAATAAATAAATAAAAATAAAGCCTACTTATTCACAAACTTGATATACTTTTGTACATGTTCAGGTCTCTTTTAATGTCGTCCTATTAGTTTTTCCACACATATAGTTTATTCTAAATTATTTATTTAATAAACTATAATGATGGCCTAGAGGTTTCTTTCTGGACTGATTAAAAATATTCAATATTATATTGGGTTGATTTTCTCTATTTCAAATGTCTTTTCTCAAATCATATCTTTGTTTTTTCATCTAATTCATCCCAACTTATTCTGTCATGTTAAATAAATGTAAAGTCTATAAAATCTAAGATTTGTTTCCCAATAGTCATCTAAGAGATTTTACTTTAGCATTCTCATTGACAGGCAATTGTGGATGTCATGAGCTTATTAAGTAAGTTTCTTCCTTATATCCTCTATACTTACCAAGAAGCTCCATGGTCCCTACTTTCAGTGTCCGTGAAATTAGAGTCCAAAAACATGTCTTTATAGATTCGACCAAGGAGGCAATACATATCTGAAGCAACTTGATCCTTATTTTGCACCATGGGGATCATAATATCAAGAGCTTTTGCTCTATCTCCAGGGAGATTTCTCCTAAGGTAGAGAATATTGTTTTGAAATGGACGACAAAAGCAAGTAGAGGCCCATTATTTTTTAAAAACTCTAAATAATGTATTGATTCACATCAATTAAGTTTGGCAAGAAAACAACAACAATGAGATTTTGAGAGTCCTTTACAGACCTTTTCGTAATCCTTCTCTGTCCTATTGCACATGTATGGGGTCTAAAAAGGATCTCCTGAATTGCTCTATGGCTCCTGGCAATGGAGTTGAACTTACTCCCTACAGTTGTTCTGACTTCATGCAGTTCATATGCAGGTTCAAATTGGTGGAACGAAAAATAGAACCACAGTCTGTGGCCTTGAAAGAGTCAGTTTTTCCAAAGAGAGACAAACTTTTAACCTAAGGTTTCAATAGCCTTTGTTTTAAAACTGTAAGAAAACTCACAGATAATTCCAGAAAATAAATCCAACCCAAGAAGTACATAGTTTTGGTGTATGGCCTACTGGTTACCTAAGGAAGTTCTTTATGTGGCTTATTTTAAAATAACATGTGCAGATAGTTGTCAATACCAGACAAAAGTTCTCCAGAGTTTGCTTTTCTTAGACTGTGAAAATAATCTAAGTAGAAGAAGTCAATCACAAAACACATATTATGTAATTCCATTTACAAAGGTCTAGAATGGGACAAGTTAACAGAGGCAAAATGTGGATTAGTGATTGCCATGTTAGAATGTTTGGATGATGGTGTGGGATGAGAGGGTAAATTCTAATGGGTAAGGGAGTTTTTTTAGGATTGATAAAAATGTTCAAAATGTGTTAGGTTGATGGTTATACAATATATTAACAAGTTAGAAGCACTGAGTTTTATGTTTTAACTAAGAAATTGCATAGTATATGGATTATATTTCAACAGTTATTATTTAAAAAGTTGTCATATCCCTAACTACTATCTCAAATCTTCTTACATGAATTTCCTTTTTACCCTCTCTACTAAACATTTTGGGTTAAGAATATTGCTTCAAACATGCTTTTCACTTCATTAAATGCTGTTTTACAAAAAATACATAAAGCAAAACTGTAAGAGCTTCTTATGGACTTTCACATTCCATTTTAAAATATAAAATAATCCATTCTGCTTCAAAAAAGGATGTCTTTGAGAACCAGTTAGAGCAGGTAAACTCTGGAGTTTTCATCCAAAAGGTAAGGTAAGTCTAAATGGAAGATAAAATAGACTCCAGTGTTCATTTGTTGATAGCATGTTCTACAGCTCAGTGGAAAACAAGGAAAGACACAGCTTCTAGCTGAGTGTCCTGGTGTCTTTTTCATCTAGAGCAAGGCAGCAGCAAGAGCTAGCAGTGAGAAGCACAGACCACCAGACCAAAAGGAAGAAAGACTGAGTCCTGGTTTAATAGCTTACTCACTGAAAGGTTATGCAACGTTTCCCATTTCCAGTGGTCTTGTCCAAAGAATAACAATAATCTCAGTTTATATGATATGTGGCAAGTGCTCCACAAATGTAACATCTCCCCATTTTCATCACTTCTTTTAGTTGTGCTCTCTCTCTCTCTCTTTCTCTATCTATCTATTGGCAACTCTCTTATCAGAAAAGAAATGAGCAATTCAGTAAGTTTCGGGGGACTGATGCTCTAGCTTTACCCACAGCTACAGCAGGAAAGACCCTTCCTGGTAACTGCACATTGGAAGTGGGGCTGAGGTCTGCCATGATACAGACAAAGGCAAAGGCAGGACTGGGAGCATCAATACCATTCCTAGTAGGAGCAGATTCATGGATACATAATCTAAACCATGACCAACAGAGTTCTGATCATAACTAGGTGATTTCATAGAAGTCCTGATAAAACCATCCTGTGTGTTGGAATATGTTCACTTATATATTCTGTCCTTACTCTCCATTAGTTCATCTTCATGTGAGTGTACATTTGGTGTTGAGTGTAAAGTCAGTCCTATGTATTTGTTGGTTGTACATCCTTGGATTCAAGCAATGCTGGACTAGAAACAATCAGAAAAAATTGTATGTAGAACATGCACAGAATTTTTTTCTTGTTGTTATTCCCTAAACAATGCAGTGTAGTGACTACATCATGATGCTGTTTACTCTTTCTCGTACTTAGTAATCTAAGTCATCAAGGGATGATTTAAAGTCTATAAAACTTTATGAAAGGGATTTGAACATTGTTTGATTTTGGTACCTTTAAGGGGACCTGAACCAGTCCCTTACAAATACTAATGGACAACAGTATTTGCCAAAAGAGAATGCCATGCTTGTATAACTTTAAAAGTCGATAAAATATAAATAGCAAATACAAACTTGGTCAGAGAAGAAAAAAGAACTGTTGTTGGCAAAATATACAAAGAATCAGAAAGAAACCAGAATACGTGCTCTCCATGTTTCACGTAGCAGAGACTGCTATGTGAATATTACATTCTAATAAGAAGTCATTGCAACATGACAAGAACTCTGTAAACAATCTGTGCATAACACAATAATGCATTCGTGTGGGTGGAGGGAGGAGCCTGCTTCTTACCTGTTCAGAGCAAATGCATAATGAAACTTCACATGATGGTGGGAGGCCAAATCGAAGGTTGGCAGCTTTTCTAAAGTCTCTACCAACTTCACAATGGAATCATAGTCCTTTCAAGGAAAAGGAAAATGACAAAGTGAAGACATCAGGAGAAAGAGCTGACAATGAAATGTCTCAACCCCTAAACACATGAATCTGAGGAGAGCATGAAATGGGAAAGAGTCCATTAAATATTTTAGAGAATTTAGAAGAAATTGCTGTTGTGGGTTTTTTTTTCTGTTTCAATTAACTGGGTAAAAACCATTAAGCATGCAGTTGTTATGTTTGACAAAAGCCAAAGAAATAAACAAACAAAAAAACAACCCAGCAAGATGATACTCTATTATTTAAAAATGAATAGTTCATTCTCCACAGAGCCAGACTCAATCAGTTTCAGGGAAATAAAATATTTCAAGGACACAGAGCAGTTGCTTGCATTTCTGTTATAAGTAGCAAAGGGTTCACATTGGTAAGTTACTGTCTCCATGAGCTCTTAGGTTTCATCATGCTCCACATATATATGTCTCTTGTCTTTATGAAGGTTTACATAGCCCCAAGAGCCTAGGACTGAAAATAAGAAACCCAAAGTCACTTAAATTTTATCACAAAACCTAACAGCAAATCCCAATCTGAGAGAGCATTCTACTTACCAAAATAAATTCCCAAGACATGTCAATGAGAGAGATTATATTGATATGTTTGATTTTATAATTAACTGCATATTTCTTGTTTCTGGCACTATCAGTTTCAAACACAACATAACTTCAGGAAGTAAAAGATATTCCCTGAAAGCTCTCAGAATATTTGCCAGTTGCCAAAACAAAACTTTTATTTATTGACTGCCAGGTATGCCTGACTGAGGCTAGCAGACTAGAAAGGATTAGCTCTGTGAGCAGATTTTCTTTTGTCTTCTCTCAAGGACAAGTCAAATATTTATAATACAAGTATTTCACAATCATTGTTGGCTAATGGGTCATTTTCATTCATCAGAAAATCATTAGATGAAAAGTATAGAAGGGTCAATAAAAAGTTATGTGAGTCAGGTGCCAGGGGCTTGGGCCATGATCCTAGCTACTCAGGAAGAGGCTGAGTTCTGAGGATGATGGCTCAAAACTAGTCTGGGCAGGAAAAAGTCCATGAGATTCTTCTTTTTGTTTTTTTTGGTTGGTTGTGGGGCTTGAACTCTGGGCCTGGGCGCTGTCCCTCAGCTCTTCAGCTCAAGGCTAGCGCTCTACCACTTGAGCCACAGCGCCACTTCCGGCTTTTTCTATTTATGTGGTGCTGAGGAATCGAACCCAGGGCCTCATGCACGCAAGGCAAGCACTCTACCACTGAGCCACCTTCCCAGCCCCACCATGAGATTCTTATCTCCAATTAACCACTAAAAAGCCAGAAGTGGATCTGTGGCTCAAGAACATCAGTCTTGAGAGAAAAAGCTAAGGGACAACACCCAGGCCCTAAGTTCAAGCTCCAACATAATTGCACGCACGTGTGCGCACATACACATTATGTCAAGCAGCATAAATAATTTATTAGCCAGCTGATTACTCTCAAATGCTACATAACAAAGCTTTTACCTTCAGCATCTTCTCACCTGGATGTCTCTGTAGGAAAGTAACAGGTTGATGACAATATCTGCTGTTAAGACTTCGATGTTATCAACTCGCTGCCGGATCCTGGCCAATTCAGCTGCCAATTCTTTACCAGTGTACAGATTCCGAGCTTTCCTGATATCATTGAGTATAGATTCCCGGAAATATTGGCTGGGGAAAAGAAAACACATTTCTAATAGTTAACATTGGAAAAGAGTTAAGTGAAAATTTTTATAGGGAAAAGAATGACATTTCTGCACAAGTAGATTCCCAGGTATTAAGATGCATAGAAGGAATACCTCATGTGTTTGGCATGTGAAGCTTCTAGTGGCTCACAGCTGTAATCCTAGATACTAAGGAAGCTGAGATACGAGGATTCTAGCTCAGAGCCAACCAGGGCAAAAAAATACCATAAGACTCTAATCTGCCAAAAGTTGAGGTGGGAGACCTTAAGTGGCTCAAGTGGTAGAGCACCATGCCAGAGTGAAAAAGGCAAACAATAGTACTAGGCCCTGAGTGGGTTCAAGCTCCATACTAGCACAAAAATAAAGATGAGAGTCCATGTATTTCTTTTAATTCTCATCTTGTTTCAGGAAAGGCTCAAACTCTATTAGAATTTATTATTTTGAGTGGAAACTATTCTAAATAAGTGAATTCTGCCTATGATCTTAACATGGTGTAACCTTTACTTTCCAACTCAGTATCACCATTCATTTTTAGCAAAAAATGGTTAAGCAAATACATAATTGAAATACACAAATTTTTTCAGAGTTTTGACTCTTTACACTAAAAGTCTCTGACATTTATTCTGATGTTTCTATACTTGTTTTGCATGTATCTTTTGCTCTGCCATTATTATAAAGTAATTAACTGTCTTTTTTGGGTGATAGATTTCAAGTTCTATGAAGGAGATAAAATGCAATAGGTAAATTATAATAGCATCTGTTCTATCCATTTAGAAGACACTGCACATTGTTTTTTTGGTTCTATTTTTTAATTGAGATTAGGTAATTACATACATTTCAGTTATTTCACAGTATTGTAGAATAGTGATACTTAATTGAAGTCACAAACAAAAGTCACAAGGCAAACTGTCATTATCATGGTCTATAAAGTTTGTGAATTCTATGAGCTTTGACACTACAAATGATTTCTTCCATATCAGGTGATATTTACATTTCTTTCCTTTTGCTTAGTGCAAGCTGTTCCCTCTTTCCCTCCTGGTTCTTAATCATCTAACAATCTGAAAGATATAGGATAAGCTGCAGGAATAAATGAAGTAAAACCATACCACATTACTAGCATGCAAATGTCAGCCCTAAGAATTACCTGGAACTTGCTTGGGCCACCTTCAAAAGCTGAATGAAACGGTCCGTGAGAGGTAAGCAGATGGGCCCCAGCAGCAGGTCAAAGTTGGGGTGCATAAGCTCCGTCAGGCCTTTCATGAAGCTGCTGTCACAGCAGTAGACTTTGTTATGTGGAGTCACCATGTAAGGGACAAAGGTGTAGTTCCCGGTGCACATCTGGGGAGAGAGGAGACACCTGGCCAGGGGGTGCCACAATAACACAATCCCAGGTTTCACACACACAAAAACCCCCTCATTTCTTAGTTATGACCCATGCAAATGGAAATTTCCCCATCTGTTTAATTGCTTACTTCCATATGATTACAGAGGATACCAAAAAAAAATGTATGCAACTATTTCTATCAACCATGAAATATTTATTCACCATCTTGTATGGCTTAAAGCACTATGATTCATGCTGTAGGGAAAATATGAGTATTTGAAAAGCACAACTTTCAGCATTCAGGGAATTTAAATTTTAGTCAGAAACACAATAGAAATACAGGAAAATACTGTGAACTAACAGCTGAAGTGTTTTGCTATAACCAGCAGTGCCGGATTGAAGCCAGGACACAGCTGCTCCCCTCAAGCTGCTTTCCAAGGTTATACCTACTCATCTCACCCTCACTAAAACTAGACTCAGAAGTTAGCTTTGATGATCATGTTTTCCCTCCTACACACTGTCCTACCTAGTCTGCCTTCACCATGTGTCTGAGATTTGGCTCTCTGCCTCCATCCTCTCTCTCAGCATTCAAGCCCCTGCACCAGGGTACCTGGCTGAGCTTGTGCAGGTGGTTTCCATTGGTCTTTCTGCTTCTACTTTTTATTTGGACTTGGGGCCTGAGCTTTTCTGCTCAAAGCTAGCGCTCTACCACTACAGGCACTGGCCCTACTTCTACTTTTACCCCCTCTCCATCCCCATCTCCTTTTTACTCTACATCAGACAGCTTCCCACAGTTGCACAAAGTCCTAACTAGTATGGTTAGGATGAAGATGAGACTCTGTACTGGAATCCTGGAAGGCCCGAACCCTGAAGATCCTGCCTCTCACTAGCTTTGCCTGGTCCCTCTTCCCTAATTCATTATGACCTGAACTCACTGAGTCTCTATCATTTCCAAGATCATGCTTAACTAAAGTGTATTCATGCCAAAAAACACTGCCAGGAAGAAGACAAAAGGAAAAGGACTGGACATCCCAAGTCAACAAATCTGACAAGCACTTGAGGCTCAGGGAAGGAAACTGAAGGCAAGCAAAGGTTCAAAACTATATATTCTGGGAAGCTGAGTATAGTGGCGTATACTTGTAATCCTAGCACTTCAGAGGCTGAGGCAGGAGGAACAAGAGTTCTAGGTCAGCCTGAGCCATGTTGCAATATTCTGTCTCAAAAGGGGCAACAACAAAATCTATACGTTCTGGGCAATGGAAAAAATCAAAAAGAATCAAGAGCAGGGAAGAAAACATAACCACAGCTGCATATCTTGGCTGTAGAGACAGATAATAAGCTACACTAAAAGAAAGAAATATGGTTTAAAAAATTGGGTAGGAATCTGCAGACTATGACCAAATGGACAGCAATAACAAAGGAGAAAGATACACAAGCTCAGTTCTCTTGGACTGGTAACCAATTGCCCATGTGCAGAACTAGTCAAAGATCAGTCCAAATGGGACTACCAAAAAAGAGTGTTAATGTGAGCTGAAAGCAAGAATTTAGAAAGCAGGATCATGCTCATTTATTGATGAACACATCACACTTTGAGAAACCTGCTATCCATTTGGTAGTAACTCCAAACAAAATCCAACTTCCAGGTAAACATTAAAAAACTCACAAAAAAAACCAAAAAACTTCAGCAGATTAAGGTTTGATTGGAGTAAGATAGGTAAGAGGAGAGATGGGTGGGATTAACAGATTGTTTTTTTTTTTAATGAAAATGTCTAGAAGATAGTTGTAAATATGAGATGACAATGTAAAGAAACTTCAAGTCCAAATGCTGGCCTGGGAATTTTTGTTGCCTTAACGAAAATGGAAGGGATCTCTCTACACAGGCAGACAAAAGGAAAGGGGTAAGCACTTGAATGAGACATCCAACAAACCCTACTGTCACCATTGTAGGGACGCTCAAAGTTCCAGTATTGGCTACCAGCCACACAGGCACAGGGGAAGCAAGAGAGTAACTCTCTTCTTAGCACTAGTCCAGTGAGGGTAAATTTTTACTCGGTCCTTGCATAGGCCAAGGTCTAGTCTAGCATGGTGCAGTCATACATTCAACTTTAACTACAGCACATGCATGAATAAAACTCACTGAAGAAGGTGCTGTTACCTTTTATTTACAGGTAGGGAGAAAGGGAGATTAGCTCACGCAGCTGATCTGCGATGTGTTTGTGACTAGATCAAAGAATCGCCAATTTACTACAACAACAACAAAAAGCCAGAAGTGGCTCAAGTGGAAGAGGGGTAGCTTTGAGCAAAGAAGTTCAGGAACAGCACTTGGTTAGGCCCTTGAGTTCAAGCCCCAGAACCGGCACAAAAGCAAAAACAAAAAACCACCCCAAAACAAAAGACCCTTCTCTATAAGGACATATGTGACCACCCGTGTGACTGACCCCTGCTTTCCAACCTTCTTTCACCTTCTACAGGAATCTTCCTTGAGCCACGTGGCTGAGTACAGGAAACAGATAAGAAATGTCAAACTTAATTATTTATGATATTTATTTATATTACCCTTTGAGGCACTTACATGTCAGTAAAAAAGCAGTAACAATTCCGAATTACAGATAAAATCTGGGAACTGTAAGAGGTTGACTACATTCAACTGTTCCTTTCCCAAGTTCTTCACGCAATGGCTGGAAGACTGATCAGGAAGGGGGCGGGGGGGGGGGGGGGAGGGAACAATCAAAGTCTTGCCTCTACAAGGTTACCAAGATCTTATAGCATGCCCACGAGTCCTTTGACTCAAGCCACTGCCTAAAGGACATCAGACAGGGGCGTTCCCAAAGTTTCTAGAGCTTAAGCTATGCATGAATTATCGCAGAAGAATATTTTAGAAACCCATCATAAACCAAAATGACAAAAGTGGGTTTTTTTTTGTTTTGTTTTATTTTTTGTCGGTCGTGAGGCTTGAACTCAGGGCCTGGGGGTGCTGTCCCTGAGCTCTTCTGCTTTAGCCACAGTACCATTTCTGTTTTTCTGGTAGTTAATTGGAGATGAGTCTCATGAAATTTCCTGCCTGGGGTGGCTTTGAACCACATCCTCAGATCTCAGTCTCCTGAGTAGCTAGGATTATAGGTGTGTGCCACCAGGACCTGGCAAAAAAAACCAGTTTATTCATTTGCTTATTTATTTATTTATTTATTGTGGTACTGGGGCTTGAACTCTGGGTCTCATTCCCTCACTTTGGCTTATTGCTCAAGGCTGATGCTCTATCACTTGAGCCCCAGCTCCACTTCTGGCATTTTGCTGGTTATCTGGAGTTAAGAGTCTCTCAGACTTTTCTGCCTGGGCTGGCTTTGAATTTGCAATTTGCTTCTTCAGATCTCAGCCTCCTGAGTAGTTAGGATTATAAGTATGAGCCACCAACAATCTGGCATAAAAGCAAAGTTTCAAATCTGCTCAGATGCAAAACGAGAATGGATTTAAAAGCCAATAAACCCCTAAAATAAAGTTTGCTGTCCAAACTTTCCAATACTCAAATGCTTAATAAAATTCTGTATCTTCAGAAGCCTTAGAAACATGAGTACTTGTGTATAAAGCATGAGCCATACACATCATTAGTGAAATACTGGGCACAGCAATAATGAACTATACATCATTACTGAAGTAGTAGGCATTGAGAATCATGGGTTTGGTAAAACTAATTCTGGAAGAGGATGACTACCAGATGTCTGGTGTTGAGGTTTGGCAATGGAGTGGTAAAATGAGAATTATACAATCAGCAGGAAAAGCACTCCCTAAATAAATCCCATGGTATAGGCCATCAGAATCTTTGTTGAAAACACCCAAGCATGCTAAAGCTTTTCCCAAGTTTCCAGCCTCACGACATGCAAGGGAGTTCCTTCTCCATGCTGCAAAGGCAATAATTTTATTTTCAATGTGCCATTATCAATGTGGGAAGACAGGGGAAAAGGGACCAGCTGCAGGAGGCGCCAGGATGCACAAAGCAGGCCAGGGGTAAGAGGCAGCCAGACAGCATGCACAGAGCGTTCATTGGGGTTGTTCCCATGACATTGTGCTTTCCAGAAAGATAACAACTGCTGAGAAAATCCACTCTAGTGAAATAATGAAAATTAATGAGATGGGAACATCTGTTTCCCAAGTTAGTTCCCATATAACTTAGCAATATGATTATAGTAATTTCTACTTGTAGATTGCCACTGAATTTATAGTATGAAGTAGATAATAATCCAAAATAAATAACATACTACTGTATGAGCAAGAGCAAAACACCTCAAATGTAGCAGCTGCCTTTTAGTAATAAGGTACTACTTCTACAATAATTAAACCTGATTTTTTGAAAGAGAAAGACACATATCTCCAACTCTGAAGGTGTGGCCATGAAACAGACAATGATCTCTCTGGTCCATGTTTACTCTCATGGCTATAAAACCTCCAAACTCAAAATAAAATCTTATTCTAATTATCTTCACTGTTTACACAAAGAAGTCTGATTCTGTTTTTCAATGTCATGTACTATATGAGGTGGATATAAATGTGGGAGGAAAATCATTGAAGCTTCTGGAAAAAAATACATCGAATCAGATGTGTACAACATTCAGCTGTTCAAGGACACCCAACACCTGGACCACAACAGCTTTCTCAAGTCAATGAGCACCTTGCTTCTGATGCACAGGTGCCATCTAAACCTCTCATCACCCAGCTTCTCCATGTATCCAAACTGGGCTGGCTGTGACTGGTTCTCTCCTGCTTCCCATATAAGGGAAGGCCACCTATGTTATCAAGGACCTTGATACCTTGATAACATAGCTATTCCATCCCTAGCAGGTCATCTTAACTTTCATTTTCTAGTGGTGTGCTTACATATGGATCACTGAGCTCTTCCAATTGTACTTCTCTTTTGTTGTCTTGTGGGACTGTTGTGAAGATTGTTGTCCCCACTCTCAACCTGTATCATGAGTCCCCTCCAGGACCAAGCCCAGCACCTGACATATAGATCATGTTCAGTTAGTACCTGTGATATAAAATGCGTTATACTGCATTGAAAGCATGCAGCAAGGAAGTGCTCATTTCCTGTAGAGATGAGAAGGATAAGGCTTTATAATGGCAACTTTAGCCATACAGCAATGAGGGCTCTGACCTGGGGAAATCTTAGTTTTAGAATTTCCCATCTAAAGAAAAACTATCAATTGCATTTTTAATCTTGTAATCTAACTTTTAATCACTTGCAGTCTTTATGTTATATATTCTTTTCACTCTAAATTGCAGGCATATATATCCTTTAAGATCTTTTTTTAATACAAGCTTAGTTTCTAAAATTAAATCTACACAGCATTTTCCTAACAGGGCTATTTTCACTAGAAGATTAAAATGTTTCCTCATGCAGCATTTTTTTTAATTTAAATTTTATTTTCTCACTTTTTTGTGTTTAATTCTTCTTGGAATTCTGTAGTTTGATCTCAAAAGACAGATTTAAACATTTTGGAACTTAACTTATTCTTGCTAAATAATGAGATAGATGATAGGTAGTTACATAGATACATATATATTTTATGTATACATATATACATGTATGTATATGATATATATGAGTATATGATATATACTACATAAATATATAAATACACCAACATATGTATATCTTTATGAATGAATCTATATTTGTGTTTATTTCTATATATGATGTTTTATCCTCATTCAGTGCTTTATAACCCCACAACACTGAAATATTGTGGAAATTGTGTTTTTTTGTTTTTTGTCAGTCGTGGGGCCTGAATTCTGGGCCTAGGCACCATCCCTCAGCTCTTCAGCTCAAGGTGAGCTCTCCACCACATGAGCCACAGCGTCACTTCTGGCTTTTTCTGCTTATGTGATGCTGAGGAATCGAACCCAGGGCCCCATGAATGCTAGGCAAGCACTCTACCACTGAGCCACCTTCCCAGCCCACTGGAAATTGTTTTTCTAAAATGTAAATACATATATAAAACCCATGTATCAGTGCCATGTCCATCATTATAAATAAACTATCATTGCAAAGAATTGTTTAGATGAAGAAATTCTAGAAGGAGTAACAAAAATTAGTAATTTGTAAAGATTAAGAATATATCAGAGATTAGTTGATGGAATAAAAGCATACTTAAGCCTTTGTGGAAGGCTAAGTAAAATACTCACAGTATTCTTGTGGCAAATGATTTCCTGAAAAACAAGAGGGAAAAGCAGAGACAATATTAATACAAAAGACAACTCAGTGGAACTACTTTAAGTGGAAAAATTTGTATTAACATTTATATTAGCAATTAGAAATTTTGTAGAGATCATGAACCTATGCATCTCGGAAGTTTATAACATGATGGAGCAGACAGGAAAACACAAAATTATTATCTATGGTTTAAGAATAATATTGCAATTGTGTAAAATCCCTGGACTGAATAATCTAAAATTATTTCCACAGAAAATGTATGTGTAGAATTTCCTGATCAGCTACAGTCTCTTTGGAAAAAAATTCAAACAAGTTTCCTTTCCCTAAGCACATTGGGTAGCTACAAATGAAAGGTACTGACCCCTGGCAAACCGATAAATAGTAAGAACACCAGACAATAATAGTTGTGTAAGTATAACTTGAGTATTTTGAGTACTAGAAGGGCAATGGAGTTGGATGCTAGTGGCTCATGCCTGTTATCCTAGTTGTTTGGGTGGCTCTGACTGGAAGGATTTCAATTCAAGGCCAACTCTGCCAGAAAATCTGCAAGAAAAGTCTGTAAGACTCCAACTCAATGGAAGAAACCTCACTCCAAAGAGAACCCTAAAATAGGCAGATCATGGTCCATGTATACACCCAGGCAGGAAGTGAGAGCTTATTTCAAAAACAACCAGCACAAACATGGGCTGGAGGCATGGCTCAGCAGCAGAGCTCCACTTTAACAAGTATTGTCCTGAGTAAACCCCAGTAACACTAAGAAAAATCAAGGCGGGGTGCTTGTGGCTCATGCCTGTGATCTTAGCTACTCAGGAAGCTGAAATCTGAGGATTGAGGCTCAAAGACAGCTCAGATAGAAAAAAAAACAAAACACTGAAATCTCTTCTCCAATTAACTAGGAAAAAAAAGAAGCCACAAGTAGAGGAATGTCTCTTGTGGTAGAATGCTAGTCATGAGTGAAAAAAACAAAGAGAAAGCCCACGGCCTTGAGTTTAAGCTCTAGGACCATGGTGTGTGTGTGTGTGTGTGTGTGTGTGTGTGTGTGTGTGTGTGTGTGTGTGTGTGTGTGTGTGTGTGTGTGTGTGTGTGTGTGTGTGTGTGTGTGTGTGTGCATGTATGTGCGCACACACACACCCACACAAACACAGAGAATGTATAATAGAATTGATAACCCATATACGCAGTGTCCCTAACTTTTAGGTGGTAAAGAATGTGTTAATATCATGCAAATAATGTGGCCAAGCAGTGCCTGTGCAAAACAAACTCTCACTAAAAGCAAAATGCAATTATTATTCTTTCTAGGCATTCAAATAACTAGACACTGGGGAGACAATCTTGAAAAATACACAGAATACAGGCTTTGCTGAGATTGTTATTTAGAAGAGAAAATGGGGTAGTGCACTGGAAAAGATGGCAGGCATGCTGTCATGGAAACCAGAAATGGAAAGCATTTGTGTAGCCCCAAAGGTGAATCCATCTGGCTCAGTACAAGAGCCAGACATCAGAGTCCAGCTGACCAGCCATTGTCTTTGGTCCTTCTGTTGCAATGCTAAAGCAACACAGAGGGCCAAAGGCTTTGACTTAGAGCAATATGCAAGACTGTTGAATATTCAAGAGTACCAGATGTGAATGTAAAAGTGAAAGAGGAAGAAACTGCACTGGCGGGTCCTGCGAGCCATATAGATACGAATGAAATACTAAAATACACTTTCAAAGCCTTACAACCTTGTTGATTCATGAAAGGACACATGCACATTTGAAATGACATATTGCAAGCCTAGATGGACTTGCATGTGTGCACACACATGCTAAAAGCACAAGCTAACAGCAAGCTTTATAGCTTCTCAGAGAAAGATGAACTGCAGAATGAAGAGGTCTGGGAAGATCAGCAGAGGAGATAGAGCTTGCTTTCAGGCTGAGTTGTGAGCCGAGATCTATTCAAACACAAAGCCAGGAGGCTGAGTTCCCAGCTAGAGATCTAGGGAAAGCAGAGGACCCCTTTAAGAAACAGTAAGTATTATCAATATGAACCAAGGAAGGAAGTTCATTTGGGGATCTATAGAAGAAAGAATTATAGAGACTTTAGAAACAGATCCTGAATAACACCATTGAGCTAAAGTAGAAAGTTCATTTTGACACGTACAGATATGAGTTATTTGGAGCTTTTTTTTTGAGACAGGATCTTGCTGTATAGTCTAGGTTTACAGGCCTCATGCCTCAGACTTCTGAGTGCTGGGATTACAGGCATGTACTACACACCCACTTCACAAAGTGTTGTTTAAGGGGAGTGTATGAATGAAAACCTATCAGCATTTATTGGAACACTGGTAGCAAATGTTGGGAACCACACAAATGTGCATCACTAGAAACTGGTTAAGTAAACTATATCCCTCTCCAATCAACAGAACAGAATGGAGCCAAAGAATAAGGGCATGCTTTCTGCACAGCTACAGAAACATTGACCAAGATATACTGGTAAGTTAGAGAAAAAATTGAATAGCTTTTAGACTCTGCTCCTATTTCAGTATAAGAAGGATCAAGATGCATTGTACTCCTAAACTGACATGTTGAAACCTTTTTTACTACTACTTAAAGATAGTGTTTAAAAAAGAAAGAGAGAGAGCAAGGACATTCTAATTTGCACATTCATAATAAAATCTCTCCAATGGGTACGAAAGGAACAGAACAGTAGTTGTCAATGGAATCAGCTAGTTGACTAGGGGATCAAAGTAAGAGAATAGCTCTTTTGCACATTTAAATTGTGGCATCAGGTATACGAATGTCCTAAGAAAGACAAATAAAGCCTTTTGAGCTTTTAGAAGTCCTAATTCAGTGGTGTTATGGTTTGAATATGGGTTCATGTTTTGAATGCTTGGTCCCCAGCCAGTTGGCATTGTTTTAGTGAAGCCTAGCTAGAGGAAATAGGTCTCTGAGAGACTGAAAATTACATGACACTCCTGTTCCCTTTCTCACTCTTGGCTTCTTTCCTCCCACGAAGAGAACACCACCTCCCCACATGGTCCCAAGGCCGTGGGATTTGCCCAAGTGCATGAGGTCCAGCAACAGAGGACCGACCGCTCCCAAAGCATGAACCCAGGACAAACCTTTCCCCTTCTAATTTGTTCTCTCAGGTTTTTTGATATAGCTCTGCAAAAGGAAGTAGTATGGATAGTAGTACCTAATAATAGAGGGGGAAAGCTTGTCACTAGCTTTTCTTATGCATATGAGAGACTTTTTTTTTTTAACAGTTCACATCTGAGGTTAAAATTGTTCGGTCTCAAGCAGAGCACAATGGCTCACACCTGTAATACAAACCACTAAGTAGGCTAAGATCTGATGATTGAGGTTTAAAGCCAACCCAGACAGGAAAATCTGTGAGACTCTTATCTCCAATTAACCAGCAAAAATTTAAAAAGCCAGAAGTACAGCTGTGGCTTAAATGGTAGAGTGCTAGCCTTGAGAGAAAAAGCTCTGGGAAAGTGCCCAAGACTTGAGTTCAAGGCCCAGCACGAGAGCGAGCGCACACACACACAAATTGCTCAGTCTCAGTGATGTGCTCACTTGATATTTTTAGACATTACCAAATTGCTTTCTGAAGCGACTATGAATTACACACTCTCTCCCAGCAGTATATCTGTACATCTGTACATTTCCCATTGTGTGTGCAGGGTGGGAGGGGGCCCCGCAGGGGAGCCCGTGGTGGGTGTGCCCCGAGCTCATGCATGCTAGGTAGTGAGTGCTCTATGACCAAGTTACACTCTAGCCCTTACCAGAGCTTTTAAATATTGACTATACTACGATGTGCAGTAGTGTTTCACTGTTTGGTTTTGCTTTGTTTTATAAGCAACATTGCTTAATGTGGGCAGGAGGGAAGGAGCTAGAGAAGGAAGCAGGAGAAAATGGTCACAAAAAAAGGAGTGCTGGTTAAAGAAGAAATGGTTGTTAGGGCTCAAAAAAATGAGACCCCCAGATATGGCACTCAGACAAGCTGAGCACTTTGAACTAAAATGCAGTCTCAGAGCCAAGATCTCTCTGACATTCTCCTGTCCCTTGTGTCTCTCTGTAGCTCCTGTCTCTAGCTGAAGGCCAAATCCTCCAGATTATCTAACAGAAAGACTAGAATCTACAATCAACACTACACACCACATTCTCAGCCCAGGTGAACTGTCTCAGGCTACTGTCTGTTCTTTGGACCCACTTATTTCTCTTGAGATTGACTTACTGAGAATATAGTTATAATATTCAATGTATATCCAATGAAATTAGGAAAATTGAGGGGAGGGGCTGAGTTGGGAGAGATGGGGGAATGAAAGGGGTAACAGTGATCAAGATACATGGAACTTAGAAGCTGATGTGTTGAATGATATAACCCCTTTGAACAACTACTTAAAGGCAAAATGAATATAATTTTTTAAAAAATAGAACACTCGCCAGGCGCCGGTGGCTCACACCTGTAATCCTAGCTACTCAGAGGCTGAGATCTGAGGATCACGGTTCAAAGCCAGCCCAGGCAGGAAACTCCATGAGACTATTATCTCCAATAAACCACTAGAAAACCAGAAGTGGTGCTGTGGCTCAAGTGGTAGAGCGCTGGCCTTGAGCTGAAGAGCTGAGGGATAGCACCCAAGCCCAGAGTTCAAGGCCCACGACCGACAAAAAAATAAAAATAAATAAATAAAAAATAGAACACTCAAAAAATCATTTTCTCTTCAGGCTGGAGAACAGGAAATCAATGATACAGCACTTACTTACTATGGTCCTCTATTCAGTTTCTATCAACACAAAACAAACAATGTGAATATTTATTCTTCTTCTAACATTGCATCTATTCTCCACTTCCCTCTTTCCTCTGAGGACAGTATTTAAGCATCAACACTCAGCCCCATCTTTGAGTTAACATACTTTGTGTGCCTCCTATATCCTTGTATAATAATAAATTTGTTCACCTCTTCTCCTTAGCTTAGCTCTGCTTATTTTTTGTTTTAGCAGATTCAGTTCTCCAATTCTCAGGGGATGGAGGGAGAGCAATTTTCTGATATCAGATATGTTTCATGCATCTGTACCACAGCTCACTAGGCAGCAGAGTCCAGATTGACTCTCCACTTACTGAGAGACTCCTTTTAAATGTGCAAATATGTCAAAAAACCCAAACCCAACATCTGTTATTAGCATTTCTTATTTTAAAGCAAATGTAAATCTCAGCATCTGTCTTCAGTGAGCATTATTAGGTTCATGAGAACTTCTCATGAGATTGGTTTAAAGAAAATTGTTATAATGCTAAATAAAAAAGAACCAACTTCCCTTTCAGAAAGTAAAATGATCTATTTTGGAAAGAAGATAAATGACACCATATCTTCTAGAATGGAATAGTGTTTGTGAATTACAACAGATAAGAATTTTATTGCAAGTACCTAATGAGTACATGTGAAATCTCCTTCCAAATTACAATTTAGACATAGTTTTTAAGTACTTTTATAGTTCCCATCAATAATTTTTCAAGAAGTGTAAAGATATTTTTTTCTATTTCTAAGAATTCACTGCCAAAGAGAAACTGCTGTCTTCAACACAGAGCAGTAGATGAAAATAAAACCAGTGCAGCTGTACCTTCTCTGATGCCCAAAGAATCCACGTACGCAAACTGCATATATAACAAGAATAGCACTCTAATTCTGTCTCTACCCCTGTGAAAATAGGGAGTTGCTTTACTTTGTCTGCCTATCCTCCCTTGAGCTGTGATCTGACTATCTCTTGTCCTTATTCCAGTGTAGTCTTTCTTTCTGTTGTAGATGGTAAGAGGTAAGAAGGTTATCTCTATTACCCACTGCAAAATTAAATACAAGTATGCACAGTTCCATCTACACCTACCCATCAATGTTTTGCAGTAAAGAGGACCTTTTAGGGCAGGAAATTGTTTAGACTATAAAAAATACTTCCTGTGCCACATATTTCTGTCCTGTACTACAAGGCTCCACAGACTGACTGGTTAGAAATGGTGTAAGAAAATGGAAGACTCATGTTAATGGAAAGGGAAAGAAAAGGAGAAAAAAAAGCTACATGTTACACAGGAAAATATGAGAGGCCTAGCTAATGTTTGTTTGTTTGTTTTAATGAAAAATCCTGTATCCTCTGCAGATACGGAGAGAAATGCAATAGACAATGAATAAGCTGGTGGTTAGGTAGTATTGGCTGTGGAGTGGGGCAGATCTGGTTGAAAATGTCCTTTGCTCTATCATCTTGGAAACATGAATGTGTCTGAGTCTCAGCTTGCAATTCTGTAAAATTATGATAGAAAATATACCTATCAAAAGTGCTTTAAAAATTAAAATACAGGGCTGGGAAGGTAGTTCAGTGGTAGAGTGCTTGCCTTACATGCATGAAGTCCTGGGTTCCATTCCTCAGCACCACATAAGCAGAAAAAGCTGGAAGTGGCTCTGTGGCTCAAGTGGTAGAGTGCTAGCATTGCGTCCAGGCCCAGAGTTCAGGCCTCACATCCAACAACAACAACAACAAAATTAAAATACATTTCCTCCACATTAAAATTCTCATTAGGATTACTGCTTGAAAGTCTTTATGAAGAGTCCTTAAGAAGCCAGGTGCTGGTGGCTCATGCCTGCAATCCTGGCTACCCAGAAGGCTGAGATGTGAAGATCATGACTCAAAGCTAGCCCAGGCAGGAAAGTCTGTGAAACCCTTATCTTCAATTAACCACCAGAAAACCGGAAGTGGAGCTGTGCCTCAAAGTGGAGAGCACTAGTCTTGAGTAAAAAGAACTCAGGGACAGCACCTAGGTGCTAAGTAAAAGCCCCTTGACTGACAAAAAAGAAAAAAATTAACTATGGGCTGGGGAATGTAGCTCAGCAGTAGAGCAGTGGCTCAAGGTCATGTCCCCAAACCCTGGATTCAGCTCTTAACACCATGCACACACACAAAAATGCAGTGTAAAAAAATGTATACACAGGGGGCTGGGAAGGTGGCTCAGTGGTAGAGCGCTTGCCTTGCATGCATGAGGCCCTGGGTTCCATTCCTCAGCACCACATAAGCAAAAAGAAAAAAGCCAGAAGTGGCACTGTGGCTCAAGTGGTAGAGCGCTAGCCTTGAGCTGAAGAGCTGAGGGACAGTGCCCAGGCCCAGAGTTCAGTCCCCATGACCAGACCCCCACCCCCAAAATGTATATACATAAAGCACTAAATACCTAGCATATGGTAGAGATGCTCAAGAAGCAAGATAATAAGCACATACAAGATTAATAAGCATAGTTTAGATATCCTTAGACTTTTTAAAGAACTCCTTTACTCAAATATTCCTAAGAAAACAATTAAGCCAGATTCTTTGGCTCATACAAGTTCCCGGTAAGATTAGCTTTATTTCTTTCTCTCAAATGTAACTGTAATTCATGAAAAAAACTTCCCTAAGAAAGAACTGTCATAACGTTTGATAGTCAGATGTTAGCTGGGGAAGAACAAAACAGAATAGAAAGAAAGTTTCTGATACAGCCTCACCTATTTAACTTAAGCTAAAGAAAAATGAAGAGGATCAAGAATAAATAAAATCATCTCATTCTTTCATCAACTGCTAATCAAAATGTTTATCTTAACAGTCAGTTCCAAATTTTATTATGTAGTAATGAAAGGGGTAAAACTATAGGAAAATTAAGTAGTGATCTTAAAGATCACTCTAAGCAAAAAGCAGATTAAGACTAAAATTCACTCTGAAAAGAAATGCATGTCAACCCAGTGCCTGGCATACAGTAAATATATTTGCTCAGTGCAACGTCCACATTTTTCTGAGAGAGCCATACATGCTTTACATACCCACAAAAGAGCAAGACAGTACTTTAAAAAAATTAGCAAGGATTTGAGGGTTGAGAAACTTCAGTTACCAATAGTTGAGCTGTTAGAATTATGTTCTGAACTCATTCTAGAGCCCTGTATCCCAAGGCCATTTCTGATTTGGGAATTGGAGGACAGAGATGAGAAAAGGCCACTTGAAATGAGCTGGAAACTGCACAAAGGAAATGGGCCATTCTAGGCTCAGCATGAAGTTCACTGAATGGTAAGATGCTGTTCAAAGAATCCCACAGTGTAAAGTCATCTTGCAAAATTAGTTAGGAAACTTTGCTGGCAAAGGAAATGATTTTAATATCAGGGATATTCTTATTCATGGATAGAGTGATATCCAAATAGGTAATCTTAAGCAGTAAGCTTTAATTCCCACCTTGATTGAAATGTTATTTCAGTGTACAGGCATAGCAATTTTCTCAGGATACTCAGAATTTCTACTCTGAGCACTTTCAGTAGAAAGCATACTTTAGTTGGAACAATTTGGGTACAATGAAGAGCCCAATGATCAGGTACCAGGCCTGACATACCTTCTAAAATCTCTTTTTCTTTATCCTAAGTGTGTACCTGTGCCTTCTTTTAACACAGTCTCCTCAGAAGCAACTCAACTAAAATTCAGAACCCAATAATAAGTTTTTTCTACCTATGTATCACTTACATTTCTTCATGGTGAGGTCCAGATAGACCTCATAAATTCATAAGTAATTGGGGACTAATTACCGAAAACATACTTGCACAAGCATAAGTGACTTAAAATATTTTGGATGAAAAAGAGGTCTCCTTGAACACCGGTGCTGAAATTAAACACTGGAAAAAACAAGAGAGCTACCTTCAAGGACTGCAGAGAGTCTGAGTTAGTGTCACAGTAGAGGATGATGTTGTTGGCCATGCTGAAGCTTTCTCTCACCCCAAGATGGTAAAACAAGGACGGCTGACGGAAGGCATCACTCATCTCTACCACCGCAATATCTGCAAGTAGAAAACAAAGACTTCAAAAGATGACTCCTAAATCATGCCTAATAAGCACATTTCAGCTTCATTAACTTAGTACTCAAAAGAGGAAATGAGGAAAGAAAAGGGATGTTTCTCTCTTCATGTCAAACTGAATTTTAAAATTGCAGTTCCACTGAAAGTAGTTTTATAAAATTCTACAAAACCTGCATCTTTTTTAACAAGACAGTCATATAATAATTGCAGATTACTGTGGTGGAAAGCAGGAGCTAGTGCTCTCTGCTAAATTTCAGCAATGAAACAAACAAGTTTATGAACAAAGCCACTTAAAAACCAGATCTGTAGAAAACAAGAGTAAGTAACAAGGCCAGGTGCCAGTGGCTCATGCCTGTAATCCCAGCTACTAAGGAGGCTGAGATCCCAGGACTGCAGTTCAAAGCCAGCTCAGGCAGGAAAGTCCATAACTCTTATCTCCAATAAACCACCAGAAAACTGGAAGTGGAGCTGTGGCTCAAGTGGTAGAGCACTAGCCTTGAGCTGAAGAGCTGAGGGACAGGAACGAGAGTTCAAGCCCTACAACTGACCCCCCCCCCCAAAAAAAAAGAGTATGTAACAAGTAAAAAAATTGTCTTTTACAAAGCAGATAAATTTGTTAATCCAGAGCTAGGTTTCAGAATTAATATAAACTAAATTTTGGCAATTATTATCAGGAAAAGAAGTGAAAGTATAGTAAATTGAGACTAAAAATGGCAATAGAGCTATACATACCAATTCCTCCAATTTGTAAAGATAATTAATATGAAGATACCAGAAACTGAATGGCAGAATTTTACAATTTTATTTTGCCAGAAATAAAATTCAGATTACTCTGAATTTCACTTTGGATATTGACAAATATGTAAGAAAAACTAACAAAATGTATTACGTGTTATACTATGAGAATCATAGATACTATGTTTAAATTTTATTTGTAGAATGCAAGAATGGCTCAATGAAAGAAATCATGAAAATTTCCACTTATGCTCCAGATACATTAATTGCAGTACAAAATCCATTTTCCATGAAGAAGAGCTGCATGGTGAGTTGGGAAGGCAGATTTGTGTTAAAGAACATTCTGTAATATGCATGAGACCCTACATTTAATCCTTAGCACCATTCACATACATGGATGTTACAAACTAAAAATACTAAAGAATTCCCTAATGTGAACAATGTACATTTTATAAAATTTTGTACTTATAAGTATGCCCACGGAAATAAGGGAAAAAAGTTTGTCAACAATCCCCCAAGCAATACAATAGCTTTCTGAAAATCCCAACCAATCTGGTAAAATCTTTTGAAAGTATTCTCTAAAATAAAATCATAATTATTTTTACTTGGATATATGATGCTTGACAGCCAACAAAAAAACAAAGCAAAAGGAAAAAAAAACCTACCCCAATAGAATTAACTGGATTACTCTTGACGTACTAAATATAATTTAGTGAGGTATATCAAGTATTATCAAGATACAAATTATTAGCATAAAAACTAAGAACAGCCTTTACCATTGCCATAAACATTTGGAAAATAAATCATAAAAGAGAAAAGTCTTACAAATGATATAGGTGAAGTTACCTGTATGTCCACAGAAATGTTATTTTTTACCATAAAATAAAATAAGTCTCCATAAGTCCCCTAAGATTAATAATAATAATAGTGTTTTTGATGCTAGGGCCAAGCATACTAGGTAAGTTCTCTATCATTGAGCCTACCTCCAGCCCCAAAATAATACTCTGAAAAAGCTAGTTGATATAGAATCTGACTTACTTATTAAAAATATGGAATTAGAACTCACATTCATTAAAATAAGTCCAACACTGTGGAGGAGAAAGAAGATTTATTGATGTCATTAAAAGGAGACAGGTCAAAGGTGCTTAATATAAAAAGATTTTCTTTTGGGGTCCTTAACATTTCTACATTAAAAAAAAAAATCAAACACATGAAACAAATGAGTCATTGCACCCTGCCCACACAGCCATCTGCCTCCTGCCCCCATGCTGCCTCGGCCTCCTCAGGTAACAACACTCAAGAGTCAATCGCTCAGCTTTAGAATCCAGACAGCCAAATAAACCATGACTGATGAAAACTAAGAGATGTGCAGAGCAAAATGGCAGCTATGTTCAGGTAACAAACGAGGAAGATGCTCACCAGAGAGCTGACTCTCAGAATTCATTGATCTAAACATTAAAACAAATAGAGATTGATTTTTACCTGTTGTACAGAACATTAAAAAGTACTTACTGGCTGGGCTCTGGTGGCTCACGCCTGTAATCCTACCTACTCATGAGGCTGAGATCTGAGGATCGTGGTTCAAAGCCAGCCCAGGCAGAAAAGTCCCTTTGAGATTCTTATCTCCAATTAACCACTCAAAAACCAGAAGTGGCACTGTGGCTCAAGTGTAGAGTGCTAGCTTTGAGTACTTTCAAGCCCAGAAACCAACAACAAAAACTATTTACTGATCCAATTTTAAAATACAGTAATAAAGTATAGTAACTCAGGAAAAGGTGGTTATATTTCAGATATTAAATTCAGATGAGTGATTATTCTAACACATTATTATTTCATAGACACACACACACACACACACACACACACACACACACACACGGGTTTGAATTCAGGGCCTAACACTTGCTAGGAAGGTCCTCTACCACTGAGTCATGCTCTTCTTTTTATGCCAATTCTGGGGCTTGAACTCAGGGCATGGGCACTGATCCTTTGTGCTCAAGCACTCTACCACTTGAGCCACAGCCCCACTTCTGACTTGTTTTTGGAAGTTACTTGGAGATAAAGAGTCTCATGGACTTTCCTGCTAGGCTGGCTTTGAACTGATCCTCAGACCTCAGCTTCTTGACTAGGTAGGATTACAAGCATGAGTCACCAGTGTGTGGCTGACCATGTACTTTTTAGTACTAGTTATTTTGGCATACTCTCACTTACTGGCTACACACACTCCTGGACTTTGATATACCTATTTTAGACTTCCTTAGTAGATGACAGACATGCATCACTGTACACAGCTATTGAATGAAAAGAAGTCTCATATATATGCTTGCGGTCTCTAACCTCAGCCTCCTAGTAGCTAGTACTATCGGCATGAACCATTAGCACTTGATTTAAATTTAGTTTTTAATTGCTTTAGAGAAAAATTCACTTTTTTGTCTCTGGTAATCAGTTCAATGTACTTGAGAAATATCAAGTTTTTACTCCCAAAATACAGTTCCTTCCCTTGAAAAAACTTTCATGTTTTTCTTTTACTATCAATACAACTCCATCTCAATGA
Source organism: Dipodomys spectabilis (assembly GCF_019054845.1). Lineage (NCBI taxonomy): Eukaryota > Metazoa > Chordata > Mammalia > Rodentia > Heteromyidae > Dipodomys > Dipodomys spectabilis. The sequence continues at coordinate 23,107,703 of NW_024870678.1, forward strand.
TAACCACCTACCAACCTGTTCACTACCTTTGTAGTGTTTTGCCTTTTCCAGAATACTAAAGTGATAGAATAGTATGTAGGCTTTTGGGTTTGACTTTGTACTAAAATGTCTTTGAAACAATCTATAACAGTAGGATTAAAGGACATTGTGGGAAAATTTTTATTAAAGCTGCTATTCATATACAAGTCTTTGTACCAACATTGCCCATTTTTTAAGTTATTAAGTTATTGTTGAGGCTTACATGTTCTTTATATTCTGTGGATATTATTCCTCTTAGGTGTGTGATGTGCAAATACTCTCTCCTAGTCTGTGAGTTGTGCTTCTCTTAAATGTCTTTAGAAGAACAAGTTTCTAAGTTTATATCCAGTTATCAACTTTTTTTCTTATGAATGGTGCTTTGAATGTGATATTTATAAGTCCTACTTAACCCAAAGTCTCAGAGGTTTTCTCTTTTGATTTTTTTTTACTAGAAGTTTTAAGTATTACACTATACATGTAGGTCTATACTCCATGCGTCGAGATTCACATTGGTTATGAAGATTCTCCTATCTCCACTGAATTGCATCTACATGTTTGTCAAAAGCTCATGACCTACATTTTTGAGTCTGTTTCTAGATTCTGTCCCACAGGTTAATGTGTCTACATTTTACCAATGTTAAAACAATGTTTTCATAGCTGGAGCTTTACGGTAGACATTGGAACCAGGCCGGTCAAGTCCTTCCATCTCCATTCTGCTTTCCAAGTTGTTTTGACTGTTTAGGTTGTTTTATTATTAGTCAGCTTTCTCCCACTGTGACAAATAAGTTTGCACTGTGATAAATTAGTTTACAATAAGGACAGGTTTATTTTGACTTATGGCTGTCTTTCACACGTAGTCACTGGCCCCATTGTCCTTGGGCCTGTAGCAAGGCAGCATGAAGGAGCAGCAGGTACCTGAAGGAACAAAGCTAACCACCACATTGCAACCAGAAAGCAATGAGTTAAAGAGAGAAGAGGCCAGCATCTTAACATCTCTTTTTTGGGCAACTTCTTACCTAGCCTACCTAGCCTTCCTTCCACTGAGATATGCCATTTAAAGGATCTACCACCTCCCAAAAACATCACAGCCTGGAAACCAAGCATTTTATATATGGGCCATGGGAAACATTCAAGATCTATCTACAGGAGTTGTGTGTTACAATTATTTGATATTTGACAACTGCTCATTGATAGATATACAATAATCCTACTAAGATTCTGATTGGGATTGTTCTGAATCTGTAGATCACTTTGGGTAGATCTACAATACTAAGTCTTTTGATGAACCCACGAATATGACAGGTCTTTAAGTTTTCTTTAAGGGCTGGGAAGGTGGCTCAGTGGTAGAAGGCTTGCCTCACATGCATGAGGCCCTGGGTTCGATTCCTCAGCACCACATGAACAAAAAGCCGGAAGTGGTGCTATGGCTCAAGTGGTAGAGTGCTGTTAGCCTTGAGCTGAAGAGTGCAGGGAGAGCGCCCAGGCCCAGAGTTCAAGCCCCATGACCAAAAAAAAAGTTTTCTTTACATTTCAGTATTTTTTCAAAATATAGACTGTATGCATACTTAAATTGCATCTAATGTTTCAGTTTTTGGATCTATTATATATCACATTTATTATATATCACATTTTTGAAATCTAATCTTAATTGTTCATTGCTAGTATATAAAAATGATTTTTTGTATATTCAAGATCTTCTACATAGAGAATCATATTATGAAACAACAAAAAGTGGCTTTGTCTCTACCTTTCCAATACATGTGCCTTTTATTTTTGTTTTCTTTTGTCTAGTTATACCAGCTAGGACTTCCAGTAACATGTTACTATTTTTTTTTTGTGGCTGAACCAAAGCTTGAACTCAGCGCCTTTCACTTTTTCTGGGCTTTTACACTCACAGCTCATGCTCTACCACTTGAGCCAAGCCACTAATTTTAGCTTTTTGCTTGATTAATTGGAGATAAGAGTCTCATGGATCTGTCTGTCCAGGCTGACTTCAAACCCAGATTCTCTTATCTCAGACTTCTGAGTAGTTAGGATTAAAGGCATGAGTCACAAGTGCTATATATTACTTTCTTAACAGCTATAGTTCATCATCTAACTAATGAAACTATTATCGTATAGCTACCTCCTAACTTGGATGGATATCTTCTCAGAAGTCAATAAACATTTCTTATAAAATGACCCTGACATGTCAGAAATACAAAATAGTATGAAATTGTAATAAATTAAACAAATACTTGATACTCTAATTTTTAAATGCATTGACAATATACCTATTTTATTTCACAGACACATATTCAATATTTCTATTGGTCAGACACTTGATGCATTACAGATATGAACTTAATCTTCCCAGTTTTCTTTTGTGGTAGATAAAAATATATAACAGCACAGAAACAGAACTATCTGCTAAAGACCAGCTAGCAAGTGATATAATCAAGATCAAACTCAGAAATCTAGTTTCAGACTTCATTCTCTTAGCTCTCCATTAACCCCACCCTACACTTTCAAGAAATGGAAGTTCATAAGCTCAGAACACAAATAAAAGGCTAAAGTAGGTCTGAGGAGCAAAGCATAGTACTTGTGTCATGTATTTCATGAGCAAGTGCTGTTAGTCATTGTCCAATCAAGTTTCTGTGGTCAGCCGTGAGTAAAACTGCCATGAATAAAAGTCTAAAGCAAAACCAGTCATTCAAAGTACAAAGACACAAAATTCTCTGACATTTTACCTGCCATGCTTTGTTTCATTGTTCCAATGACTTCAAGTTAAATACAGCATAAAATTAGGCTTTCCTGGAGTTTATTAAAGCATAATAAAGTTTAGGGCAATCACATAAATCTGTTAAACCTAATGTCATTTTGACCACTGAATAACATAGTTTATGATCTGTGACAGTTTTTCAAATTTTTTCCTCCATAATGTAATATTCATTGTTATATATCTTACATGAGACGAACTGGGTTAAAGGAAAACATTTATCTTTTACTTTTCACCTACTCAGTGATTTTTCTTAGGAACTATATTGCCTGTGACCAGACAAGAGCTTACCTACATATAGCCTACAAGTTGCTTACTCCAGAATGCTACAATTAAGGAAAACTTCCCAAATTATCCTAGTGGACTACCCTTTTTTTTTTTTTGGTCAGTCGTGGGGCCTGAATTCAGCCTGGGCACCATCCCTCAGCTCTTCAGCTCAAGGCTAGCACTCTACCACTTGAGCCACAGTGCCACTTTCAGCCTTTTTTTTTAATAATATTTTTTTTTAATTTTTTTGGGGGGGGGCCTGGGCGCTGTCCAACTCTTCAGCTCAAGGCTGGCGCTCTACAACTTGAGCCATAGCGCCACTTCTGGCTTTTTTCTTTTTGCTTATGTGGTGCTGAGGAATCGAACCCAGGGCCTCATACATGCAAGGCAAGCGCTCTACCACTGAGCCGCCTTCCCAGCCCCATCAATGCTCTTTTGATGGATGAAGCATACCTATCTGGACAGGACATTCCATGGATATGGAGACAGAGAAATGGATGAAACCTGACAAGTTCAGGTCACCAAAATAATTGCAGGAAAACCCACAGAATGAAAAGGGGCCTAGAATAAGGTCCCAGAGAAAGGCAGAAAACCATAGTAGGAAGTGAAAGCAACCATTCCTCTGGGTGAATCAAGAGAGGTCCCCCAAAGAACAGACAAACCCCAAATGCTCATCTTATTTGACTCCAAAGGAAAATGTAACATGCATTCTATTGTTGTTGTTTTTTTTTTCGGTCGTGGGGCTTGAACTCTGGGCTTGGGCGCTGTCCCTCAGCTCTTCAGCTCAAGGCGAGCACTCTACCACTTGAGCTACAGCGCCACTTCTGGTTTTCTGGTGGTTTATTGGAGATAGGAGTCTCACGGTCTCTCCTGCCCGGGCTGGCTTTGAACCGCGATCCTCAGATCTCAGCCTCCTGAGTAGCTAGGATTATAGGCGTGAGCCACCAGCGCCCGGCTTCTATTGTTTTTTTTATGTTTTATGAATGATTACATGCTGATGATCCAAGAGAGGTCTCCCAAAGAGCAAAAAAAACCCAAATACTCATCCCTTGTTTGTCTCCTAAGGAAAATGCAACATCTATCCCATTGATTTTTCTATTTTATGAATGATTAAATGCAATTTGTGACTAAATGACTATATAAAAATTACAGAAATGTTTCTTGTGACTTAAAAGCAGTATCTTAGTAGTGTTCTGAGCACCTGATAGATGGGTTTTCTAATCTGGCAGCATAAAAAACTTGGAAATGGAAAAACTTCTATTGCACAGCTAGGGTAGCTGACTTTTTCAGGAAGGACCAAAAAATGATCTATTATCTAAATCGATTTGATAATTCCCACCATAAATTACTACTTACGTGGTTTCATCAGTTTACCTTTGCTGGATATTATTTCTTAGATATTATTTTGTTAATCTGCCAGGCATAAAGATGTGTATTTCTCTCATAGTATATTTAGCTCATGATTGACTATCACTAAGCACCTAACTCTAATAAACATATGCATAGTCATTCAAACATGATTTTGAGGGGGGATGGATAAGAATTGAACCCAGGGCCTCAAACATGCTAGGCATGGACTGTATTGCTGAGCTACATATAACTTAGCTACAAATATTTTTATATTGCTAAAGTAAATACATATATATATATATATATATATATATACAAAATCTAACCTAGTCCTAATTTGCATAATTAATGATATTTTATTAGTAGACTAAAGTTTTTGGTTGGTGGTTGTTGTTATTGTTGGATTTTACTTGAAAAATGAATACCGTTAGGGCAATGATGTTAAAAATATCTGGACTTCATGAATGTTCTTTTCTAAGGATTGAGTGTTACTACAGCTACAAAAGGAGAAAGAAGATAAGGAAAGAATATGCTGAGAGAGGGGGAGAGTGAGACAAAAGCAAAAAGGAAGAACAGCTGGGTGCTGGTGGCTTATGCCACCAGCTGAGGCTGAGCTCTGAGTGTTGCAGTTCGAAGCCAGCCCAGGAAATAAAGTCCTTGAGACTCTTATCTTCATTTCACCACCAAAAAGCTAGAAGTGGAATTGTGGCTCACGTGGGAGAGTGCTAACCTTGGGCACAAAAAACTCAAGGACAACATCTAGGCCCTTAGTTCATGATCCAGAACTGGCATACAAAAAAGGAAGGACAGAGGAAAGAAACAGACAGAAGGAAAAGCTAAGATTTCCTAGCTAGATTTCCTAGTTGTAAAAGCTCCGCTCATGATCCTCCAGCTCAGTGGACAGGAGTTTGGGGAATGGTACTCATTGTGGACAATGCCCAGTCCAGAACATCAAGATCATAGTTTAAGAGATGCGCCAACATAAAAGCACAGCATAGACCTGAAAACTGGAAAGGAAACGTCCCATCACTGGAGAGAAACTAAGATATAAATAACACACTAGCTGCTTCTAGATTTCTAGGGTCTGAATGCTAATTAAGGTTCTGGATAAATGGCCTCAGACATACCTTAAACAAATTTTCTGAGCTTCGACTGCTTTAACTGTAACACTAATAAATTGGTAATTAATAACACTGATGGCACAAAACTGTTAGAAGGATTGAAAACAGGTGTGCTATGCACAGCAAATTCTCAATGAACATAATCATACAGCACCATCATATGAGCACAATCACATACAACATAACCATATAAGAAAGGGCTTATAAGAGGCCCTTTGAGGAATTTAGCATAAAAATATTAATGAAGACAATGTTAATATATAATTCATTTCTGATAAAGACCATTGAGTACTTTCTCATAGCCATGATGTTAATATTCAACCTATGGACGCATCAATAGGAAGGCAACATAATGAATTTTGTCTTGAGTTTATCAGAGATGGATCCATCCATGCCTATGAGTTTTTAAAGAGAGTGTGGCAGGATCACGCTTTACTTTGGAAGGATGGGTCTGGAAGGAGGACAGATGAAGCAGATTGGAGGTTGGACATCATGTAAATCCAGAAGAAAGCTTGCCCCTAAAACAAGGCACAGAAAACATGGGAGGGAAATCAACAGACTTTGGGGACTTGGGAAAATGCAGAAGAAGAATGAATGATGACTCTGCTTTGAGCCTGAACACTTGAGAATCACTTGCCATGAACGTAGTTAGGGACACAGCGGGTGGGGGGAGGAGGGGACAGCAGGAGGAAGAACTGTTTTTCTTCTTCAACATTGTATGTGCATAGGTTTCTATGTATGTGTGAATATGCAACTGTGTAGCTGTCATTTTGAATCCCAGAGGAAAAATCAGAATCAGACAAAAAGATTTAAGTCACAATGATGGGAAATAATTGAAGCAGTGGGTGTAACTGAGATTGTCAAGTCAGAACACAGAAAGAAATGAGAAGGCTTCTAAGACTTAAGAATTCCTCTCCTCAGAATGTGCTCAGTGGGAATCTAGACAGATGTGTTTACCAAAAGGCAGGTATTGAGTGTTTAAGCATCACTAGCTGCAAATGATCAATAGTAGAAGACTTTTTAAGTGTCCTATAATAGATGGGATCAATAAGATTCAGCAATATGTATTTTGAAAAAAAATCCCTACAATCGCATGTGCCAACATGAATGAATTTATCACATTGCAGACAAGAAAAAGCCAAAAGCCAAGAACAGCCTGTATGATTCTGTGATGTTAAATGCCTTAAGGGCAAGGTGCTGGTGGTGTATGTCTATGATCCTAGCTATTCAGGAGGTTAAGATCTGAAGATCAAAGTTCAACTAACCACCAAAAAGCAAGAAGTGGAGATGTGGATCAAGTGTTAGAGTGTTAGCCCTGAGCAAAAATGTTCAGGGACACTGCCTAGACCCTGAGTTACAGGGGAAAGAAAATGCCTTACTAGTAAATACTATAAAGAGAAGAGTAGAGGCTTAAAAATATTCTAAGAAGCAATTTAAAAGATGCTTTTGCTGTGAGTTAACTAAAAGTCCCCCAACTCTCTATCTGTGCCTTTGAACTGAGTTATTCTCTGTTAAAGTCACTTTACAACCACTTTGAGCTCCAGAAAAGACAGGATAATCATCTTTATGAGGAAAAGCAAACTGTCTTTCAAACAAGCAATGCCATGTTATCATTTTAATGAAAATATCCAAAAGCTCATGAGTCCACCTCGGTCCTGTCCTGTTCCAGTAATAAAGTTATCACTTCTCCAGAACTCTTTCAAGGAAAAAGACTGAGATAAATAATGGCCAAACAGACCACACATGTGTGACATGAGACTGCTTTAATTATGCACAGCTTTCTCATTGCCTGCCCCCAATTCTCCCTGAACCTGGGGCCAATGTCTATGCCTCTGAAGATGACTGAAAGCGTACTGACATGGATGCCATTTAATAAATTTTTCTCCATCCTTCACTATGTGTCTTTATTTTGTATACTGGGATGTGTGGCTAAGTCTACCATGGAACTCCTGGAGTTTATGCCTAAAAACCTTCAGGCATGGTGCATCACGCCTGTAATCATAGCTACTCAGGAGAGATCTGAGGATTGAAGTTTGAAGCCAGTTTGGACAGGAAAGTTCAGGAGATTCTAATCTCCAATTTAACTACCAAAACAAACAAAAAAAATGCCAGAAGTGGAGCTATAGCTCAAGTATAGAGCACTAACCTTGAACAAAGAAGCTTAGGGACAGTACTCAGGTCCCTATATCAAAGTAAAAAAAGATACACACACACACAAAAAAAAAAAAAAAGAAAGAAAGGAGAGAGACTGATCTGATGTAAAAATAATTTCTGCATCACCATTACAACTTTCTCCTTAAAATTATTGTATTTCCAATATGCTGGGTTTGAGTCAATAATCAGAAATTTAGATCTTCATAAACTCATGTAGTGTAATAACTTTCAGCTCTTAAATAAGCAATGAATTTTCATTAGCTACTAAAAGAGCTATTCATAAACATTTGAATACTTTTTTAAGCTTATTAGAGGCTTGTTTGCTTTTATTTTTGTGGTACTAGGGTTTTAAACTCAAAGCCTAATGCTTGCTAGGCAAGTGCTCTGTTACTTGAGCCACACTCCCAACCCTTTGTGCCTTCCTATTTTTCAGATAGGGTCTTCTACGTTTGCCTGGCCTGGCCTCCAACCTCCAGTCTCTAGCTTTACAAGTACCTAGAATTAGAAGTATACACCATAGTTTATAGTTTGGCTGCCCTTACAGCTTTTATTGTAATTGAAGTGAATGCTTTTTATATTTGGGCTCTCATGTTTAGTTTTAATTAAATCATCAAAGCTTCGGTTTTTGTTTTTCCCTCTATGAAGTTCGAAAGAGCACAGAGTAGCCCCTTTTCAACTGCAAGAATCTTAGGCCAGAATCTTCTCTCCCTCTCAGACCAAAAATCAGTCTCCTTTAATTGCTACTTGCTTGTGTTGCATATAAGATTTCAAGAAGTGATTGATTGTTCCTCATTGGTGTAGATGTTGCATAACACATTCTTCCCAAAAGTGGTCAGGGAGAACTTTCACGTTGACTGATAGTATCCTCTACCAACCATGGCTTTGGTGATTTCTCTTATGTTTGTGGTTGTTCGTGTGTGTGTGTGTGTGTGTGTGTGTGTGTGTGTGTGTGTGCATAATTGGAGATGAGAGTCTCATGGACTTTTCTGCCCAAGCTGGCTTCAAACCACAATCCTCAGATCCCAGTTCCTAGATAGATCCCAGTTCCTAGATAGTTGGGATTATAGGCATGAGCCACTGGCACCTGGCCTGAGGTTGTTCTTACTAAAAGATTTTTCTCACTCTGATTTACATGTGTTATATCTACATACACACTCATAGTTACTGACTGCAGTGTAACATGGCAAAACAATCAACAAAATTGAGGCTCCCAAAAATCCTACAGGAAAATAACCTGGCTTCCTTAATGAAAACATCATGGTAGAATGGAGAGGGAAAGAGATGGAAGAAGAATTGGAACTAAAAAGAGATTAAAGAGACAGTGCCAATTGCAGTACAGACCTTATCTAGATTCTATTAAAAACCAATTAATTGCATGGATTTTGTGACACAGTTAAAACTTTAAAAATGGGGGCTGGGAAGGTGGCTCAGTGGTAGAGTGCTTGCCTTGCATGCATAAGGCCCTGGGTTCGATTCCTCAGCCCCACATAAGCAAAAAGAAAAAAGCCAGAAGTGGTGCTGTGGCTCAAGTGGTAGAGTGCTAGCCTTGAGCTGAAGAGCTGAGAGAGACAGTGCCCTGGCCCAGAGTTCAGGCCCCACGACTGGACCAAAAAAAAAAAAAAAAACTTTAAAAATGATTGAGATAATTCTTTTAAATGGACAGTATATTTTATGGTATTTTAAGTGAGACATGGAACTGTGGTAAGGAAAGCTAAATGTAATAGCATAAACCTGTGCTCCCAGCATTAATCAGAAGCTTAAACATAGTGTCATGGCTCAGAGACATGATCAAGCTGGAAGCGAGACCCTATCCTAAAAATAACCAATAGAAATCAGACTATAGTCATGGCTCTGCAATATCACACCAGCTTGAGATCATGAGTTCAAACCCCAGTACTATCCACATGCCCCTCCCCCCCAGCAAAAAAAGGTGTAATTTCTTAGACTGGGAGGAGAACAATTACTTGCATGTATGAAACTCTGAGTTCAATCCCTAGTACCACACACCAAAAACTGTTCGGCAAAAATTGTTCCCTCTGGAAAGCAAGCCAGGTTGGAGGGCTTTCCCTCTTGTGTGCATGGCAGTAATTCCTGTTTACATCACCCAGCTGGATCTCAGAGGTGTGACTGGTCTCTGGCTGCAAGGAAGCGCTGCTCTGCTCCAGATTCTTAATGTGTCAACGTATTTCTCTCGGCTGGGCTGTACCAACTGCTCAAAGAGATACTAAGCCTGTCCGTTCTGTCCCTTCCCTTTCAACACCTGGTCAATAAATGGCGCCTAGTCAAAAAACAAATTATTCTGTTCAAATTTACACATCTTTGAACAGTTCTGTAACTGTGTTGACACAATAGATGTGTAAATATGACTCTGCCTATACTGATTCTTTTTCTTGCTTGTGTGTTGACACTGCATTGAACTTCAACAATTCATTTGGGGGAGTATATGAAACATTCTTCCTTAAGGATGCTGTATTAGAGAGAACAGATGGGATTATGATTCTTCACTGTTCAATAACCTTTCTATCATTGACAGGCCCCAGTGACTGACCTTCCCTAACTGTAATGAGATAGTCCGCTACTCACTGTCTCTTATTTCTTTCAAATACAATTAAATCCTTCTTCAGGGGTCCACTTACTCTCTAGGAAACATAATGCTGCTCTGATTTTTTTCATTTGACAGATGAGCACAATTCCTAAAAATGGCACTTTAAAAAAATGAGCATGGAGTCATCTAAAAGATCAGTAACAGAGATAAAGGCAGGCTTTCTTCCAAACCCCCTGGCTGGGAAAATAGAATGTATAGGAAGGAAATCAAGACAACCCCAGCCATGCATTACACACAAACTTAGACCCCTCCTTATCACACTTTGTGGGAGGTGAAGGCTTCTTAACTTCTCTGCCAGCCCCATTGATCATAGAGGAAGATACTCCATTCTGCTTTCATACTTGCATCTTAAATGAGCTTTTATTGTCTATTCTGTGCACAATACTGTTGAGCAGGCCAAAGAGCTAAATACCAGCTGTTGAGTGAGTTGCTAATCTTCAAGTGAAACAGCTGGACAAATGAGCTACAAGACGGAGGTCAAAGGAAATCTATGTAAGTGCTACATGGGAGCACAGAGCCAAGAGTGGTAAATGAGGGGAAGGTACTGTAGGAGCATCGAGTTCCAAGTGAACTCTGAGACCTGGTACTATTTCAGTGCAGAGACTGAGAGGGAGGGGCATTTCCAGCTGTTGAGGGATTACAGAATATGGGAGGAACATGGATCCACCACCCACTAGATGAGGAAAGGCTTATCACCATGTCCAGCTGCTCTTCTCTAGGAAGTTTACAGAGAGAAAGCAAATTGCACAATTGCTGTTAGAGACCTTGCCAGTAAAAGCCTTGCTTATTAGAACAGATGTGGCCCTTTGCTTTCTTTATACATTCTAACTTTCACTACTAAATACACCCTAGTTTTGTTTTATCCTAGTGGTACTCGGCTTTGAACTCAGAGCCTTACATTTCCTAGGGAAGCCCTTTACCATGTGAGCCCTACCACAGCCCTTTTTGCTTATTTTTCAGATAGGGTCTCACAGGTTTTGTCTGGCCTTGAACAACATCCTCCCAATCTCTGCCTCATCATCTCTGTCTCCAGAGTAGCTGGGAATGATAGGCATAAGCCACAGAGCCCAACCCCTAAATACATCATCTTTCATTCTATGTCACTGGGATGTACAAACATTCTATCTCTCCTACTCCTCTGGTCCAAGAGGAGTTTGTATCCCTTTCCCTTGTAAAGTTCCCTTCCTTCTTATGCTGAAACTCTGGCCTGCTTGTCTGTTGTCTATTCTCCAGGGCATTTGAGAATTTACTAGAGAAATTGTAAACAGGTAAGGTTTGATGGCAGAGAGACAACTTAATTTGCTTGCTGAAGAGACAAACAACAACCTAGGAGAAAGGTTTCTGAACAAAAGAGATTCTCTCAGGCAGCCCTCAATGGAAAAGGAAAGTCCACAATCATCACCACAGCAACAGAGAAAATTTAGAACACCTGGGGAGCAAAACGTAGTCTTGCCAAAGGCATTAACAAAATGAATTCATTTCAAAGAGAATTACATAGCTCCTGAATTTGCAGCATTTGTTTCCATCTGTCTAAGAACTGTGCAAAACAGAGCTAATGAAGTAAAATGACTGATGGTTGCTAAGGTACAGAGCACACCTGGACTAAGAGCAATCTGCTGACAGCCTGAGAGGCACGGCAGGCTCATCAACTCTGACATACTGAAGAGCAATTTCATCACCAGTTCAACCCATGAACATCCCAGCTATATGCCCAGTCCCAGGGATACACAAATACACAATAGCAACACACACACACACACACACACACACACACACACTTATGCACAGTTTTTTGTTTCTTTGAAAGCCAGTGGGAGAACAATCAAATCATCATTCAAGACCAAGTCAGTGTGATGCTGACAAAACATGAGTATTATGGACTGTCAAACAAAGAGAAGTGATTGGCTGGTGGGACTCTGCTGACTATGAGACCAAAGCTTAAGAAGCTACAGAAATAATGGAAATTTAATGTGTTGAGCAGTAGGCAGTATTCACCCGTCATTACGAATAACCCCAGTGTATCTTCAGCAGGTAGGGGTGGAGCTGTGGACTCAGCTGCCCAAGTCCTCACCCACACTGGACAGTGAGCATTCCTGGAATCCTGCCCTTGGAACCTCTTGAGCCCATTTCGACATCTGGCAAATGATCATACTAATGAACTCTTGGTGATGATTAGTCCATACCTCCCAGGGAATCTTACTGGGACATCTCACCCAAGGAACTCTCGGTAACAGGTTATAAATAGGTGTCTGCACTTTTCCTATCTGATCAACAGGAGATATGAAGTCAATAATAGTCTATTTTTTTCTCCATAGACTTTTTGGTATCTTGACCCATTGTTAAAGAGCATTTTCAGTCAGAGTCACAGCTACAGAGCTAGCCCTATTTTGAGGTTTGAAGGATAACTAATTCCAAGTCCCAGAGAAGGTGCAGAGAAAATCATTATGTTTACCTACTCATTGTCATTTCTAGTAGATTCCTTTCACTTCCCCTTGTCCCCAACTATCCTGAACAGTGGGATAGTGCTCCAGCACCAGCTTCTCCTTCCATGGGTAGAGGCAAAAGGGGTGTAAAGCTATCAAAGCACTCAGGAAGGCCCTCTCCCCCAAGTGGAACCCCATTATATTCTGTCCTGGTGTTTTTCTAAGATGAAAACTTCAGCCTTGTATTTTCTTAAATTATTTGCACACATGAACTGCTTTTTCCAGATCTCCCAAGCTGAGTAACAAGGAGGGTTTCATAACTGATACAGAGTAGACCCAAGCAGCTTTGGAACTCTAGCCCTTATTCCTCCAGGTCAAATGCAGTTCATTCTTGGGATTTTTGCCTTAGCTTTGGTCATTTCAGGAAGGCATTGGTGGGTTTATTTTGTTCCTCTCCAATATTTAATCTTGGTTCTCCTTATTTTTTAGTCTGTATCTTCCTCCAAAGGTTTATCATTGTTCTCCCGAGTTTCTGCCATTTACTTAACCATTTCTTACTGGAAATATCCATAGTAGGGTCAAGGTTTTTTTTTAGACATCCAGAAGCTACAGTTGGTTTTTATAATTCAGCCCATGTGTCCCGGTGAATCCTCATCTGAAAGTGCAAAATGCTCTTTGGGAATTAGCTTAAACCAGATGGCCATAAACCAGGTGGCAATTCTCTAAGGCTACATTCTCCCTAGCTCTTTCTACCCTGTGTGATTTATTTATAAGCAAGACAGACAATAAAAAAGAAAAATTCTATCATCTTCAATTCTATTATTAACTAGATGACATTTTTCTTGGAATTTTCATGCTACATTTATTCACTATAACAAGAAGTATTACACAAAAGGATTTCTTAAAACTTCATACCTGTCATCATAAACAAACTAGACTTCTGAAAAGGACCTTGAACGCTAAATAGCAAAGAAATTTTCTGCCAGTTATTTGTATTCTGTGGCTCTGTATAACAGCTACCTATTTTACTTCTCTTGTAAATGAAAATTAAGTTAATACAGTGGATGTTTTCTACCCCTGAAGCCACTATTTGCCTCATCCTGCTGAACTCCTACCACAACCCCCTATAATGTATGCACTGGTCTTTCTACCAGTAAGACTACCTTGGTTATTGATAGACTCAGAAGATGACCCTAGAAATAGGACCCTCTACTGAACTTATAAAACAATAAAGCTATATCCAGGAAAGTAACAACAGCTTAATGGTTAGCAGCCCTAAAAAATGGTTTATATAGTCCTCATTAGCACAAAAATAATACATGTTAACAATGAGCTATTAATTATCAAATGGAGATACCAAAATCAACTCCTTAGCTGGGGCGCTGGCCCTAAACATTTTTGTTCAAGGCTAATGCTTTACCACTTCACAACTCTATTTCTGGCTTTTTGGTAATTTATTGGAGATGAGAATATAATTCATGGACTTTCCTGACCAGTTTGGCTTTGAACTGCCTTGCTCAGATCTCAGCCTCCTAAGTAGCTAGGATTACAGATATGAGCCATCCAGTGCACAAGCCAAGCTTAATTCTAAGATTTTTCCTATACAATTATCATACATATACACATGAATACATATAAGGGCAAAACTGCAATAATTCTATTAATAACCTATTAATTATAATCACCGCTAATTGCTATCTTACTGCTGGAGAAGTACAAATAAGATGTTCTTAATTTGCTACTGAATCAAAAGGGTAAAGTCTGTATTCAAATATCTACCAAAAAAACAAACTTAAAACTAAGGGCTGAGAGTGGGATTATATGCAGGTATACTCAGGAGGTGGAGCTAAGAGGGCTACAAGATTCAAAGCTAATTGGGGGCAAACATTACAGCAACTCTATTTCAAAAACAAGTCAGGGCAAGTCTTCTGTTTTGAGAACAGACGGGGAAGAAGCAATATTCTGAAGAAAGAGAGGAACAGTATCAGAGATGAGGAAAGAGTGACAGGACAGCTGAAAACTCCAGAGAAACAGAAAGGCAAACAAGAAAAAGGAAACCGTCCAAGCCCCATCTCTGCCTTGCTAGGAGGGAGAGATGAAGAGGATGACACAATCAAGAGGTAAGACAGCTGGGCGCTGGTTGCTCAAACCTGTAATTTTAGCTACTCAGAAGGCTGAGGTCTGAGGATCACAGTTCAAAGCCAGCCAAGGCAGGAATTTCCATGTGACTCTTATCTCTAATTAACCACCAGAAAATGAGAAGTGCCGCCGTGGCTCAAGTGATAAAGCACTTGCCTTGATCTGAAGAGCTGAGGGACAATGCCCAGGCCTGGAGTTCAAATCCCAAGACCGACAAAAAAAAAAGGTAAGCCAGATGGCCCTTAGAAACAGACCAGAACCTCTAGCTGCGGCACATCCCCATACTTACCACAAAGCTACACCCTTGTGGGAATTGGTATGGCTGTGATGACTCCAGTGCAAATGGCTAACCTTGGTGAAAAAAAGAAATTTGTCTTTCCCCTTATTCCAGACAATTACAACAAAGTACCATCTTAAGAACAGCCTTATTGATGCTCTGGGGCACTGAAAACAAGAAATGAACAAGGCTCATAGAGAAAGTCTTGGAACATCTTGCCACAGAGTGTGTATGGAAGACCGCCACAAGATGAAGCCAGAGAGAGGATCTGTCACAGTCTTACAATAAGCTTAAACAGCGGGGAGCTGAGAATGTGAAGGCCCAGTGGTCAGACCATTTCCCACCCCACCATTTTCCACAGCCCTCTCCAGCTCCCACAAGCTACGAGTCAGCATCAGATGAAGTATAACTGTAAAGGACTAGAGATTGATTCATACATGATCCTGGCTGTACATCATTCTTGTTTCTAAGAAGCTTTGAAAACCATTGAGCCTGAGTCCTCATCCAAGAGAGCCTTGTTCTAGGGTATGTGGCAGACATCAGGCATTATAGGTGATCAGGTGATTCAAATTTTCACAAAGACTGAGAACTACTGATTTGGAAATGGACTTAAAGATGTGCACTCAGCCCACAGCCACACAACAGAACCAGAAACAAAGCTTGCACTGCTTACCTCAGCATTTGGATCCATTATTGTGTGCCTTAGAAATTCCATCAACAAACACTCATTTCACATTAATGGCACTAAATTGCTCTTCTCACAAAGACTGGTGTCAGCAGTATCTGTTTCGTGGGCAGAATGCTGACAGGAAAGGAGCTGGCACCTACTTGGCAGTTATTAAGTATCTTTTTATTTTGGGGACAATTTAATGGGAGCATTTGTATCTATTATGTAACCTGTTTCTAAAAGTTTCTTGAAATTGATTGGGTAGATGATTGCTTTTCCTTTTCCCTTATCAGATTATTAAAAAGAGAAGGATTATCACAAATTTTTAGCAACACATAAATTTGGGGGAAGAAAATTAGTTTCCTATGTCATTAGTGTACCATTTTCAACACATAAAAACTTTGTGAATAATTAAATAACATGATATGAGGGAGAAGGTTTGGCTGGGAGGCAAAGATTTAAAAGTAATAACTAGCTAGCTTTCTGCCACTGGAGCTGGGCAGGGGTGCAGGATGGGTTATATTGATGGCCCTGGGAAGTCTCACCTGGATGGCTTTCTCTCTCTTGTTGGAGTGAACAATAAAGCCCTGATCCCCAGCATGCTTACAATCCTACCCATGAAAATAGCAAAATTTGCCGGCCACAAGTAGCTCACGCCTATAATCCTAGCTACTCAGGAGGCTGAGATCTGAGGATCACGGTTCAAAGCCAGCCCAGGCAGGAAAGTCTATGAGACTTTTATCTCCAACAAACCATCAGAGAATTGGAAGTGGTGCTGTGGCTCAAGTGGTAGAGTACTAGTCTTGAACGGAAGAACTGAGGGACAGCGTCCAGACCCAGAGTTCAAGCCAAATGACCAACAAAAAAGGAAAGAAAGAAAGAGAGAGAGAGAGAGAGAGAGAGAGAGAGAGAGAGAGAGAGAGAGAGAGAGAGAGAGAAGGGGGGAGGGAGGGAGGGAGGGAGGAAAGGAAGGAAGGAAGGAAGGAAGGAAGGAAGGAAGGAAGGAAGGAAGGAAGGAAGGAAGGAAGGAAGGAAGGAAGGAAATAGCAAAATTTTGTTAGTAGGTTGCACTCTAAAAATATAATTCCTAGGCCAGGTGCCTGTGGCTTACACTTGTAATCCTAGCTACTCAGGTGGCTGAGGTATGAAGATCAAGTTTGGAGACCAGCACTAGCAGGAAGGTCTTACACTCATATCTCCAATTAACCACCAAAAAAAACCCCAAACAGGCTAGAGCTGTGGCTCAAGTGGTAGAGTGCCAAGTTTGAGTGAAAAAGCTAAGGGACAAACCCCAGGTCCTACGTACTGGCACACATGTGCCACACAAACCCCTCCCCCACATACACACATACTCATACACACACACACTTAAAATAAAGTTCCATTATTCATGGGCCAGCCTCTTGCTGTGGCCTGTTTCTCAATTTTTCTGCAGTCAGCATGCATGTTGTTCTTGCTTGTTCACCCAGGTGTTTTAAACTATACATAGAAAGAAATCACACATGTCCTCAATGAAAGTTCAAATCTACATATGCTATTTGACAATAAATATCTCCAATAAGGGCATATATTGTCTCTTCTTTGTGTAGAAGATTATTTTAGCTAGATACTCAATGGGGGTCAGCATCATGCCATGATTTCTAAGTCACATTCCCACTTCGTGACTTAAAATCAATGTGATCTCTTAAATCGCTTTTCTCACAAACCAGAATCAATGCTTTGAGAAGGGCTCATGGGACTTACTGGTAGTGGATTCTATTGGCTGCTGTGTGGGGCAAAGGTTATAAAGTGGGCCAACGGATGAAGCAGGAAAGCAAGTTAGGAGGCAAGCATGTGTGGGTCCAATTGTGAGATGCTGATGTCTGAACAAGGATGGCAACAGGGATGGTGGAAATATATGAATCATGCTAGAAAGATATTAGTAATTATCCAAAGAGATAAATGATGATGGAGAGATATAAACAAGGATGGAAAGATAAAAATCAACTCAAGACTCATTTTGCAGGATTGCCAGAGATTTCAAGAGATTTAGAATCTTAATTCTTGGTGTCCCCAATAGAACAGATAGCAACAAGGGTATGCATCTTGTTTACTACTTAGCATTCAACTTAATAAGTTTCCTCTAGGCCTCTGGAATTAAAAATGAAACAAAGCAAAACAAAACTTGGCATAAGGAAATTTATGCAAGAAATCAAATACAATTCTGAGTTTTTAAGTGCTACTCCATGGAGACATCTCCTTATATTAAAATGACCCGGGAGGCAGTGAGCATTATAGAATGAGTACTGAATCTACAATGCAAGGTACATTCTAACAATTATCCAAGGACAGAGATATGGCTCACACACTCAGAGAAAACCATTCAGGGTCCTAATGCCCACGAAAGGAAGAGAAAAATCTATACATAATTGAGGTTTTAAAAAAACTCTATTCATGCACAGTAAGGAAGCAATAACTATTGGGAGAATTGGAAGACATACCCAAATCACTTTTCTCAGCACTAGTCTTCAGTACCTCTCATGAGTACTTAGGACTAGTACTTACTCATGTCCTGAACATCATCTATGCTTGAAGATGCTCAATTTGCTATACCCATTTGGAAGCACTTCACTCTGTTGTTGGAATATTCCAGTTGTATTTAAAAACATTATTTTTAAGATAATTACAAAGTCTATTTCTAGCTACTTATTCATTACTTCTATTTCTGTTTCCCTAAAACCAATTCTATTTTTCTTCTCCTAAGAATCATCAGACATTGAATAACCACTATCTTGGCCCCCTGACATGTTTTCTGGGTCACATCACAAATCCCTTCACATGGAAGCAGAGTATCTAGTGCTGTAAATATAGTTGCTGTCTAGACACATCTTGACGCAGGAGGGTATAGGCAACCATTGACCAACAAAAGGGTTTGCTGAGGAAAAAAAGGAAGAACTCCATGTCAGTGGGTAACTCCTAATGGAATGTACAGATTGACTAACCATCAAGATGGTACATGCTGGAAATGTGTGATGGGCTAAGATGCAGCCTTGTGCATGCTTTGCTATTAATAGGTCCTAACTGCCTTTCTTATGGTTGACAGATTAAAAACAACAGATCAAAGAACAAGTGGGAGGTTATGAAGCAAAAAACAGTGAGTTGAGACCAGTGCTCTCAAATGTGCCTTGTGCATGAATCACTGTGGTATCTTGTTAAAAAAAAAGATTCTGATTCAGTTGTGGGATGCAGGAATGGGAGACTGTGTCTCATAAACATTCAGGTGAATGAGGTCCTACATGTAGATTCAAGGGCCCCACTCCAAGCAGCAAAGTAGTAGATTATTATCAAGTGACATTTGAACAAAAGCCACATTGTAAAATTTAAAAGAGAGAGGATCAATGGAAGGGCTGGGGTGTGGCTCAGCGGTAGAGTGTTTGTCTACTCATATGTGAAGCTTTGGATTCAATTCTCAGCATAGAAAAAAAAAAAAAAGAAACTAGCTGGGTGTAGTGATCCATACCTGTTATCCCAGCTCTTTGGGGGGCCGAAACAAGAGGCTAGAAAGTGTGTGGCCAGCATGGGCAAAATTAGTGAGCCCCTATATAAAAAAAGCCAAAGTACAAACAAAAGGGCTCAAGGGGTAGAACACTCATTGAACATGTCTGAGGCCTTGGGTCCCATTCCTAGTGCCAGAAACAAACAAAACTAGACACTAACATAAATTAGATATCATTATGCCATGAATCCACAGACTGGACAAAAGGAATGTTTTGAGCATGCAATGAGTCAAACTTTAGCCAACTTAGCAAACTGCTTTCTAAAACTTAAAAAAAACAAGGTCTTCTCAGCCCTACAGTGGCTTCTTTGCAGGTCATAGATCTATAACCATCTGAGAGATAGATTTGCCAGTCCCAAGTCTCTGAAAGCAGCACACAAAATCAGCTGAGAATATGTGCATCTAGCTGTAGAGTGCTCAGTGTTCCCAGGTCACATCCTTGCTGGCATCTTGTCCCAACAAAACATCTGCTGTGAATGTCTGAGCTGACGAACGTCTCCAAGGTATTCAATGAAGGAGGCACTTGGGAAAACATTCATATTTACTCTTCTATCCCCACAATTGGACCTTGCAGCTATCCATAATGAAACTCTCCCAAGTCTATCATGTGTTCATACAAACATGTATTTACCCAGAAAAATAATGGAGAATTTTTTTTCTTTGAAAGAAATGGGAAGACTTAAATAGATAGTCAAAGAAAAGCTATAGGGAAAAAATAATACAAAGACTACATAATATCAATTCTAAGAGTTTTTAGAAGAATGAAGACTACATTAAGTTACACACGTTAACTTAACATTTGGCATGTACAATGAAAAATATGTTGGACAAGCCAACATGTAGTTCAAGTGATAGAGTGCTTGCTTAGCAAATTCAAGTTCTTGAGTTCAAATGCCAATACTGAAAAAAAAAGAAATACTCTCCAGAGTAGAATTAAAACTTGAAGGCAAATTTATGAAGAGGCAAAAAAAAAACCCTGACAGAAGTATTTTGTACAGAAGGTGTGGTCAGAGATCAAAGGTGAGAAAACCACTGCTAAGAAATGGGTACAGAATACTTTTTAGTTGTAATTATAGCAATTTAGATTCTTGGACACCAGCATATATATAAATTTTATAATTACAGAAAAGCTCAGCCAGAGAAAGTGATTTTATTTAGTGTCTTTCAGATATAGTTAGGAGAAAATTATTGATCTTGGTTGAGAAGTAAAAATTGGGGCTAGGTGTGGTGGTTGAAGTCTATAATTTAAGAAAAGGAGTGAAAAAGAAAGAGAATGGTGGGGAAAAAGGAGAGAGGAAAGTCAGGAGAATGAAGAGGAGAGAAAAGGAAGGAAGAAAAGAGGAAAGGGAGAAAGGAAACTGGAAAATAAAATTATATAACATGGTGAAAAAAGTTAAATACACAAATTGCCTTAATAATTACTAGGGCTCTGTAGGTATATGTTAAGGTCTTTAATGAAAATAGCTTCACTCCATAATACTTCATAGGCAGGTATTTGTCTGATATAACTTCAACATCTCTGGATCAAGGTCCAGATTGAGCGGGATGGCTCAATTCATGCAATGCTGCTCTTCAGAGACTGTTGCAGCTGCTAAAAGGCTGGGCTTACCCAGATCTCTGTGATTTTGGTTGCACCAACAACACCAAGTTTACTTTGTAATTACCATGAACTTGGAGCCTGTCGTTGATAAGATGCACTCAGTGAGCTTTCCAGAGGTCTATGCATTTAGTAACATAGGAACCTACATCGATGCCTACTGAGTACCAGAGTAACAGGGTGACAGGAAGCCACACAGCAAGGATGAAGGAGACTGAAGGAGGAACCTGGGATAGGCTAAGCATTTGACACTCCAGTATTTTTAAAAGGCTCACACAGATGAGCAGTGGAACTGGTAAACTACCTGCCAACATCCATGCCCAATTCAATCACCAAAGCAGAATCAAGGCCCAGATACCTTATCTCCATACTTCATTAACTTTAGGAAAATTGTAGCCTGCTCTCCTTCCCATGTTTCACTGCCAAAACTTGTTAAAACAATAAAAACTGTTACAGTAAGCAACTGAGAGATAATAAATACCTCTTCTTAGGCAGTTTAGGTGTTTCGAATGATTGAAAGGCCTATCAGTTTTCAGTGATAAAGGGATCAATCTTTAGAGTTGCCAAGCTTCACTTGAGTATTTCTGCTGTTAAAAATAATTTCTTGCCTGACACCAGTGGCTCACATCTGTAATCCTAGCTACTCAGGAAGCTAAGATCTGAGGATCAAGGTTCAAAGTCAGCCTGGGCAGGAAAGACTGTGAGACTCTTCAATAAACCACTCAGAAAACCGGAATTGGTGCTGGGGCTCAAGTGGTAGAGCGTTTGCCTTGAGCTGAAGAGCTGAGGGACAGCGCCCAGGCCCAGAGTTCAAGCCCCACAACTGACAAAAAAAAATTTTTTTTAATTAAATTTAAAAAAATAAAAATAAAAATTTCTCAGTAGGGCACTGGTTATTTCTGCCTGAAATCCTAACTACTCAGAAGGCTGAGACCTAAGGATTGAAATTCAAAGTCAACCCTGGGAAGAAAAGTCCTGAGACTTGACTATAATTATCCTGTGAGAAGCCAGCAGTGGAGGTGTAGTACAAAGAGTAGAGTGTCAGGCTTGAAGAGAAAAAGCTAAGGGAGAGTACTCTGGCCCAGATTTGAAGCACGAGGACTAGCACATATGTACATGCATGAACACACACACGTGCACGCGTGCACACAAACACACACACAAATTTGTTAAACTTGGTATTACTGGTGTCTGTGGCTCATGTCTGTAATCCGAGCTACTCAGAGGCAGATATTGGAGGGATCGTGGTTCCAGACCAGCTGGGCAAAAGATTCTCAGGACACTATTCTCAATAAACAAAGCTGGGCATGGTGACATTGCCTGTCTTCCCAATTACAGTAGGAAGTATAAATACGAGGATCAAGTTCCAGGCCAATTGGAACAAAAAGCAAGATCCAATCTTAAAAATAACCAGAGCAGAAAAGTCTAGGGGTATGGCTCAAGTGGCAGAGAATCTGCCTACCAAGCATAAAGTCCTAAACAGCCTAGAAGAACCAAAAAAAACAAAAGTCAAGTCACTTCTCTGGCAAGATCATGTAGCATCTTTAGAAGGATTCACAATACATTATTTTTAAGTTATTTTTTAATCTAGACCAAATGTTAGGCTTTAAATAGTGTTCAACTGATGGGAAAAGGTCTTAAACTTGTCCAAGAAAAATTTCAGATATTTCATCTTCTCAAGAAAGTCATTCTAAGTCCTAAAGTCCTAGTCCTGCATCTGTGCACCGAACTCTCTCCTGCTTCTAAGGATCTGCTATCACAGAGACAGAATTCTCCAATAATGTTCTTATTTAATGTGTCAGGATTGTTAAAAGTTCTAAATTTTTCTGATCCAACTTTCCAACTCTGCTTGTCAGAATGACTACCCGAAGCATTTGTTGTGTTTTCTCATAACTAATGAGTGAGTTTCAGCCTTTTTCTCATCCCCACCCCCTGCACTTTTTGGCCTCTGGGTCTCAGAGGAACATTCTTTGGCCTGAATGCAAAACTTTGCTTCTCCTTACTCACTAGCTGCTCTTTTGACAGATGATTCCAGCAACTTCATTTTTTATTGCATCATGAACATATATTAAGTGTTCAGAAAGCAATAGCTTTCTAAAGCTGAAAGCACATGTTTGGAGCAGGATCTATATTCCAGATTTCACTGTTGTACCTCTGGAGAATTTTTGGGAGTTCAATTTCACGAGCATTGAATAAACACTCAAGAAAACACTAGACCAGTGTTTTAGATAGAGTCAGGAGGACTTTGGTCAAAGCCAGTAATACATTTTTTTTTTTTTACAAGGGAACATACCCCAGATAAAAGACTTACTTATTTCTTCCTTCTGTCCAATTAACACAAAAAAATACCCACATGCCTCCAAATGTGGAAATCTAGTGGCAGTTACACCCCACAAGTGAAGAATTCAACAAACCCTTAGCAGCCATTAAGCAATTGGGTAGTAATGTTTTATGACACTGAAAGGGGAACTCAGGCCTTGAAAACTGGTGAATGTTGCTTAGAAAGAAAACAGCAAATTGTTATATTGCTTGTTCTTTTGTTTGTTTGTTTTTGTTTTATCAGCTTAGGGCATTATTTCCCAGTCAAGCTGCTAAGAAGGAATGTGGTTATTAGTTCAGAAAGTAGATTTTAGTTTGCATTCTTGTAATCTAACCCATCAAATATGCAAAACTCCAAAAACACAGACTTAAAAGACCAAAGACAAGTCACTCCTACTTTCAAGTAACTGCCACCTAGGAATATAGGTGAACTTTTAGTTTGATCAAGGCTCAAGAGCATTGCCATGGCCACAGTAAGCACTTGGAGTCTAGCTGCATTTATGGAAATATTGCTGGGTTGTATTAAAGTCACCTTGGCTTTCCTTTACTTTCAGTGTCTTCCTGTCTTCTTTTTTTGCATTCATTTTCTATCTCCATTCTTCTTTCCCTTCCTTTCTCACTCCTGCCCTCTCTCTCATTCACTCAAGCATTTAACTATTACTTAGCACATCCCAGAGTACTGGTACTAAGGTGAGCAAGCTCTAGTCTCTCTGCTGAAACACAGTAGAATTAGAGGAGAATTTTAATTTTAAATCAATAATGGGCCACATCACAAAAGAGGATGGCTCAGAGAACAAGACTAGCCCCTTCTGCAGCAACAGGACAAAAAAAAGGGTGGGGCAGTAGGTGGGCAGGAGCCTATGTCCCACATTTCAGCTGGATTCACTCAGTGGAGAAGAGGAAGGAACTTTAATCAGAGGAAATCACACAAGGGCAGAAGTTCAGAATGGCTGGAACCCTGGTCAGATGAGTGAAGGGACAGTCAGGCTGCAAAGTGCAAACACTGGGTTTTGGAATGCAGACTGGGTCTCCTCTGCTGGGAAATACCCCTCCAGATCATTGTATGGGCTCCTTCTGTGGTCAGGTCCCTCTCCAACACCATCACATCTTGTTCTTGCCATCTTATCTGCAATCTCTTTCCATCTGCCTCAGGACCCCATGTCCGTGATGCTTTATTTCTTCTTTGCAGCACTTATTCCAATTGGGGGGGGGGCAGAAGTGGGGTGTCACTAGTAGCTATCTCTCTGTTACTTCTTGCCTGGTACTTTTCTTAAGACACATTGCAGGACCAAAAAACAAAAAAAAAATCAAACAGTCTAATATATAAAAACCAAGGTTACATGCTACATTTTTCTCTTCCTGTGGGAATCTGTATTTAATACATCCAAGTTGCCACTCCATCAAAACAGTAACAGGTGCTTTATTGTTTTCCCCTGTTACTACTGGAATTCTCTACTTTGTCTTACTGTGAAATTCTATGAATTTAGTATTAGGCAGTGACATGTGGTATTGATAAAACCATCTCAGAAAGGGGCTAGAAGGGATGAAGGCATGGCTCAGTTGGTAGAGCCAATGAGCAAAAGCACTAGATAATCGGTTTGAGTCCCAGTCTTGGACAGAAAGAAAGAAAGAAAG
Organism: Dipodomys spectabilis; assembly: GCF_019054845.1. Classification (NCBI taxonomy): domain Eukaryota; kingdom Metazoa; phylum Chordata; class Mammalia; order Rodentia; family Heteromyidae; genus Dipodomys; species Dipodomys spectabilis. The sequence goes on from NW_024870678.1 coordinate 23,132,568, forward strand.
AAAGAAAGAAAGAAAGAAAGAAAGAAAGAAAGGAAGGAAGGAAGGAAGGAAGGAAGGAAGGAAGGAAGGAAGGAAGGAAGGAAGGAAGGAAGGAAGGAAGGAAGGAAGGAAGGAAAGGAAGGAAGGAAGCAAGGAAGGAAGGAAGGAAGGAAGGAAGGAAGGAAGGAAAGGAAGGAAGGAAGGAAGGAAGGAAGGAAGGAAGGAAGGAAGGAAAGGAAGGAAGGAAGGAAGGAAGGAAGGAAGGAAGGAAAGGAAGGAAGGAAGGAAGGAAGGAAGGAAGGAAGGAAGGAAGGAAGGAAGGAAGGAAGGGAGAAGGAAGGAAAGAAAAAAAGAAAAAGAAGGAAAGAAGAAAGAAAAGGAAGGAAGGAGGAAGGAAGGAAGAAAAGAAAGAGAAGGAAGGAAGGAAGGAAAAAGAAGGAAAGAAGAAAAAAAGAAGGAAGGAGGAAGGAAGGAAGGAAGGAAGGAAGGAAGGAAGGAAGGAAGGAAGGAAGGAAGGAAGGAAGGAAGGAAGGAAGGAAGGAAGGAAAAGAAATGCAATGGGGGACTGGGAAGGTGGCTCAGTGGTAGAGTGCTTGCCTTGCATGCCTGAGGCCCTGGGTTCGATTCCTCAGCACCACATAAGCAAAAAGAAAAAAGCCGGAAGTGGCGCTGTGGCTCAAGTGGTGGAGCGCTACCCTTGAGCTGAAGAGTTGAGGGACAGCGCCCAGGCCCAGAGTTCAGGCCCCACGACCGGACCCCAAAAAAAAAAACACACAAGAAATGCAATGGGCTAGAGACATAGCTCAGTGATCACCACTTGCCCAGTAGATAAGAGGCCCCAGGGTTTGACTCTCAGCAGTCACAAAACTCCAAAACATCTACAACAGTAAGGACAGAAATAGATCTTTCCAAATAACAGAAAAGGAAAACTTGTGGCATCAAGAAAGTCTGCACAGATAGGAATATTTGTCCCTGAATCTAAAAGGATTACAAACACATTATTAAACAATGATGTTTAATAATAATTATGGAAATGTACTAAAGCACTCATTCTCATGGAGGTTGGGACAGACAGTATGGCTAAATTAGAATGCCCTGATTTTCTTTGAATATCTATCTTCCCCAACAGACTATAATCTTCTTTAGTTGCTAAAACCACTTTAAAAGGTGGCTAGAGGGGTTGGAGGCATGGCTTAATTGGTACCCATATTGTACCTTTTTTTATCCTAAGAAGAAAAATGAGTCTTGACAATATCCTGTTGTTATGATGTTGTTTTGTCGGTTGTGGGGCCTGAACTCTTGGGCCTGAGCGCTGTCCTTCAGCTCTCTACCACTTGAGCCAGAGTGCCACTTGCAGCTTTTTCTACTTATGTGGTGCTGAGGAATTGAACCCATGGCCTCATGCTTGCGATGCAAGAACTCTACCACTGAGCAACCTTCCCAGGCCCTGATAGTCTCCTGTTTAAGAATAGGAACCAAAGGCTACATTGTTGGTTGTTTTGAGTATCCACTAATGCATTAGAGGATAGTTTCTATTAGGTGCTGATGTACACTCTACTTTGGATCCTGAATGCCCCTCCTGTGTGTAAAAAACTTGGTCCTCACTATTAGGAGGCAGTGGAACCCTCAAGAGGTAGAGCTTACTGAGAGATCACTAGGTAATAGCAGTGTATCCTTAAAGGACATTGCAGGACTCTGGTCTTCTCTTTTGCTTTATATTTTCCTTCCTGATCATGAGGTGAGTGGTTTTGCTTTACTACATGCTCCTACCATGATACACCTTCATCACTGGCTCCAAATAAGCAGGACCAATCATAGACTGGAAATTCCAAAACTGTGAGCCACAATAAGCCTTTTTCCTTAATAAATTAATTACCCAAGGCATTTTATTATTGTGACTATGAGCTAACATATAGGACAAAAGAGTACCCCAAGAGTATGGTAAGAGAAAGCAAGAGCACGAGAGGGAGTCGTCCTGATTAAAATATATGGTAAACCCTTGGAACAAGTAGTACACACTAAAAAAAAAAAAAAAGAAAGAATGACAAGAATTAGGTGAGTAACAGGAGTCAAAAATGGAAATTACATTTCTAACAAGTTTAGCACCATCCCAAAGAGACTGATAGTCCACTGCATGTGGATAAAGTCTCTCTTTCCTTTAGCTGATTGTTGGGAAGTTTTACTCCAGGAATCTTTCTTTCAAGTGATTAAAACTAATGTGCATGGAAGCTTTGTCTTCAGGACCTTTCCAGACATTGACTTCCAAGGTCTCTAGAGTCTTCCATTGCATCCATGTTAGGATCTGAGAAAAACCCAGGTCTCCAGGCTGCAGCTGATATTGGTAGGAAGGCTTCTGGCTTGCTTTGTTCTCAAATATTCAAGCCATGCATGGCAGGGAATGAGATTCTGGATGGGTTGGGCCTGGCTCACCAGTTTTTTGCTGAGACCTGGAGGCAGAATGCTGTTGAATAACTCACAGATGGTTTGCCTTGCCTGATTTTCTGACTACATACCTACCACTGAGACTTCTTAAGAAAGCATGTTCCAGAGCAAAGCCATGGTATTCCTTAGCAACAGCCAAATAGAACTGCAACAACTTCTCAATTTCAACACAACTTACAGGAAGAAAGAAGAGACAGGGCTGGGTCTTTGGAGAAATAAGGTCAAAGGAGCTGTTTCAGTCTTGGAAAGCAAGATTTGATATGAAAATCATCTGTCTAGTCAGCACTACATAGCTGTGATACTATTTATATATTAACTTTTCTCAAGATACTCTTATGCTACTAAGTTTAGAGTCATTAATATTTTCTACTAGAAATATTAGAAGTTCAGTGGATATGTTTATCAGATAATTCATTTTATAGATCTTAGAGATTCATTTTAGTACTTTTTAATATCTAAATTTATTATTTTATTTTAATGCTGTTACTGGGGCTTGAACTCAGGGCCTTGTGTTCTCACTTAGTTTTTTGGTGCTCTACCATTTCAGCCACATCTCCACTTCTGGCTTTTTGCTAATAGGAGATAAGAGTCTCATGGACTTTTCTAGTCTGGTTTTGAACTACAATTCTCAGATCACAGCCTCCTAAGTAGCTAGAATTACAGGCATGAGGGCCTGAATGCATTTTAGATAAGAAACAGGAACATAAAAAAAGTGAAACCAAAGGAAGGATTGGTGACTCTCGAGTAATCCTAGCAGAAGGAAGAGATCAGCCGGCACCGGGTGGCTCACACCTGTAATCCTAGCTACTCAGGAGGCTGAGATCTGAGGATTGAGGTTCAAAGCCAGCCCGGGCAGGAAAGTCCGTGAGACTCTTATCTCCAATAAACCACTAGAAAACTGGAAGTGGTGCTGTGGCTCAAGGAGTAGAACGCTCGCCTTGAGCTGAAAGCTGAGGGACAGCGCCCAGGCCCAGAGTTCAAGCCCCACGACCGACCACAAAAAAGGAAGAGATCTGAGGATCACAGTTTGAAGCTAACCCTGGCAGGAAAGCCCATGAGACTCTTATCTCCAATTAGCTACCCCCAAAAATCCAAATATGGAGCTGTGGCTCAAGTAGTAGAATACTACCCTCGATCAAAAAAATCGCAGGGACAGTGCCCAGGTCCTGAGTTCAAGCCCAAGGGCTCGCTCACTCACACACACACACACACACACACACACACACACACACAATTTAATCTGATAAGGTAGAAATGAGAGTGTTATATAAAAGTATTAGAACTAAAGAAACAGAGTTTCTCTGTGATTGAAGACTATTTTAATAGCAACGCCCAATGTAAGACTTTTGTTAAAATAGCTTGAGTACATTAGGTTCCTTAATAATTTAGGAACAAATACTATTTTGATTTTATTTTCACTTAAATATACTGCATTTTAGTGTCATTATATCATACTAAAATATCAAATTAAATAATTTTCATATGTTCCAAAGAAAGCATCTTTGCTCCTGCATAGTTTTCCCTTATATAATATTTTAGAGCATACAAAAGAAGTCATTACATAACAAAATCCTGCAATTTTCAGTCATTTTTATTTTTGACTAATTTTTGTTCTCTATACTATCCTCATCTTTTTGTAAAGTCTCAAAACTGTATATGATGGAAACTTAACCAAAATAAAAAGTCTCTGGGCTTACACTGCATTAATTAATAACTCCCAACTAATAATGATATTTTTCTGTTTCCCATTTTTGACCCCACCCTCTCAACAACTTTTAGCTGACATGGCAAGTCATTTCTACACATTGGATAGTCAACAGAGCCTTCGGTAAAAACATCCTTACCTCCTCCCTTATCTGTGCAATAGAAAATGAATAAAACAAAGAGGAGCAGGAAACAATTGGTAAAGTCAAAAGTTAAGGTTTGGTTTAATAATCAATTACTAGATTCAAGTGTATTTTGCCTTGATTAAAACTGGTAACTCCTCCAAAGAAACAGAAATGCATTTTCAGTTTCTGTACATCATACATTTGCAGTAGGAGTCATGTTTCTGTCTCTGTTTCTTTGTGCCAAAACTTTATTAAATATGGACTTTTAAAGTAAATTGTTAACCAAACATGTTGGTGCATGCCTGTAATCCCAGCACTTAAGAGATGGGGCCAAGAGTTTGAGGCCAGCCTGGGTTTCATAATAAGATCTTGTCTGTAAAAGAAACAAAAACAACAAAAAGCAAAACAGGAATGGAAATTGTTGTTCTGTGTGTAATCCTACATACCCAACTCACTCAATAAATATTTATTGAATAAATGTACCAGGCATTAGGCTGAACAATAGGGTCAAAGGTGAGTGAAAATTGATTTATGAGCATGCCACATTTCCCCAGTGAATAACAAGTAGGGATTAATAATAAAAACTCACAGTATAACTTAAGAATAACATCATCCTCAGAAAATATTTAAGGAAAAAGGTTTCCTAAAATTACCTCTATTTAAAAAGATGAATGAATAGTGAGAGGAATGATGGGGGAATGCAATCATAATATTCAGTATACATATGTGAAGATGGAACCATTAATTGAGGGAATGGGAGAGATGGGGAAAATGGAGAAGAATGATGAAGGAGGTGACATTGACCAAGATATATTGTCCTCACACGCTGACATGTTGAATAGAAATCCCTTTGTACAACTATTTAAAGGTAATAAATAAAATAAAATGAATGGTATAAAAATAAATTAGAATATTGGAGAGTAAAAAACTATCTAAGCATAAATGATCCCCTATTTCCAAAGAAAAGGTTCTATCTCAAAATACTATTATCATGGGGGGGGGACTCTAAGAGAGAAATAAAAATAAGCTAAAATAACGCTTTTTACATGTAAAAGTTACTGAGGCAAGAAATGAAATTTTAAAGTCGTTGTCTCATTTGTCAGTAAAAGATCTAGAAATATCAAGCAAATACAATAGGCCTGGAGAGAGGGCTGTGATCATTGCTTAAATTTAAATTTTCTTCCTATAGACACAGGATAGCAGACAAAGGCACACAGGAGTATCCAGTTAGCCCACCATTCTCTGTCTTTCTATGAAGGGGGAACATAATATTGTTTTACTTATCTAAGTAGGAGTTCCATTGCAAAAAGGAGCTATGAACAAACATACACTATCACACTCAAGCAATAATGCAGAATTGTCATTGGCCTACAGTTTTGTTTCTTCCCCAAGCAATAATGGACTTTAACATGGATAAGACTAGTAAATCCCATGCTAAATTTCAAAGTGCTGTCATTTTGAATATTTAATAAGTTCCCTTTTTAGACAACTAGAACAAAAGGCAATAGATTTCCGGACTTAAACTCTTTCCTGAGGTGGTTGTTTCTTTTACAAAAGGACTAAATCATTATCTCATATCTGCTCAATGAATTTAATTAGTGGCACTATTTAATATATTTATTCAATATATTACATAAGCCCTCATAAATGAGAGTAGTTAATGTCCTCATGAAGGAGACGCCAGTCCCTGACTCTGTAGTTCCAGGCTGTGAGGAACTGGTCCTCATCAGACCCCCAATTTGCTAGCATCTTGATCTTGGGTTTCCTAGCTTGGTGACAGATGCCGAGAAAATGCTTTTCTGCTGGTTATAAGCCATCCAGTGTATGGTAGTTTTATTACACTAGCTTGAGCAGACTAGGAGGAATACTAGTATCACATACTGAATGGGAACATAGATGTCACAATAAAGAAAATAGAGCCTAACCTAAAAACAAAAATTTCAGGATGAGAAGACAGTTTTACAACTCTGTGGACTTATGCTGAGGACATGGTGGCCAGTTGGGCAGCTGTGCCAGGAAAAAGAAGTACATTGTCCTGCCCAGACAAGGAAAGGCCAGGAGATGACAGAAGTGGAGGCCAGACAGGAAGGCACAAGGTGTTCAAAAGAATCCTCCCTTCTCACTCACATCCCAGATCATTGGTTCCAGCAACTACCAGCACAGCACAACTATAGAACTTGAAAGAGGGTAACGAGAAAATAAAATTGTAGAAGGTCAGTGATGGGCAGGAATTGAGAGAGCCCAGAAACAGAGAGTGTTTGGGGGAGAGGCAGGCATCTCCAAGGTGAGTGCCAATCCAGAAGAGGCTGATGTCAAAACTCTATGTGCTGTGCCAACAACTATTGTTCCGTGCTGAGCTGGTCAAGAGTCTGGTTAGCTCAAGACAGGCAACTGTGCCTCTTACAAAATCCTTTGGAAGCAACAACTAGGACAGTACAGATGACAGACTCTAAGAGGGAAGGGAAGAAGGGCTGCCACCAAATGGCCTCCAGGAAAGCAAGAAAGGCCTAAGATCTGAGCTATGCTAGAAAGACTAGGAAATCTCTCAGTCAAAAATTAAAATTGGGACTGGGAAGGTGGCTCAGTGGTAGAGTGCTTGCCTCGTATGCATGAGGCCCTGGGTTCGATTCCTCAGTACCACATAAACAGAAAAAGCCAGAAGTGGCACTGTGGTAGAATGTTAGCCTTGAGCCAAAGAAGCTCAGGGACAGTGCCTAGGCTCTGAGTTCAAGCCCAAGACTGGCAAAAAATTAATTAAAAATTACTAGTCTTTGCTTACCAACAAAACATCAGGAAAAGGAAATAAAATAATAAATTTGAAATAAACTCTTCAGCCGTTTTAAAGCTTAAATGTCAATGACCATATATGTTTCCTGCATATATATGTGTGTGTAAATGTGTGTATATAGATACATATACACACACATATATATGTTATTTTTGTTCATTGGTGCAGAAAATCTGATTGTCACCTTAAAGCAAGTGATTAAAAAAAAATCAGAAAAGGAAATCTGTACTGACAGCGAGTCGGAGATATGGTGAAAGAAAGAAACAGGGTTGGGATTGGAGGTAGCACCTACAGAGTTCTGCTTCTGTGCAGTTCAACTGGAAACATTTTGTTCACCGACCAGAAGCTATGCTTTCTCCCTATGTAAACAGTCCATCTGACAGGATCCCTGGCCAGGCCCATCCTCTCTGTGGTTGCACATGACTCTCTAGTGTTCCATGGGCAAAGATTAGCGAGAAGCTAGCTCCAGCTGTTCACTGGTTCAGCCTGAGAAATGAGGCAGGGAGTGTGTGAGGGGGAAGGGAAGAGGGCTCATATCAAGAAAACCTACAAGAAGAAAACTAAACTGGTTGAGTTGCTAACACCAAATGGAATTAAACAGGGGAAAGCACCAAGGAAAGAACCTCCTGTACTCTACCTTTATCTGGAAACTAAGGTTGGTTGCAAAACCCTCCAGGGATAGGCAGGTTGCCTGCAGTTTAAACCAGTCCACGAACCTCATGCTCATGTCTGTACTTGACCTTCAGGGAAGGCCTTTCTATCTCCTTCCTCCCAGGCTTCTGAGATTTCTACTGCCACTGCTACCCCACCACAGGACCTCTGGGAACTTACCCCTCCCCTTGCCTTACCCTTTTCACAGAGAGCAGAGAAAGATGACAAATTAAGGGGATGAGGGAGGAGCTTAGAAGTGGAACTACTCGTCTAGTGTGCAGGAGGCTTTGGATTCAATTCCCAGTATGTGAAAGAAAAAAAAAAAAAAAACGACAAAGAGCTCATTCCTCTGGCTGGGATAAACAGAATATCCTCCAGGCAGGCCAGTTTTAAGTGCCTTTAAGGAGGCAGCGATTCCCTCCTAAGTTGCAAAAGTAATCAGCTAAGATGAAGTCTGCAATGCTTTTCACTGTCTGTTACTAAGATTTTCACAAAATGGTTCATCGAATTCTCCACTTCAAGTATCCAGTGGCATACATTCTTGCTGCCGTGTCTCTGTTCAGCCATCTCATTACAATATGCCCAAATATGTGGGAAAACAGGTCAACTCATGAGCAAGATGGACTCTCTTCATGAGCGCTTCTGGCTCAGGATTATGACAATAAGTTTTCTACCAGCCTTGTATAATGACACTAAAAATTTTCAGGAAAAAAAGGGAAGTGTTCCCCATACAGCTTCTTCTACTCAGGTACCTTGCATTTTGAATTACTGATTGCTCAGTGTCGAATGCTCACCATTGATTCCCTTTGTGAGTACACCCCATGCTCCTACTGAGGCAGCTCCTCTCCTAGGAGTCTGAGTTGGCACTGTGATTGCTTTGACAAGAGAATATAACATAAGTAATGTTCTAGAAATGCTGAGACCAATATAGGATAACGGACAGTTTCTACTGAGGTCTGCAGATGGCCAACACCCAGTAATGGAAATGAGCCTTCTGCGACATTGTAGTCCAGTTAAGTCCTCAGGTGACTACTACCATCTCAACAAAATTCGGGACATAAAACTAAAAACACATGCCTGCACCTTCCCAGCTCACTATGTTGTGAGAGATCATCACAGTTTTGTGATTAAAGGCATTACAACTCGTGTGATCATGTGGCAACAAAGATGGAACCCATACGTTTCAGAATAAGAAACTAACACTGTGAACAGAAACTGCTGGTGAGGTCTACCGTGGAAACCAACCTTGCCTGCTTTTCATGTTTTCTCAGTTACTTGTGCAGTGTTGAAATACAGCCCTTTGCATTGCAAAGAATTCTCTCTGCACAGGAAGCAGAAGTGAAACTGAGCAAAGTGGCCTGTTCCTAAACGGTATGACCTTCCCACCACATCTCAGATGGTTGGATGAGTGATACTGTGGAGTTCATCTCAGCTCCTCTGCAAATCTATCTGCTTTGGGATCACTATAATCATGTCTGCTTCCAGGATGGAGTCCCAAGCAGCCACTAATGCCTCATGCTACAGTTTGATCTTGACTGGCCTTAAAAGGCCATGTGCTAATGGCTTGTTCCCTACCTGTGGTACTAGTGGTAGGCACTGGAAGCTTTAGAAGTAGGGCTTAGTAGAAAGGAGGGCCCCCTGAAAGGGACACTAGGACCCTTATTAATTACAAGTCACCACAAGGTGACAGGGCTAACACACTTCAGGTATGGAGAACTTGATACAATCTAATTAAAAAAAAAAAACAAGAAATCATCATATCCTCACTAATTTTTTTTAAAATTCATAGTACTAAAAATGTATCAAAAAGCTGGGCACCAGTGATTCATTAATCTTAGCTACTCAGGGGGCTGAGATCTGAGGATCATGCTTCAACATCAGCCCTGGCAGAAAATCCATGAATCTTTCATCTCTAATCAACCAGCAAAAAAGCCAGAAGTGTGAACTGTGGCTCAAGTGTTAGAGTGTCAGCCTTGAGTAAAAGAGCTCAGGGACAGTGTCGAAGAATAGCACATGTGCATGAGCACGTGCACACACACACACACATGCACATGCGCGCACACACACACGCACACACACACAGACCTGACATTGGAAGTAGAGGTGTAGCTCAAGTGGTAGAATGCCAACTTTGAGTTAAAAAGCAAAATATGAGCTTGAGACCCTGAGTTCAAGTACCAGTACTAGTACTGACTGGCAAACACATACACACACACACACACACACACACACACACACACATACACTTGAGAGATCCATGTATTATATGAGACACCAGATTACACAACAATCTATGACCTATCAAGTACTTCTTATAACTCCTTACACATATAACTTCATTTAATCTTCTCAATAAACCTATAAGTCAATTAACTGCTTTTATCTCCATCTTATAGATGAGAAAACTAAAGCTTAGAGGGCCACATGCATTCAGTGATCAAACACTTGCCTAGCATGTGCAAGGACCTGGGCTTAATCCCTACCCCTGCAAAACAAAAATGACAACAACAACAAAAATAAACAAAGATTTAGATAAGCAAGAACACAGAACTACTAACTGGAAGGACCAACATTCAAAAACAGAAGTTGGGTACCAGTAGCTCATGCTTATAATCCTAGCTACTCATGAGGCTGAGATCTGAGAATCAAGGTACAAAGCCATCCCTTGTAGGGGTTCTCTTATCTCCAAGCAACAACCAAAAAGCCAGAGGAGTTGTGGCTCAAGTGGTAGAGTGCTAGAGTTGAGCAAAAGAGCTCAGGGAAAACTCCACGACCTTGAGTTCAAACCTCAGGATAGGTGCACACACATATACACACATATACACAAACAAACAAACCCACACAATTCCACTATAAATTTCTACCATTACAATAGAGAGCTACTATTCTTTACTAGGAAGACCCTCTGCTCACTGAAAGTATAAAAATCCTCCATGTAGACATGTTTAGACTATACATTTGTCAAGAAATGCTCTCTAACCTAAAGAAATGCTCTCTAACCTAAAAGAGCCAAGCTAGCTCCATCAGAGGTCATGAGGTGAGCAAGAGTCTATCTGGTATAGAAGCTACAGGTGAATCTAGGATCTGAGCCAACAGGGAAACAGTCAGAGACTTACTTTCTAAACGTCTCTCCTGCAAATCTTGACCAGCTGTTCCCCAGAAGAGTTTCTGAGTTGAAGCTTGTTTCCCATTTAGAACAAGGCCAAGAGAGAACTCAGCAAAGACGGAGATTGAAAGTGACTCCACAGAAAATTTTAAGACTAATATTATTTTAACTGCATGTTTTTCCAACTATGAAAAATTTCACAAAAAAGTTGTAGTCATCAAAATTCAAGCAACACGAAAGAGATATTAAAAAAAAAAAAAAAACCTCAGCAAAGAAATGTGCCCAAGGGTGACCTCTGGGAACACTTTGTAATTTAGAAATAAAAATAGCAGGGCATCATGGTTTTCCTGCCAAGTTGGTCGAGGCAGTAGCCCCTAGAGTTTCCTACTTCCCACCTGCTTTACCTCAGTTCACCCTCAGAAATAGTGGGGGAAGGGAGATTTCCTTTCTTTCTCCCTCCATAATCACACACACTAGCCCACAACTGGGTTTTAGGATACCCAGTATTAGGATATCAGGCTCAATAAAACTGGACAGGTCAGAATTTTGTATTTGGGAACAGAGGTCATTAAAAAATTGACAGAACAAAGAGCATGTCACAGTGTTCTCCCACGTTAAGGTGATATTTTCAGAAAAAGTTTCATGAGAGTCACTCTAAGACCAACTGAAATCTATAATAAATTCCAGGTCATTTTATATTTTAATGTTAAAAATGTAGTGGGCAATCCAGAGTGCTAGCCCACTCACACTTGGAAATATTTACAGATAGGATTTCTTTTAGAAGGAGTAAGAAACTAGCTACTCAAGAGGCTGAAGCAGGATGCTTGTAGCTCACATCTGTAATCCTAGCTACTTAGGAGGCTGAGATTTGAAGATCAGAGTTCAAAGCCAGTCCGAGCAGACTCCATGAGACTCTGATCTCCAATTAACCATTTTAACCACTCAAAAACCAGAAGTGACACTGTGGCTCAAAATGGTAGAGCACTAACCTTGAGCAAAAGAACTCAGGGACATCACCCAGAACCTGAGTTCAAACCCTATAACCGACAAAAACAAAACAAACAACAACAACAAAAAAAACAAGAGGCTGAGATAAAGATGATTGTAGGTCAAAGCTACTCCATAGAGAAACGTCTATAAGAATCCAAAATTGCAGATTTGACAAGAGCACCAATTGAACAAGAAATCCTAGTAAGAACAAGGCCTTGATTTTAAAAAGACCTAGTAATATCCCCTTTAAAAAATGAAAGTATAAGAATAAACAAATTTACCATCAGTTAATTTTCACAACAGGCCAAGAGAATTCAATGAAAGAATGGTCTTTTCAATAAATGCTATTAGGACAATAAAGCATCATATGCAAAAGAATGAAACTGAAGTTCCACCTCACATGATATCTAAAAATTAACCCTAAGGGCTTAGTGTGTTGAATAGCTGTAATCCCAGCATTCAGTAAGCTGAAATAGGAAGATTACAAGTTCCAGATCAATCTTCTCTACAAATTGAGATACCAAGTTTAAAAAAAAAAAGAAAAGTCAGGTGCCGGAGGATCAGGCCTGTAATCCTAGTTACTCTGGAGGCCAAGTTCTGAGGATCAAGGTTCAAAGCCAGCGCGGGCAAGAAAGTCTGTGAGATGCTTTTTTTTTTTTTTTTGTGAGTCGTGGGTCTTGCACTCTGGGTGTGGGCGCTGTCCCTCAGCTTTTCAGCTCAAGACTAGTGCTCTACCACTTGAACCACAGTACCACTTCTGGTTTTCTGAGTGGTTTATTGGAGATAAGAGTCTCATGGTCTTTCCTGCTCGGATGGCTTTGAACCGTGATCCTCAGATCTCAGCCTACTGAGTAGCTAGGATTACAGGCATGAGCCACCAGCGCCAGCCTATGAGACTCTTATCTCCAAAAAACCACTAGAAAGCCAGAAGTGGCACTGTGGCTGAAGTGCTTGCCTTGAGCTAAAGAGCCCAGTGACAATGCTCAGGCCCAGAGTTCAAGCCCCACAACCAAGGGGGGAAAAAAAGATAGAAAAAAAAATAATTCAATTATCTTCTAAATTTAAGAGCAAAATTCCCATAAATCCTCAGAAAAATTCAGGTATAAATTTTTTATGACATTGAATTGACAATGAAGTCTTACATGGGATATAAAAGCATATGCTAAAAAAATGGACTTCATAAAAATTAGAGCTTTTGGACTGTGGATGCAGCTCAGTGGTAGTATTCGTGTATAGCATGCATAAAGACTTGCGTTTTATCACCAGCACATCTAAACCAATCAATAAAACAAAATAAAAGTTGGCTACAGTGGTACACACCTATAATCCCAATTACTCAGGAAATAGAGATAGGAGGACCGAAGTTCAATGCCAGCCCAAACAAAAGTATGAAATACTATCTGAAGAAAGTGCCAGGCTCTGAGTGCTAAACCAAATATTGCCAAAAAGTGAAAGTAAATAAAGCTCTTTGTGCTCAAAAGATGCTATCCAAAAATGAAGAACAACCCACAAAAGAGTAGAAACACTTTGGTAAAGGACTTATATCCAGAATATTTATTGTAACTCACCAATAAAAAGACAAGTAAACACTAGGCAAAAAAAAAAAAGTGTAGCTACTTCTCTAAAGAAAACATACAGGGGCTGGGAAGGTGGCTCAGTGGTAGAGCGCTTGCCTTGCATGCCTGAGGCCCTGGGTTCGATTCCTCAGCACCACATAAGCAAAAAAGAAAAAAGCCAGAAGTGGCGCTGTGGCTCAAGTGGTAGAGCGCTAGCCTTGAGCTGAAGAGCCAAGGGACAGCGCCCAGGCCCAGAGTTCAGGCCCCACGACTGGAACCAAAAAAAAAAAAAAAAAACATACAAATGGCCAATTAGAACATGAACAGATGTGCAGTATCACAAGTCACTGGGGAACTACAAATCCAAACCACAATAAAAGATGATGACAACAAAGCATATGGATAATAACAAGCACTGATGAGGACATGGATATATCCAGGCCTTCCTAACATTGTTAGTAGTTCTAGAAGATGGTGTAGTACTTTGAAACATGATTTGGTAGTTCCTCAAAACATTAAGCATAGAGTTACAATATGGCCCCCCAATTTCACTGGTAGGTATATACCCAAGCTAACTGAAATTGAATGTTCACCGAAAGACTTAGGGGTATTCACGGTTGTTTTATTTAGAAAAAGTGGAAATTGGCCAAAAAGGTCAATCAACTGATAATAGGTAAATAAAATGTGTTAGAAGTTGACATCATGAGATGGAATCCAGATAGGAAAAAGAAGGGAGCGTTGACTGCTGGGGCAGCACGGATCAGGCATGATGCTAAATGAAAGAAGCTAGTCCCCGATGCCATCCAGTATATTCCACTGACATGAAATGCTCAGAACAGGAAAATTCACAGACACAGACTCACATCAGTGGAAGCCAGGGTCAGGGAAAGAGACCTGGAGAGCCACTGCTAGTCTACAGAGGTTCTGTTTGAGATGCTAAAAACATTCAGGTTCCATTGGTGATGGTTGTATGTGCTGTGTGAATCCCCTATCAACCACTAAAATGCATAGCTTTAAAAGGTGAATTCCTGCTGGGCACTGGTGGCTCACAGGTATAATTCTAGCTACTCCAAAGGCTGAGATCTAAGCATTGAGGTGGAAAGTCAGCCCAGGAAGAGAAGTCTGTAAGACTCTTATCTCAGTTACACCCAGAAAACCTGAAGTGTAGCTATGGCTCAAAGCACTGGTCTTGAGCACTAGCCTTGGGTAAAAAAGCTCAGGGACAACACCCAGGTCCTGAGTTCAAGCCCCATGACGGGAAAAAAAAAAAAACCAATGATGAATTCATGCTGTACAATCATACCGTAATTAAATATATATATATATATATATTTAATTTTTAAGATAAAACAGAACAAGAAAGATATAGAGTTGTGATGAGGTAACAGTAAACAGAAAAACAAATGGCATAAAGAAAAAGTAAAGAACACTACTGGAGTGTTCTGTGGGCAAGGCCAAGGCCAAGGCCCTTGTAGAATTGTAAATGAAACCAATGTTTACAGTAGAAAGAGAAAGAGGGAAAGAAGAAGAGGGAGGAAGGGAAGAGAAGAAAAGAAGTAAGGAAAGAGGGGAAGGGAATTCATAGGAGTATTTATAGGGAATTTCAGGAGTAGAGTAACTCCTAAACTAATACATATACATATATATGTATATATGTATGTGCATGCATTTATATATATATATTTATACATATATGCATAGATAGGTGGAGAGAGATAGATATAGATAGATAGATAAGATAGATAGATAGATAGATAGATCAGTAATTTCTTATTACTCTACTATCTTAAGTAGCTATTTGGAAACAGAATTTATCTCTTTTTCTACAGGAAGGCAAGACCAGGTGGGGACATCTTTCCACCCAATGGTGGAAAGACTGTAAGCATTTAATAGAAGGAGAAGCTCTGTGTCTAGATTTTACTATATATGATATGTTTATAAGCATCTCAGTACACGCATTATTTCCTTTTACCAAATCAGAAGGTATTTATTTGAATATCAATATATTACTTTTCCTACATCATATAACAAAATAAATTTATTATAAAGGAATCAAGCCCCCAAAACGAAAATTGACTAAATCTTACAGAACAAAATACAAATGGGTACTTCTCAGAACTATGGACAAAACAAGAACTTATACTTAAACACAATGATACAATGCATAAAAGAGAAATTTTGACTAAAACCTCCATTTTAAGAACTCACATAAAATTATAATAGACATCTACCTACCTAAAAAATAATGAAATAATTTTGGAAAGTAGAGGCTTGATATCCTTAATATGTATACAACTCATTATTTTAAAGAAATCAAGACTTACCCTACCTTATATAATGTTTAAAGTATAAGGTAGAAGACGTCCAAAGATCAATAGCCTAAACAGAAGAGCAAAAAAACATAAAACGTTGAGAAGAAAATTAGTTTCAAAAACTGGTATCAAGGTGGGTGTGGTACCTATAATCCCAGCTACTAGGGAAGCAGAGGCAAAAGATCACATTTAAAGTCAACCTGGACAAAGGTAGCAAAAACTGTATCAAAAAAAAAAAAAGGCCTTAGGATATGTGGCCTAAGTAGAAGAGATGGGGGGGGGGGGGGGAATATTAAAATCTTTTTTTTTTAAGATGACTAAGGAAATAGGAGGATTTAAAAGAGGGAATCAGTTTCTAGTATGGAAATGATTTTGAGTTGTCTATGGACTGGCCAAGTTTGGAACACATAGAAGGAGATTAAACTGATAGCTAAGGGGTCTAGACTGTAAAGTCATTCAAAAAAGGAGTTTGGTTCATTTCACATGAACAAAAGAAATGACATCTAGTGAATCCCCCATACTGCAGCCAGAAAACAATACAATTTACTATTCTAAACTTGTATTGCTATCATGATCATTATTAGTAATAATATCCCAGGATATTCCAAATCGTCTCCACAAATCAACACATAAAATATGCTAGTGTTCTGTATCTGAAGATTTCTGCACCCATATATTCAACCAACCTTAGGATATAAATAATTGGAAAAAACTGTACTGCTATTATTCCTAAATGATACAGTACAGCAATGGTTTATCTAGCATTTACATCGTAGTAGGTATTATAAGTCATCTAGAAATAACTTGAGATATACAGCAAATGCTTCATTTTATGTAAGCAATTTCCTCAGATTTTGATATCCATTGATATAGAAGGTTGAATATAGTCAGAGAGGACTGAGACTATGAGGAGTAGGAAGATGAACTGTTTCTATGCCTTCCCCCAACTTCCTGAAGTGAGGAGGGTAGGGATAGGAAGGGCCCATTAGACATACTGGTCAATACTGTGCACCCCCTCCCATGCAGTAGGTGTGAAAGATAAGGCTGCAGGAAGCTGATTGCAAGACGGCAATAAAACAATAGCAGCTATTCAGATAAGGATTTTTATGATTGGGCAGCTTCCTTTTGGAACAGACAGACAATGAATACAAATGAATGAGCACCCATGGTAAACAGAGTATCTTAAATGAATCCAGAGTACATTTCAGATTTCTCTTCAGAGCAGTCTCCACTCCCCAATGGTTAGAAAGCTAGGCTGAGAAGGCCTAAAACGGTAAGCAGTTTTGGAAAAAAGAAAAAGAATGTTTTGATTGCAAGTTAACAAAGTAATGTGCTGGGTGACTCACGCCTGTAATCCTAGTTAATAGCTGCTTAGAAGGCTGAGATCTGAAAATCACAGTTTGAAATCACCCCAGGTAAATCAGAGGCTCTTATTTCCAATTAACCAGAAAAAAAAATCCACTGGCTTATTTTGTGGCTCAAATGAGAGCACTTCTAGTTTTGAGTGAAAAGGGTAAAGGACAGTGCCAAGGCACTGAGCTCAAACACCAGTACACACACCCACAACCCCCAACACCCACACCCCCATCCCTACACACATACAAACCCCATCACCATTTTCACAGTTAATCCATGGCCACTGCTGTGAGCAGTGAACTAAGTCATTAGCTGAGAAAACAATAAAAGCATTGCAGTTTCCAGTTCCCATTCTTTAACTTTCAAAAGCCTGTAAAATCCAACCACTGGGGAGGAATGAATAAAAAACCTTTCTGGCCTAAGATATCCATTTCCTTTACTTCCTGAACAAGTCCTACACTTCTGTAAACTGAGTCCAACCAGTAAAGAATCCTCAACTTAAGCTGTATCACCATGGATTCCAATTTACTTACATTGAAGCAACTTTATTTTAGGCCAACTGAATTGGCAAGAACATAACCCGCCCCCCTCAACATCCTGGGGCTTGAACTCAGGGCCTGGGTGCTGTCCCTGAGCTTTTTTGCTCACAGATAGGGCTCTACTGCTTGAGGCACACCTCCATTTCCACCTTTTTTGGTGGTTAATTGGAGATAAGTCTCGAAGACTTTCCTATCTGGGTTGGCTTGGAACCCCAGTCCTCAGCCTCCTTAGTAGCTAGGATTATGGGCATTAGCCATTAGCACTCAGCTGCTTGCCTCTTTTATTTTGGACATATGCCAAAGGTCCTTCTAATAATAAACTAGTAGGGAATTTGTATTTTGCATTTTCACAAAAATGATGATCCCATAATGACCTCATTTCATTTCTGAGGCATAAATATTGGCTTCCAGCAACTGCCTTCTGTTTTTGCTGCTATCATGAACATGTGTCTGTAAATAGCATTCCCCATTTTGTGCCTCTTGTTCAACAGTAATCAGTCACAACACTGGCTGTAAGACTTATATCACATACTTTCCCAAAACTGCTCTAGTTAATTATTAGGAACTGTCTAATCTCCAGGTCCAGCTATCTCTCTTAAATATTCAGTTTTGCTACATTTCACACAAGTGTTCCATATAGTTTGGACCTTAAGTCTCACAAAGGCTATGTGTTAAAGACTTAATTAATTCAGAGTGGTGCTACTGGGAGTTTGTGGACCCTTTAAGAGGTGAATCCTAGCAGGAGGACTTTAGGCTAATGGTGGGGGCAGTGTTCTTAAAGGAGAGGTGGAAACTAAGTTCTCTTCCCCTCTCTTGCTCCCTGGCTCATGATGAGGTCAGCAGTTTTGCTGAACCCCTATAATGATGTGTTGCCTTCCTATGGGACCAAAAGCAAAGGGGTACTGGACATGGACCTTTACTCTTGAAAAGATAAGTATTTTAGGTACCTTGTTATAGTGAAAGAGAACTGACTAACATATACTCTTTGTGTGTGTGTGTGTGTGTGTGTGTGTGTGTGTGTGTGTGTGTGCAAGCCTCTTTCTCTTCCTTCAAATTTTCCCCCATCTGTTGTCCTATCTCACTGAGCTTCTCTTTGTCAATAGTTGATGCTTTTCTCCATCTGCCTTTGCATGCTGGTGTTTTCTACATTCAATCACAAGCCCTCTTTTTAGTCTACTCTTTTCTTCTGGAGAGACTTAGTGCCAGGCTTTACAAAAGGCCTGATGGCTGGGAGAAGATGGCTTACACCATAATCCAAGCCACTCAAAAGCTTAGATCTGAACATCACAATTCAAAGCCAGCCTGGGTAGGAAAGTCCATGAGACTCTATCTCCCCTCAGTACATCGTCTTTACAATAAAAAAGTAAAAGCTGGAGGTAAATCTGTGGCTCAAGTGCAAGGGTACCAGCCTTGGGCAAAAAAGCTAGACAGCACTCAGAATCTGAGTTCAAGCCCAAGTACTAACACACACACACACACACACACACACACACACAAACACACACATCTGGTATATAATAACTGTACAATGGTTAGTGTTCACTATTAGTCTTCAAATCCCAATTCAAATTTCATCTTTTATCCAAAGTCTCAGCCAGGTTCTTCCACCACCACCCCTCAATCTTCCATCATTTGTGTTCTCAAAATATTTTATATAATCCTAGAATAGCAATTACCACAATAAAGTATACGTTTATAGTCTGATCTCTCATACCCGATGGTGAGTCCCTTGAGGGGAATGGTAAAACCATTATTAAGTGTCATCTGCAGATCATACACAGCTACAGAAGAATTGAGGGATGTTAAGATCCATAAAATGTGATCTTGGCCATGAACTCATACTTAAGCAGGAAACACAGACCTCAAAACCAACAAACACTCCAGTGGGAGAAAGGCTAATATATTCAATAAATCTGTATTTACCAAGTACCTATTGTGCATCAAGCACTCCATTGGCTACTGCAAGTACTCAAGATAGCACAAGGGAAAAATAAACATGTGGAATTGTATAATTATATTTTAACAATCGCGTAAAGTACCTGAACCTGTTCTTTCTGTATCAGACCTTTCAAAAGAGTGATTGCTCATTACCCTTTACATTGGACTTAACTTTTTTCAGTCTTTACTTTTTAGTTATGTCTCATGGTTCAAGACTTACAAAGGGTATACCAAATCAGCAGTGATACTTACTAGACACAGTGTTAGAAGGGAACTATACAACTTGGGTGGGAGGAAGGATAGGAGGGGAAAACTAGGAGAAAATGAGGGAGGGGATGACACCATTCAAAAAGAAATGTACTCATTACCTCATTTATGTAACTGTAACCCCTCTGTACATCATCTTTACAATTTAAAAATTTAAGAAAATAATGAATTCAACAATTAAAAGAAAGGATCACTGTGGAAAAAAAAAGACTTAGGGAGTATAGGCTATTTTTTTCATCTCAGAAAGAATCAACTATGCTTTGAATACTCAGTCCTAAAAACAAACCAAGACTTATTTAACACCTCTAAAAAAGGTTATTTTTAGAGAGAAGAAATAAAAGCTACTAACCTAAACATGCAATTAAAAATTACACAGGTCTTAAAGAATATAAACAAAATGATAAGGGCTGGGAAGGTGGCTCAGTGGTAGAGTGCTTGCCTTGCATGCCTGAGGCCCTGGGTTCAATTCCTCAGCACCACATAAGCAAAAAAGAAAAAAGACAGAAGTGGCGCTGTGGCTCAAGTGGTAGAGTGCTAGCCTTGAGCTGAAGAGCTGAGGGACAGTGCCCAGGCCCAGAGTTCAGGCCCCACAACTGGACCAAAAAAAAAATGATAAATCATTCCATGATTATTCTTAGCTTATATGACAATGAATGCTAAGGCCATAGTTTCAAATAAGCATGCGATATTCTGGATTATGAAAAAAATTTCCTAGTGGCCACATATCAGACATGTGTTATTGCTCAAACACTGGGTAAACTTTCTTCTGTTTCTGAATGGGACAATTATAAATGTTTTTTAAAAGGTCTCATAATCTAAATATAAAGGCATCAGAAACTTATATTCTAGTCTAAATCTCAAATTAAGCGCTCAGAGTTTAGTGCAGGTAAATGAAAATTGAAAGCAGGTTAGAAACTTGGATTTCCAATGATAGCTTTAGTTTTCTCATTTGTGGCCTCAGAAATCTTCTCAAAGTAAATATGGCTTATCCTTTGACATAGAACTTTCTTCAGGTAACATGCTCTTTACCCCCCTGACAAACAGACCAAACAACATGTCTAGAAACAGGAAATTCATGGCTCTGTCCCTTGCAAACTTTTTCTAAGACATCCAATAATAGTTTTAGAAGAAAGCAAAAACTATCAAATGGCTATAGTCTGGTAAAATTAAGTCATGGCAATACACAAATATCACAGTGGAACTTTGCTTCAAAATTCCCAAGCAATATTATAAGACCACAGCATCAGCTTCTGTGTCAACAACTTATTCCTTTCTGAGACCACGCAAAGATTCTCCCGCTGGGTGTGGTGGTAGAGGCCTAGAAGGCCATCATTGGAGAGACAGAAGCAAGTCAGCCTGGGCTACATAGAGAGACTGTCACAGACAAACCAAAGTTCTTGAGATCTGGACTACTTAAAATTGTAAATGAGCACATAGTCTGAAAACAGGTAATATAATAAAGCTAGCCAATCCTGGATAATCAAGGGAGTAGCCATCCATTATAAAGCATGTTCATTGTTTCTTTGATTTTTTTTTTTTTAGCTTTTTGTCTTTTCTTTTTTAGTAGTAGAGATCAAACCCAGGACACTGCACTATTTGATAGGTAAACATTTTGCCACTGAGCTATATTCCAGCCTCAAGCTCACTGTTTAACAAGCTTGCTTCTTTAATAAAATCTGCCCTACATGGAAAACCATATGCTCCATAAAGCCTGGAAACTGTGTGGTTACATTTTCCTGTTATTTCACCAAACAGTGAGAATATGTTATTTAATGTTGTCGGCAAAGCAGACAGATACAGAAAAAAATCTTAATTTTAAATTCCAAGTGTATATAAGATTTGCCCTAAGTACTTAGATATTACTCTTATGATACCAAGGTTTAACTCTGATAAATGTGTCAGGGCTATGAAATAAGCCCATCAAGTAATGATAGTTTAGAAACTTCATAAAGGTGACTTGAGCTCAGACATCTACCAATTCTTCAGCTTGGAAGTGTCTGTTTTTGTTTTGTATTCTGTGCTTTAAATAGGTAAGGACTGAAGGATTCCAGCAGATGCAGGTAGGCCAGTCTCTAATCCTGTCATTAAGGAGCTCTGATGAATGTTTACATGATAGCAGCTTTTAAATGCTCCTGCAATTTGCCTTTCTTAATTAAAAGATGGTCTGTCAGGCACCAGTGGCTCACACCTATCATTCTAGCTACTCAGGAGGCTGAGATCTGAGGATCACAGTTCAAAGCCAGCCCAGGTAGGAAAGTGCATAAGACTCATCTCCGATTAACTATCAGAGAGCCAGGTGAGGAGCTATGTGGCTCAAGTGGTAGAGTTCCAGCCCTGAGGGAGAAGGTAAGGGACAGAGTCCAGGCTCTGACCCCAGTAATCTCACACACTCACACACTCACACACACACACACACACACACCACCCATGCACACACAAATCTGATATAACTAGAATGAACACTGATAATCCAAATGTGCCACTCATTTGAATACATGCTAAAAACCAGTAAATACTAACAAAATAGTCCTATAAATTAAATAGCAATAAGGTCAAAAGCACAAGATTTCATAATGATCATAACCCTTAATATCAGACTTTGGAAACAAAATGTAGACCTCAAGAAGTTCATTTTAACACACCTAGCAGGTCCAGTCATTGGGTAGCCAACAAATGTTATATTTGATGGTTAAAATTTTTCTAATACTCATTTGATTAGCAAAAGAACAGTCTAAAGCTGTACTAAGAATCTAGATTAAAACTTCCTTTCTGATTTTATTTCAGATTTACCAACAGCTAAATGTTCTTGAAGAACAGCAAATACTAAAAGCCCTGAGGGGCTTGGCAGGAAAGTTCAAGCAAACTGCTCTGGTCATAACTCACGTGCAAGCTACAACAGAGTTCTAGAGTTTCATCTGGTGATGCCAAGCAAGTTGCACCCCAACCCTGCTTCACCATTAATGATACACCCCCACACTAAGAAATGTATTGTTTTAAAGCCTGATCCTTTAGAAAGTACATAAACATTTTTTGGTTCTATTATATGTATAAACATTAAACCAATATATCCAGAAAATTGACTAGGAGTTATTCAGGAACATGATTACCATTTAGATCTTAAAATCTAAAAATTTCATGGATCAACCAAAGCTAGATTTCCAAGACTAATTACCCAAAATCATAGAAAGGTTTACATATATCTATCCAGTTTATGTATGTGATCATTAATAATTCCCAATGTTAGCCAGGCACTGATGGCTCATGCCTGTAATCCTAGCTACTCAGGAGACTGAGAACTCTTCAGATCTCACAGTTGGAAGCCAGACTGGGCAGAAAAGTCTCCAATAAACAAACAAACAACAACAACAACAAAAAGCTCTTACCAAAAGAAGCTCAGGGACAATGACTAGGGGCCCTTAGTTCAAGCCCCAAGACTGGCACAAAATAATAATAATTCCCACTGTCGCATAAAATATACAACCATAAATGTTGCTTAAAACCTCCAAAGGTAGCCCAAACTTCCTTCTCAGTCATATTTTATACATGGATTATAATTTGGCTACATCAATGTGTCAAATCCATGCTTGCCTTTATTACCTAAATGGAATTTTATTTATTTATTTGGCTTTCAACTGATGCTCTCTGCCTCATAAGGCTGTTTGAAGGATTGGATAAGATCATGCAGACATGTAGAGCTCATTGGCATGTTTTTTATTTGGGTTTAACCTGACTTACGTTAGGAGACCCAAGTCATATCTTTGGCCTGTAGAATTTTACATCAGTTTACCAGCATCTAAAATTGAAGGATTCTTTTTACTCAGGAAAAAATAATTTTAACAAAAAATCATTTTAATAAAAGAAGCATTCTAATGCTATATTTTAGTATTAGCAATGGAACAACATTTCCTAGTCTAAGAAAGAAGCTAGCTTTCCAGATAGGGGCATCACTTGGGCATATTACAGCCTTGTTCTTGGCCACATGACTTGTTCTTATATCCACGATCCTAGTGACAACATCCTACTATCTAACTTGTACATGATTCCAGACCCAAAACAATTGTGATTAGGTACCCTGGTTAAAGTCAGGTATTGTAAGATCCTCTCCACACAAGTATAGTTCTAGGATAGCAGAGTTGCAGCAGAGAAAAGAATACAACAGGTTCTACTGGTGCTGTTGGTACAGAACCCCTGGGGATACAGAAGAGTCTGCTGATACTGACTAGCTTTCTGTCCATAAAATTCAGACACACACATACAGCAAAAGAGAGGCTGGTTGTCATTACCATGGAGGGCTGTGGTTTGCTGCATGAGCTCTGGGAATTATTTGATTTTTAAAGCAGGGTACATCTTAAATTGTCTTTCTAGTAATAAGGCCATTCTATAATGCCAATGAAATAAACCTTAGTATGTGCAAAGCTGACAGCAATGAAAATATTTCTTGTACACAGCAATATATATATATATAAATATCATTTGATAGAGATGAAATTGGTTTCTACTTATAGAAAAGATGACTCCAACATTTATGCCTACAGAATTGCCTTATGAAATGCTAGCCCATTTTGCATCTATTAGCAAATTCAGTTTAGCTTTCTTTTTTGTGCTTCTTTATTTATACACAACAATACAATGCATGAATGCAAAACTTTTTGTAACTATAATATAGCAAGCCAGACACTGAAGGCTTACACCTGTAATCCTGGCTATTCAGGTGTCTGAAATCAAAGGATGGTGCTTCAAAGCCATATCAGACAAGCAAGTCCATGAGACTCTTATCTTCAATTAACTTCAAAAAGCTGAAAGTTGTGGCTCAAGTTAAAGAGCACCAGCTTTGAGTGAAAAAGCCAACCAAGAAAACAAGGTCCTGAGTTCAAGGTCCAGTACTTACACCTTACAAATGTAAGCTGTTTGCTGTATTTAAGTAACTGATAGCCTTTACTGCATCCATTAACTAATTTTTGTGTTCCCACTGCAAAGTCTCAACTTGTCCTTTCAGAGTATAAGCGAGTGATCTCTGCATTGTAAAGTTACTAATGTTATCCAGTTATTAAGTAAATACTTAGAAGTTTATGGAACTTTAGGAGCTCTCTTTTCAAAGAATTGGATGCATGTCTAGATTATATGTCTATATCTGCTTGTCAGAGCCTTCTTTGAGTCAGTTTTAATATCTTACCACTTTTCTCATTAAATGAGTTAGCCAAATAGTTGGCATGTTTACATTTTCAGTCATGATATTAGGTTTTTGAAACCATAGTTTGTAAAGTCATAGAGTAACACCTCTCCTGAAGGCAAGGACTTTCTAAGACAAGAAAATAGAGACAGAAAGGGTTTTAAGTTTTGTCTACAATAATTTATTTCTCTGAAAGATAAAAAAAGAAAAGTGGCATGATGTCAAAGTATTTACTATTACTTTTAAGTAGTGCATATGTGAATGTTTGTTATACTATTCTATATATTTCTTAATAAACAAGATACTTCATGTCTTAAAATTATAGAGCTTGCCAGGCACCAGTGGCTATACTCTTAGCTACTCAGGAAGCTGAGATCTGAGGATGGAAACCAGCCGCAGCAGAAAAGTCCATGAGACTCTTATTTCCAATAAACTACTCAGAAAAAGCCAGAAGTAATGCTGTGGCTCAAGCAGTAGAGCACTAATCTTGAGTATAGAAAGGCTCAGGGAAACGGACAGTGTCCAGGCCCTGAGTTCAAGCCTCAGGATTGTCAAAAAAAAAAAAAGAAATTAAGGTTTTCTAATTTTATATTTTTGGTAATACTGGCAATCAAACCCAGAACCACGCACATGCTAGTCAAAACCCCGCCACCGAACTAAACTCCCAGTGAGTGCCAAGGGCTTTCTTAAAATCTTAGTTGGGAAGGGAGAATTGGTGACTACAGTTTAATCCTCTTTTTTCCTTAGCATCAGTTGTTCCCAAAGAAACAGAGGGATATTCTAAACATTTATACTCAAGATTTATGCATTCTTCTCTTTTCACTTTAATATATCTGCTGCAGTAAGAGGTGCATCATATGCAATTAATAAATTCTAACAGATCTAAATTCCTGGGAATATCACTTTAGGGGAAAGCAGATCAGATTGAGGAACCAGAATGTCTCAGGAAACCAAGAAAAGGTTATGTTGCAAGTCAAGCTCTCTACATCATCCTATAATGAAACTTCCTTCTGACTCTCACACCCAGAAAATAACCCAAGAATTGGTTGGATAAAACCCAATTTATAAGCCATGGCCAAATAACTGGCAACCAGCATTCAATCTAAGCTCCAGGCTCTTTTCTTCACTTGAGAGAAAATGTCACAATCAGCCTGCATGCAACTGTTAACAGCAAGTTACCAAGGACTGAAAGGCAAGTGTCACCTCCATGAGTCTTCCACATAATCATGCTACCATCATGGACCATAAAATTAGTCCTGATGCTCTTAAACAGGATATCTGCTGTGGATGTTTATTATTGCAAGGGGGAACTTCGCAATGAACCCCACAGCATTCTTCACTATACTATGTAGTGTAACAGGAAAATCATATGGATTATTTAGAAGTTAGGAAGAGCTTACCAGCCAAGTCCCAAATCCTTTGCCATTGTAAACAAAGATAATTATACTACCCTATCTATTTCTTTTAGGGAGTCAACAAGATGGTCAAAAGAAGGAGATAGCATGGCACTGAACATCTAGATCATTCTGACCTAGCCTCTGGGTACCATTAGGACCTAGTGACAAATTGGAAAAAAATGTATCTAGAGGGAAAAGTAGTGGATGTTGGAAACAGGGACCACATTCCTGGCTCTGGCTTCCTGGGCTGTAAACGATATTTGTTACAATATAGTAGACTACTTAACGTTACTGTTCCATTAACAGGCATTTGACATATAATAGCCTGGGTGGGCTTTTTAAATAAGAAATAGAGATCATGATTTTTTTTAAGGGGGAAAAATTTTATCTTATGCAAATACTTACTTTGGGGGTTTTATGGGGAGGGTTGTTGAGTGTTTGTTTTTGTGCCAATACTGAAGCTTGAACTCAGGGTCTAGTTCACAGTTTCTTCACCCGAGGCTGGTGCTCTAACACTTGAGCCACAGCTCCACTTCTGGTTTTTTGTTGATTAATTGGATATAAGAATCTCTTAAACTTTCCTGCCTGAGCTGGTTAAGATCCTCAATCCTCATATCCCAATCTTCTTGAGTAGCCAGGATCACAGGCGTGGGCCACCAATGCCTGGCTAAATAGTTGGTTTTACATGGTTTTGGGGTCAAAGGGCCCAATGTTCTTGCATATTCACCAGCTCTATTCTATGTTTCAGTTAAGTTAAAAGTTCACGGGTAATGAAGAGGCCAAAAGTGTTAGAAAGCAGTGATGTAACCAGCCATGGCCATTTTTAGAGACTCGCTGTACAAAGAAATATTCCTTCCGAATGAATCATAGACAAGGGCAACTGCTTTCCTTATTGTTGATTAACCACTGTGAGAGAAAAGATTTGCTTTCAATGGAATGTTTAATGCTACTATGTGGCAATGAAGTTATCCAGGTCTTCTCTGGGAAATGTCACTTGGTAAGAGCCACTATTAATATTTCAGTTCTCTCTCCTTCTGGCTTTCCGAAGAAAATTACATGCAATGTGCCTTAGGTATTATATATTAGTTTTTTGGTTTTGTTTTGGAAAATATCAAGCCTACCATCAGAGCTCACATAAAATGTTAAGTTCTCATTTATTTAAACTTTTGGAACCATTGGACAAAACTTTGAAAAATCAACTTTATCTCATTTTCTTGCTCTTCCACTTTTGACCTCTACTCAATACCTCCAGACATAAAGAAAGCTAATACATAAAGCATCTAAAGAAAGCAAATGGACTTTTAAATCGTTTATCATTCTGCTTTCATTTTTTTCTTTTTATTCTACTAACAAAGTTCTGCAAATTTAATCTTACTCTCTGAAAATAAAGTATCTTCCTTAAATATAACCAGTTTCTCCACCCTCTTGCATCTAAAGGCAAGAGTATCTTTAAGCTATACCTTCCCAAACTAGGGGTGTAGCTCAGAGGTAGGATATGTGCTTAGCATGTACTAGGCCCTGGATTCAATTCACAGCACTAAAGAGGAAAAGAAAAACAACCGTACCATCCCCAAATCTGTGGCTCTCATTGTCTCCCTGATGTGGCTGTGGATTCAGACAGAAATATCCACCCCTTCTATATTTCCAACTCTCCTCAGCCTTGCTGAGACCCCCACAGGTGATGGAAAGGAGACATATGAAGAATGCCCTATTGCATTCTGGGAGGAGCCATCACTTCTGTCAGCCTTGGAGTCACTGACCCACAATGTACTTTGTGGGTTGTCTCCTTTCCTGATTTGGCGTGGTTTTTGGAGAGAGCACTTGGAGGAACTGCTAGGAAAGATGGTGCCTTGCTATGGATGGCACACAGTCACTGGGCTTTGTGCTTGTCAATCTCCCACTGCTCCATAAAGCAGCCAAGAATCAATTTTATCCTACAAACCAGAAACAGGAACTGAACAGGCTTCAAAACCAGACCTCTAAAACAGGAAGGGACATTCCTCGTTGTCACCACAGAGGAACTGACCTGTAGTAGCAAACTTCCAAAACACTAACACAGAGTAGAGGAGACAAGACCCTGCTATGCACCAATACAAGGCTTCACCTACAGGTGGAACCAGCTCTAATGACCAGCTAGTGTCTCAAGCAAACCAAGATGACCAAGCTGAACAAAGGAACCCACATCCCAGGAGCCTGGGAAGCAGGGCCAGTCGTGACCACCTGCAGCTGACTATGTAAGGGAAGAAATGGGAACTCTAAAAGTAAATCTATTTTTGTGCTTTGGACTTTCCTTTTTAGATTTGGTTCTTTCCTGATTTCTAGTGAAGCTCTTTTAGGAAACCCATACTTTTGCCTCAATTGACCAGAAAGTCAAGAAATCAAGAGGAAGTACAACCCTCTGGGTTGTTAATGGGGTCACCACCGCTGCCCTTGTGATATGCCAGAACAAGTGAAAAGCTCAGAGAAAAAAATGTGTGGGAGTACTGGGTATTTTTTTTCTTTTTAATCCCTTCCTGACCACAGAGATTTTGTTTTCTTTTAATCTACTACATTTCTTTTCATAATTTTATCCTGATTCTCTCGACAAGTAGAGTAGCCAAGAGATGGAAAGAGGCCAGGAGGCAGTTTAAGGCAGAGGGGACAAATACTACTCTATGACTAGCAGAATGAAGTTTTTATACTCACCCCCACTGAAATGGGAAAAGTGAGTAATAGATGCAGAATTTCTTCATATTTTTACTGTACATAAATGACTATCCTTTGTTGCAAGGATGGTGTGTGTGTGTGTGTGTGTGTGTGTGTGTGTGTGTGTGTGTGTGTGTGTTGGTATTGGGGTTTGAAATGAGGGCCTAGGCACTGTCCCTGAGCTTTTTTGCTCAAGACTCTACCACTTGAGCCATACCTCTACATATTATAGCTTCTTAGTGCTTAAAGATAAGAGTTTCAAAGACTTCCCTGCTTGGGTTGGCTTCAAACTGCATTCCTCAGATCTCAGCCTCCTGAGTAGCTAGGATTACAGGCCTGAGCTACCTCATGCACCCCATCTAATTTTTTTTAACACAAACATGTCTTTCCTTGTATGCAATCACAATAGGTAACTGATTAATGACTTTTCTGTTTCTCTATAATTTCCTTACTTGGAAAAAATAAAACATTGGCAAGCACACATCAGTACTCTTGATTTTTTAAATAAGCTGGTTCGTGGAAACTACTATTTAGAAAACACAAATTTTGTTCTCTCCTTCAAGGCTTGGGACTACATACACACACACACACACACACACACACACACACACACATCTGTATATGAACACACAAATATATATAAAAGCTTCACTGGATTTGAAAACAGAAATGCAGAAGTAGTCTAGAAGACAATATTGAGGTATGTTTTATTTTACCAAACAAAATTGGAAGTCCTAAAGAGCTGGAAGTAAAAGGAACCAGACCCCAGAAAGGTCAAATGCCACTCTGACAAAACACATAAATGAGCCATCACAAGCTCAAGTAAAGTGAAAACACAATATGGATGAAAATAGAAAAGTTAAGTTCTTAAAATTCAACTAACATGTGTTTCCTTCCGGTTCACCACGATTGCTGCAGGGTGAAAGGCTGAGCAAGACATTGCAATGTGCAGTGAGCCAGGCTAAAAGGAAGCCCCAACGGATGTAATGGCTAGGGGCAAGGAAAAGGGAAGTGGGCAGCGGATCTCATCCAGTCCCTTCGAGAGGCAGGCAGGTGGCTTAAACCCAAACAAGGTCCCTGGGTCTGACATCAGCAGAAAGTCAAGGGCCATAAATAGGTTTGGAGGAAAAGAAAGAAGAGATGAAAATATTCATGAGTCCTGTTGATATCTCTTTTCTAAAGCTTCTTCCCAGCCTTCCCACCCCAACTCACCACCACTAATGTAAGTTAATTTTTCCTTATATCTGACCAAAATGCTACCTATCAAAAATTACTTCAAAGCAAAAGTCATTGGTCTAGCACAATGTTAGGTGTATTCAAAGTCACAGCTTGAGGTTTTAGAAACAGAATACTCCTGAATGGGTTCCATATACTGAGTTGTTAAGAAAGTGTCTTGTAGACTAGGCCCAGAATCTATCACTTGTAATACTGTTTGTAAGGGGAAAAAATTACTTCTAATTTTAACCAGCAATCTTAAATCATTTAACTTGAATGAATGCATATAACTATGGTTCCATGTTTCCCATAAGTAAAATGAGAGAATAGTAAGGCCTATTCCAGCTATTTTTCAGAGACTGGGTATTTAGTCAACCTCTTTTTTTTTCTTCTTTGAAATCTGGCCAGTTGGTGTCTGAGCAGTGTGTGGTACTGGCAACTCTCATCTCTTGATGTTTGCAGAATCTCACTGCTGCCATGCAGGGGGTGGAGAGTAGTACTGTTGGTTGCTGGCATGGTACATCTGAGTGATAGTATCTTGTGTGTAAAGATGGATCTCCAAAAAAGTGTTAACAGGGCATTCATTTTACCTCTTACAATGAGATTGACAAGTATAGTCAATGAACAAATCAAAATACACTTATGTAATAACTGTGTCGGTGAAAAACCTTTCACTACAATGTATATTTTTCTTAGGGGGGGTGGTAGTACTAGTTTCTGAACGTGAGCTTTGTGCTTGCTAGGAGGATACTCTACCACTTTTTTTGCACTGGTCACTTTCAAGGTAGGGTCTTTCTTTATGCTAGGGCTGGCCTGGGCTGTGACCCTCGTTCTTGTGCACCTCTGTGAATATGTTCCCTGGGATGGCAGGCCAGAAACACTGACTTTCCCTGTAACTGGGTTAACCGTCATTGACTGAGATGGGAGTCTTGCAAATGTCTTAGTTTTTAATTCCCACGCTGGCCTCAAATAGTGATCCTCTGATTTCTACCTCTTCAAGTAGCTAGGATTACAGGTTTGAGCCACTGTGCCCAGCTGCAATCTATTCTCTAGAAAGATAAAATAGCTGTGCTGTTTTAAAAGTAAACAGTTGGGTGTGGTTGTCCATGCTCTACTTAGGAGGTAGAAGTAGAAAGAGCTTGGTCCAAGGCATGAGTCCCTACCTGAAAAATAAAGCAAAACTAGCTAGGGGTGTGACTGAAGAAGTAGAGTACTTGCCTAGTAAGTGCAAGGCCCTGAGTTCAGGCCTAGAAAAATAAAGACACCAATACACACAGGTAGCGAAAGGCTATAAAAATATGTAGTACTATTAAACTATGCATTCCATAAC
Source organism: Dipodomys spectabilis (assembly GCF_019054845.1). Lineage (NCBI taxonomy): Eukaryota > Metazoa > Chordata > Mammalia > Rodentia > Heteromyidae > Dipodomys > Dipodomys spectabilis. The sequence continues at coordinate 23,164,118 of NW_024870678.1, forward strand.
GTTGAGCTACTTGGGCATTGTTGTCTTCCTTTGAAATGCTAGGCCTGGTTGCTTCTTCTTTGCTTACTGGTTTTAGGGGTTACCCCCTTTGCAATGTGACCACCTTGAATCTGCCTATCCACACTCTGATTCTGGAGCTGTATCCTGGGAAGCCAAGGCTTCTGTGGGACACTCACATAGGCACTGTGACAGACAAGCACAGAGTCCACCTCTCTACCAACCCTGAATTCCTCAGAGTCAGGGATAAGATTTATACCAGCAGTTCATGAACCACTACGAAGTGAGACAATTCATTTGTAATAATAAAAATAGCAAAATTATAAAGCATAGAACTTAAGAGCTAGAAGGAATTGCCAACTAGTCCAAGGTTCTACTGTTCTGAGATTTTAAATAACTCTTTCCAAATCAGAGAAGAGCCGGGCACCAGTGGCTCACGCCTGTAATCCTAGCTACTCAGGAGGCTGAGATTTGAGGATCATGGTTCAAAGGCAGGAAAGTCCATGAGATTCTTATCCCCAATTAACCACCAGAAAACCGGAAGTGGCCCAGTGGCTCAAGCGATAGAGCGCTCACCTTGAGCTGAAGAGCGCAGTGGCAGCGCCCAAGCCCAGAGTTCAAGCCCCACAACCAAAAAAAAAAAAAAATCAGAGAAGAGCTAAGACGTTGAATCTCCTGTTCTGATACTTCAGCCTGGCTTGCCAAGTTGCTATGCCTTTGCAAATTCACAGGATACCCAGCACTCTTAGGAATTTAGTTCAGTTCTCCTCTATTTCCACCTGTGGTTAACTCTCCAGGCAGATTCTGCGCTGGAGGAGCCTTTCTAACAACCCATGATTCACAGCAGAATTGGGATGAAGACTCATCTACACCGGGAGGGACAGTGTTCTGCTCACTACACTGGAGTGACCCAATGTTCAAGGGCAGATAGTGTGGGGGAACGCCCAGCAATGGTGCAGCGATCTGCAATTCCTAATTCGGCACAGCTTGCGAGCTAAACACTTTTTTATTTTTTTGCATTTTTAAATAGATGAAGGAAAATCAAAAGAATAATATCCTGTCGATTCTATGACATTCAAATTACAGTGTCCATTAATAAAGCTTTTTTGAGACATGGCCACAATAATTTGTTTAGGTATTGTTGCTGGTGGTTCTCACAGAAGAACTCTGTTCAAGGACTATAAAATATCCAGTGTTTACTATCTGGGCCAGGCTCTGGTGGCTTACACCTAAAATGCTAGCTACTCAGGAGACTGAGATCTGAGCATTCTGGTTCCAAGCCAGCCTGGCAGTTAACCAGCAACAAGCCAGAAGTGGAGCTGTGGCTCAAACATAGAGCACCAGCCTTGAGTGAAAAAGTGAAAGGTCAATGCCTACACTTGAGTTCAAGCCCTAGTACCAGCACACGCACATGTGCATACACACACACACACTTCTCTAGTCCTTGATAGAAAAAAGTTTGCCACCCCTGCTGTAAGAATAACAGACCCTCTCTTCAATATTAAGAGAACACAGTTATACTACTGAGAGACCTCAGTACCCTCGTTATGGAAAACAAAGGCTTTGAGCAAAACTGATACCATCCTCATTCTATCACACCTTCATGCTGCATGAGAGGTTTCAGGATCCATATTGTCCAGATGGGCAAGGGTTAATTGCAGGCCTGCTCATGTTGAAAGAATCAGGGGGGTGGGAGGGTGCTGGCCCCCAACAAGGGCTTTCCCAAGGCATTCCCTCTCTACTATTTCTCACTGCACCTATGTACCCCTGAAGATCTTAATGAAACCCCTTTTATACAATTTATTTATATGCTAATTTTTTAAAAAGAGAAAAGAGATCTTTCCTAATTTTCCAGTCCATTATCCCCAAATGGGAGGCATTCCTTGATTCTAGGACTAAATCAGCCACCTAACTGGAGGTAGCCAGGGCCACACTGGAATCCTGTATTGTCCGGTTACCACCTAGGAACCCCAGGACCAGTGATGGATCCCTTGTTTTTCTCACATAGAAAGTTAAGTAGTACTCTTTTCCCAGGCCTGCTTGGAGAATAAATTAGATACAATTCAAATATCAGCTCTTGGTAACCTTTTGCCCTCCCTTTCTTTCCCACAGGCAGGAAGTATTTGGAGAACAACAGAAGAAAGTCTTGTTAGGAAAGTTTATTTCAAACAAGCTTAGAGTTTAAGATGTTTTTCTATAGCTCTAGAATTAAAAAAAAAAAAAACTCCCCATCTATTAGGGCAATAAACATAGTTTTAAAGACTTAGCTGAGGGTGGGGGGTGGGGGGGGATGGGAAGAGATGGGAAGGGGAAACAAAGGAGGAGGCTACAATGCTTGATAAGAAATGTACTATTATCTTGCCCATGTAATTGTAACCCCTCTGTACAGTATTTTCACAATAAAAATATTAAAATTAAAAAAAGACTTAGCTGAATATTTTTCTCTCTCATATCTTTCAATTCTTTGAAGCTTCTTCCAAATTATAATCCAAAATAAGAATGCTATAATTTTTAGAAAAGTTATGGTTATGTTTATGTAATTTTTAAAGCAAGCCACCAAAGAACCAAGATGTAATATACTCATGTTTAGTTATGAAAAACCAAGACTGTTAAAAAAAATACGAAAACCAAAAAGTCCTCGTTTATTTAGTCTGGCTTCCTTACATGAAGTTCTTGTTCTTAAAATATTCAGCTTTGGCTGAATTCCAAAACCTACATAAGCCTACTTCAGGTGTTTTGAACAGGCTGTAGAGAACTGGAACTGAAAATAAGATTGAAATATAAAACCTTGCATGCAATCATAAACGCCGAAGCTTATTGCCTTGAAATTCTCAAGCCAGGTTTCCCACCCACAATTATAAAAATAAATGTCTGTCTTCTCCACACTGGATTACAGGGTGCTAACAGTTAATTTCAGTAACATGTTATCAGTTAACATTTGCTAACAGACAGCTAATTGCTTCGGTCACTAGAACAACCAAACACTTTATGAATCTGAAATAGGTTGAGAAAGATACTTTTTTTTAATGGATTATGCTAACAATCACCTTCATTAAGCTCATCTTAGTCATTAAGATAGCATATCAACAGTTTAAACGATTATAAACTTTTCAGACCACCTTCTATGTGGCAGGAATAAGAAGATGACTACTAGAGAACTAGATCCTAACACAGATAGTCAAACTCATTTAGTCACAATATTATTAGTTGGGAAAGCAATACTTGAGAGTTCAAGTGGGTAGGAGGTGGGAAATTCAAGCCATTAAGACTTGAAGGGAAAAAATGAGAAAGAATAGAATAGGTCATGCAAATTCATCTACATTCTGGCTGCAGCTGGCTGGCTGGCACAAGTCATTGCTTCAGCACCCCCAGAACTACACAGAGGAAAGGGTCACAGGTGTTTGGCACCAAGTGAAGGACTATCTGGGGAAAGGGGGGGGCAAGAAATCTCACTCAGCTGAACAGCTCTTCAAACCAACGACCCCCTAAAGCTCCAGCACCAGGCCGTGGGTAGGTCAGCGAGGCCGGCTCCTGCACGAATACCGTTTGCCTCTGGCATGAGTACACACTCTCCCGGGAGCGCGGGGCGCCAGGAGTCGACACGCAGCTCGGTCCCCGCTGCGTGAGAGGCAAGAAAGTTGAAAGCATGTTTCACGGGCCAGGAAGAGACACCCCCTTCCCCCAAAGACAAACTTCCCTCAAGATGACCAGGTTTCAACACACTCACCTGCATTGTAAAAACGATCCAGCACCGCGGTCTCCCCGAAGTCCAGTTTACCAAAATGCAGGGGCTCCAGGGTGGCGCCCACCGCGTCGCACGCCTCTCGCAGGCTCTGCAGTGCCTCGCTCTCCGCCCCTACCAGCTGCCCCTGGCTGGCCTCGTTGATCACGTACGCCACCGTGGTCCTGCGGCTCCCCCCGCTGCTGGAGTTGCCCCGGCCCCGAGTGGCGCTGCTCCCGGGGGTGGCAGCCGGACAGCCGGTGGCGCCCGGAGCGGCGGCGGCGCTCTCCACATTCCAGAAGCTGCCCGGTGGCGGCGGCGGCGGCAGCGGGCTCGGCTCACCCAGGGCCGTCGTGGTCGCCGTCGCCGCTCCTCCCCTCCGGCAGCTGCCGCCTTCGAGGAAGGCGCAAAAGCGCGAGGAGGCGAAGGGCGGCAAGGAGATGGTGATGTCCTCGCCAGCCTCGGTGCCCATCTCTGCTAGCCGGGCTGCAGCGACGCCCGTGTCCCCGGCCCAGCCGCCCCGTCTGACGAGCCACAGCTCGGGGCTGCTCCGCGCCCGCCGGGCTAGGCGGCTGCCATCGCGCGCCGCGCCCTCGCCCGCGCCGCGCCGCCGCCTCCTCTCGGGCGCTCTGTCCGCCGGGCCCGCGCCGCAGCCCGGCGGCGGCTCGCCCCTCCTCGGCGCCTCCGTGGCCGCGGCAGGGTGTAGAGTACACGGGGCGGGGAGGCCGGGCTGAGCGGGAAGGGACAGCGCTTCCTTTTCTTGGCGGCCGGACAACTCGGCTGGCAAACCTGCACCTCGGTGCGGCTCAAGGGCGCCGCGCTGGGGGTGCCGTGCGCCCTGGCACCCTGCGCGCGCGCGCGGGGCTCCTTCCGTCCCGGGCGCCCTCGGAGTGGGGAGCCACCTGGCGAGCACCTTACGGGGCGGCGGGAGGGCTCCGCGGGCGGCGTCCTGGAACCTCGGCGGCGGCTCCAGCCCACACAGAGGTTCCGCCTCCCGCTTCGGCGGCGGCTCCCCGTTCCTCGGCTCTGGTTCCTCCGCCACCCCCGCCTGGCCTGGCTTCTCTTCCGATCACGGTGGCCGCTTAGGCTGCACGCTCGTAGCAGCCGATCGTCCTCTCTGCCACCCGCCCCTGGCCGCCCACTCGTGGCGGCACGGAGAGCCAGGGCCCGCCCCCGGGGAGGGCGCTGCTGGGAAGCCCAAGCCCAGACGGAACCCACCACGCTGGGATCCTGGACCTCAGATCCCCCCACACACCGCCCCCAGGGCGCCGCGCCCAGAGCCAAGCGCCCCACCTAGGGACACCCGGAGTCCCCAGGAAGCCTCGCGTGTGCGTGCGACTGCAAGACAGTGCAAAAAGTCTCTCGAGCCAAGACTCGAACGTGGCCCCGACTCAGCCCCTGAGACTTGTGAAGAGCTCCCCGTGATCACGGCGCCCCCGACCGGACCCTCCCGGCCCGGGATCGCCCGGCTGACACCTCCTGCGATACTGGAAGCGCCAGGGTGGCCCACGTGGAACGAGGCTGGAGTAACAACAGGCCTAACCTGGAGGGTGGCTTATAAGTAACAGTGACGCTAAATTTAGAACTAGCAAGCTAAATTTATCAGGACAGATGATGGTGCTTTTCATTTTAAAATTTCCAATAGCCGGCACTGTTATCACGAAGAAGTAATTGATTAACTCCAACTACCGTGTTTCTCATTGTTGATCTTACAATCCTACACACACACACACACACACACACACACACACACACACACACACCAGTATCATAAGCCAAAGACAGAAGATGAGTGGAAAATTATTGTCCACAGATGAAAAAGGTTAATTAAGTGACATTCTGTTCTTTTAAAGGGAGCCACAGAGAAAGAGAATAAGAGACAGAGAGGAGTGCCTGGATTGTTGAACAACAATCAAAAAAAAAAAAGTACCCACTTTAGAATGAGAGCGGATGTATACATTTCCAGAGACCTCTGGAATGCTAAATACATCAATATGAGGAAGGCCAGTTCACACTGTAAAGTAAATAACAGTAATAGGATTTGGATTTTCCAAATAATGATTAATGAGACCTGTGGAAAAGGTCAAAGAAACATGCAGATTACATTTCAAGATGTTGTACCAGGTAGTAAGAATAGTTTCCTTTTTGTGACTTTATTGTACTTTCCAAACAGGTAAGGCCTGAAAGATTAATCTGCCTCTCAAGCTGCTTACTAAGACTGGCACTAATGCTAAGTTCAGTTCCTAGTAAATGCCATGGGCTAGTGTGTCTTAGGGGCATTACCAACTGAGAAATAGTAACCTGAGTGCCCATTGGTATCTAAAGTCTGCCATCTTTACAGATGAGTTCAGAGGAAAGGGGCAACTCAAAGTCAACACAGGGGATAAAATTGGATCCGTTCCCCACACCTCGTACCAGGAAAAATTCCAAATGGTTAAGAGGCTTAACTGTAAAAAATGAGAGTATTGAGTACTTAATAAATATACAGGCATATTTTTCAACCTTGGAATGAAAATAATTTTCAGAACTAGGAATGAATTTTTTTAAAGATAAACTTTTTTAACCTTTTTTTTTTAGTACTAGAGTTTGAACTCAAGGACTTTTATTTGATAGGAACATGCTTTCCACTTGAACCAATTCTTTACACTTGATTATATTAAAAAAAAAAAAAAGTATTTCCGTGGCAAATGCACCACAAGGAAACTAGACCGAAAACATAAGATGTCATCTTAGGCAATTCATAAATATGGTAATACAGGGAGCTCTTTCCTGTATGAAGAGAAACTCAACCCTATTCATAGTAAGTGCAAATTAAAATTATACTAGTATGACACTTTTTTCTTTACATGTTGACAAATATCTTGATGTTTGAGAACACTTTATTTGTGAAACTGGGGGTAAATAAACACTTTCATTTCTTGCAGAATAAATGTGATAAAAAAAAAAAAAAAAAAAAAAAACACTTGTAGCTCGGGCACTGGTGGCTCATACCTGTAGTCCCAGATACTTAGGAGGCTGAGATCTCCTCAGATCTCAAAGTGGTTCAAAGCCAGCCTGGGCAGAAAAAGTCAATGAGACCCTTATTCCAATAAATTACTCAGAAAAGGCCAGAAGTGGTGCTGTGGCTAAAGTGGTAGAGCACTAGTTTTGAGCACAAAGAGGCCTAGGAACAGACTTTCAAAACAACAACAACAACAACTAAAACTTGTAGAGGGAACTATGTTAATATCTACCAAAATTTTAATCTACTTGAAAAATTTTATCTCATATATACTGGTAAACCTATAAAAGCATTTTTCTCAAGGTTATTAATTTCAGTGCTAGTTACAGTAGCAAAAATTTTAAAAATCACCCAAGTGTTCAATCAGGGACTAGTTTATTTTTTTGTGGGGGAGGGGGTCCGGTCTTGAGGCCTGAACTCTGGGCCTGGGCGTTGTCCCTCAGCTCTTCAGCTCAAGGCTAGTGCTTTACCACTTGAGCCACAGCGCCACAGGTATGCAAGGCAAGTGCTCTACCACTGAGCTACCTTCCCAGCCCCCAGGGACTAGTTTAATAAAGAGTAATATACCCACTAAATGGAGTATTACCTGGCTATAAGGAATGGTGTTAATTACCTACATGAATTATCCCCTCCACCCAGTTTTCTAGTTGTTTACACTGGGATAAGAATTCCAGATTCCAGGGCTGGGAGGGTGGCTCAGTGGTAGAGCACATGCCTTGCATGCCCGAGGCCCTGGGTTCAATTCCTCAGCACCACATAAGCAAAAATAAAAAAAGCCGGAAGTGGTGCTGTGGCTCAAGTGGTAGAGCGCTACCTTGAGCTGAAGAGCTGAGGGACAGTGCCCAGGCCCAGAGTTCAGGCCCCATGACCGGACCCAAAAAAAAAAAAAAAAAAAGAATTCCAGATTCCATTTCTCTTTCATGACTTGAATCAGAAATCCAAGTAATTATTTTTTAAAGTAGGACATTATACTGTCACTGCATTTCATAATATAAACATATATATTTTTCATAAGAAAATGGCAGTATATTACATATACTTTTTTTTGGTCTTTAAGATAGCAATTCTCTATGTGATGAATCAAGCTACCTGCCTCAGCCTACCAAATTGCCTGAATTACACGAGTGTGCCACTACTCCTGACTTTTCTATTCCTTGTATTTTCAAATATCTAGCAGCAGTCAGTGCAGGACAGACTCTATCAAGGGGGAAAAGGAATGATACGATTCTTTTGTTGGGAAGCAATTTCTGGATAATGATTTGGAGAATGAAAACCCAAACAGAGAGCAGCAATCTTTGGGTGAGGATAAAATGCCTGGAATTAGTGAAGGCTGAGGCAGTCTGAATGAGAAAGACAGAAGGACAGTTAGAAGGAGAAGCAGAATAATTCCAAAATACTGCATAGGAGACCCTTTGAATCTTCAGCTGAATATTGCTCTCTTCACATGTGTAGGAGAAAACCTCTAAAGTTCAGATCAGAACAACTTCTAGGCACAGAATGAGCTCAGGGAATTGTCAAATGAGCAATTCCTAGGGTTAAGAGAGCTACCAGCCCCTCCATCCATTTCCCGTAGACTCAGTAGCGATCGGGTTGACCACACAGAGCATTTGAAAGATACCCAGAAAAACCATGTTTCAAAGCCAAGCTAGATAGATTCTTCCTAAAGATGCGGCAGCCTAGATGAACCTAAAAACAAAGTTCACCTATATTAGCTGCTTGCTAGAAAAGTCAAATTCCTTTAAGGAATGGAACAAAATAGAGTATCCCATAAAGGAAAACACATGTCTAGCATCCTATCAAAAGCCTGACAAATAATTTTTTAAATGACACTTAACAAGAAGAAAAATTAGCCAGATATATTCTCAGAAGTGACGGAGGGGCTGGGAAGGTGGCTCAGTGGTAGAGCGCTTGCCTTGCATGCCTGAGGCCCTGGGTTCGATTCCTCAGCACCACATAAGCAAAAAGAAAAAAGCCAGAAGTGGTGCTGTGGCTCAAGTGGTAGAGCGCTAGCCTTAAGCTGAAGAGCTGAGGGACAACGCCCGGGCCCAAGAGTTCAGGCCACACGACCGGACCCAAAGAAAAAAGAAAAAAAGAAGTGATGGAAATGTACAATTAGCAAAGACATTAAAACAGCTATCAGCGATGAGAAATATGCATACATACTTCAGAATACAAAAGAACATATGAGCATATAGAGGAGAGAAACAGAGGGCATAACAGAAACAAAATGGAGTGTTGTAAAAAATTAGTCTAAAGTTAGAATTTAATTGGATAGGCATGACAGCAGATTAGACACCCCAGAAGACATGAACAGTGACCTTGAAGTAATAGAAATGGCACCTACATATATCTATATCACACTTTATCTCTGGGGGGGGGGTCCCTAAGTCCAATGACTCACTATGAGGACTCACAGGACCCAGCTTGTGGTCATAGGTATGTCTGTGATTTATTTCAACGCAAGGAAACAAAACAGATCCATCCAAAGAAAAGGTACATAGAGAAAAGTCCAGCAGAAGCCAAGCAGAAGATTCCAGGAAGCCTCCCCAGGGGAGTCACTCAGGATATACTCAGTTCTCCCAGCCATGAGGTGAGACAACACACATGACATGCTTTCTACCAGGAGAGCCCATCGGGACTTAGGACCTAGGGATTTTATAGAAATCCCAGACTCCCAGAAGGAGTCTGGTGTTAGCTTGATCCACGCTGTTTATATAGTTTAGACTCTTAGCAAGAGAAGATGGAGACTCTCTCCAAACCCATCCTTGAAATCTGACCTTTCTAAGCATAGCAGTTTCAGGCCTGCTATTTAACTCTTCCTTCAGTATTACCACATCACACATTGTAAATGCATGCAGTTTATTACATGTCATTTTTGACCTTACAAAAGTCACTTTAATTTAAAAATGGAATGAATCAATAATAAATGTAACAATATGGATAATTAAAATTATACTGTACAAAATAAGCTAGAAACAGAGTGTACATATAAATGACTCCAAGAGTATGAAATGTAGGAAACTTTAATCCACATTGACAGAAAGCTGTTCAGTAATAATCTGTGTACTGAGGGAAGCATAATGGATTTGTAACACAATGGAAATGTTGTATATGTATTGTACAGTAGCTATACAAGTATAACACACAATGAAGCTTTGTATATCATTTTTCTAAAACTCATCAAAATATACCATTAAAGTTTATATTTTGTAGTATGTAAATAAAATTGCAATACAATGGACTTAGAATGGTTACTCACAAGGAAAGTAGAAAATTGGGTAGAGAAGACATGAATAAAATGTACTTTGTTTTGTATTTCATGACTTTGTAACCATAAAATAATTTTACATAGTTAAAATGACAAATTAAAGATTAGTAAAGCAAATCCCTAAATAAAAATAAAATGTATTGAAACATCTATTATGTATCCAGTTTGTCTAGGTAATAAGGGCCCCTACCCCTAATTAAAACATATTGAACATATTTAAACTCAAGAATTAAAAAATCTGTGGTTGCTTGATATCAGTCAACTGGTAAGATAAGAGGAAAGAATTGAACATTTAAATTACTTTCCATACTTCAGTTCTTAATCTGGAATAGTCACAAGGGCCAAAGAAAAGGAGATGAGAATAGTGGCACGGAATTCATGCAAAAGCTGGTTAGGGTAGGGAACCCCCTTGAGATTATACTTCATAACTGTTGATCTCAGTGGTGATCATGGGTTCCCTCTGCTTAGCACCCTGACTCCTCATGCAAATGTACTGGAAGTCCATTGAACTAGAAGAACCACTCAGATCTCCAAGGTCATCAATGATTATCTGAGACTTCCATGTTCTAAACATGGGTTAATGCAAATCAGGAAGCTTGGATTGTGAAAACATGAGAAACAAAGTAGAAGTTGAACATTTTTTTTGTCACTGTTCTGGTCTAGTAAGGGTGAATAAAAATGAAATCTAGACATCTACAGAAGAGAGGCTTCAAAGGGACTTCAAAGATAGCAAACAGGACAAGAACTTCAAAGAACAAAGAAAATGGTAGATTTAAACCTTGTCTAATAGCAAAGGCTCTGATTTTACAAAAGAAGGGATAGCACAATGACCAACATTTTCTTAAGTAGAAGAATGATCTCTGAATATGTTCTTTTCATAACTCCAAATTTGGGGATTTTTCTATTAAACACAATTCTTAAAAGTTTTTAGAAAGATAAAATATTCTATAATGAATCAAAGAGATCTATTTTTCCTATTTTATTTCAGAGACAGAGTCTTACTATGTTACCTAGGTTAGCTTAGAACTCCAAAACTCAAGTTATCCTTTCGTCTCAGACTCATGGGTAGCTGGGATTCTAGACTGTGCCACTACACCTGGTTTAATTTCTTACCTTAATTCTTGAAGAATTTGGACTTGGTAATTATTTTCAGGTGATAAGCACAGTTTCTAATGAATACAATAATGGGAATTGATACATGGCATGTTTGACTTCTAAGAGAATTTGAAACTCTGCACTAAAATTACATTTATGTAATGTGGACAAAATGTAAGGTACTAAACCTATATAAATATTTGTGTATGTTGTGAATTTTCTGGACAATTGAAAATTTCCCTGACTTCACAGAGAAGTTTCTACATTGACAAATTTTTAATGTTTTGCCTTTCACAGATTAAAAAAATTATGAGTGATTGTGTCAGTGGGGAGAAGGGGAGACCCGTCTGACCCATATCACTCCTAATTAGCTGAGAGGCAAGATGGGGAGGATTACTGTTGGAGGCCAGCCTAGACTTACATATGAGGCTCTCTTCAAAACCAATAGTGAGTGTAGTGGTGTGCCTGCTATCCTCACTGAGATGGGGAGGATCTGAGTTACAGGCAAGCCCGGGGCAGAAATGTTCATGAAATTCCATCTCAACAGAGGAGGCATGGAGGCGCATACTTGTTCTCTTCAGCTACAACAGGAAACCTAAAATAGACATGGTGATCCAGGCTTGGCAGTTGTAAATATCAAGCCAGCAATACTTGGTAAATGCCTAAATATTAAAGTTACATGAGAGACATTGTGTTTTGTCATTATTCATGCATGGAGGGGATTAGATAAGAAACAGCTGAGGTCAATAATTGAACAATAAAAGCACCCCTTGTTTATTGTACCAATGAATTTCGACAACCTTACAGATCGTTCACAATCATTTATAGCCATGTGCAGAAATGATAGTTTTGTCATGCACATGTGAACAGGCTGCACACTGCATCACTTCCAGGTTTATATTCTTGGCCCAATGGAGTTCTTTCCTTGAGCCAATGAATGCAGTCCCTCAAATAATGTACTTTCTATTGTGATGCTTATTTCCATTCACTGTGGTAATAACAAGTTGGTGAAAACAGAAAAACTCCAGGAGTTATTTTCCTCTATTGCCATTTTTAAAATTTGTACTCTTTATAAACACATATTTCTATGCTGCTAGGATGGAGAGGATTTTTTTAAGGAGGTAAGTTTGTGTTTCAGACTTACATAGAAAATATTTTGATTTTTTTTCCCCCCAGAGGTTTGTTACATGCCCTAAATCCATACTGATTTTAATCTGGACTTTCTACCATACATCAACTATTTCTCTGTTCATTTATTATTACTCCCAAGTACTGCTTATGTTTGGATTGGTTTAATGGGAATATTATGTGATTCTCCTGAAAATAAGGCACTTAACCATTGTCGTAAATATTTTATTTTCTCTCCACTGACTCATGGACCTGATTCATTTCAAGTACTACTCAAGAAAGAAAAAAATGAAGTAAGTGGCGAAAGAACAAAATCGCCAGGTGTTGGTAGCTCACAATGGCAATCCTAGAGACTCAGGGGACTAAGATCTGAGGATTGAGGTTTAAAGTCAGCCTGGCAGGAAAGTCCATGGGACTCCCAATCACCAAATAAATACCAAAAAGCCAGAAGGAGAATTGTGGCTCAAGTGGTCAAGTGCTTATTTTGAACACAAAAGCTCAGGGACAGTGCCCAGGCCCTGAGTCAAGCTGCCAGGAACAGCACAAACAAATAGAATAAATACCTCCTTTACATTAAACAAATTATTCTGTGACATTTTACTTTCTTGTATTTTATCATTATCAAATTTCATTGAAAGTTTTTGTAGTTTTGATCAGTACTGATATCTATTCATTAAAACTACTACTACCTACTAAGGTTAATAATAAATAAATGATAACTCAGTCTAGAAAAATAAAACCTTGGGGCTGGGAAGGTGGCTCAGTGGTAGAGCGCTTGCCTTGCATGCATGAGGCCCTGGGTTCTATTCCTCAGCACCACATAGGCAAAAAGAAAAAAGCCGGAAGTGGTGCTGTGGCTCAAGTGGTAGAGCACTAGCCTTGAGCTGAAGAGCTGAGGGACAGTGCCCAGGCCCCACGACCGGACCCCAAAAAAAAAGAAAAGAAAAAGAAAAAGAAAATCTTATGATAGGAAATTTTTAAATAAAAATTTAAGTTTTCACACATTATTTTTTTCATGCTGGCATAGAATAAGGAGATCAATAAAACAATTCCAGGTATAAAGATGTGTTATATTTGAATGAATGTCAGTGAACAGAGGAATGGAAATATGAATTTAAAGAGAAATAAATGATCAGATCTTCCAACAGGTACAATTTGTTCAGGAAATTTATTTTTAAATTATATGTTATTAGTTCCAGACTTGAACTCTGCCTCAAGTCCTTGTTTGTCTTGCTGTTCACAGCCGTGTCTCCATTCCAGTTTTTTGCTAGTTAATTAGATAACTCTTAAGGAGTTTTCTGAGTAACTAGGATTCTAGACATGAGCTACTCGTAGGTAACTAGTGGGTTACTTGAGAAATTATACTGTTTGGTCCCTAGTAGTAGGTAGTTTTTATAAGAAGTTCCCCAGTCTATGAATCCTGTCCTTACATAACCCCATCCTCATAAAGGCAGGCTGGACTTCATGAAGAGAATACTTGCTTCTAATGAAGAGAGGACACAGAAAAACACTGCGATTTCATAAAGCATATCCTCTTCTGGTGCTCTTTCTTGCTTCCGCCAAGGGAAACCAGTTGCCCTATCATGAACTGCCATCTGGAGAGCTATGTGTGGCATCAATCCTACTCAAGCACCAAAAGTAGATACATAGATGCCAGACCGTCCCTGTCACACAAGAAAGTTTAACAACACAGGGTGTGGGTTTAGTCCTACCCTGTACTCTTATAACTGCTGTCTTTCCAGAAAGCAAGGGGAAAAAATGTACTTTCTGCTATGTTGATACTCTATTTATTTCCTTCACCTTCTACTTGGAAGCTCAGTAAATATATTGCTTAGGCTACTATCTAGTTAAGATTCTGTGGTAAAATATACATTCTATAAAATTTACGCTTTCAAGTTTCATTTGTATAGTTCAGTGATATTGAGTACATTCATATTGTACAGGTGCTGATGTTTATCAGTACCTATTACCAGAACATTGTCATTTTACTAACTGAAACTCCATAGCCATTAAAACAGTGCAACTCCCTAATTTCTCTTCCAAGCCTGGAAATAGCCATCATTTCTGTGTGTGTGTATTTGGCTAGTCTAGAAACCTTATATAAGTAGAATCATATTGTATCCATCCTTTTGTACCTGTCTTGTTTCACTTGGCATAATGTGTTCAAAGCTATCCAGGTAAGGAAAATCCTTCCCTTTAAAGCCAAGTAATCTTCCACTATATATATTTACCATATTTTATGTTTCTAGTCATCTTTTGTTTTAATCTACTCAAGATAGCATAACAAAATACTATAGACTAGATGAATTCTAACTAGCAGAAATTTATTCCTCACAGTTGTGGAGGCTGGGAAGTTCAGGATTAATGCAACAGCAGATCTGAGGTCTGGTTCACAGGTCACACCTCCCTGCTTGCTTCCCACATCACATAGGACCACATAAGACCACTAATCCCACTAATAATCTCCCAAAGACCCACCCTCTATTATTACAGAGGGGAGAAGATTTCCACATTCAAATTGGAGGGGGCACAACCAGGCAACAGGATCTTCTATCAACACTTGGGTTTCTTCCAGGTACTAAAGGCATCAAGCATACTCTGCTGCAAGTGGGAATGTGCAAATACCTGTTTGCATTCCTGCTTTGAATTTTGGATGTATACTCAAGGCTGAAATGGATGGATGGATTGTATGGTAATGATGTCTTGAATTTTTTGAGGAGTTGCTATAGTGATTTCCACATTGACTGGACCATCTTATGTTCCATTTACACTTTAAAATTTTTAATAAGAAAGAATAAAATAAGTGCTGAATTTGATAAAAATGAGCAGTATTGATAATTATCTCTTCCTTAGAGACTCTTAGAACTTGAAGAAACTCGGGAGTGCATGTGTCTAGAAATTCATCATAGATCTGAAGATAATATTTGATGTTTGGGGGTGATTATTAGATTGTCCTCTGTAAACATCCACTAAAGGTTTATAATGTATCCAGCACAATGCAGTGCAGGTCCCAAAGGAAGAAGGAAATGATCTTTCTTTTTCTGGGCTTCTTTCCCTTAGCCACTATAAGAAGCATTAGAAGCCGGGCACTGGTGGCTCACGCCTGTAATCCTAGCTACTCAGGAGGCTGAGACCTGAGGACTGCGGTTCAAAGCCAGCCCGGGCAGGAGAGACCATAAGACTCCTATCTCCAATAAAACCACCAGAAAACCGGAAGTGGCACTGTAGCTCAAGTGGTAGAGTGCTCGCCTTGAGCTGAAGAGCTGAGGGACAACACCCAGGCCCAGAGTTCAAGCCCCACGACCGACAAAAAAAAAAAAAAAAGAAGCATTAGACTTGGCAATCTGTCCATTTACCTAGGATAATGACTCACCTGTATGGAAAGATCATATATTTCAATTGTTTTACTTCCTGTCAATCCTCACATGAAAGATAAACTAGTTTTTTATTTAAGGACCACGTGGGTTGGTAAATATTTGCAGTTAGTGTCTTATGAGGTCACTGTAGCAGTTATAAAAATAAAACAATTTAAATATAATCACAAATCTTTATAGGAAACTGACATGTAGCTATGCCAGCCTACATTAGTTTAGTTAATTACCTTCCACAGTGTTGGCTCCATACTGAAGTTCAACAACTCAGAGGTGTTCACACAAAAATAGTTTGCATCTCGATTAAGAAATGCCAAGTTCCTTAAAATGATGAGGACAGACAGGAGGCAAGCACATTATAACCACAAACAAAGCCCTTTCTAGGTGTGGCTGAGGTTTGGAGTCTCAGAAGAGCACTCTGGGTTACAGCAGTGGAGCCTAAGTCCTCTCTGCTGGGTGTTAAAATGTCCTGGCACCTTCCATCTTTTCAAGACTTCTGCTAAGAGTCACAGAGGTGTGCAGGATAGACAGAGGCTCTACACCTTCATCTCCTTGTCTCTGTAGAACCCTAGAGAGCAACCTAATAGCTAGGAATCTATTCAAAATGAGGTTTTCTTGATGAGTCCCAGAAATGTGATTTGAAAATGATGCTTGAAGTTCTTAGATAATGATTCCATTACCTCAGTAAACTTGATTAAAGGTTAACTGTGAGCTGGGCACCAGGCTCTCATGCGTGTCATCCTAGCTACTCAGGAGGCTGAGATCTGAGGACTGAGGTTCAAAGCCAGCCCAGACAAGAAAGAAGAGTACTAGCCTAGAGTGAAAAAAATTGCAAGGACAGCCCTGAGCTCAAGCCCCATGACTGACTCCCCCAAAAAAGGCGTATTATGTTATCCTATATGGATCTTTCTGTCAGAGGTTAACATCAAGACCTGAGAATCATATGACCATGCTACATTCATGTATGTTCAGCCTTAAAGACAATTAAGTTTTAGCTCAGCCTACACAGCGGCATGAGAAATGCATGATTCCTGTTGGGTGTTTTTTTTAAATATTTAGAATTAGTTCTCTAATGCTACTTTAATCTTATGGCCTCCTAATTAAAAATTATTAATCTAGTCCAAACTTTCCATTTTACAAAGGACAGAACAAAAGTCAAGATAGAATTAAGAAGCAAAGAGCACAACTGGACTGGGGATATAGCTTAAATGGTAGAGTTTGCCTCACAGGCCCTGAGTTTAATCCCCAGTAATAGAAAAACCAACAAAAAGCCCCCTCAATATTCTTTTTTTTTTTTTTTTTTTGTCGGTTGTGGGGCCTAAACTCTGGGCCTGGGCGCTGTCCCTCAGCTCTTCAGCTCAAGGCTAGCACTCTACCACTTGAGCCACAGCGCTACTTCTGGCTTTTTCTGCTTATGTGGTGCTGAGGAATCGAACTCAGGGCCTCATGCATACAAGGCAAGCACTCTACCACTGAGCCATCTTCCCAGCCCCCCCCAATATTCTTTATCCTATAACCTACTGTGGCACAGGCCACAGTCTGTAACTGTGACCTTGATCTTCAACTTGATAAATAGGCACGTGGAAATACAGATAGATAGATGATAGACAGATGCACTGGGGAGATTTAAGGCACTCATAGAGCAATCATTATGTATTTTTGGAGCTGTTCTAAGAGGCAAAAGAAGCTCTTCAAGGAATGACTTTATAAACCATGGAGAACATATTTCTAGTGATGAAATTACATGTGATTTTTCATTCAACTTTCAAGGATACCATAGCCAACTGGGGTTCCCTTTGGAAAATTCAGGTGAAGAAAGGGTGGGGAGGAAAGAAAGGGGGAGGAACAGGAAATAAGTAATAGTTCATTTAATTTTCCAGTTCCGTGTCAGCTTTCAAACATCTATGGAGTTTTTTTTATTATATATTGGGCCTTTCAGGTGCTGGACTTAGAAACAAATTAGGCGACCTTTACACCCCTAATCCAGTGTGAATGTGGTTTGCTCATTTAGGTGCTTAAGTTGTTTATACTTTGAAAAGTGTCACAGGTGGGATGAACTATTTTCCAGTGCTCTGTTCATGTATTCTGCAGTTAGGAACAACAAATACCTAATAGTGCCCCTTATAGTTTTTGTGTGGCCAAGATTACCATAAATAGGTTACCCCAGCTGGAATAACCTCTTTCCTTCCCAGCCAGACCACACTATTTTTAGCTAAGTTTGGATAAATCTTCTACACCACTCTTTGCCAAGTTCCCAGCTGCCTCATGTTTACTGACTTCATATGTTGTTAACCTCTATTCAGGAGGCTCAAAAAGCTCCAGAATTTTCCCAGTTTATTCTTTGCTGTATTACAAATAAACAAAAAAAAATACCCAATAAAGCAATTTATGGTGAAATCTGGGGCATTGTGCTTGGCTGGCCTCATTTAGCAGCAGCAGCAGCAGCAGCAGCAGCAGCAGCAGCAGCAGCAGCAGCATTTCCTGAGTCCATCAATGCTATATCCTCAAAATACGCTGAGGAGATAACACACCAAGGGAGCTGCCTTCATGGAGTGTGTATTCCAGCGCCAAGAGGTAGCAGAAATCCAAAAATCACTGAGGGCCAAAATTATGTTTGGACATTATGTTTCTCATGTAAAATAATTCAAGATTTAGTCAAGCCAGAACTTCACTGATACTTCCCTTATCACGAAGGATCTTGACTCATTAGTCCTTCTTTTGTCCATTGTACCTCATAATTCCTATCCTCAGTCACCTCATGGTCTGAAAACCACTGCTGTAGTCCAGCAAACATATCCATATAGTCCAGGCAACAGGAAGGAGGGATGTGTAGACAAAAGGTCCACCTGTGCAGTCAGCTCTTTTGTAACTGTTTTCCCCAGAAGCCTGGTCCACTATATAGGCTAACAAAAGGGATGTCTAAAAAACAGCATACATAGGCACTCAATGATTTAGGAGATTTGTTAGCAGAAGAGACACAGACAAAAATCTCGCTACAGCAATCTTTTATGTGTATGCAGGACTGGTGTTTGAACTTATTGCCTTATGCTCTCTCTAAGCTTTTTCACTCATGACTGATGATCTACCACTTGAGCAAAGTTTCCACTAAGGCTTTTGGATAGTGAATTGGAGATAAGAATCTCACTGATTTTTCTGCCTCAGCTTGCTTTGAACCTCGATCCTCAGATCAGCCTCCTGGGTGGCTAAGATTATAGGCATGAGCTACCAGCATCTGGTTTTACAGGCATCTTAGTGTTTATCTGTATGTACAGGAATGTGAATATCTCCATAGACAGAAGTACTGTATCAGGAGACATGTTATAAATATGTACTGTTTTTGGTGATGGTGTGCCTTTTGAAAAGTTACATCGTGGGGGGGGGGGTTATGATGGGAAGGGGAAACAAAGGAGGAGGCAAAAATGCTTGATAAGAAATGTACTCATTATCTTGCCCATGTAATTGTAACTCCTCTGTACGGTAGTTTCACAATAAAATAAAAAAAAATACGTGCTCTAAAAGAAAATTTACATGTACAAATCCTAATTTGGTGTTCAATTTCATCTCATTTAAAGATTTTAGAGTATTGATTAACCTATATAAAGTTATTGTTTTAAAAATTATGAACTATAGACTGTCCCTCAGCCCCTTCAGTGAAACCCACTAAAACAAGAAGGAAGTAGGATTTCTTTAGGAGGTCAAGTTTTAGTTGAGGGAAGGGAGTGTTCCTGAGGCCTTGGTTTCTTCCTGGAGCTTTCAGGGAGCTGACAGCCCAGTTACTGCTCTACTGCTTTGAGCCACAGCACCACTCTGGGGGTTCTGGTAGTTAAGTGGAGATAAGAATCTCACAGACTTTCCTATTTGGGCTGTCTCTGAACTGCGATCCTCAGATCTCAGTCTCCTAGGTATTTAAGATTATAGGCATGAGCCACCAGCGGCCAGCACTCTATAACTTTTCATTTCCCTCCTGTCTCTTAATCTTCCTGTTTTTAGTGTTTGGGTTGTTAGGTTTAAACTTCCTGGAAAATAGTCTTGCTAAGCCTGTGTGGTAGCTCAAGCCTAAAATCCTACCTACTTGGGAAGTGAGATCCAGGGACCACAGTTTTAGGCCAGTTCAGGCAAAAAAACTTTTTGATCTCAACCATCTCAACTAATGGTTGTATGCAGTAGTACAAATCTGTTGTCCCAGCTTTGGGCAAAGCACAATGGCTGGGAACAGTAGCATGCATCTGTCATCCCCAGAGATGCAGGGAAATGCAAGTAGAAGCATGATAGCCCAGGAAGTCTGAATATAAAATGAGATCCTCCTTTAAAAATAGGTGATGGATAAGAGCTAGAAGTATGGCTTGTGGGTGAGCATGCACCCCCCCCCCCCCCCCGGCCACTTTCTTCTTTTGTCTTTTTTCTTTATTTGGTGGTACTGAGGATTGAACTCATGACCTAGCCCTTGCTAGCCAGGCTAAACCACACTACCTAAACCACACTCCCCTCTCTCTTTTGCTTTAATTATTTTTTTTTAGATAGGGTCTTATATTTTTGCCCATGGTGGTCTGGACTGTGTTCTTACTACCTATGCCTCCCTTGTAGCTGAGATTATAAGCATTCATCACCACGCTTGATGCATTACTTTCTTTAAAATGTACATGCAACAAAACTGTGTATATTCTTAATATTTGGATGAATATCTCCAAAACAAATACTAAGAGTTCAAGGAAATAAATTCAAGGTCAAGGTATTTTTTAAAATTTTGTCATACCATTGGGTGAAGCTATTTAAAGTCAACTAATCACTATGTTGTTGCCCATGAAATGAAGAATTCAAGTTTTGAGGTAAAGCTTGGCTACCATCTGGTGGTCTTATACTAAATAAGAATAACCCGTGATTATTTATATTTATTATTATTATTTATAACAAGTTTTAGAGCCATAATATTAAGAGATTAAAAAAGGTGAGACCCCCCATCATACCTATTTTACAAATGAGAAAATAGAAAAACAAAATAGTAAACAGCTTTTTCTCAAGACACTTGATCATTACAAAACTGTCTTAAGAATGGTTATCTTATAGACACTTTATGCCCTAGATTTCTACAAAAGGGGGTGACCCATATGATTACTCAAGATAAAGAGGGGATAGGAAAGAGGAAAAACTCATAGATGCAGGTGCCTGTACTGGGGCTTGAACTCAGGGCCTCAGTGAGTTCTATCCCTTAGCTTTTCTACTCAAGATTCACACTCTACCACTTAAGTTACAGCTCCACCTCTGGCTTTTTGGTGGTTAATTGGAGATTAAGAGTCTCATGAACTTTCCCCCTGAGCTGCCTTTGAATCTTGACCCTCAGATCTCAACCTCCTTAATCCGTGGGGGTTACAGGCAGGAGTCACTGGTTCCTAGCTTACATGCTTTTGTCAAGTTGGAAAGTGCAGTGCTAGAGATGGAGACTTTGAGGATGTATCCAGGCTTGGTGGAGAAAATGAAAGAGGACTGAGAGTTCACGTGTAGGTTGGGAAGGCAAGGCTTTCCCTGCGTAGGGGCTGCATTAAAAAACAGAAAAGGCTGTGGGTGTATGGAACAAAAGAAGCTTTCAGAGAGAATCTGAAAGCAAATGCTTCTTAGTGAGATGAGGGAGAGGAGATTTTACTTTCATTTTTTTTAGCTTTTTGAAACTTTTAGCCAATCTCAGTAATAGTGAATTTTGGTCAAGAGAATATTTGCATAATTCTAAAGCTTTTCAGTTAATTTAAGGCCACTAACTGTCACTAGGTTTTGTTTTCAATATACTAGACTTTTTAAAAAATGTACTTTTTAAGTAATTGGAAGAGTTGCCAGACATGTTTAAAGTAGTATGATACAGCTTTCAAATGTTAAAATTTCAATATACATGCTCTTTTTCTATCTAGCCAATTATCTATAATTTCTAACCATGTGTTAAATTTTTAGTTATTATAGAAATGGCATCTACATTTTCTATCTTTAGCCTCCAGGTTGAGGTTGGCAGATCTTAAATAAAACTTAATCATTTAACATCTCACATCTGAAAATTCCCACAGTGCCTCAGTATTTACACTACAGTAGAAATCCAATTTCTTGGTGTGATATGGAAAATTTTCCGTGATCTAGCTCCAGTCCAACACTCTAGTCCCTCCACAATATATGCTCTTCACCATATCTTGTATCAGGAAGCCACCATCCTCTATGGATTATGGAGGCTTATGTGTCTTGGGTCACTCAATGATTCCAACTTCTTGTTTATTTAAAGAAAACCTATCCATCTCTATGCACTCATATACATACACACACACACACACACACACACACACACACACACACACACACACACACACACACACACATATATTCTGAAGCTTTTCTTGACATTCCTCCTTCTCCACCACTAATTAATTTCCTTCTACAAACACCCAGACAGGACCTGCTTATACTATTAACTTCTCTTTACAAAACTTAAAGCTGTTGAGGCCATGAGCCGTCTGTTATTGCTATGAATCCCAAGGGCTTCACTCTGGGCTTCACAGACAACTAAGGTGATAATGTGACTTGGTTTGTGCCTGTTGACCAGTTTAATTATTAATTACAATCTCTGAGAATTGCTTGATTTGGGGTAAATTACGATCATCCCCTACACAGCACACATTTGGCAAATGCTTGAAAGTATTAACAGTTTTCCTTAATTAGTTCAGTGTTGAGCACTTAGTACTACACTATATATAATACATGATATACATACATATACATATATGTACATAATTTCACTGTGCACACAGTTTCTCTTTTCTTTTGGCTGTATAGGGGTTTGAACTTGAGCCTCCCTCGAGGGATCTACCATTTGAATCATGCTCTTAGACTTTTTGTTTTAGTTTGTAGATGAGGCCACAGACAACAATCCTCTTTACCTACTCTCCCAAGCAGCTGGTATTACCACCATGTTCAGCTTGTTGTTTGGAATGAGGGTCGGTTAACATTTTGTCTTGACTATACTCAAACATACATCACCTTCTAAGTTGCTGAGATTACAAGAGGTGGTCCACAGAACTCCGTCATAGGGGGGGGTTTAAATAAAAAATATTTTTTATGATAATCTTTCCCTCTTAGCTTCAATGCTGCCTGACACCTGCTCCTGTTACCCTGGCTAAATGACCACTCATTCACTGTCTTTTGCACTAGCTGCATGGTTTCAGAGTTGGCTGGAGCTGCTCATCTTTCATAACCACCAAGAAATGCCAGTCTTTCAAACGTCCAAATTAGCTTAAAAAATATCCCACAGTAGAACCTGAGATGTAACAACGAAAACGGTCAGAATCTCCAGAAACTCAAACTCCCCACCCAGTTGGAGCTTGGGGGCAGGTGCAAAAGAGTTTTGCTTTGCCCAAAACAAAAATGGTCTCCTTCGGGCTCCACGCCCTCTCCCTGGCGGACCAATCAAAATGCAGGCTTCCAAGACCATCGTTCTCACTTCCGCTTGGTTTTGCCGGACCACAAACTTCAACCAGCGAGTTGCCACCGTGCGCCTCGGACTCGGGACGGCTTCCGCAGCCGGGACGGCGAGGCCGAGGGGCGGCGGCGGGAGGGCGGGCGGGCGCCATGAACGCCGCGCGGACGCTGAGGGTGCCGGGCCGCCACGGCTACGCCGCGGAGTTCTCTCCGTATCTGCCGGGGCGCTTGGCCTGCGCAGCGGCGCAGAACTACGGCATCGCGGGTGAGCGCGCGCCGGGGCGGGGCACGGGGGAAGCGCTTCCGCGGGCGCGCGGTGCCGCCAGCCGCCGCCAGGTGGCAGCAGAGGAGCGGGCCGCGCCGAGCTTTCTCACCAGCCAGCAAAGCCCGTCGTCCGGCCCCTTTTGCTGTGGTTACCAGCGCCCTCGCCCCCGGACGTTCCTGCTCAGTGCACGGCCCCCTGTCCCTCCTGGCCCACGTGGTTGGTGGCCTGGATCTGTGCGGGGGGCGCGGTGCCTTACTCCAAGGCACCAGACCGATTGGAGGGTGTCTGTGGGATCACCCCGGTGCCTGCCTTCTGCTTCTCATTTGTAGTCCCAGCTGCCCAGCAGGCTGAGATCCGGAAGATCAGGGTTTGAGGCTAGCCTGGGCTGAAAAGGCCGTGCAGTCTCCAGATAATCAGCCAAAAAGTCCGGCTGGAGGAGGAGCTCAAGGGGTAGAGGCTAGCAGTCTGGATTCCCTGAGTTCAGACTCCAGTACTAACATGAAGAAAAAGAAAGAGAACATTTTTCTTTTGTGCCTCATGTATATAACTGCAAGTGGCTGTCAGGAGACTCAAGCTGCGAGTGACCCGTGAATTGGATGGAATGGCAAAGGCCTGGGCCCATGATCACTTTTGCTTAACTTACTGTTATTATTTCTCATTAATGATTGCAATATTGGGAATTGAACCCACAGCTTCATGCATGCTAATGCAAGCACTCTACTACTTGAGACAGGCCTCCCAGCCCTTTTATTTGTATTTATTTTTATTGCTTTTATTTATTTATTTTTTGAAATAGGGCCTCACTCACTTTGCTTGGACTGACCCTGAAGTCTCTATCCTCCTGCCTCTGCAGTCCAAATGACTGGGATTACAAGTGTACACTACCATACCTGGCTAAATATTTAGTATTTGTAAACTTTTATCTAGGGAGTGATTATCTGGTTTTTTTTAAGCTTTCCATCTGGCTTTACTTTTACTTTTTTTAAGTTTATGTTCTGGCTTTTGTTATACTCTGAAGCAAGATGGATGCTGTCAGTAATCCATAGTGTTTTTATTTAGTCCTACAGTAGGAAAAAAATATGCTGTGTAAAACTTGGAGGCAAACATTTCCTTTTATTTTTTAATCTGTCATGGGGCTTGAACTCTGGGCCTGAATGCTGTCCCTCAGCTCTTCAGCTTAAGGCAAGAACTCTACCACTTGAGCTACAGCACCACTTCTGGTTTTCTGGTGGTTTATTAGAGATAAGAGTTTCACGGACTTTCCTGCCCAGGCTGGCTTGGAACTGTGATCCTCAGACCTCAGCCTCCTGAGTAGCTAGGATTACTGGCATGAGCCACTGATGGTTGGCTTTCCTTATATTTTCATCAGTGGCTCTTAGTGCTTAATCACAGTTAAGCCTGAAGTATTACTTTAAATCATTTGCAAAATCTCTTGAGTGGAATTGGTGGGTTTTTTTTTTAAGTCAGTCATGTTTAAACAGGAGAGTACCCCATCCCCCCTTTTAAAGATAAATGTAAACTTTCAAATACATTAATCTTTCAACAAAATAATGCATTGCTGGTAGGTAACTGATATAATATTTTTTCCTACCAAGTGCGTGGTATTTCCGCACTCATATTTTAAGTCCATTGTTAAATCTTTTTCATCTTTGGCAAGGCAGCATGATTTAGTAGAAGAATCACGATTGGAGGGGACTCCTGAGTCTGAGGATTCTCATTGTCAGAAGGAAAGGTAACAGGAAAGTTTGTGTGCCTGCCACCTTGCCTGGTACCTTGAGTGAGTACTCAACGTGTCTTTTCCCATCAGCAGTTCAGTGTCTGGATTCCATTTAGGTAAAATGGTTAAGTTGAATATGAAATGACTGAAGCATAGTATGAAAAATTTAAAGCTTATGCCTATTATTCTAACTATACAGGAAGGTAGGATCTGAAGTTTGTGTTGTAAAGTTAGTCTGGTCACCAAAAAGTCCTTGAAACTCTTATCTCCAACTAACCAGCAAAAAACTGGAAGTGGAGGTGTGTTTCAAGTGGTAGGGCACCAGCCTTAAATGGGCAAAAAAAGAAACAAGAGGCCTGGAGTTGAACCCCCAGTAGGGTAAAACAAATATGAAAATTTTAATCCTTTTGTATACATAGTCCCAATACTTGAGAGGAATTCTGTAGTAGTAAAAAATCAGGCACTCACTTAAGATGACTTAAATGTTTCCCCTGACAACTTCAACAGCATGACTTTGAGTTTGCTTTTTTTCTCATCAGGTTGTGGAACACTACTAATACTTGATCAAAATGAATCTGGGCTTTGTATTTTTAGAAGGTAAGGTGGTTCTAATTATTAAACTTATATTCTCTTGCTAGTAACATCTTTGTAGAATTAGGTTTTGGACCTTTCGCATAAGTAGGTCTTAGAATTTGCATTACAAAAGAAACTTTAGCATTTGAATAGAATAGAAATAATTTTTGCCATTAGGTTAGGAATATGCCATGTTCTCACTTTTTTTTTTGCAAACTGAATCACGTTTACTTTTTGAGTGTCCATTTATAATTCATCAAGTTTAAACAGAGTAAACTAATTAGTGTAGAATAGAACATTGCCTGTCTTTGCTGTCTTAATGTAATTGGACAAGACCTAATTATTCATATTGTATAACAGTGGGACCTCCCTTTCTTTCATGCCTTTTTCTCTGTGGGACTGCTAGAAGCATTAATACTTCCCTCAACATTGGACAGAAGTAGAGAAAAGAAACCAGGTTCTGTCAGAAGCTAACTTCATTCCTAACTCAGGAGAAAAATTGACGGGAAAGTTTAAAATTATTGGTCTAAATTTGTATGGCAACAGGACTTCATACAAATTGTTTCGTATTAGTAATTTGTGTGTGTGTGTGTGTGTTTCTGTGTTATTGTTGTTGGAGTTTGAATTCTGGGCCTCTCTTGCTGGACCTTTTTGCTTTAGTTTAGGTAGGGTCTTGCACAACTTTGCTGAGTGGGCCACTGACTAAAATCTTCCTATCTCTGCTTCCAAAGTAGCTGAGGTTTTCAGTATGACCCACCACACTGGCCTGAAATCTGGTCTGTTCTTTTAGCCTATCTGAACTTGTTTTGTTTTTTGTCAAGTACCTGTTTTACTTCTCTCCCATCGTTGTGAAGATAATATGAGATCATGTGTGTCAAAATACATGAAAAATTGTGCCCATGATAGTGTGGCTCTTGTTCATTCATCCAGTGGTCTGTGTAATTTCTACTTAGGTTTTTTCGCTTGTTCTGTTGTAGCTTCGACTGGAATGATGGTTTGTTTGACGTGACGTGGAGTGAGAACAATGAGCACGTCCTCGTCACCTGTAGTGGCGACGGCTCACTGCAGCTGTGGGACACTGTCAACACTGCGGGGCCACTGCAGGTGTATAAGGAACACACCCAGGAGGTAGGAAGGGAATCTGGGTGTCTCTCTGGGCTGATGGTTCTTCCTTCTTAGACTCTGACTGAAATCTCTTTGGGGCTGTCCATAAGAAGTGTTTTCAGGGGACTGGTTTAAACTTTAATATTTCTTGTACATAGTAGATGTCATTTATTACTTAAGTATTCAAGCAGAAAGTACATCTTGGCCTAAGGATGTGGAATGAAACGAAAGGTCAGGCTTCTCATTAGGCAATCAGAATGCCCCTGGTAGCATCCTGTGGCATCACCCACTCCACCAAGGCCTGTGGCTTTCCTTATGCCAAAAGAACTTGCCTGCCCTGCGGTGCTTATAGGGGTAGGCAGACCTTTCCCCAAGGTACCATGAGATTGTCCTTAGGCTTTAGGACGATACGTGAGGGTTTCTGAAATATATTTCAACAGTAGCAGCATTAAATACTGAATATGAGGCAAATCAGCTAAAGAAAATTTATATCTAGATCTGGCTTGTGTGGCGTGTGTGTGTGTGTGTGTGTGTGTGTGTGTGTGTGGCCTAGGGAATAGTTTGGATTGCAGTCATACCCAAATATGCATGTATTATTAAGGAACATTTACTCGTTTTGTTCACCTGTCTCTCTCCTGCTAATGCCACTTCTCCCCCACACAGCCTGTTTTACGTTCCTGTTGTCAATTTTTTAGTGTATATTAATTGCATCTAGGAGTTTTACTGTGGTCTTTCAGATATACATATACTACATTTTAATCAGAAAACCCTCTCTATTGCTTTCTCTTTGTCAGATCCCCTAGTGCCCTTTTGCTCATCAGATTTCATTAAGATAACTTGTGCCTTTTTTCATACATAGTTGCAATGTATTGAAATTATTCACCCACCATCATTTTCCCCTCATTTGAATCCTCCAATTGTGTTCTATGGGTATATATGAAAATATACTTATGTATCTATGTATGTTTACATATACACGTACTGTTCATGAATATATATGTCCTTCCATAAATAAGCAAAAACATGCAGTATTTGGCTTTTTGAGGTTGGCTTATCTCACACAAGATGATGGTCTCCAGTTCCATCAATGTTTTCTTTATAATTGCATAGTATCCCATAGTATACGTGTTGAGATCTTCAGCTGACTGGACGACTGGGTTCTTGGAAATAGAGATGAAATAGACATGGGTATATTGGCATATTGCTTGTATATTGCTTCACTCTCCTTAACATATATGCCCACTAATGGTACAGTGGGGTCATAAGGAAAGTCTCCTTTTAGTTTTTTGTGTAACCTCCATACTGATTTCCACAGTGGTTGCACTGGTTTCATTCCTACCAATAATGTAGCGAGTTCCTTTTCTCTGCATCCTGGCCAGCATTTGTTTTTTGTTTTCTTGAAGATTGCCATTCTGATTAGAGTGAGATGAAATCTTAGTGTAGTTTTTTTTTTTTTTTTTTTTTTTTGTCGGTTGTGGGGCTTGAACTCTGGGCCTGGGTGCTGTCCCTCAGCTCTTCGGCTAAGGCTAGCGCTCTACCACTTGAGCCACAGCACCATTCTGGTTTTCTAGTAGTTAACTGGAGATAAGAGTCTCAGGGACTTTCCTGCCTGGGCTGGCTTTGAACTGCCACCCTCAGCTCTCAGCCTCCTGAAAAGCTAGGATTACAGACGTGAGCCACTGGTCCTCAGCCTCCCAGCCTTAGTGTAGTTTTGATTTGCATTTCCTTATGGCTCACAATGTTGAACATTCCTTCATGAGTCTATTACCTATTTCTATTTCATCTGAGAACTGCTTTGTCAGTCTGCTTGGCCATATATTAATTAGATTATTTGTTCTTTTGCTGTTCAACTTTTTGAGCTCTTTGTATAATCTGAATATAAGTCCTTTATGTGTTGAATAACTGACAAGAATTTCATTTTGTGGTTTGTATCTTGGTTCCAGTATTTGTTTCTTTTGCTGTGCAGAAATTTTTAATTTGATGTAGTTTCATTTGTCAATTTTTATTTTTGTTTTCTGGGCAATCAGGGTAACTTCCTGTGCCTGTAACTTTGCCACTTTTCCCTGTGTTTTCTGGTAGTAGATTTAAAGTTTCAAGTGTTACTTTGAGATCTTCAATCCATTGGGAGTTGATTTTGAGATTTAGGTCTAGTTTCAGTCTCATGGAAGTCGATAACCAGCTTTGCCAGCACCATTTATTGATGAAGCCGTTTCTTCTCCAGTGAGTGCTACTGGCTATCTTGTTGAAAAGGTCAGTTTGAGATAACCATCTTTCAGATATGGCTGACCAGGCTAGCTCTGAACTGCAGTTCTTAGATGTCAGCCTCCTAAATAGCTAGGATTATAGGTGTAAGCCACTGGCACTTGGTTGGCTTGATTTTTCTGTTTCTGTGAAGAATGACCTTTAGAAATGTGATGGATAGTTCATTGATTGCTTTTTGGCCATTTTAAGGATATTAATTCTGCTAGTCCATGACTGTGAGAAGTCTTTCCATCTTCTGGGGTCTTTGATTTCTGTCTAAAAGGTTTTATAGAGAGCTCTTTGACTTCCTTAGCTAACCTTGGTGTTTTATTGTTTTGTGACTAAAATTGTTTTTCTGACTTCTTTCAAAGAATATTCATTTATTCTGTAGAGATAGCTACTAACGTTTTTAGTGTTGAGTTTATATCCTGTTAGGTTTCTGAAGGTGTTTCCCAGATATAGAAGTTTTTATCTACAAATAGTGATGATTTGAATCTTTTTAATTTCTTTCTCTCATCCTGTTGCTCTGGCTAGGAATTCTAGTGCTGCGTTGAGCAAAAGTGGTGGGAGTAGACACCTTTGTCTTGTTTCTGACTTTAGTGGAAATGATTTCAATTCCCACTCATTTAATATGATATTAGCTATAGGTTTTCATCTGTATCCTTTAGAATGTTGAGGTAGGTTCCTTTTATTTCTTGTTTCTTTAGACTGTTTATCACAAAGGATGTTGTATTTTGTCAAAGGCTTTTTCTGTGTCATTGAGATGATCATGTGATTTATGTTCTTGATTCTGTTCCTGCTATGTATTATTACATTTATTGATTTGTATATGTTGGACTATCCTTGCATCCTTGGGATGAAAAAAATTGATAATTGGGGGCTGGGAAGGTGGCTCAGTGGTAGAGTGCTTGCCTTGCATGCCTGAGGCCCTGGGTTCGATTCCTCAGCACCACATAAGCAAAAAGAAAAAAGCCGGAAGTGGTGCTGTGGCTCAAGTGGTAGAGCGCTAGCCTTAAGCTGAAGAGCTGAGGGACAGCGCCCAGGCCCAGAGTTCAGGCCTCACGACCGGACCCAAAAAAAAAAAAAAAAAATTGATAATTGGGTTTGATCTTTCTAATGTGTTGAGTTTGGGCTGCTAGAGTTTTGTTGAGAATTTTAGCATCAGTGTTCATCAAAGAGATTGGTCTTTAATTTTCCTTTTTTGTTATGCTTTTGTCCAGTTTTAGAATGAGTATAATACTGGCTTTGTAGAATGAATCCTTTTATTTTTCTATTTTATGAAAGAATTTAACAAGCGTTGTTGTTAGTTCTTCTTTTAAGGTCTGATAGAACTCATCAGTGAATCCATCCAGTTCCGGGGTTTTTCTTTGTTGGGAAACTGATTTCTTGTCCTTTGCCTGAAGAACTAACACACACATTTTTAGGTCTTTTACTATGGAGACAAAAGTTACTCAGTAGCAGTGAATATTCTTTGTCTAGATTTTGGCTTCTAAATACTAATTTTTTTCAAAAACGATCAGTGTTCTTTGAAAAATCATTTATTCAGGTCAGGGCAAATACTATACAAGATGAATCAAAGCTATCTTCTTGTGTTAGAAAACAAGAAAAGTTGGATGCCAGTGACAAATACCTGTCATCCCAGCAATAGAGGAGACTGAGATTGAACAAGTAAGTCTCTGTTACATTCAAGAGGGTAAAGAAGTTTGAGAAAGTCTGCTCAGTGGAAAGAAACTGGGCATGGTGAGACATGTCTGTCAGCTGAGGTACTATGGGAAGGCTAAAATAGGAGGATCTTGGTCCGAGTTAGACAAAACTTGAGATCCTATCTCAAAGTAGCCAATACCAAAAAGGCTAGATAGAGGGGTTGGTACAGTGATGGAGTATCTGCTTAGGAGGTACAAAGTACAGAGTTGAAAATCTATCTCCAAGAAAGAGAGAGAAAGGGAAAGAGAAGGAGAAAAAGGAAGGAAGGAGGAAGGAAGGAAGGAAGAGAGGAAAGAAGAGAGGAAGGAAGCGAGGAAGGCAGGCAGACTATAAGAGGCCATTGTAGGCATGTCCAAAATATAGAAGAGACAACTTGAACACACTTTCATTGTCCAAAGATGGGACAATACAAACATCATAAAGAATGACAATAATGAATTGCAGCATCACACATGTACAGACCACATACATACATTATATATATTTCTACTACTTACATGGGATTGTAATTACTAGAAAAAACCTTACCAACATTAAAGATTACTAGGGCAATTGACTCATTTTTCTGAAAATTAATAAATAAAGGTAAGGAAATGAAGCCTTTTCCATTTGAAATTTTGTTGTGAGTAAGCAAAAAGCTGATTTAAAATTGTTTGTAACAGAATCCCACGTAATGTATACAGAAGGAATAACAGAAAGTCACCATTCAGTAGCCCTAATGAAATAATGACTCTGGATGAGGGACATGGTCGGATGCTAAAACTATTAATAGAAGATTGAAGCTTTCTCTGAACAGTCTAGGATCACTAAAAGTGGATCAATCAGAAATTATAAGCCTCCTAATATAATAGGAAGCTAAAAACCTGATTAAGCCATCAGATCTAACTTAAATTTAAAGGAAATAGGAAGTCTAGAGGAAGAAGTTAAACACCACCATGAGGAAACAATTAGCCAAATTCAGAATAGAGGGCATTGGGCAGGATGAATAACTGTGTTTCTTCAACAAATAAATGGCCTAGAAAGGAGAACAGAAAAAGCAAAACCTTAGGTAAAGGACTTAAGAAACATAAAACTAAATGTAAAAGATAAATCTTGTTTGGATATTGATTTTTAGAAAGCAACTATAAAAAGTCATTCTTTTAATAATCGGTACAAACATGAAGATACTAAGTATCAGGTGATATTAGAGGGCTATAGTTAGTCTTGGCAGGGGTGAAAACGACCTTGTGCTGATGTAGAAGAATACCTGCTAAAGTACTTACAGGTAAAGTGGTGGGTGTTAAGATACTCTAGCAGTGATTCAGTCAGCCAGCAATGGGTTAGATGAAACAGATGAGCAAAGTAGATCATTATGGAAAGTGTGGCTGGGCACTGGTGGCTCATGCCTGTAAATCCTAGCTACTTAGGAGGCTGAGATCTCAGGATTGTGGTTCAAAGCCAGCCTGGACAGGAAAGTCATTGAGATTCTTATCTCTGGTTAACCACCAGAAAATCAGAAGTGATGTTGTAGCTGAAAGTGGTAGAATGCTAGCCTTGAGTGAAAAAGCTCATGGACAGTGCCCAGGCCCTGAGTTCAAGCCCCCTGACTGACAACAACAATAAAAAGTGTATAATAGGAGGTTATACTATTCTCTATAATTTTATACATGATTTTAAATCCTTAATGAAAAAAATATTAAGCTTTGTATTGACATTGAAAACCTTTCTGATCTCTTAATAATTAAAAGTCACTGTCTTTTTCTTTTACATTCATACAGATAAGTACGAAAATTTGGGGCGTAATTTTTATTTGACATTTTTTAAATAGAGCAACTTGGAAAGGGAGCAGTTCTGTAAAAAAAAATAGATTAAAAAAGTTCTTTGGGGATGATTTCACTAGTAAAATATGTGCTCTCAAAATGGTTTTGATGAAATTCAGATTTCATAAAGTAGCACAAAATACTATTCAGTAGTCTCCACCCCCATCTTTTCCATTGTCCCAATTAATTTTCTTCACCACTGCTGAGAGAAACTTCATAAAATAGACTTTTAGAAAAACTCTGCTTTTAAAGATTAAGATCAGATTTTGTGGATCTCTCTCTATTTAATTTGACCATACACTTTGTCTACTCTTTGAGTGGGAGTGGTAAGGGAAGTTAAGAATAGGAAAGAGATGGAAGAATACACTAAGAGGAGATAGGGTTTCCACTCAGACTTTTTTCTCTGTGCATTCATTCATTGCAAAAAAGTTTGACTCTACAAGTTTCCTCACTTGGTACAGATGGGAAGATGATCTCTTTGAAATAGAGAGACTGAGGCTGTGTTCATCTCATGTTTAGTGCTTATCGTGGGCTGAGGGGCTACAGTGTTGGGAAGGCAAGGAATGTATCCTTGAGTCTGAGGGAAAAGTAGGAATGAGTTATTCAGGTGGTGAGGCCAGAGGAGTAGTATGGGAAGCCAAGCAAAGAGTGCCCTGGAAGAGGAAGGCACTGAAAACTCTGGGCATAGTTTTTATTGGACAATTTTTAATTAAATATACTATAAAATAGATTAAAAATAAGCTCCTTGGGAATTGGTTTCAGTGATATTATATAGCCTTTCAGAATGGTTTTGATAAGGTTCAGATTTTATAAAGTACATGTAGCCTGTGGGCTGGAACTCAGGGCGTGAGAATGGGCAGCACCAGAGCTAGGACCAGGGTCTGACATGGGAGGTGCTTACTTGGCTAGTTTAATTTAATTTGGTCATTAAGATCATCTGATAGTGTAATGTTTTAGAACATAAAATGAATGCAAATTCTTTAATGTACAAGACAGAAAATTTTCATCTCTATTTTCTAGAACCTTAATAGTTTTATTGAAATTTTTTCCTAGCGTTTTTGTTGGTTGCTGTTGTTTTTATGTAGTCTAGGGTAGTCTTGAACTTATAGTTCTCCTGACTCAGCTTTCTGAGTGGTGCCTTCACACCTGGCTACATATTCCAGCTTTATTGAAATATCATTGACAAATAAAAATTGTATATATTTAAGATGTTTTGATGTAGGTATATCTTATTTCCAGTCAAACTAATTAACTTATTGATCTCCTGATATTAGTGTGTGTGTGTGTATCTATAGATCTACTGTCTCAGCATATTTCAAGTATACATGCATTATTACTAACTATATGTACAATCGAAGACATTGGATATTTAGATTTCCCTTAAATTTTATACCTTTGACCAACATCTCCTCATTGCTCATGATCCATTTTTTTCTGTCCCTCTCACAGGTCCTGGCAACCACCATCTATGCTTCTCTAAGTTGGACTTTTTGGGGTTAAGACATCAAAATTTTATTTATTTATTTATTTGTCGGTTGTGCGACGCTGTCCCTCAGTTCTTCAGCTCAAGGCTAACGCTCTACCACTTGAGCCACAGTGCCACTTCCAGGTTTTTCTGCTTATGTGGTGCTGAGGAATCGAACCCAGGGCCTCATGCATGCAAGGCAAGCACTCTACCACTGAGCCACCTTCCCAGCTTCAAAACATCAAAATTTTAAATAAGGACAAGATCAGTACTATTGATTCTGCCCTCCCCCGCCCTCAGGCTCTCACATGTCTGAGCATAGCATTGGGTAATAGAGCATTGGGTAATAACCTACTTAAGCCACAAAAAGCCTACACAGGCATACACCTACATATATGTGGGCAGTTTAAGACTGAAAATAACCCTCTGGCTGATCCTATTTAATGGTATGTACTTAGATCTGTGTCATTACTACTTTAGTAAATTTGCAGTATTTTGTTAAATTTACTTACAGTAGTGATCTGTGTATCATTTGTTGTGTAAGCAACAGAATGAACAAAAGCATATCCATACATTTTTAGACATGTCACCTAAAATGGTTCACTGAGAGCAGGGAAGCTGAAGTTAAGAGTGGCAGTACTGGGCTGGGAAGGTGGCTCAGTGGCTCAGTGATATAGTGCTTGCCTTGCGTGTATGAGGCTCTGAGTTCGATTTCTCAGCACCACATAAAGCAGAAAAGGCCAGAAGTGGCACTGTGGCTCAAGTGGTAGAGTGCTAGCCTTGAGCTGAAGAGCTGAGGGGCAGTGTCCAGGACCAGAGTTCAGGCCCCACAACCAACCAAAAAACAAACAACAAAACAAAAGATTATCAGTACCAGGTCACTAAAGCTGTTTGCCAAGAGATATAGAAGGACCACTTGGTCCCTAGAAGCTTTTTCTAAGAAAGGCCCAATAGGGATATTAATTGAATTTTAATGCTTTCTGATAAACACTGACTGCACAAGGCCTTTTTAGATGAATACTTTCTAATCTGCTCTGACCTTTCCTTGAGGAGTTACAACAGTGATTTGTTGGTAGGTTCAACAGTACATATAGCTTATTTTGGTGAGGAAGGTTTGGAATGAGTCCATAGAGTGTAATAAGGCAGAATGTGTCCTGCTTATGCATGAATGGGCAAGGTGATTTTTCCATTTCTTTTTTTTTAATTGTGAAAATACTGTACAGAGGGGTTACAATTACATGAGCAAGCATTGTTGCCTCCTCCCCTTACCATCTCTTCCCATCCTCCCCCCCCACTTCCATTTCTCAGACACCATGTTGAATAAGACTTTAGTTGATGTTTATTTGTTTTTGCCAGTACTAGGGCTTGAACTCAGGGCCTGGGTTATATCCCTGAGTTTTTACTCAAGGCTAGCATTCTACCACAAGAGCCACAGCTCCAATTTTGACTTTCTGGTGGTTAATTGGATGTAAGAGTATCAACAGACTTTCCTACCCAGGCTGGCTTTGAACCGAGGTCCTCAGATCTCAGCCTTCTGAGTATAGGATTACAGGCATGAACCACTGATACCCAGCTAGTTGATGTTTTGATGAGGTAAATCAGTTGTTGTAGCTAGCTACTACTGTTATAAAGAGATACAATGCAACATTAAACTTGATGCTATTTTGCTTTCTAAACACTTTAAAATGTTTTTAGGTGTATAGTGTTGATTGGAGCCAAACCAGAGGTGAGCAGCTCGTGGTGTCTGGCTCATGGGACCAAACTGTCAAAGTGGTATGTGAAAGTCTGTATGTAGAAACAAAGTCCTTTTGTCCAGTGCTTCCACTTAGTTGTCTTTTTTTTTTTTTTCCAAAATATCCTTCTGTAGCTTTACTATTATTCAATATTTTTTCAAAAATATGTTAAAACACTAGAACTTAAAATTTTCTACTCTTTTAGCTATGAACTAATAATTATCTTATCATTGATTATGTTGGCCTCTGAAAGACTGTTTTAGTTTATATAAAGTAGATGATAAAAATTCTTGAGGTAGTATGTATATGTAAACATAGTATATTGTACATACTGTAGACATAAGAGCATATGTCTTTCTATTAAATAATCTATTCATTTATTTGTAGTGGGATCCAACTGTTGGAAAGTGTCTGTGCACCTTTCGAGGCCATGAAAGTGTCATTTATAGCACAATCTGGTCTCCTCACATCCCTGGTTGTTTTGCTTCAGCCTCAGGTAAATACTTGTGAATTTACCAAAAATTGGAGTAGCCTAATTTTCCCCGCTAGATGGCACTGTGTGCCCTCGATTCAAAGAAAAGTATATTCCTATTCTTTTAAGTTCTTGGGATCTATCCTTCTTTACCAACTTATTGGCAAGCAGCAGCTGTGGCCCAGAGTACCTTTAAAGGAATCTAACCTTTAAAGACTGGAAAAATTTGAAGATGATAATGTCATAGCTAAGACATACATTTAAAAGAGAAAATCCTTTTCTTTTAGAACAATATTGAGCTTTTGAAACACACAAAGTTTGTCACTGAACAGGTCAGGTTTGAAACTGAAGATCCTAATGCACAGACCTTGTGCTTTACAATTGTGTCCTTAACTAAAAGCCAAAGCCTTAGAATCGAATATACTAGGCAAATTACTATCTTCAGATCATAATGACTTGTTCGTAGCTTTTGTAAATAAAGTTTAATTGGAACATGGTCATATCTGTTTATTTGCATATTGCTTATGGCTGCTCTCACATTAGTGTCAAAGTTGTTAGAGGATTAATAGTGCTCAAATCCAAAAATATTTACCACCTGGTCCTTTATGGAAAATGTATTCTGATACCTCATATAGAACTTAGAAAGGAGCTAAAGCACTAGAAGCTCTTTTGTATAGTTAATTGCTTACGGGAGGAGAAAAGGTGATAGTGGAGAAGGTAGTGTGCTTCTAGTAGCTTTCACTCATCTGAAGTCTAAAGGTAGGCCTTTCTTCAAGTTCACTTTCTTGTAATTCTAAAATTTATTCAAATTTCTGTGAATTCTACAAGTATTAGATTGAAGACACTCAAATGGCAACTTTCAAGTAAATTGTATACATATATATCATTTAGATTATGCAATATTTTGAGATCCTAATAGTAAATAATGGTAATATTTATGTATACAAGCATAGCTAAGAAACATATTTTTCTTGGATTAAAAATTAATTGCATTATTTTTTAAAATAAAGAACTGTATACCTTGTAAACATATAAAACTAATACTATTATTTTTTAAAATTCGTATGTTGTTTGGGCCTTGGCTTTCTCATCTATAATCTGAATTACATTTTTTCCATAGTGTCAGATCATTTTAAGGAGAGCAGTAGTAGATTTGTCCTAGTCCCATGGGGCTTGAATTCTGGGCCTAAGTGCTATCTTCAGCTCTTCAGCTCAAGGCTAGTGCTCTACCACTTGAGCTACAGTGTCACTTCCGGTTTTCTGGTGATTTATTGGAGATAAGAGTTCCATGGATTTTCCTGCCCGGGCTGGCTTTGAACCGTGATCCTCAGATCTCATCCTCCTGAGTAGCTAGGATTATAGGCATGAGCCACTGGCGCCTGGCCCTCATCCCATTTTTTATCTGAAGTTGAATTTCCTCTTAGATCTTTTATATTTCTGTGGCACAGCTAGCCATAAAGTTGGGTGTATGTTAAGTAAATGGAAGCACTATTAATACTCAATATGAAATTATCTCTTTGATCTATGTGTATAACTTGCATTGGTCAGATTTTATGCTTTTAATTCCATGCAAAATAGCTTCAAATTTAATGCAAATGAGTTTCATATTTGTAGTGAAGCAGATTCTAAGATAACCACAGTTCACTTTAGTAATCATACTTTTCTATTTTTACCTTTGATGAAAACCCCTAATTCAGAGAGTCTTGGTACAAGTTAAATTAAAATTCTCACAAGCATATATGTTAGGTTGACATTAGTATGTATTTTCATACAAAAGAGAGATGTTCTTTGGTGCTATATCTTATAGTTTCAGAGGGCCCATTTCAAACCCTGAATGGAATTAGCAGTATCCATCATAAAAATGAATGGAACACATTTCCCTTTCAGTGAAGGCATGTCTGCTGGGAGCTCTAACTGGCAACAG
Source organism: Dipodomys spectabilis (assembly GCF_019054845.1). NCBI lineage: Eukaryota > Metazoa > Chordata > Mammalia > Rodentia > Heteromyidae > Dipodomys > Dipodomys spectabilis. Next base: position 23,202,142 of record NW_024870678.1, read on the forward strand.
GCACTAAATTTTAACATGAGTATAACTGTACTAAGACAGATTATAGATAGTTTGTTTTAAGTTCTGTTACATGTGATTTTCTTTATAATATTATTTAAGGTTCTAAAATTGAATTTATTTAATCCCTTCTTTCTTCCTTCTGTTCCCTCCCTCCTTCCTTCCCTCCCTCTCTTTTTCCTTTTCTTCCTTCCTTTCTTCTTTCCTTTTTGTGTGTGTGAGCTGAATTTGCCACATGCATGCCAAGCACACATTCTATGACTGAGCTACACCCCTAACCCACTTTTGTTATTTTTTTATTCTGGTGACCAAACATAAAATCCAGTGATAAAAATTATGAACTAATAACAGGTACATTTATTTACATATCAGCCAGAATTATGTGTATTAGTCCTTTATTTGGGTTGAGTCACATATAACTCCTTTCACATTGAACTTTATGTAATATTGTATACACATATATATTTGTATATGTAATATTTACCCTGGATAGTGTATATAGAATATTCAGAGACCATCTTTTCGATTATATTACCTTAATGTGTTATATTAGAAATACAAATACTTGGGAGGTGGGTGGGGAAACTGGGGGAATATTTGTGGGATTTTTTTTTACTTCCTCTTGGCCCCCAGCTGTGACAGATTTTGATAAAAGGAGAAATAATAAAAAGATAAACCGTAAAAAAAAAGAAATACAAATACTTGTCATATTAATTGGGAATTCTTTTGTAAAAAGTGCACAAAATTTGGCCATACTGCGTTAAGGAAGAAGGTAGATTTGTTTGCTGACAGAGTTGCCAACTCTTGAACTAGATCTAGCTTTAGAGGCAAAGCTGGATATAGATAGGGCTCTGTCTTTTGTCTTTTGTAAGTTACCAGATGATGGCAGTAGCTCCCACCCTTCCATTCTTATGATTTCTGACTAACAGGAAAAGTGGAAGGTCCTCTCTCAGACATTCAGGAGAATTTTACTTTGTCTCATTGGTTCAGTGTGTCCTTGTGGTTGTTTTATGTTGTTTTAATTGACTTAGATCCAGCTTAGCTCCTGCAGTGGCCGGCAGAAAATGGGAATGATACCCAAACTTCAAGTGCTGAAGATATGAGGAATAAATCTTGATTAAGTAGAAGTAGGTGATTAGATTCCAGGGGGCCAATGTGCATTATAATGGTTGTACATTTTAGGCTTCAAATAAATCACAGGGGATTTGAGGAATCAAACCAAACACTAAACCTACAAGCTATGAAATGTGTTTGTTAAAACAAAGCAAAACAATCAACAAAAATAAACTTTTTAAAACTTGCCCCTTGAATCAGATCCAATAATGCTGTTTAGAAGTTTTTGAAAACTCATTAAAATGTTGATTTATCATGTGTGTCATTTTCCTGAAATATTTCTTCATGATAATTTTCAAATATTAGCTATTTCATTAAGTTTGAAAAAATTGGACATTTCTTCCACTCTGCAAAAATACCAGAAGGAGTTGTGGTATAGTAAAAACTTAAAGCAAGCTCTAAAACACTTAATGTGCCTTGGTCACTTCAAGGGAGGCCCCCCAAAAAAGTTGCCTGCCATGTCATATGCAAGGCATTAATAGGCAGGTGAGCTCCTTGGCAGATTTTCTTTGCACGCCTTGTTTCATGTATTTCCTATAGCATTTCCATATCCTCTTATTCAGTCAAAAGCCTTCCACAGATGAATACTAAAGTGTTTTTTACTGTTATTTCGTATGATCTAGAAGTACCCGCTTATCTGAGTTTCGAAAACACATCCATGGTTCATTTTGATGTTTGAAAAGAACACTCATCTAGCCCATGTATTTATTAAATACATGTCATTTGCTGGGCATTGGAGATTCAATGAGGATGAAAGCAAAGTTCCTGTCCATCAAGAACATATCATCTAGTGAAAAAGGGAGGTACAAACAAGCTAGTGGTGCTGATACACAGTGGTTACCACATGGACTTATGGGCTTCCTAGCACCATGTTCTTGTTTTGCGATGGTGTGACATTGGTCATGCTACTTAGCCTTTCTGTTATTTCTACAAGAAGGGCAATAATAAGACCTATACTATGCAGTTTTGAGGATGCTTGAGTTCATGTACAGGAAGGACTTCAAATGGCTGCCACACACAGAGAGAATAAGAACCCTAGAACTGTTACCTATTTTTATGATAACATGAATTCTGTGGAAATGTATAAATGAACTTGTCAGGGCTAGTGGTCTTCAGGGATGCTTTCCTCAGGAAAGAATGTCCAAGCTACTGCCTTAGGAAGTTAGGAGATTCTTAGGATGGAGGTAAAGATGTGGGCTGTGCAGAGAACAATATATTTGAGGAGCATCAGAATGGCCTTTGTAGTGCACATGTGCAGCTAGAATGACTATGAGAACAGATGCTTAAAGTAGCTTGCTCTGTACAGGCTCTGTACACAGTGTGTAATAAAAGATAGTGCTCCAGGAATTTTAAAAAGTTACCAATCACTAGATTCATTAGGGAGCCTGGATAACAACTGAATTCTGGGCTTCACCCAAGTTCTGCTGAATCAGAATGCCTTTTGGGAGGTGTATATTTCATCCCAGTTGAATCAAGTGATCAGCTGTATTTGGAAAGCACTGTATTAGTTTCAGCTCTGTCTGATATGTTAAATAAATAGTTTATATCCACTGATGTGGTGGGAGTTGCCATGTTTGTTTTCATAGGAACATAATCATCTAATTTTTGAAAACCCGCAGAGTGGCTTCAGTGCTGAACTCAGAGATAAGGTGGTTTCTTAAGTTTGAGAAGTTTTGGGGTTTTTTTCCCTCCTCAGTTTTGTAATAATCTTCAACATCTTTTTTTTTGCATTTTTTATTGTAAAGGTGATGTGCAGAGGGCTTACAGTTACAGTAAGTAAGGTAATAAGTAAATTTTTTTTTGGGGGGGGTCCGGTTGTGGGGCCTGAACTCTGGGCCTAGGCGCTGTCCCTCAGCTCTTCAATTCAAGGCTAGCGCTCTACCACTTGAGCCACAGCACCACTTCTGGCTTTTTTTCCCCCCTGCTTATGTGGTGCTGAGGAATCGAACCCAGGGCCTCATGCATGCAAGGCAAGCACTCTACCACTGAGCCACCTTCCCAGCCCCATAAGTAAATTTCTTGTCAAACTTGTCACCCCTTCCCTCATTTTTCTCCTAATTTCCCTCCCCCTAACCCACACCCCCAAGTTGTGCAGATCATTTCCAACATATTGTCTTGTGTATATCGCTGTTGCATTGGCTCCCCCCATGTCCTTTGTTTCACCATTGCTTGCTATAAAATACACCATAGTCTTTGCATAAAAACAATCTCAATTGCAAAGCTCATAGTTATGGAACTCAACTTATTTCTAATGATAGGATAAAGCTTATATGATAAGCTTCTATGTGTGGCACACATATTGTTAGCTATTTTATTCAGTCTTACATTTTAAGATAATATATGGAAATAAACCAGTTAGGCTACTCCAAGAGTTTAGTCTCCTTAAAGGTTATGTAGGACTTGAATTAATTATCATTAGTGACGTTAAAACCAAAAAGGAAGAGATAAATCTAGGTATATCTTCATAGCAGAGTTCTCAAAGGGTATTTTGTTTTGTCTAGTTCATGAGACAGAAAGGAAGGATATATGAGCTATTTAAATAAAGGAAATTAATATGAAGTAAACTTTCTTTTGAATCATGAAAACTAAATTACTCCTATTACAGACTGCATAATTGCATAAGTCTTAGCTGTGCCTCAATGTGTGGGGTCTAGTAGTAGTTAAAATAAACCTCATTGTATTGTAAGGAAAAGTCATATTTCATATGAGAGACATCTGGCATTTCAATTAGATTAATTTATTTGGGCCCAAAAGTACTCTGTCAGGACTCTGTTCACTTGACAGTTTTAGACTCTGTGTATACTCATTGTTCTTCCTCTTACTTGCTGCATTTTGAAATTAGGCAGAGTCATAGCCTGTACTCCCTGCCAATTGGTTTTGCTGCCAGTGGCAGGTCTGCAGCTGATAAGAGAAGCTGGTGATTCAGGTAGGACTATGGCATCATCAAGGGCCCTGATGAGAGTCTGGCTGGCAGTGAAAGGCCAGGGCCAGGTGTCTGGAGATGGGATTAATATAAATGCAGACGCCCTGGCAGCTGGAAGAGAGTGGAATGTCACACACTGCTAGAAGGCCTCTTTCTTACCTGGGCAACAGAGATGAAGACAGAATGTCAACAGTGTACATTAAAAATGACTTTCAGAGACGTGGGGTTCTTGACTCCTGTACAGCAGTCTTCTTTTTCTGCCCCTCAAGTTAATGCCAGGAGGACAACCTAAGCCATGACTTAAATCTATATATTGCTTGAATATGATGGTGCAGAGCCAGAATATTGTGTGAGAGATACTGATTCACCATCAACCCAACCTTTGTTGTTGAATCTCTTACACACATACCTAACAGGTGTGTACCCTTAAGTGAACAACTTGACTTATTTTTCACAGTGAGCCCATCTGTGTAACCTTTACTTGGCTCAATAAACAGAATTACACCTGAGGACTTCATCTAGTTCGTTATGTCCCTGCTCCTCCCCACTACCCCACCCTCCAGGGCATCCAGCTCTGCCTTCTAATAGCAGAGATTAATACTTTGCTACCTGTTGTATGCTTTTGTGTGTGATATCTTTTGTTCATCCTTCTGTCAGGTGAGACTCACTCATCATAGTGCTACAGTAGATTATTTTTAATCTCCTAGTCTTCACTTTAAATCAATTCACATTCTCAGAGAAGGTAATAGTCAGGTAACATAGCTCATTAGACTTTAGACAATTCTTTAATCAGGGCTATAGAAGACCTCCAAGTTCTTAACTTACTATTAAATTGTATCTGGTTTTGAAAGCCATTGGTATGTTAAAGAGGAAGCCTCATGTTAAATCAAATGTTGGGATTTTTTAGAGACAGAAACTTGGGGAGCATACCGTCTACTCCCTCTATGATAAGAAACATCCTTTCTACCCGCAAGTGATAGAACTAGAGCTGTTGTAGGTCCTTGGCACATTTGTTGAAAAGCGTACTGACAAAGGGAAGGGTTGTTTGAACTGCCCCAGGACAGTGTCTCTCATCTGAATTTGTCACTGCTTGGTAACTTGACTGTAGGCTTGCCTTCTCCATACAGTAAGACTCTTGGCCACCAGAGGCACCATGGCTACTTTGACCTTCCAGCTGCAGAGTGATCCTGTGTGGAGAATTACTTGGAGAAGGGAGTGTGCTGTTCCTAGAAGAAAGTTGTTGCTAGCCATCCACATCACTTTGAGATAGACACGAAAGGCTAGAGCAAGAAAGGAAAAGTCATTTCATGAAAGCTGTTTGGAGTTCTGAAACACGTTCTCCTGACTGGTGGCTAAACTGGAGACTGATTATTTTTAGGGTGCCTACAGGTGTTTGAAGCTCTAACCTGAACCAGTTCAGAACTGATTCTCTTTGTATGTCCACACTCATCGATCCCTTTCATCCCTATTGTCCTTAGATCCAAAAAATGCCAGTTACTTTCATCTATCAAAGTGTTCTTCAACCTTTTATAAAGTACCTGGATGGTGTTTTCAAATGAAAGTGGGAAAAGATCTCATATGTATGCAAGGAATAGTATGTATTTATGAATCCATAAAAGTACGCCGAAAACGTATGAAAGAGATGCCTATCAATTCCTGATTGCTGAACTCTCAGGGTGTGGAGGGAGGTAGAATGGGATTGGGAACACAATGGAGATTTTAACTTTATCTGTGGTGTGTTAGGAATTTTATTTTAACATAATTCAGGAGAAAATAACAAAATGTCCCAATGACAGAGAGAAAAAACACCTCTCTCTGATTTATAGAAAAAGTAAGCATGGACTATATGGCGTTTTTCTAGGACAGCATGAGGAGGTGGCACAGAGCAGTGGTTCTGGTTCAGGTACAGGTTCCATTGCCTAGTGTCCCAGGCTCCATTTTCCTCATTTGTAAAGACTAGAGCAGTTGCTTTGATAGTATCATAATTCCTGCTTCATGTCATTACTGTAGTATTTTATAAAAAGTTAATATGCATAAAATGTTTAGAACAGCATCCAATGCATAAGCATTTAGTAAATATTACCCGTTATTATTAATGGGGACAGGAATGACTTCCGAACATGGGCGCATGTGTCTCATTTTGTTTTTCTTGAACAGTAAGGTTATATGGCATATGTGGCATATACTAAGCCCCACTGCCTTACCTTGTTTCAACCTTATAGGTAGTTCTTCATAGGTATGGAAACCAAGGGTCAGTAAAGTAACTTGATTAGACATCATCAGCCAGCAGATGATCCAGTGGGATTAGAACCAGGCTCTGGAACTTCAAAGCCCCTGTTTTTCCTCTTGCCCTGTTTTCTTGCAGTGCTGAACCCTGGGTCTTGTACATGCTAGGAAATTGCTCTGCCATGGAACTCAGAGCTCTAGTTCTTGACCTCAACATTCATTAATGGCACACATGCTTATCTTTCTTATACAGCTTCCAGAGAAGTCAAAAACATTGTCTAAATTTAGCTATTTGATGTGATGATGTGATTTAGAATTGGGTATATAAAATAAGTAAAGGTCAATTTTAATAATTAGCATCTTTGGTTACCATATGTTATAGTGTCTACTCTGTACTAGAGACCATGGCTAGTGCTTTACAGAAACTGCATTCTAGTAAATTCATATTTCTAGCTTTTATTTATCCTGTCATTTTTTTCATTTTATTTCTTTCATAGTTTAGAAAAATTGAAAGCAAACCGCATGCTTAAATCATTTAGTCAGGGTGACTTTGTACAGTTAGGCAAAGCAAATCATTCTTGTAATATCCTTAAGATGAGGTCACACACACACACACACACACACACACACACACACACACACACACACACACACACACACACACACACACACACACACACACACACACACACACACACACACACACACACACACACACACACACCCCTATCCAAGTAAGCAAATCATTCTTGTAATATCCTTAAGATGAGGTCACACACACACACACACACACACACACACACCTATCCAAGTAAGCAAACAAAACCACTTACAAGTAAAAATCATTCTTGTAATATCCTTAAGATGAGGTCACACACACACACACACCCTATCCAAGTAAGCAAACAAAACCACTTACAAGTCAAAATTCTTTGTCTCTGTGAGATTCAATTTTTTTTTGAATAGGGGTTAAAGCATTCTTGTTCTGTATTGCTTTCTGTTGCCTTTCACTTTTAGTAGTTCTTATTTAAAAATCATACAGAGATGGCAGTGTCCTAACAGGGGGAGTATCTTAGCTTGATTTACCTTTATGAGCAGCACATTGTGTCCTAAGCACCTGCTGTGGGGATGGAACTTGAGTAATCAAGACTTACTTACTTCCCAGGTGATCAGACTCTGAGAGTTTGGGACATGAAGACCACAGGAGTCCGAATTGTGATCCCAGCACATCAGGCTGAAATCTTGAGTTGTGACTGGTGTAAATATAATGAGGTACATGTGTGGCTCCATTTTGTGTGGCTGCTCTTCCTAATGTTGAAACGATCAGTTTTGTTTGTCTTTGTTTATGTGGACTTGGGTGGACCATTAAGTAAATGCAGTCCCTTTTGTTTCTAATTAGTGATTGTGACTGACATGCATTAGCATTAATTGAATCTAAGTGCTCATAAAGCAGGAAAAGTAAAAAACACAAATTCTCAAAAGTTCAGCAGTGCAGCCCTTCTAGTTTGTTTTGGGAAAGTGCTTTATAATTTTTGTAATTTTCTCCTTCCTTCCTTCTTTTCTTCCTTCCTTCCTTCCTCCCTCTCTCCCTCCCTCCCTCCCTTCCTTCCATCCTTCTTTCCTTCCTTCCCTCTCTCTCTCTCTTTTTCTTTCTTTCTGTGTGTGATTGCTCTTCACCCTGACACTTTGTATCATCTTTTGCTTTACTTTCTTTTTCATTTCACTAATCTAGACTGATGAACTTTTTGTAATTTGATTTTTAATGACAGTCTTGATGTTTTAAAATTTTTCTTTCATCTTCTTTTATATGCCTAATTTCCAAATTTCTCTATGATAGCCATGTCCATGTGTAACTGTTTTCAAAGCTTCAGCCACATGAGCAAAGAATTGAAAATAGAAAGAGATTTAATATATGCAAATGTACTGACTGTTTTTTTCTTTCTTTCTTTTTCTTTTTTCTTTATTTTTGCCAGTTTTGGGGCATGAACTCAGGTCCTGGGCACTGTCCCTGAGCTTCTTTTGCTCAAGGCTAGCACTCTACCACTTGAGCCACAGCACCACTTCTGGCTTTTTTTATTTATGTGGTACTGAGAAATTGGGCTTCATGCATGCTAGGCAAGCATTCTACCACTAAGCCACATTCCCAGCCCTACTTACTGTTTCTGTACCAGTGTTTTGTTTTGTTTTGTTTTGTTTTTGGTTTTGTTTTTTGGGGGGGGTCCAGTCATGGGGCCTGAACTCTGGGCCTGGGCGCTGTCCCTCAGCTCTTCAGCACAAGGCTAGCACTCTACCACTTAAGCCACAGTGCCACTTCCGACTTTTTTCTTTTTGCTTATGTGGTGCTGAGGAATCGAACCCAGGGCCTCATGCATGCAAGGCAAGTGCTCTACCACTGAGCCACCTTCCCAGTCCCACCAGTGGTTTTTGACTGCAAAAAAAATTGTCAAAACACATAAACCCTATTTTCTAATTTTAAATTAACAGAAGAACATTATACTGGCAGACTCATTTACATAAAAAGAAAGAAAAAGTAGTACATATTTAGTAGTAATACTTGATTTATGTGAGAATGTCAGTGCTGATGGCTGCAGTTTCAATTTTGACCATCACAAGTGAATTTTCCTTACAAGAAAATTAAATTGTGGCATATGTGATAATTCAGTAATGTGAAAAAGATAATGTTATATACTTTATTGTGATCAAAACTTTTTATAATCATTGCAACTTTCATGCAAATGATCTTATATTAAAGCCTCATGTATCTAGACAATGAATTGCTGTTCGGGTAGATGTAGAGTAGGCTGAGCACTGTCTCTTCAGCCAGGAGCTCTGGGCTCACCACAAGTTCTAGGTAGCAGAACATGTAAAGACTTAATATAGATCAACTGCAATGTTGTCATAGTTGACCCTTCTCTGGATTGTTTCCAGAATTTGCTGGTGACAGGAGCTGTGGATTGCAGTCTGAGAGGCTGGGATTTAAGGAATGTACGACAACCAGTGTTTGAACTTCTTGGTCACACCTATGCTATTAGAAGGGTGAAAGTAAGATTTTACATTTGCTTTTAATATATAGATGAAAATATAAATATAATCAGTAAAGCATACATAAAAGAGTATTTTGGTGTTTATGGATTGTTTTGTTGAATTTATTTTTTATTTAGCAATTCTTGGTCCAGCCCAGGGCTTGTTGACTCTAGCAACTGCTCTCCTACTGAGCTACATTCCCTGCTGTTGGTTTTTTTAGATAGTATTGTTATGTAGTCTAAGCTGGCTTAGAACTCTCAATCCTCCTATGTACTCAGTACTCTGGGATTTGATTCCTTTTTCTTCTGGTCATCAATATTAAGAACAAAAATTCACTCAGATATTTGAATGCTTATTGAATGATTAGGACAATGTGAATATTCAGTATATTAAGTTAGATAAAAATGTTTTTCTTATCCTATTACCCCCTAATATATTTTAAGATTATTTCCTAACAGTATCAGTTTACCTTTAGTATTACAATTCTTTATACTTTTCTATTCAGTAGGAAATTCTCTACTTTTTTGAGATTGATATAGAGATGATTAATTTTGTCTTTGACATAGTGATAACTGAATATTTACAAATAAGTAGGATATAGGAAAATTTCTTCTCTATTACAACAGCAGAGAATGAAGTAACTTTTTAAAAAAGTAATAAGGGCTGGGAAGGTGGCTCAGTGGTAGAGCGCTTGTCTTGCATGCCTGAGGCCCTGGGTTCGATTCCTCAGCACCACATAAGCAAAAAGAAAAAAAAAAGCCAGAAGTGGTGCTGTGGCTCAAGTGGTAGAGCGCTAGCATTGAGCTGAAAAGCTGAGAGGCAGCGCCCAGACCCAGAGTTCAGGCCCCACGACTGGACCCAAAAAAAAAAAAAGTAATAAGTTAATTTCTCAGTTCTTATTTAGGTGCATTCTTCTGTGTTACTGTGGAAAATACTTTAATTATTTTGGGGAGGTTATTCATTAATGGCTAAAAATGTATCTTATTAATATTTTCTATAGGGTAGTCAGACCCAATCCTATAGTTAAAATTCTAAATCTCTTTTAAATTAATATTTAAGTTTTATTGACTATTATTCAGGCATATAAGATATAGTACTATATTTTGCTTTGTTTAGATTTTAATGGTAGTCTTATGTAGAAAAGTTTTATTAGTAAAAACATAGTTTCTGTGTATATTTTAGAGTGGTTGTGAGAATGAAGTAGGGTAGTGTAGTGAAAATGCCTTATGAACTGTAAAATGCTATTCAAATGCAGTTATATATGTGTGTATTAACTTACTGAAATGATGGTGAGTCTGATATGAACCTAGTGCTAGAGCTCCTGCCTACCATGCATGAGGCCTGAGTTAGAGTCCCAGCACCGCCTCCCCCCCAGATTAAATAAAAAAATGATTAACTAAAATGTTGGTAAGATAAACACTAAATAAATATAACTACAAAGGGCACCTTCTGTGGTATATTTATTGTATTGGTAATGTTACTTGACAGTAAATTTGTCATTTTTCTCCTTGCAGTGATTTTTCATTGTTCTCAATATGTAAATCGCGTAAAAAGTATTTATAATCCTAGATAGTTAGGAACCTGAGATCCAGAAGATTGTGGTTTTAAGGCAGCCTGAATAGAAAAGTCTCCATCCCTAAAATAACCAGAAAAAAGCCCAGGAGGCATGGCTCAAGCAAGCAAGTCAAGCAAGCATGAGACCCTGAGTTTAAACCCCAGTACTGGGGAAAAAATATTTTAAGAATATTTTAATATTTAAATGTTTATTTTGATACTTATTTGTAGAATGAATAATAAAGCTAGTAAATTCTATAATTAAATATTATGTCTTATCACATACTTAAATTTCTTAATTTTGCAGAAACATGTTTGGGCAGCCAATAAGAGTGTTTATTTAATTTCTTTCAGACTATCAATGTTTTGGGAATACTTATTACAAATAAACTTTTAAAAGCTTGAGGGATAATTTTCTCTGGAGAATGTAAGAATAAATATTTTTCCTATAAATGGATTTTTTTTTCGGTCCTGGGACTTTAACTCACGGCCTGGGTGCTGTCCCTGAGCTCTTCAGCTCCAAGGCAAGCGCTCTACCACTTGAGCCACAGTGCCACTTCCAGTTTTCTGGTGGTTTATTGGAGAGAAGAGTCTCATGGACTTTTCTGTCCAGGCTGGCTTTGAACTGTGATCCTCAGATCTCAGCCTCCTGAGTAGCTAGGATTACAGGCATGAGCCACTGGTGCCCAGCTTATAAATGGATTCTTAAAAGGCTAAAACACTTTAACTCAAAATATATAAGGTTCAGAAAGACATACTTTTTAAGTGACAGATCTGAATAACTTGTTTATTATAATAATTCATGGAATGACTACAGGAAATAGCATATTATAATTACAGCTAACTTTTTCTTTAATTTTCTTTTTTAGTTTTCACCATTTCATGCTTCAGTGCTGGCCTCATGTTCCTATGATTTTACTGTAAGGTATAGTATTTTTTTAAATACATATTATTATCAAGTACCAAGTAAATTTGTATCTTTGCAATTTTTCTGAAAGATAATGTATTTATTTTATTAATAATAAGCATCTTTCCTGCTGTTCAATCTTACTTTCTTTTAAAATATTAACTTTTTAAGCCCACATTCTGTGTCTGATATACTTTTTTTGTAAGGACACTCTAAGCATTTGGATTCACTTTGGCTGTTATATTAGTCACTCACATCTCTCTCTTTATTTCTCATTTATTTGATGTGCTAGAATCTATATAGCTTGGTGTAAAATGCGTTTCTATTAGAATAAATTATAACAGTGTCTTGAGAGAAACTTGGTTTTCTGGATTGATCCAATATAAGCCATTAGACAAACTTGGAAATACAGGACTGGAAGCATGGCTTAAATGGTAGAGCATCTGCCTACTAGCAAGCCCAAGGCACAGAATTCAAACCCCAGTATGGCCAAAAAGAAAAATGGAGGAGGAAGGAAAGAAAGGAAGGAAGGAAGGAAGGAAGATATAAAATCCAAATTAGGAAATATAATCACACTTAGATTGCTCACCATATACCCCAAACTCCAGACTTGAACTGTGGAACTAGATTACTAGCTGGAGGTTAGAGTTGTATAGTGGGTTTGAACACATTAACTTAGTGATAATTCAGTGCATAAGAATAAGTATGCTAAAAAATGAGTATGTAAAGAAAAGCAGAACAGGAGGAAGTTGATGTTGGAGGGAGGAAGGAAGCAGCCCACTAGAGACAGGAGTAGAACCCAGAGCAGTGTGTCACAGAAACTGCAGAACAGGAGATGAGCAAAGATGTTGAATTCTCCAGATAGGATAAGCAAGATGGATAGGGAGCTCAGAACCTTCTGCTACACATTGTCACATGGTGTCACCCATGGGAACAAAGGCATTTCAAATACATAATCTAATCCTTGAATTTCCAAAACTTTTCTGGTGTCTGAAACTAGTCGCCAGAAGCCCTACTCAACCGATACTGTATATTTGATCTTTTGGTGATTGCATTGTTATAATCGTTAATGACTTTAATTGGGTCTTCCTAATTTGTAGGTTCTATTTGTCTAGGTACATCTTTAAATTTTTTTGGTGTTTTATTTGTTACTAAAGGGTGATGATGACCTCCCATATGTTTATTTTAGAATTGTAACTATGGCCCTAACCCTACTGACTATTCCCTATTTTATTTATGTCCTTAAGTACCACTTTTCCCTCCTAAACACTAAGTTGGGAAATGCCTTGGTTTGAAGATACAAATTTGTCTCAGGAATATTTGGTACAACTGCATGTGAGCTGTATTGTTCTAAAATCTTGTAGGTACCAAACCATACTCAGAAAGCATTAGGCTTTATATCTTCTCTGACTGCTGAGGAATAGTAGAGATTGGGAGAGGGGTTTAGTGTTCTTGGGGGACAAATGGCCGGGGTCATGCTTTCATGCTTTCATGGCATGCTTTATGCTTTTATTCACAGGCATGTGGAAAAATTAAGACTATAATTACATAAGAAGGGATCTTTAATATTTAATTTAAAAGATCTTTAAATAAGCAATTGCCCTACATAGAGACCAGGTTTCTTTAGATATAATGGGGGAAATTCGTAATATCTGTCCTCATAAGCTCACAAGGTGATTGTAAGAATTATATGAGGTCATCCTTAAAAATACTATGATAATTCTTAATTATTTTTCCAGCTCTTGCTATGAAGCCATCTCCTCAACTTTTATTTGGTTTGGGGGGCTCAAGCATAAACTTCAATTGCTACATAAGTCTGAAAAATTATATTAAGTTGTCTTCTCCATTATTAGGGAATGAATTTATTTGCTAGGAAAGTATTCTACCACTTGAGCCAGGCTGACTTAAAATTGAGATCCTCCAGATCTCAGCCTCTTGAGTAACTTCATTACTACTTCAAGATTTTTTCTTGTTATAGACCTTATTATGTGGTTTATTTCTTGTTCATTCAGTTTTGGTAAGTAGTGCATCTAGAATTAATCCATTTCTTCCACATGCTTGAATTTATTAGTATATGTTTTAAAAGTATTCCTTAATAACTCTCTGGATTTCATTGGTATTTGTTGTGATATCTCTGTTTTTATCTCTGATTTTTTTTTCTACTTCTTTAGGTCAGTTTAGCTAAGGGTTTATCCATCTCATTTATTTTTTCAAAGATACAACTTTTCATTTCATTGATTCTTTGTACAGCTACTTGAGAGGCTGAGGTAGGATAATTGCAAGTTTGAGGTTAGCTCAGGCAGAGGTAGCAGTGATACCCAGTGATATCCTGTCTCAAATAACAGATTTAAATTTGTAATCCCATTGAAGTCTAAGACTAGTATGGGTACAAAGTTAGTGAGACCTTGTCTCAAAAAATAAGTGAAATGTAGTCGTTCAGACGTGTACGTAATCCCAGCTATATGGGAGGATGTTTATGAGGGTTACTGACCAAATATTCAAGATCCTGTCCAAAAAAGTAACTAAAGTCAAAAGGACTAGGAATACGGGTCACATGGTAGAATACTTGTCTAGCTAGTACAAAGCCCTCAGTAACCCCCTGCCCCCCCCCCCCCCCACACACACACGTTTCCTGACTTGTGTTGGTTCTACTTAAGAACCAAGCAAAAACTGCTTTGAACTTTGTTCTTTTCTGGGTTAGTGATGCAGCTTCGGTGAGTCAGTTCCAGCCTGCCCAGGGAAGCAGCCAACACTGCAGTGTGCTGTGTTTCTGAACTAGAATGTTGAGAAGGCTATGTGTGGTGTAGTAATTGAGATTGTGTCTTATCATTTCTGTTTGCAATGGGTTTACTATTATAAGTTGAGGAGCATCTGTAAACATTGTTAATTGAAGTGGATCACTTTCTGCCTGGGCTGACCCTGAACTGTGATCCTTCCTATCTCTGCCCCCCAAGTGGCTAGGATCACAGATACAAACAGGTATGAATTATTCCTGGCATGATTGCTTATTTTTTCTTTTTTGCATCCTATTAAATAGGTCATTTCACAAAGAGAAATTAGCAAAATAGATATGTATGACAATAAAAGTAAAAACTGCTGACATATTATGTTTCATAATATTACCTCTTCTACATTCTCAAATAGATAAAGATATGACTTTGCTAAGATGAGAAAGCTACAATGATGAGTTTCGACTCCTTTTATTTATTTATTTATTTATTTTTAGTGCCAGTCCTGGGGCTTGAACTCAGGGTGTGGGTGCCGTCCATGAGATTTTCTGCTCCAGGCTATTGCTCTACCACTTGAGCCATTACTCAGTTACTGGCTTTATTGGAGATAAAAGTCTCACGGACTTTTCTGCCCAGGCTGGCTTTGAACCATGATCCTCAGATCTCAGCCTTCCAAGTAACTAGGATTACACTGGTGTCTAGTGGTTTCACAATATTTCTATAAGTATTCCAACCTGTAAAGTATCATATAAATGGCATTTGATAGTAATAAACCAAACCAGTTATTTTTTTGTATCTTTTGTTGTCAAGAAAAAATATGAAGAGAATTTTAATTTCCATGATAACAAACTGTCCTCACCCCTGGTGGGCATGATGTGAGCCTCTCTCAGCAGTGTTAACACCGCCAGTACTAATGATTCAGCTCTTAAACTTGAACGCAACTTCTCAGGATTGCACAGCTTACTCTATTTTTATACTCAGGTGTATTTGCAGAATGTGTCTTATCTGTAGCCAGGTTGGAATATCTTGCTGAGAGAGTCTAAAATGGAAAGCTTCTAGGGAAGTAGAGGCAAGGCTGAGGGAATGCCAGGTCTGTCAACCTTTTTGCTGTAATGGGAGATGTGTGGCCACAAACAGGAGTGGAGCAATGGAAGACAACTGAGAGGAGTGATTTGGGGTCGGCATATTATTGGGTATCACAAATTGCAGAGCCAGACTGCGTTCCACTAGCTGTATAAACTTGGCCCTGTTATTGTAAAACAACATGACTCCATTTTGTCCCCTGTGACCTAGACACCAGAGAGCATTCACTGAAGAATTACTGTGATGATTCAGTGACTTCACATATACGAGTATGGTACCTGGGAAGTGCTAGAGATATGGGAGCATTTTCCTCATCTTACATTTGCTGCTGTTATCAGCATTAATTGGCAGAATGGGTGGTGACAGAAGACTATCTCTTAGGGCTTCAAAGGTGAAAGAATCATTTCTGTCTTGCAGTAGTAAAATCAGCCTCAATTTGGCCTTTGATTGTCCTTGGCAGTTCAAGAACAAAGTGGTGGGAGGTTGTCTGGACTCAGCCTTGTCCCTCCACATCCTTTGTTCTTTGGAGAACTTTGGGAACATTCCCTGAGCTAGACATCTCATGCTGTGGGGTGAGTGTCTGAACCCTTGACCACGAAGACACAGGGAGGAAGGGAGCCTCCTCCCTTTCTATGCTATGAAATAAAGGAAGCGCTGCCTGCCTTGTGAGCATGTCCAGAGGTTTCATGAGGTAGACTCTGTAAATGGTCTTGGCACATAATTGGTCCTTAAAAAATAATAGATGTTTTAAGTGAGAAGACCAATAGTAATAATAAGTTTCTTATTTTAAACTGTAAGTAGCTTAGGGAAAGTTGAGAGATTAATTATTTATGCCTTATCTAGCATTATATTAATAAGATAATTATGTTACTTCAAGCCCCCAAGGAGCTTTGTGAATAGGAATTTTTATTGTACTGTGCAGCTGAGGTAGGGAAAGGAAACCTTGTGAACTTGGAGCAGCAAGAACCAGAACAGTGCTCATACCACACAAAGGAGATATGGGGACATTTCACTCAAAGCCACAGCCAAGCGACCTCATCTGCTTCACTCTATGTTGCTGAAATAGGTCCTCTGAAGCACTCTATGTTACATATAAATATTTGCTAGAAAATTGTTCCTATGGAGGCAGCATGATGTAATAGGAAAAGATAAGAGTTTACAGTTTAACGTTTTTCCATTACCAACTGCACTATTCATAATGTATAACCTTAATTACATTATTTAATCTCTCATACAACCTTCTGAGCCTTTGTTTCTTCTATCTTATGATGACATTTGAGAGTCACATATGGAAGCTGTTCACAAGGTACCTGACCTCCATCAGGCACCCAGCAAATTGCCCTTGGCTTGCCTTTTTCATTCTCAAATGTATGTATTCTTTAACCTTAGTACCATCCATATAAATAAGTATGGTAAAATTTAAACAACTGGCAAACTAAATGAAGGGAATACGGCAGTCCTTTTCTTTTTCTATGACTTCTGTGAATTGGAAGTTTTCAAAATAAAAACACCTGAGGAAAAAGAAACTATTTGCTCATGCAAAATAAGACACTGAAAACGTTTCTTACCAATGCCTTTTAATAGTGTGATAGTCAATATTTAATTTAGAGTAAGATAAATAGTGTTATGATAGTGCATAAAGCAGGAAACCAATCTTTGGATTGTAGCTAACTTAGACTGCTAATACAAACAGCAGGTAAGAGCACACCTCTAATCTTTGTCACCCTTACTCTTAGGACCCCCCTTTGTACCCTCAGTGTCTTCCCTGTGGTTGATAGGATATTTGATCCTTGTGTTTATTAGCAGGGATTTCCACAGGCGGATACTAATCTTCCCAGTAACAAAGGTCAGCCAAAGTAAACAGATAGTATAGCTGAATATGTACTCTGTCTCACAAACCTTTCATTTCAACTTTCTCCAGTCCCCCTAACCCACAGGAAAGGTCAGTCAGAGTAAACAGAGAAGGAACGCGGCTGAGCATGCGCTCCTGTGCAGCCTCCGGTGATTGTCTTTTAAGATAGTTGTTTTTAACTCCTCTCCATTTTCCCCATCATACAAGAAATCCTATGGCTAAATGTTGTAGTTCTAATTACCAACATTTTCCTGAAGCATGGTTGAGTCCTTCTAACAGTAGAAAGTATGTAAATCTTTCACATACCTTAAATAAAAATGTTTTTGTTACTCTAGCACATTTTTTACTTTGCAGCTCAGGTTTGCCAGACTTGCCCCTGGTATTGGAAACTTTCAGTGTAGTTATTTTTGTTTCCTTTTTTTTTTTTTTTTTTTTTTTTGTCGGTCGTGGGGCTTGAACTCTGGGCCTGAGCGCTGTCCCTCAGCTCTTCAGCTCAAGGCGAGCGCTCTACCACTTGAGCTACAGCGCCACTTCCGGTTTTCTGGTGGTTTATTGGAGATAGGAGTCTCACGGTCTTTCCTGCCCGGGCTGGCTTTGAACCGCGATCCTCAGATCTCAGCCTCCTGAGTAGCTAGGATTACAGGCGTGAGCCACCAGCGCCCGGCTTTTTGTTTCCTTTTTAAGGAGAATATTTGTATTCCCTTATTTGTTTAATTCTTGGAAGGATATCTTGTGTTAATAAAGCACATTGCATGATTATAGCCTAGAGCTTGTTTCTTTTCTTTGTCCCTGGCACCTGGGGCATGGCTATGCTAAATAAATATTTGCAAATGTAAGTGACATTTAAGTTCGATGAAACATTATGATACCTTGTGGTCACTCTGATTATAAAAATTTGCAACAATTATGTTTTAATATGTTTTTCACTTCAGTTATATTTGAAGTAGCTACTAATAAGACTGAATGTAATGCAGCAGATTTGTTTAGATAAAATGTTTTTTTGAGGAGAAAGCTTGCTGCTCCATTGTGGCTAAGTCAGCACTGCCTAGATGAAAATTACATGAGTCAACAAGCTTGGAACAGTTATATTGGTATCTTGATGGTTAACTAAGGTTAAAGATAGATAGTTTTGTTCTTATAGTACGGTAGTTTGAAATATACTGGTAAATCTCGTTGAGCTCTGTATACTGGCAGGTCAGGATCTATGCATGTATGAACTGATAACTCCCAACTTTGTTTGATATGCTAAGTTTTAATATGTCCCAAGAGACTTTTTTCTGTGTGTTTAAGTTAGTAAATCCTTGTATCAGTTATTATATTGGAAATACCTTTTTGTGAATAAGTATAATTTTGTCAGTTAAATGTCAAGAGAAAAAAATGAAAATAATTATCCATAAAATGAAACAATATATATTAATTAGAAGAAAGTTGTAAGATTTTAGACTTTAAATGCCTGACTTATAACTGCAGAGCATTTTCAGTATTATTGAGTACTAACATTTTTCTTTAAGAATCAAGCCAAATCCATGTCTAATTCATAACCTCATGCAAGCACATGAATAAATAGATAAATGTAAAAGGGAAGAGGAATGTTGAACCTTAGCTTAATGCAGTATAAGTCACTGCTTTGAACTTTGAATTGTGCTGATTAGTTTCCACAGAAAATTTATGGATTTTTGTCTGTTAATTTGCATTATAATTTTTTTAAAAAATTGTGCTGTATGGGTTCAATAAAGCCACAGAGTAGCTTTTGTTGTTTGTGTTTGTATTTTCTTAAGTAGATGCTGCTGCTGCTTCATTCCTATAGTAGGAAATCAAAAGATAATATCTGAAAATGAAAATCAATAAATCCAGTGAGCATACTATTTAGAGCAAAATGGCAGAAGAAACAATGGGAAGAATTTAAAGTGATTGCATCTATGTGAAGGATTGCGGGTTACTGCAGGAAGATGCTTGTCTGTCACGGGCTAAATCTGTGCAATTAGAGTTTTTTAAGAAAAAGGTAATTGGGCAGAAATCTCAGACTTTCCTCATAGCAGTTATTTGCACACATACAGTGAGTCTGTTTACTTAGATCAACCGAGTGCTACTACCAGTCAACTGGTCAGAGTTTACTCTGTTCTCTGAGAAATCAGGAATAAATAATTTGCCCTTGAGATCTGTCCTGAAACCCCACTCTACTACATGGACTCAACTCCATGGAATGAACTATACAGAGAACAAACTATGGTAATTTTTCATGTTTTCATCTTAAATAGTTTCAGCAGAGTCCCTTATCTTTGTTCATATTTTATATCTGGGGCATGTGTGTAAAACAGACATCTTTTTAGCTAGTTTAAATAGAAAAAGGAAACTGTTTCTCAGAACCACTGGTCTCTCTGTGCCCCAGGGCTGGAGTGCAGCAGCCTAAGGAAGTACTGAAGCTGGTGTACTTTCTGTACCTGCTTTATCCTGCCTTCTCTTTCTGCAGATCTACTGATTTCTTTCCTTTCCTCAAGCATTCATGGCCAGTTACCAGAAAAGGAACTGAATTATTTAGTCTATTTGTCTGTTTTTCTCTCTGTCTTCCTCCCACCCGTTTGGCTGTGAGCTGTGCTGATGTTCCACAGCCTGAGGACCCCAATGGATTTATGCAAAACTGCTTAGCTACAGAGATCAAGTACTAAGCATTCATGTGGCAAAGCTAATGGATGACCAGAGCCCTTACCAGAGCCCCAGAACCCCAATGTGGGTGTAATGATTTTCACTGTTTAGGTGTGACATGTTGTTGAAGCTTTACCTGCCATTATTTATCTGCACTTCTGTGACATGCTCTTCAGCTATGCAGCCTCTTTTTTGGTGCCAGTTTTAGTCCAAATCACACAGGCTGTCCTTATTAATGTGATTGATCAGGTCCTGAGCTTGATATTGATACTTCATGTGGAGAATTCTTTCAGTTTTGGGTGTTTTAATCAAATATTCAAAATTGAACTGCAAAGATGATCTTATGATTCTTCAATTTGTACCAGTAAACTTAATAAGCAAACCCTATAGGAGTTTTTCCTTCATCTTCCATCTCTTGTTGAGATGTAGCATTCTTCAAAAAAAAAATCATTCTGTATCCCTGTATATTGCAGCCATAAATATTCCCACAGCAAGCCTTCCATCTGCCTAATGGTTTTCTTTAATTTGTCAAAGTACTCTTAAGTTATATGCTTTATGGTTCCTGGGCTTAATGTTTATTGTAATGAAGAGGAGCCTGTCCCTCTAAAATACTGGTCTGACTAAAGTTTTAATTGAAGTATTATAATTAATTCACTTTGATATTGAAGCTAATTCTAGAATTATACTATATTTAACCATGGAAGTTAGTAACTATGAACTATGGTGTGGTTTCTAGGTATTTGTAATTAATTATTCTAAATGTTATCTTTGAAAATTATTCAATGAGCTTTCAAAAATAATCATATCTATTCTTCACTACTAGTTAGTGCTTTTTTGTTTTAAATTTCATTTTTAAGTTCCAAAAACAAAAAAACCCTAACATTTCTCCAATCCTATCTTGCAAATAATAGCCTGAATATTAGCAGTCAATAAATACTTTAGAGTAAATAAATGAAAACAGGTTTAGCTCTTCACAAAATTATTTTGCTAGTCAGCAATTTGTGCTTAAATTCCTTCCATAATGCACAATAAATCTATGATTTCATATGTTTGAGTTCATGAATTTATGTATCACTCAACTGATGAGCCCCTTTGATAACCATACAAACTGTGTGGTACACAAGTTAGCAAGAGACTGCAAAGTAGATGAAAGAATACAGTAAGTGCATATAAAAGTACCAGAAGAGGAAAGGAATTCCTAAACTCATTGCCATGGGAGTTCACCTTTATTCTGGCTCATAATTTCCTTAGGGTACTATTTTAGAATATTGATTATCTAACTAATGGAATCCTGGCATGGGCTTTGTCTTAGGAATTCTATATTGTTTGAAGAGCTGGGGAAAGACTTTCAGCCTGTTAATCAAAATTTCCCTAAGAATCTCAGATCCTGCCTATCTCTGTTTTGAATTGCCTGACATGGTCCAGGTCTAGAGGATACGTACCAGGATGTTTTGGAAGAAAAAGGACTGGACAAGATGTCAGTGGAGTATGGGTTTGGGAGCTGCTTCTTGTTAGCTGTGGAACAGTAGGCTGAATAATTTCTTTGAGACTATTCACTTAATCTTTGAAATGAGACTGCCCACTGTATATACTTTAAAAGATTTTATGATGATCAAAAGCACTTTTATAATGTCATGTGAAAGTGGCAAACTGTGAAGTGCTAAATATGTAATTCTTGCTGAAGGTGAAACAGTGCTAGATCATTCTATTACTGGGAAGTAGGACTTAACTGATAAGGTTTTTGTCATTTATTATAATATAGGAGAGAGAAGCCTTTTAGGTAATTTGCTGAAATAAATTATATTAAATAATAATGTTACCTTTCTTGTGAACGGATTTGCCTAGCTTTTTCACCAAATTATTTGTCCCCCCTAAAGTCTTTGCCACAGTATGTTAATGGTTAATAGTAATGTCTAAGACGGTGGTACCCAGAGTGCTGTCCTGGGACCAGCAGCATCAGCATCACCTGGGAACTGGTTTCTCTTCTTTTTTTTTTTTTTTTTGGTCGGTCACGGGGCTTGAACTCTGGGCCTGAGTGCTGTCCCTCAGCTCTTCATCTCAAGGCTAGCGCTCTACCACCTGAGCTACAGCACCACTGCCCATTTTCTGATGGTTTATTGGAGATAAGAGTTTCACGGACTTTCTTGCCCAGGCTGGCTTTGAACTGCAATCTTCAGGTCTCAGCCTCCTGAGTAGCTAGGATTACAGGAGTGAGCCACCGGCACCCGGCTTTGGGAACTGGTTTCTTACACAAATTCTTATGTAAGTCTAGACCTGAGTTTTTTTAATGAGGTTTTTTTTTCTTACCATACATTATTTGTGCAGCAAAGATTTCACTGTGTCATTTCCATACATGCATTCAACACATCCTAATAAAGCTCACCCCTCTGAGTCTCCCTTTTGTCTTTCCCCTTTCTTAAAACAATTTCAACAGGTTTTTTCTATTCTATTTTAATAAATGCAAATAAACTACTTTCACCATATTTAACTCTCATTCACTGTCTCCATTACCTTCCTCCTCATGATTCATAGGTTTGGTCTTTTGATAGTAATGTGGGTTTTTTTGTTTTTTAATTTAAATTTTATTGTGAAGGTGATATACAGAGTGATTACAATTACATAAGACAAGTAGTGAGTATATTTCTTTTTGAACAGTGTCCCCTCTTCCCCCATTTTCTCCCAGTTTTTCCCCTCCCTGGACCCCTTCCACAAAGTTGAATATTTTATTGCCAACATAGTGTCTAGTGAGTATCACTGTTGAATTAGTTCACTCTTTGTCCCATCATTTCTGTGGTTCCCTTCCCCTCCCCAAATCAGATCATCTTATATACAAGACAAAGGGTACAGAAATCAAAGGCAGTGACAAAATAGGATAAGCTGAAGAAAAATAAACAAAAATAGAACTGTAAACAGTACAATAAAAAAACCTCTTGTTTCCATTTCTTTGAGTTCATTTCAATAAACATCATTTTATCCGATCATATGCACATAGCTATTGAGCCATTGTGATCCTCTCCTAAGAATATTCTCCTTTGGTTTCATTGTGTGAATGTTTAGAGTGCTATTTATTTAATCAGGTCCAAGTGTAATTATTTGTTTTTTATTATTATGTTTTGGTAATTTCATTTACCTTAGTTTTTTTTTTTTCATTGTTATTGACTAATTCCTGTGCTTTGTCTTCAAAACCCGATACCCTATTTTCAGTTTGTTTTATGAGTTGGGATTTTGACTGAGTTTTTTATTTGGGCTATTGAGCTCCTCAAGACTTTGTGACCACCTCTTCTTTTTAATCCTCCATCATCTTTATTTCAGTCAACTATTCATTGAATTTTCTGAGCTCATTTGTTTATATCTTACTTAAATTCATTCAGCTGTTTATACAGCAGGTCATTTCATTGATCATGTCATTTAAGTCTCTTATTGTGGAGTTGACAGTTTTTGAATAAGACATGTTGCCTTGTTTAGTCATGAATTTAGTGGTTTTTTTTGTTGATCTTGTTGTTGTTTGTTTGCTGAGACTTACGCATCTCGTGCCTGGATTTTGGTGATTTCAACCGTTTGTGTTCTTTTGTTGGTGATTTCTCACAGCTTATTAAAATTGGCTGGGTTGTAGGTATTTTCCTGTTACTTGATTCTGGAAGTCAGTCTCAGTTGTCAAATAATCAGTCTTCTAGGCACTGGGTATAGACCTCTTCTCCTTTCAGAGTAAGGAAACTAACCTACAAAATATTATAGTTGATCAACCACAATCTTGTGTTCGTTACAATCCCCAATGAAGATTGGGCACCAGTGCACAAATACCTTTGGATGCGTACAGAAGCAAAGATATATCTTCCTGATCTAGGAAGACCTTCAGAAACAAAGGTATCATAGGAGGAATATAGTTGAGATAACACTAATAAGTAATACTATAATTTGGTGATGTAGGAAGGAAGAGCTTGGAGGTAAGCATGATAGCAGAGGTTAATGAGAAAGTAAAGTGAGGAAAGCAGAATGACCTCATTAAGATTGTGTTGGGGTGAGAGTGGAAGGAGAAGTTAAGAAAATTGAATAGCTAAATAACACAACAAAACAAAGCAACTAACCACACACACACACACACTCACACACACACACACACAAAGTGGTTTGCAGATGATCTAGGTACCAGGTAAGAGTGTAGGTAATGGCCAAAGATTAGGAATGGAGGTCAGCATAGAAGAACACATGAGAAGAGAGCAGTTCTACTTAGATAGAAGAAAAACTTAAATGGGGAATGGTTATAGAAACAGGAAGAAAATATGATTTAAATTTGAATATTGAAAGGGAATTGGGAAGGTCAGATATAATTATTTCAGAGAAAGGGGGAAGAAAAACAGAATTAAAAAGTAAATGGGAGGCTGAGAATGTGGCTTAGTGGTAGAGTGCTTGCCTAGCAAGCATGAAGCCTTGGGTTCAATTTGTCAGTACTACATAAATAGAAAAGGCCAGAAGTGGTGCTATGGCTCAAGTGGTAGAGTGCCAGCCTTAAGCAAAAAAAGCTCAGATACAGTGCCCCAGGCCCTGAGTCCCAGGACCACCCCCCCCCCCACCAAAAAAAGTAAATGGGAGCAGGGGTACAAAATTTCCTGTATCAGATATAAAAAAATAAAAAATAATAATACAAGTAATTTTTTTAAAGAGCAATGAAGACAAAACAAAATGTGTTTTCTTATTTTTTTGTATATCTGTATATATGCATATACATGCCCATTT
The DNA here is from genome assembly GCF_019054845.1 of Dipodomys spectabilis. Classification (NCBI taxonomy): domain Eukaryota; kingdom Metazoa; phylum Chordata; class Mammalia; order Rodentia; family Heteromyidae; genus Dipodomys; species Dipodomys spectabilis. The sequence goes on from NW_024870678.1 coordinate 23,226,927, forward strand.
ATATATATGTATATACATACATTTATTTATGTATTGTGGATATTTGCCTCACTGTGTCAATCATGTGATTGAGGTCAGGATGGGAGGGCCTGTTCATCATGTGAAGCCATGGGCCAGACCCTACACAGAGAGTACTTTGCAAGCTTCCTTGCTATTCTGGCCTCAGGCAAAGGGATTTTTTTTTCCTCCTGGTCAGCAAATGTGAGCCATAGACAACTAACTGCCAAATACATCTTCCAAGTCCTAGCTGTCTCTAACCTGACTCAGGTAGTCCCAAACTTCAGTTTACTGCCAGGCATCTGCCGCAGCTGCCTTTGGCCTCTCGCTGCCTTTAATGGCGCCTCTGGCTGGTGTTTCAAACCACAGCTGCTTTGTGAAGGTCTACAGTGCCCACCCCCTCCACCCCATGCACCAGTGCCTTTGATGTGGGACTCAGGAGGGCAACTCCAGCCTTTGGGAAGTCTCAAGCCACTTACCCTGGCATCTATGCTGGCAGCATAACTTCCTGCAGTTTAAATTTCTCTATGGGGCCTTGTTGGACACTCTTCCCTTTCCTAAACCCTGTCTTTTAGTTCTTTTTTTTTTTTTTAAATACATTAGTTATACTAGTAGGGGGATGAGTTCATTGTTGCATTTTCACACATTTATGTTGAATTTCAACTGATCTTACTCTCTCCTTTCTCCCCTTCCCAATGTAATTTCAATAGCCTAAATCCCTTTCTTATGGCTAATACCCAGATTATAAAATAGGATTTCTTATGATCCTTGGGCCACGATTGTTCATTATTCCCAAGTCCCCTCTTTTATTTCTAAAGTCAGTCTAGGGGATTAGGTTGTGGGATAGCTGTAGCCAAGTCTCTTTTGTTTATTGTATTTAATGTAGTACCTGACACATAGTGGTATTTATACATTGTTAATAAATGGGTAAAGATTTTTTTTTGCTAATTGTCTAGAGTTTGGACCCAAGAAATGCAAATGGAAGGAATTATGATGAGAAAATTCACTTACACATAGCCTAAAAATAGTGCATGTAGAGGGCATTGAAAAATGGCCAAAACATTTCCATTTTTTCTTTGTAGTTAGCAAAAAGTCACAAAGAATTAATGTCTAACTTGTAAGTTGAGAAAAGGAAAGAAAAAGGAAGAGCTTTTAGAAATATTTAAAACTTTTCACTGAACTCACCCATTGGCTAAATATCAAAAGTGAAATTTCAAATTACATCTTACTGTAGTAGGATAATTTCAGCTTAATTTTTGAAATAAATTTTCAAACTGTTCAGACTTATATTTAAAATCATTTTGATATTAATACAGTCCTGAATCATTGTTTTGTTTAAGAATTGTGGTATCAGAAAGCAAAAGTTTCTCAATTAAGACTTTGTATTATATTCTCCAATTTAAATGAAAAATGTGCTTATAGTTCTGTCATACTTTGTAATCACAGTACATTACTTCCTATCAGACAGCTTAAATAGTCAGTGATTTCATCAGCAGAGACAGAAAGGCACCAAGAAGTATATATGCTGGACCCAAACAGACATTTCACTTTAAAATAATGTCTTCTTTGCTCACTTAACGACATATGTAGACTGACTTCTCCCAATAAAAAAGAGAGCATTTTAGGGGCTGGGTAGATGGCTCAGTGGTAGAGTGCTTGCCTTGCATGCATGAGACCCTGGGTTCAATTCCTCAGCATCACATAAGCAAAAGAAGACAGAAGTGGCGCTGTGGCTCAAGTGGTAGAGCGCTAACCTTGAGTTGAAGAGCTGAGGGACAGCGCCCAGGCCCAGAGTTCAGGCCCCAAAACCGACCAAAAAAAAAAAAGATACTTATATCTATACTTATCTATATAGATCCATATGGGTTATATATCTATAATATATCCAATATGATTGAATACATTGAATAATATGTTCAATATAACTACATATATATATAATTATATATATATAATATACCCAAATTATAAGGCAGGATTTCTTGTGATCCTTGAGCCACGATTGTTCATTATTCCCAAGTCCCCTCTTTTATTTCTCAGGTCAGTCTATTCTACTGGGACTAGAATGTGGGATGGCTGTAGCTGTGTCTCTTTTGCTTATTGTGTTTAATGATATATACCATTATATATGTATACATATATATCCCCTATTTTATATATGTAAATTAAATTACATTCTATTGAATATATTAATATGTATTATATTGGATAGTTATTCAACATATTCGATTATATAATATTGGGTATATTATCCAATATATTCAGTTAGAGGACTCGAGTTCAGGAGAAGGTTGCAAGGAGACACATTGTCCACTACCTTCCCTGCCAAGAGAGAAAACCCAGAGAAACACCCATCCAAATGTCTCCTTACAACACTTTCTTTCCTGGTGGAACTTGAGTGGAGACATGAGGAAACGTCCCAGAAGTGTACTCATCAAACTGTGAACTGTGGTTGCTGTTGGAGTGGCAGTAAGGAGAAAAGTACATCTGTTTCTTTTGTGCTTAAATGCCATTGGTAATTAAGAGTAAATTATTGACTAGGTGCCAGTGGCTCACATGGTATTCTTAGTTCCTTGGGAAGCAGAAGTGAGGAGGATTGTGATTTGAGACCAGCTTGGGCAAAAAGTTCATAAGATCCTATTTCAACCAATAGTTGGCACATGCTTGTCATCCCAGCAGTGTGGGAAACTGAGATCAGAAGGATCGTGGTTCTAGGCCAGCCTGTAAAAAAAAAAATCTGCGAGACCCTGTCTTAACAGAAAAAGCATGATTGCATGCACCTGTCATGCCAGCTACAGCAGGAACCGGAAGGAGCATTATGGTTCAGGCTGGCCTGGGCAAAAAGTGAGACCTTATTTTAGAAATAACCAGAGCAAAAATGGACTGGAGGCATGGCTTAAACTCTAGATTTCCCACCTGGCATGCTGAGTTTAAACCCTAGTACTACCAACAAAGAAATACTATAGTGACAATACTGCTTTGCTTTTAGTTTTCTCAACCTATTTAGCTTGTGTAATTTACAGTACTTAAAATATTTTTATAAGATACTTTAGAATACTAAAAATATTTTAAAATCCTACATATTAATATGGGTTTTTTTCCTGACTTTCCTGGTCCTGATCTCTTTCAATTTAAGAATATGAAAGCTTCCATTCTCCATGTTTAGCAAATGTGGTCAAGAAAAGGCTTGACCTGTTTATTGCTCTGGGCTCCAGTCTTCACTTCCTTTTTTTTTTTTTTTTTGGTTCCGGTCGTGGGGCCTGAACTCTGGGCCTGCGTGCTGTCCCTCAGCTCTTCAGCTCAAGGCTAGCGCTCTACCACTTGAGCCACAGCACCACTTCCGGATTTTTTTTTCTGCTTATGTGGTACTAAGGAATCGAACCCAGGGTCAAGCATGCAAGGCAAGCGCTCTACCACTGAGCCACCTTCCCAGCCCCTTCACTTCCTTTTTACCGGAATGTTTCTCATGGATACTTGTGTGAATGATTTTGTGGTTGTTGGTGTTTTATCTGGGATTTGTAGTTGTTTTAAAAGGTTGAACTAAGTCTGTATGTTGTGGGCCCTTCCACTGGAAATGAACCTCTTGTACTTTTTGCACTATGTATTTTGTGTATTATATAATTTGTATCAGAATTGTTATTATGTCCAGAAAAGCTTTTATGACATTTGCTAGACTAACTCTCCATCCACCATAAAGGGTCCTTGGAGTTTTAACATGCATATTGTTTATTAGTTTTTTTTGTAAAATGCACACTAACACTTGATATTTTTTCCAAGGTTAAAGTTGTGATGGCCACAACTTAACTCTGAGGTTTAGAACTCTCCGTGGCCTGTTTAGCTATGTATAGAATAAGACCAAATGGACTTAGTGAAAATGAGCCCAGCCTCCTGTGAGCAGTGGCTTCCCTTTTCACACCTTCATGCTGAACTTGGCTGGCCTCACATGTGTGTACTTGTTAGGCATCTTCATTTCCACGAGAACTGCTTTTCTTGTTCTCAGAGCAGCTTTTCCTTAACTGAATCAACATAACTGTAACAGAAACTGCATTCCAGGAACTTGCTGCTATTTATTATCCTTAAAAAGTTCTAGTGAAGCTGGGCGCCCGTGGCTCATCCTGTAATCCTAGCTACTCAGAAGGCTGAGATCTGAGGATCATGGTTCAAAGCCAGCCTGGTTAGGAAAGTGTGTGACTCTTATCTCCAATAAACCACCAGAAAATGGGAAGTGGTGCTGTGGCTCAAGTGGTAGAGTGCTTGCCTTGAGCTGAAGAGCTGAGGGACAGTGCCCAGGCCTCTGGAGGTCAAGCTGCATGACCAACGGAAAAAAAAAATTCCAGTGAAAAGTCAGTGATTATGGTTTACCTAAAGAGGATTTAGCCCACGTATTCTACTGAAATAAAACTGCACCCGAGATATTCAAAGAACTGGACACTGTATTATGTCAAACTGACTGTCTCATAGAATGGTTCTACTAACCTGTCCTTTTGGGAAATGCCATTGCCTGGCAGGTGGCACTGGTGACACATTTTTACGTGTACCTGTATGATATTGAGGTTTTTCATTACACATGAAGAGGGTTTCCTGTCTATAACCTCTCAGGGATCATGCTTTCATAGTGTTGTAGGAGGATGTGCCTATGGATTTTGAGTCTGGTCTTGTTGTGTTTCCCTTTATTCTTTGGCTGCAGAAAAGCTTAGCATCACGATCTTATGGCATGTGTTTTAACAATATCACTGAAGGTTCCAACTTATTTTCTTCCCCTTAATGTTCTTTTAACTCATTTTTGCCATATTAAATTGCTTATTTTTAAAACCATTATGAGTTTTGGGGATGTAGTGGATCTATGCAAAATCACTTGATTATTATTTGAATAATGCAAATCAGTGCCTAACCAGATCTTACACATTAGATTATACAATTACATGTTTACTTTTGTTTACATAGTGTAATCAGAAACCAGAAAATTAGATCTTGGCAGCATTCACTGTCTAGAAACAAATGGACAAAAGCAATGGAGACCAACCACCATTAGGATTTCCTAGAAGGCCTGTGGCTTGTTACTTCCTTTGTAAAGGTTCACTTTCAGAAGTAAAACATTCCCCCTAAATATTCCCTATGTCTCAGTATTCTGATAAAGGAGCTATTTATCCAGTGTTTCTATGGCATCCACACAGTGTATTACCCATAGCAACAGTCCTTTTCAAATCTTAATAGGGCTAACTCTGTGTTTATTAGGGAAATAATACCTCCAGGTTAAACAAACTATGGCTGTTGGCTCTATGTGTTTGCTCTTTTTCAAAAGGATCTGCCCAACCTTCTGTGTGTTCCTTGTTGTACATCATTCAAAAAGCTGAATCAGGGTATGACTCTAGGATTCTGAATATGTCATTTTAAAGTGTGTTTAGAGTCAAATAAAAAGGATGATGAGCAGATAAAGCTTTAGAAAGCTAAAATACTATTTTGTCTATTGACAATAGAGACAAATTCTCTGAACAGTAGAAATCAGAGCTATATTATGGTAAATATTAGCACTTAAAGTCTGTAAAGGAAAAGTAGAATATATAATATTACCCATGAAAACATGTTTCTGTTTTCCTTGACTCTGGGAATTACTTCGCTGTGCAGTCTATGAGAAAAGCTGTTCATCAAAAAATAAATGCGGTCTCAGAATTACAGACATTTTCACAGAACAGGTATATTTTAAAGAACTTGAATTGCTGTTGATATGTAAATTGAACCTAAGATCTTTTCATGTTACCTTTTGAGGAATGAAGTAGAATTTGAAGCCACAAAGTATTTAAGAGTTCATCAAATCCAATATTCGTGTTTTATCAGCATGAATGCCTTCAGAACTGCCAGGAAGGCAGGCATATAGTGAGTGTCTCATGTCCAGTCCATGGCCTGGCAGACTGTAGATCTTAGAAGGTGTTCTAATAGGAATACTATCATCTTTTACAAAGGTATATTAACAGTAATTATGTTGATTTGAGATCCAGTAGGATGGAGTACATGTTTTTCCCTATATTTTCCCTTTAATAAGAGTAAAAAGGCTCTTTATTAATTGATTGAGCCTATTTTGGTAAAATCTTTAATGTTTCAAATATCTATTGTTTCTTATTATAAATTTATAGGAATAGTTTTAACCATTAAGTTTGTCTTATTATTATTATTTTTTATCTTCACAGATTCTGGAATGTTTCAAAGCCTGACCCTCTTCTTGAAACTGTGGAGCATCACACGGAGTTTACTTGTGGGTTGGATTTGAGTCTTCAGAGTCCTACTCAGGTAATAGAATCGTCATATGTACTGGTACAGCCCACAACTATTCTGCATATGGGATGGATTATCATTATAGTGCAGATGAGGGCATTTAGTAAAGCCTGGTCTCCTAAGCTTGAGCATTTGAACATTGAAATAATGAGGAAACTTGCCATATCTCTCTTCCCTCAAAAGATTGATTTCTCTGAGAGGATGAGGTCACTTCTGAAAGGTTCTCTGTCTAACATATTGAAGGCTTTGGGTCAGTAAATAGAGTGTAAAAGAAAGATGGAATGGGATGATGTGTCCTGAGGGGGGGCTGTGGCCCTACACTTGGCACAAAGGACCCCCCCAACAGAACCCATCCCTCTCTGGTCTCCACATGTTTTGTCCAGGGTTTCTGTTTTAATGAATAAACTTTTTATTTTCCCTTTGGATCTCTTAATAATTTGAGAGTAATTCTTTTATAATCTATATATTCTTGTGTTTGTGGCTCAGTGGTAGAGTGCTTGCCTTGCATGCCTGAGGCCCTGGGTTTGATTCCTCAGCACCACATAAACAAAAAGAAAAAAAGCCGGAAGTGGCGCTGTGGCTCAAGTGGTAGAGTGCTAGCCTTGAGCTGAAGAGCTGAGGGACAGCACCCAGGCCCAGAGTTCAGGCCCCATGACCAGACCCAAAAAAAAAAAACCAATTTCTATTTCAGAAGTTATAAATTCATGTCAGAAATAATGTAATATATTGAGCAGTAAGATACTTTGTAACACAAATGGTGTAATAAAACCAACATATTCCTCGAAATACAAAATAATACGTGGATATTCTAGAGTGTGATTAAGGTAATAAGCTTATATGATCTATTTTGGAAATTAAGCAAAAAGTAAGTTCCATTTTACATTACAAATACTTAAACACACAGGTTTTCTTTCATTTTCAGAATTTATGACAAATTTAAATATAATAAGTTTAAAATAGTCTCACTAGACATTAGAACAGTCTCATTAACATTAAAATAATTGAAAATGACTTCATAGCCTATACAAAGAAGAAAGTGAAATGGAATCATCTTCCATATAAATATAATGTACTTTGAATGAACTAGCTCCTTTTTCTGAGAAGTACATCTATTATTGATGTTTTAATTAGACGAGTGAACCTGTTTTCTACCCTAGTTTTAAAAAAGCTGTAATGTACTCTTTGAAACATGACAGTACCAAACAAAAGATCCTATGGAAATAAACATTAAGTATTCATTACCTGTGCACTGTAAGACCCAGACTGGAATGAAGTGGCACCTGCAACTCCTCCATGCCCATTATGGGGGCTCCTCACTGAGCTGATTTCTAGACCCTCCATAGACACACCTTATTAAAAGGAACCTTGTGAGCAGAGGGTTTATTAATCAATGATACTCATCCTTCAATAGAGATTATATTGCAAGGCAATATATTTTGTCTGTAGCCTAGTGATTGCCATCTGTCTTTTCCCGTTGGATAACAGAGTCTGTGTGCACTGCAGTAGTGGTGGTTGTTGAGTGTAGCTAGGAAATAGAATCGCGGTCTTGGAGATATACATAAGCAGGCGGCTCTACAGCATAATGCACATTCAAATGGGCCAAAAATCTCTGAGCTCATTCAGAAGGAATATAATTTTGAAGTTGTGAGATCCTAGAAATAATTTATGCATTTATTCTTTCAATAAATGTTTTCATAGTCCAGACCTTGTAGATACTGGGAATTCCCAGTGGGATAAAAATATATGTGGCCTTGCTTTCATGAAGCATTTAATCCAGTGTTAAATCAGATCATCTCACAAATGGATATGAATGGGTGATAGTGACAAGTCTGAGAAGGAGAAGTGCATTGTGACTTACGAGCTCATAATCAGGGTAGGTATTTCACCTGTGTAAGAAATCCACAGGATGTGTGGCTCACTGGACATCTGTGTACGAGCAGGTGTGAATGATAGGAAGAGAACAATGACCATCAGGCAAAGGAAATGGTATGTGCAGAGCCTGTGCTGGCGGAGCAGAGCTAGTATATGCAAATGCAAACATGTCTACCTTCCTGACGTATTATGGTATTCCACAGTAGAATTTTTAAAATATACATTGATTTACTTGTCATTAGAAAAAAATTGAATGTTGATGTTGCTGGCTGAATTGGATATTTCTCTGTACTGATCTGCTTAGGCTATCAGAACAAAACAGCACAGAATGTCTGGCTTAAACAACAACATCTTATTTCACAGTTCTGGAAGCTGGACATTCCAGATCAAGGTCTAGAAGGTTCACTTCCTGGTGAAGGCTCTTCCTGCCTTGTAGATAACTACCTTGTCACTATGTCTTTATCCAGAGAGAAAGCAAGAGGGAACAGCATATAGCAGGTCATGGGAGAAAAAAATGGTTTGGTATGAGTAGGGGACAGCAAGAAGGCCTTTGTGGCTGAACTCTAGAATGATAGAGGGAGGGTGATAGGAAATAGATAGGGGCCAAATTATGTGGGGCTTTGTAAACCATACTGTGTTTTGAGTCTAGCAGTAATTGTATTATAAACCTATTGGAGGCTTAGAATCACAAAAATGATGGAATATGATTTGTGTTTAAGAGGTTCCTTCCGGTAGTTATGGGATAATAGCCTTTAGATAGGGGTGAAGGCTCGGAGGTTAGTTTGGAGTCTCTTAAAGTAATCCAGGCAAGAGACAATGGTGAATTTGAGTCCTGGGGATGAAGAGATGGAAAGATTCAGGATATGTTAGGTTGCACTGTATTAAACTGCTGGAACTTTCATATAATTCAACCTAACATTTCAAAGATAGCAGAAGAAATACCTGATGGATTGGAAATGTGCTAAGAAAGAAGCAGCAGATGATGTTTTACTCCTGGGATTTGGAGACAAGTTGGGCACTGGTTTGATTTAGTGAGGAGGAAGTTGGGACAGGAACAATTGAGCTGTGTTTGAGTTATCTCCTGTTAGACATTCAAGCAGATTGTCTAAGTAGATATGGCTTGTTCATCTCAAGGGAGAGTTTGTATGCAAAACTAAAAATGTGTGGCAATAATGGAACAAGGGAAGTGAGGGATTAGCAGTATATCAAGATAAAATTCTCACTGGTACATTTAAAGTGAGATAATATTATTTGAGGGTAGATTGTGATAAATTCAGCATGTATATTATAAGTCCTATGATAACCTTTACGAAGTTTTAGTAAAAGACACATAACTATTAAGGCAGTCATGGTGATAAAATGGAATGACAAAAATAATTTCTTCAGCATAATAAACACCATACATAAAAATCCCTCAGCCAAATCATGTTAAGTGAGGTAAGCCAAGCTCAGAGAGACAGTCAGTGCATATTTTCTCTCATTTGTGGAAGCTAGATCTAAATACAGCCAGACATGATAAATTATATAGGACTCTAGGCATTCACAATGAGACCGAAGGAGGATATTCTAAGGGGAAACACAAAATCACAGCGCCTCTGTGCCTCTGATTATATAAAATAATATTTGTCAAAATGAACTCCAAGAAATGGAATGAACAGGGTTTTCTTGCTCGTTTTGTTTTCCTTTCTTTCATCTTGTTTGTTTCTCTGTCTTTGTGAAAGGTAAAGGGAGCACAGAAATGGAAGGACAAAGGGTGAACAGTTTCAGCAGTGGTCCTCACCAGACACTATCTTGAAACTAGACCATACAACTTGTGGGAGGGAATGGGAGGGAAAAACTGGGAGAGAACAAAGGCAAGGGTGACATTGTCCAAAAAGAAATATACCTCATGACCTGATGTGCGTAACTGTAACCCTTCTGTACATCACCTTTATAATGACAGTAAGAATAGCCCCACAGCCATCCTTGACATCACAGTCAATAAACAGACAAAACGGCTCTTCTCTAAGTCAGGAACAAGACAAGGATGCCTGCTTCCACCATTGTATTCATTAGAGTTAGTACTAGCCAGATGAATTATCCAAGAAAAAGAAATGAAAATAATTTAAATTAGAAAGGAAAAAAGTAAGATGTTTCTCTCTTTTCAGGTGATATATGAGGCAAACCTTTAAAGCTAACCATATTGCCCAGCTGTAATTCAGGTACTCAGGAGGGCAGACTTCAGAAGGATGGCAGTTTGAAGACAGCCTGAGCAAAAAGTTAGCAAGACCCTTCTCAACCACGTGTGGTGCCTGCCTTGTCATCCTGGCTTCATGGAAGATTGTGGCCCAAGTTAGCCTGGGCAAAGATGTGAGACCCTACCCGAAAAGTAATTAAAGCAATGAGGAACATGGCTCAAGTGGTAGAGTACCTGCATACCAGGCACAAGGCCCTGAATTGGAACCTTGGTGCCAGGGGAGAAAAATTGTAACAAGTCTAAATACCCTTATTAAAAAACAGATAAAAAGCTAGATACATAAGGAACTTTGAGAGGCCTTTTATGTTCAGACTGTGTGACCTAATGGGTTTTGAATTTGTTCTTCGTTTCAAGACAGGGTTTTCTTATGCAATCCAGGGTAACCTTGAACTATAGTTTTCCTGCCTGAGCCTTCCGGAGGCTGAGATTACATGTATGCCTCCACACCTGTCTGGATTTTGGATAAAAGAAGAGGTGTTCTAAGTCCAGTTATTACCTAGTATCAGTTTCCTATTATTATATGACTATTCCATGGCTTAGTGCCTTAGCCAGACCATATGTTTTATTTGCTCACAATTCTCTAAGTGAGAAATTTGGGCCTTCTATTGGTCTCACCTGGACAACTCCTCCCCTCACATGGTTCCTATTATTTGGTGGCTTACCCTGGGTGTGGCGGTCTCAGTGGCCCTCATTCATACCTTGGCCTTCTAAACAATGAGTCTCTTGTGTGAGTCTGGGCCTCACTTGACCATTCTGCACATGTAAGCAAGCCAGGGCAAAGGCATCTCGCGGCTAGATCTGGAAGCCACATACTGTTCTTTATGTGGCAAAGCCAGTTAGAAGGCCAAGCTAGATCCAGAGACCCGGGCATGGATGCCTGCTCTTGAGTAGCTGTAAAGAATTCTGTCCTCAAGTCTGCCATTATAACTTGAGTTGATGTAATTGATGGCTTCAGTTAATTTTGACCTATCTTATTTATTCTTTTATAACATTGGGCAAGTTTACTGATTGCAGGTTACTTTTACCCTCTGTTTATATTTATTCTCTGAGAACATCTCTTTCTCTCACTTCTTAGTACCTTCCTGGCTGCTTTCAAAATCCTGTCATTCCTCATGACGTCACCTTAGGGCTGTCATAATATATTCTGTCTTAGAAAAGATTTATCTGAGTCAATGTTTTTATTAATCCTATTCTTTTTAGCTTCTTTCTTAGAAGTCTGAAAAAGAAAGCATATCCAAAGGCATTCTTATACCTCCTTTCTTCTTGACAGAATGTAAGATCTTATCTTTAAAGGTCTAAGACTTGACAAACAAGCCTTTTGGGGCCATTCTTTAAGGGCAATGGGCAAAGAAATACTCCACGCCCTCTCTTGTTAACTGAGATGAAGTTATCTTTCATTTAAAATTTTTCTTTTGAGTTTTTTTTTCCTATGAGATCATGACTCATAGAGCCCTAACATTTTCTCTTTTTTCTGTTATCCTTGATTCTAAATTAGATAGCCCTTTTCTGTTATTAGACTTGTGATACCAGGCTTGTTCTATACCTGCTTATATAATTAGACTCTTTTTCTGTATGAATTTGTCTTGAGAATTCTTGACTTTGTACTCTTCAGTGCCTGTCCTGTTCTTCTCCGTGCTCATTTAGTGCTTAGTTTAGTATATATAAGCTGAGGACAGGTTCGCATATCTTTTTTACTTTTTTTTGGTCAGTTGTGGGTCTTGAACTCTGGGCTTGGGCCCTGTCCCTGCGCTCTTCAGCTCAAGGGGAGCGCTCTACTGCTTGAGCCACAGTGCCACTTCTGGTTTTCTAGTGTTTTATTGGAGATAAGAGTCTCATGGACTTTCCTACCCGGCTGGCTTTGAACCATGATCCTCACATCTCAGCCTCCTAAGTAGCTAGGATTACAGGCGTGTAATCCTAAAAGTTCGCATATCTTTATACATTCCTTTTGGGTATCATTAATTCTCTCTTTAATGGTTTGTTGTTTTGGTGGTACTGGGGATTGAACTTGGGATCTTAGAAAGATGCTCTACTACTTAAGCCACACCTCTAGCCTTTTGTGTTGGTTATTAGAGAGAAGGTCTCACTTTTCCCCTTGGCAAGCCTATACTGAAATACTCCTGTTTGGTGCTCACCCACATCATTAGGTGACAGGCATATGCTACCATATTCAGCCATTATGCTTCTCCTGGAACTAGTATGGACAGGTGTGTACCACCAAACCCAGCCATTGGTCAAGATGGAGGGAGTTTCATGAACTTGAAACTCCCTCCCCAGTCTCTACCTTCCATGTAGCTAGGATTACATGCTTGAACCACCATATTTAGTCTCTGAAGTAGACATTATCAGTTCATGTCAAGATATTACCTCTATGTATTTAATAAAACTTAACTATTTTTCATGCTGGAGTTTGGAAAATTACACTTAGAAGATTACCCCTAAATCTAAAAATGGTTTTTTTCCTCATTAATAAAAAGACAAAAAAAAATTTAAAATATATATATGACATCTGTATTGAAAAATGCATTTATTTTAAATGTACAGATTAATAAACTATGCATCTAGGCAACCTCTATCCAGTTTAAGACACAGACTACTTCCAGCTTTCCATGTATTGCCTATAAAATCTTACTCTCTCCTTTCCGGCAGTAACTGCTCGTCTACTTTTTTCTTTATGTATTCATGAAAGGGGTACTACTAGGGTTTGAACTCAAGGTTTTGCACTAGCTACGGATGTGTTCTACAATCTTAGTTCAGGCTGGCCTAGGTGATAATCCTCCCATTTGCATTTCCTGTAGCTGTAGCTGGGATGACAGGTATGTATCACCTGTATGGTGATACTCAGGTTTGAAATTAGGATGTTGTGCTTATAAGGCAAGTGCTCTACCACTTGAATAACACCCCAGCCCTTTTTATTTAGCTTATTTTTCAGACTGAGTCTGGCTCACACTTTCTGCCCATGCAGGCCTCTTATGGCACTCTTCCCACTTCTGCCTCCTGCCTAGCTAAGATTTCAGGTATATACCACCACAACCAATTTGCTTTTTTTTTTTTTGAAATTGAGGCTTGCCAAATTTTTGCATAGGTGAGACTTGAACTGCAATCAGCCATCTTTGCCTTTCATATATCTGGGATTACAGGTTTGCACTACCATGCTCAACCCTTGTGAATGCATATTTTGTAAAGTTGTGATTATATTATATGTATGAATTTCCATATTGGGCCTCCCCAAATGCTTATTGAGGCCCTGAGTTCAAACCCGGTGGCTCACGGCTGTAATCCTAGCTACTGAGGAGGCTGAGATCTGAGGATCACAGTTCAAAGCCAGCCCAGGCAGAAAAGTCCGTGAGACTCTTACCTCCAATTAACCACTAGAAAACCGGAAATGGTGCGGTAGAGTGCTTGCCTTGAACTGAAGAGCTCAGGGACGGCACCCAGGCCCAGAGTTCAAAACCCTACGACTGACCAAAAATAATAATAAGAAGAAGAAGAAGAAGAAGAAGGAAGAAGAAGAAGAAGAATTATTTTAGGGTCATGCATCCTAGGATTTATATCTAAATCCATTTCCTCTTAGATATTATGTCTTAAGATTGTTAGAGGATAAAAATGTTCAAAAATGTCCAATATGCATCCACAAAATTGGACTTTAGGAGGGGACTAGCATTATTGTGTGTCCTGTTTACCTTTTATCTCAGGTGATACTCTCTGTGTCTGTGACAGACTAGCCCTGGAATTGCAGAGAGCATATCCTGGAGGCATCGAGTATCTCAACTCCTTCCTCCTTGATGCTCTTGTAATTATGTGAGTTTTTAATTTAATGGCACATAACAAGTACTTGATGCTCTCCCTGAACCTTGGAACATCGCAGGCAGAGCAGTGGGATCTCAGACCCTATGTCCCATGGTGGATGAGGTTGGCCTGCGTCTGCTGGCCTTGCACAACATAGGCCACTCTTGTAAGATAGTTCCTTACTGGTGACATTCCAGCCACTGCCACCTGGGGCTCCTGCTCTGGAATCTTCTTATGCCTTTTCCTTCTCTAGGCTATGGAAGCATTGCCTCTAAAAACCAAGCAAATCACTTGATCAGTCATAATGAATGGGCTGGTTTTTCAAATTTTAGATTTAGCTGTGAGTGATGATTTTAAAAATCCTCCTCCCTAATCTCTGTGCCTGCTTATCTTGTTCATTCTTGCAAAGGAGGCCATATGTCACTCAGATAATTACAGTACATTTGAACACCTTTCCCAAGGGCAAGAGCAATTGTCCCCATAATTGCAAGAAAAGAATATAATTCTGAATAAGAAATGGAAAACTCACCAATAAAGCAAATCTCACAATGGAGCAGTTGGAATGCACTGTTAAATTAACAGCTCAAATCATTTGAGGTGAATTACCTTATCAGCAGGTTGTATAAATGTTTTAATAAAGTGGAGGGAATCGATAAAACTAAAGAACATAAATGAATCTCAATTTCCCATGTATCTGAAGTCTGGCATTTTCATTATAATGTTTTGGTTTCAAAAAGCTACAGTTCTAAGAATATTAGTGTGAAGTGTCTTCTGACATATTTTATCTGCTCCATGAGTGGTGAGCTTTCCAGCAGGACCTCCTTACTGGGAACATTGGTTTCATTAGTAGCTTGGGTCTGTGGCGTGGCTTGCTCAGTATTGAGCCCAAGGGAAGTGCTGGAATTCTCATGTTCTGCATAGCATCTGGAAGCATCGCCACACTGCATCTGTACTGATGTGGGCTGTGGCCGCGACATACTCAGAAATAATAAGCCAAGCCAGGTGCTGGTGGCTCACACCTATAATCCTAGCTACTCAGAAGGCTGAGATCTGAGGATCACGGTTCGAAGCCAGCTTGGCAGGAAAAAGTAAAAATGAAATAAAAATGGAACTTACGTAGAAATATACTGTATGAATATATTTAATTTTCATAACATGGAATAGGGGCTTCTGGAAATAATGATGAAAATCAAGTCTCTCTTCAAAGTTTACATTAAGCACAAGCACAAAAACGTGGCATTTAGACAATGTTCTGAGGGTGAAGACCTCAGAGCACTTGGGCTTGAGCTAAAGGAGATCCAGCAGAGCTGATGGCTGATGGATTAAAGAATGAATTTTCCACTTGAATATCCTTGGGCAGACCTGCAAGCTCCCACCCTCGGGTGGCCAAGAGTACCCACTCCATACTCTGTGAGGGAAGAAAGTGAGCTAGGCCATGGGGCCCAGCCATCAGCAAACTCCAGGGCACCTGCAGAATACCCTCTTCTCAAAATAGTAACCTTCTCAGCAACCGTTTAGTTGCTTTGCGAAAAGCTGGAACTTTGGGTTCTTCATTCACTTTGATTGGTCCCACTGCCCCGAACACGTCCCTTTCCTCATCATGCCCTTTGCACAAAGGCCAGTAGTTGTCTCAGTCTAAACTCACTCCTGCTCTAAGCCACAGTTTCGTACTTCCTCCTGAAAGCACCCTAGTCTTCAATGTGGCCCCTCCTACTTTACTAGGCTCTATAATTGCTGTCATTGTCCACATTACCCTGCAGTAGGGTGGGCCTTTCTATCTGTCTTCACAGGACTGGAGCAGAGTCTTGTTATATTTCTGACACTGTGGAGGTTCTCAATAAATCTTTATTGAATAGATGGAGGGAAGCATGTGTGTCATAGATACTTTTGTAATGCAGAGGAATAGTTAACTTGCCAGCTCCTAGGACCTCAAAGAAAACTTTCAGTGAAACTTCTCTAAATAATATTCATGATCTCAAAAACCCCATATTTAGGGCTGGGAAGGTGGCTCAGTGGTAGAGCGCTTGCCTTGCATGCATGAGGCCCTGGGTTCGATTCTTCAGCACCACATAAGCAAAAAGAAAAAAAAAGCCAAAAGTGGCGCTGTGGCTCAAGTGGTAGAGCGCTAGCCTTGAGCTGAAGAGCTGAGGGACAGCGCCCAGTCCCAGAGTTCAGGCCCCACGACCGGAGCCCCCCCCCCCCCAAAAAAAACCCATATTTACCCCAAATCCATAAAACTTGCTGCTTTTACTTTTACTCAAAACTCTGACCTCAGATCCGCAATTCTCTATGTGAGATACTTGCTACTTAAGATCTTGGCAGGAGGAAAGCAGACTTATACAAGGATTTATTCACATTTCTTCTCTCTTTTTTTCTCTCCCTGTCTCATCTTATTCTCTTGCTCTGTTTCAGATAGGGTCTTGGCTTTTGCCTCAAACTGTGAGTCCCCTCCTTAAGGTTTGTGCATTTGTAAGCACTTTTTCCCTTTACTCTTGGTAGATATCGTGTGAGCTTCCTGTGTGCTTCCATGACTCTGTCAGCAAATTAGACAGTGATGCAGCTGTCATTTGACAGATTCTACACAGGCCACCTCCAGAGTCTTCTAAAGGGAAGCCTTCATTTACTTTTTTATTTGTTTATTTATTCATGGAGTTGGTTTTAACTCAGAGCCTTGTGCTTGTTAGGCAGGTGCTCTGTCACTTGAGTCACATCCTCAGCTTTGTTCCAGGTAAAGTCTCACACTTTTTGCTTGGAGCTGGCCTTAGACTATGACACCAGCATCATATCTGGGTTCACAGGCATGCACCACCATGCTCAGCTCCCCTGATTTTTACCTCCTCCCTAGCTAGGATTTCAGATGAGTGCTGTCACATATCCATTGTTGCTTTGGGTGTTTTGTTCTGATTTGTTGAGATTTGGGTCTCACAGTGTTGCTTGACCTCAAATGTTCCCATTTCAGCCTTTTGAGTTGTTACAGGTAGATACCACTGCAGCTGGCTTCCTCTTCCCGAGTCCTCCCCGTTCTCTTTTCCCACTCCGTATCAACCTACTAGATCTGAAACTTCGATTTTTAAAGTGAAATGGCAGAATATGGCATATGGTGCTTTCCATTGGTTAGTGGCTTATTACCTTTTCTCTACAGAGGAAGAGAAGTCTTCCTTAAGAATATTTTAATCCTGAGCTTGAATTCATTTTAATCATCAACAACAAAAACCCTGAGCACCTCTACTTCATGGCTGAGTAGGATGTGTGGGTTATTCAGGTTTGAGATTAAAAACAACTACAGAAACAGTGAAAGAAGACATTATGTATTTTTTTCATAGAATCACTTATTGTTTTAAATGAAGGCATGTATCTCAACCAGAAAATTGAGCATGATATCTGTATATCTCATTTGCCTTTAATTTCATGCACAATTTTAACAATTATCTACCCTCTTTTTTAGTATAATTATGTACCCTCTCTCCCCATTTCACAATGTTTGTTCTTATAATTGAATATCTCTTGTTTCTTACTGTGTTATTATCCTATTAAAAAGTAAGTTATTATGTTCCTTGGAAGCGATGGCTCCCTTGTTAAGACAAATTAACATATATTCCTGTACATGACTGCATTAGCCTATATCCCCATTCATGATTGTGTTAACCTGTATGTCCCGTGTGTGTGTCTGTGTTAAGATCTTCAAAATAGGGATATACCTGCGGTAAAAAAGGGTGTGAACATGTGTCATCAATGATTTGTGTTTCATTCATTATATAACTCATATAAGATTTTAGGGCTTACACCCAAAGAAAAATAGGTCCAATAGTTTCCCATATTTGCAATAATTAGTATATGTCTAGGGTAATCTTATCAAATGAGCAGAAGAGCTCAAAAGCTATGTATGTGTGACCATATAAGAGGATGCCAAACGAAATGAACCCCAAGATATGGACACAAGAGGTTTTTCTTTGTCGTTGTCATTTTTAATGTACTATGTGATTTTTTTTTTGCTTCTTTTGTATGTTCTTCCCCCTATGGTTTATCCACTGTTACCACCGTATTTGATTTTGGTACCCTGCATCTTGTATATACATTTATCTAATTTGGGTAGGGGAAGGGGAATAACAAAATGCCGAAATAAGGTCACAGGATGATCCATTGCAACAATGATACTTACAAGACACTGTTGGAAATGAACTTTATAGCTGTTGGGGGAGGGAAGGAAGATTAGGAGAAAAAGGAAGGGGTAAAAAATGTAACTGTAACCCTCCCCTCCCCCCCCCCGCCCCCCCCCCCCACAGCATCTTTACAATCAAATAAAATTTTTAAAAGAGATTTTAGGACTAGCTCAGAGGAATCAGAGATCAGACACATATAGGTAATCACTAAATGCTGACATGAATTTTCTGATAGATGCAAAATTGGTCTAGCCTCACGGCACTGAACTGAAAGGTCTGGTGTCAGTTCTTAGAGGAGGCAGGATCCGTTTTCACCGCAACCTTTATGAATGCCATCATTTGCATTGCGAGGAGTTTGCTATGATACACAGAACTGTAAACATAATCTAGTCAAAGACAATCCAAGGCAAAGCCCAGAGTGTCCTCAGACAACACCGACATCCCAGATACATAGTGATGTTTTAGCTCTTTTCATTGTTCTGCAGTTGTCTAGCAGTAGGGTAATAGGCAAAGATGTAGGGATGGAGCTGAGAAAGAACAAAGGTGGGTGGCAAAGGAGGTCTACCCTGGGTACTGTCTTGAAGGCACCCAGGAGAGCTGGGTGGTCCAGGAAGCTGGGTGAGTGCTGGGCAGGATTCCTCCTGACAAGCTAAAGACCCTTAGCCTGTAAAGCAGATTATTTATTTCTTTATTATTTATTTTCCTAACATTGCTTTTGTCTTTTTCTAAACAGACTTTGTTTTACAAGGTCTTTTTTTAAATGTTTGCTTTTTGATGGTTATTTTGGAGATGGAGTCTAGTAAATTGTTCTGCTTGGGCTGGTCTCGAAACTGCAGTACTTCTGATCTCAGCCTCCTGATTAGCCAGGATTACAGGCATGAGCCACATGTGCCTGGCAACACTTTTTTAACCTTAGTGTAAGCCTCTTTAAATGGCTAGAACTAGATGGGATTTAATTCACTAATGGAGCTGAGTTATTGTTTGCATTGATTTGAATCAGTGTATTTATAAGTCTGTATCGTTACAGTTTTAGATCCGCCTGTGATTGATTAGTAAGTCAAGCATAGATTTCTGAACATTTGCTGATTCAGTGGCCTTGACATGTTATTTGAAGTCCTGAGTGAGTAAGAAACCAGACTGAAAAACACTGAATAAGAATTCAGAACCATAATTTCTAAGTATGTTGCATTAGAAGCCTGTCTTGTTTCTGATTGTCTTGTATGTAATAGTTGACACTTGATCCACTGAAAGTCCAGTCCAAGCTCTTGAAGAAAAATACATAAACTTTATGTGTTAGGAGTAAATTAACACAACATGGTGTAAAAACTTACACCTCAGCACTAAGTAAGTAATGACTGATGGTGCCTTCTATGATGGACTTTTTTTTTTGGGGGGGGGTGTTGTGGGGCTTGAACTCAGCCTGGTTGCTGTCCCTGAATTTTTTTTGCTCAAGCCTATTGCTCTACATCTTTGAGCCACTTTGAATTTCTGTATACCTAAGTGTTTCTTTGTTCTTCGTTCTTGTTTTGTAGGTAGCTGACTGTTCCTGGGATGAAACAATAAAAATATATGATCCTGCATGTCTTGCTGTTCCTGCTTGAGGTGCTCAGCCTTGCTCAGAAACAGGCTGTTGCTGAAGAGCTGCTTAACAGCAAATAAATTAACTATTGAAAGCAGACATTACACATTGATGTGCTATTCAGATTCCTCATTTTTTAAACTTTAAACTCTGTTTGAAGCAGCTGATAAGAATTTGGGGTTCACTCTGTAATCCTGACACATAAGCCATATTTCTTAAAATCCTAAGGTATAATTGATGTTATAGTATAGCATAGTATCCATTAAAATGTTATATCTGTACTATAAAATGAATTAAAACATGGGAGATCAATGATTATATGAATAGTAATATATTTCATTTTTAATTTGTCACTTTTGATGTAAAATAGAATCACTGCTACTGGAAAAATCAAAATAAACATCATCTCTTGGTTACTTGTGATATTATCACATTCTTTTAAAGTGTGTGCATGAACACAATACTATATGTTATATTGATATAGATATGGGCTGTAACTTTAATTGCTCACTATTTCTTGAACATCTACTATGTACCTGAACAGTTAGATATAGGAACAGTGCCATGCTTTAAGAATATGGAATAGGGCTGGGAAGGTGGCTCAGTGGTAGAGCGCTTGCCTTGCATGCATGAGGCCCTGGGTTCGATTCCTCAGCACCACATAAGCAAAAAGCCGCAAGTGGCACTGTGGCTCAAGTGGTAGAGCGCTAGCCTTGAGCTGAAGAGCTGAGGGACAGCGCCCAAGCCCAGAGTTCAGGCCCCACAACCGGACCAAAAATAAATAAATAAAAGAATATGGAATAAGCCAAGGTTTGTGTAACTCTAGCACTTAGGAGGCTGATGCAGGGCAAGTTCAAGACCTGTGAATTAAGTTTGCTTTTTAAAAACAAGGACTAGATGTGTAGCCCAAGTGGTAGAGCACCAGCCTTGAGCATAAATGCCAAGTAAGCATGAGGCCCTGTGTTTAAAAACCATGGCTGGCCCTTAAGTTTTTGAGAATTTTTAACGAACAAAATATACTTGGAATAACTAGAGAAAAATAAGTTCAAGCATATAGACTGTTATATTTGTGCATGTCTTTCTAAGACAACAACCTAAGATTCCAAAAGAAGACAGCATACATTGAAAAGTAGACCAAAAGACATAGTGTGGAGCCAGGAGAGGGACTTGAATATGCACAGTGTGCCTGAAGGATCTAGAAGGTTGTCGCTACCAACTGGAGCCACAAGTACCCACAAGGTCTCTAGCTTCATAAATGGGAAGATCTCTACACTTCAGTGCCATCAGCTCTAGGCCTCCGACCATGTCCTCCCAACAATGACCACCAGGCCTGGTGTACAGATGTCGATGGTAGATAAACATTTGTTAAATGAATGAAAGATCTCAAGGAAGGCACAGCTCTTCTTCTTACATCAACAATACTAATTGTTTTTAAGTGACACTGCTTAATATAAATGGATGGTAACTAACAAGGTGCTCGACCTTATCACTGGAGTGGCACATGATACACTTCCTGGGGTTCTTCTGTCCTTCTTCCCCTCATGAAGAGGGTCCACAGTGGGTGTTCTGTACAGGCAGAATTTAATAGCCCCTTAAAAGTGCCTAACCCACATTATATTTACAGTGAAGTGGAATTCTTTATTTTTCTTTTTGAAGGCAAGAGATGACATTAGCAAAATGATTTATCATGTGCCTTTTGAAACATAACCTATGATTTAAAAATTAGTATCTCACAGAGCACGGTTGTTACCTATAATCCCAGAACTCTGGAGGAGAAGGAAGCAGGAAGTTTGTGAGCTCCAGACAAGCTTGGGCTCAAAATAAAACAAAAATAACTCCCCCATCTCTTTTGAGTCATTTCCCCCTATAATCCTGACTTCATGATACATAGCTCAGGCTCTTAGAGTCTTGATATGATAAATTATTGCTGTCCGATTATCCAATGTGTCCTGGAGTGTGTATGGAAAGAGAAGCATGAACACAGCAGGATTCTCCCCTAAGAGACAATGTACAAGATGCTTGATTCTTGGAGGCTCATAGCTCAGCACCTGGACATGCCTTCCAGCTTTGAAAAATCAGCCTTCGTCTCCTGATGACTGATTCTTTAGCTCTCATCCTTTCTACCTTCTAAGCTCCCCCTGTATCTGCAGTGACAGAATATGAACGAAGGGAAAGGCAGCTCACTGCCTTGTCCCCATCCATGGGGATGGGGACAAGTGTGAGATGCCTCAAGTGCTGTCCCTTTTCATCTCTAACCTCTCTATAAGGCTGCCCTGCTTGTTTTCCAGACAAGGAAGCCAAAGTTCTCAGTAAAAAAAGTCACAGTAGCCAGGAAGTAATGAAACTGTATATGAAGCCTGAATGTCTGAATCCAAACCTGTAGTCCTACTGCGGGCCTCCTTTAAGAATTACAGAAATCGGCTCACAGAGAAAGTTAAGAAGTAAAACTGCTGACTGGTCATTCCTGAGTGAACTGACAACATCGAGTTTCCAAGTCTAAAGAGCTGAGATGCTGAGCCTGAGTCTGGGTGCCCTACTGAGGTCCATCACTGCCAGGAGCTACAGGCTGACAGCCAGCTGGCCTTTTCATTTTTGGCTCTTCTTAACCTGTAACTTAGCAATAATTTCACTTTTTCAAAAATGAACTCTTAGCAATTCCTTACTTATATTGAATAATTCCTGCCTTCTCCACCTAGGTCCCCCTCAAACCACACACTCATTTTGTTGCAGCCAAACTTATCTCCCTCATAGACCACCCCTACACACGCTTTTTTATTTATTGCTAGTTTAGGTCAAGCTATTGTCTAAATGTCATCTTGCTCCAACCCCTGCTCCCACTGTGATCTGAGGATTACAGTTCAAAGCCAGCCTGGGTAGGAAAAACCATGAGAATTTTATCTCCAATTAACCATCAAAATTTTTTTAAAAGCCACAAGTGGAGCTGTGGCACAAGTGATAGCCTTCAGCACAAAAGCTTGGGGACAGTGCCCAGGCCCTGAGTTCAAGCCCTGAGTGGCATCCACACATGTACACACACACACACACACACACACACACACACACACACACTACTGACATGGAAAAAAATGTTGCTATTGATAGATGTATTAGTGTGTAACAAATTGCCCCAAATCTTAGCAGTTAAGCCATGCACGTTGGAATAGGTTGGGAATCCAGAAGCAGCCCAGCTGATTTGTTCTGCTTGGATTCTCATGGCATTCAGGTAAGCTGTCTCGGTGGCAGCCCAGGATCAGGTGTCTGTTCATTCCTGTGATTGTTAGCAGGCCTCAGTCACTCAGCATGCAGGATTCCTGTAGGCTGCCCAAGGTGACTCTCCAGCATGGCATTTGTTTTCTCCAGAGTAACTGCTAAAGAGAAAAAGCCTCGGCCTTCTATAGCCACAGCTTAGGAGTGCCATGCCCTTACTGCTGCCATATTCCATTCCAAAACCAACTCTGACATGGTATGGGAGAAGCTAAGAAGTGTGTGAATGTGAAGAAGCAGGAGGTTATTAGGCACTATCTTGAAGGCTGATTACTTCAAAATGCTTTTTAAAAACAGCACATTACAAGCAGGGAGCCCGTTGCCTGTAATCTTAGCTACTCAGGAGGCTGAGATCCACAGGATCGAGTTTTGAAATCAGCCCAGGCAAGAAAGTCCATGAGACAGTCTCCAACATAACCAGCAAAAACAGGGCCAGAAGCATGTCTCATGTGGTAGAGTGCCTGGCTAGCAAACAGAAGATCCTGAGTTCAAATCCTAGTAAAATAGTAAATTACAGAAGCATGTACATTATGATATTCTAGCTTTCTTCCTTTGAAGGGAGATGTTGTGTACACATATCTATAGTGAAAGGGCTGAAAGGTAGCCAGCTATGTGCAGTGGATGGAGAATGAGAACATTGTTATGATATAGCATATTTACTTGTTATTTTCAGAGTCTGTTTTCCCTTTACAAACTACAATGAATGAGCATGTGTTACTTTTCCAATTTAAAATAATGAAGGAATAAGTTTGACAAGAAGTGTACTGATTACTTATTTATGTAACTGTAACTCCTCTGTACATCACCTTGACAATAAAAAAAATTAAAATAAAAATAAGTAGGGAAGAGGGTTTAGAAAAAGTATTAGGGTAAATATGAACTACATTATATGCATGTATGAAAATATTATAATGAAACCCTTTTACTAGATACAACTTAATATACACTGATTAAAAAATAAATAGGTCTGGGCATGGTGAAGCACATCGTAACCTCACTCAACTATTCCATAGATGGAGTTAGAAAGATTGTGGTCCAAGGATTGAATGGCAATAGCACAAGACTATCTAAAAATAAGTCATGGGGCTGGGAAGGTGGCTCAGTGGTAGAGTGCTACTTGCCTTGCATGCATGAGGCCTTGGGTTTGATTCCTCAGTACCACATAAACAGAAAAAGCCAGAAGTGGCGCTGTGGCTCAAGTGGTAGAATACTAGCCTTGAGCTGAAAAGCTGAGGGACAGTGCCCAAGCGCAGATTTCAGGCCCCACAACTGACAAAAAAAAGTCAAGAGGGCTAAGGGCATGACTCAAGTGGTAGAGCAAAAGCTTAACCTACCAAAAAAAAAAAAAAAATGAGCACAAAGGTAAAAAAAAAAAAAAAAAAATGTCCCAAAACCCAGTTATCTGTTCCCAGGAAGCCTCTCCTACCTGTCAAGCAGATTTAACTGCAGTGGGGGCTCGCCTGCTTCCTGCATCAAGATGTCACAGCTGCCTGAACTGCATGAGCCACCTTACCTCTATCTGTGAGGCTCAAGGACAGCATGCTCCTCCTTGAATCCTCCCTGGCTAACAGACTTCCTAGCAAAATACTTGCTCTATAGGTTTGCTGGATGAATGAACTGCAAGATTGATTGGATGCCACTAATAGTTATTGAGTAGTTTCTAAAGATAAAGAGCTTGTGTCTTTGTTGGTGCTTGATACCAGTTGTTCAAATAGCTATCTGGCCTTTGGTCTGCATTCCTGTTCAATTAACCTTGCCAAAGATAGTATTATTCCCCCCTACCGCCCCTTAGTTTTCTCCAGGAACTTATCTAGTTACAGGTTTATAGATGAGATGATTAAAAAAATTTAAACCCTAATAACTATATGCAATAAAGTAGAGAACATTGGCTGCGTCTCGTGCCACTGAACGTTTCCAGTATTAAGCTGAATAGTCTTTGCCGAAATGAGAAAGGTAAGGTAGCTGACTCAGCCCCCAAGCTCCCTCCTCACGTTAGGATGGCAAATGGAAGCAATTATAATTGCTGGCAGAAATGAATCATTCCAAAACTAGGTCTGTACAGCTACTTCTTCATGATACTCACTTAAGAGGGCCGCTATTGTAAGTGAATGGCTTTAATTGGAATGGTCCCTAGAAACAGAAATCTATGATTTCTTGAGGTCGTACAGAGAGTGACTTTTCCCATTTTATCTCTGTGTAAATTCTGAATAAACACACACATTTGAGCTGCTGCTCCGGACTGCATTATGTCCTAAAGAAATAACATAAACTTGAAACCCTTACATAGCCAGTAGGGTGTTACAACCCAAGTTAAGCAATAAAACCCAAGAGCTTCCAGAGGAATCAGAAGCATCCTCCCCCCCTCCCCCCAGCCATGCTACCCAGTGTTATTCCTGGAAAGCTAGCGCAGCGGATGTTCCTGAGTGCCCACCTATTGGGGACAGCCGGGTGGTTAGTCCATGCTCCCATGGGCCAGAGCTCTCGGAGCAAGTGAGCGCCCACACTCAAAGCTGGCCCAGAGGCAGAACTGCAGTGAGAATGCAATTCCTGATGGGTTCTTTTGTTTTTGGTTTTAATTGGGTTTGTTTTTCTTCCTGCCGTGACGCTAACAATCGCAGCTCCAACACCCGAGCTGGCGTGCGAGGTGCAGTACGGAGGTGAAGTCGAAGGGCGAAAGAAGTAGACCCTGCGTGTGACGGCAAGGCGGTGTGGCGTGGAACCGCGGTGGCACCCCCGGTGAGCCCAGAGGAAGAAGCGCCGAGGCGGGAAGGGGCGGCGCGCGCGGTCGTCCCCGCTGGGGGCCGCGCCTCACCGGCCTGGGCCGCACGTGTCGAGGAATCAGGCTGTGTCTGCAATTAGGGCCGCGGTTGAGTTCCTTGCGGGGCGCGGGGCGTTACTTCCCAAGGAAGGGAGTTCCGATCAGACTCACCTTAGTGGGTGCAAGCACCCGAAAAACAAAAACAAAAATATATACACAATTCTCTTCTGCTCACAGCCATTTTCCAGGCACAGACTTCACAAAGTCTGAGGGGCCGGGAGAGATGGAACCCGCACCTCTCCTCGTTCGACTGCCTAAGACGGCCAATGGCTGTCTCGCAGACCTCCATTGGCTCCCCGGAACCCCAGAAAGCCTCCCAGATCCCCGCAGGATGCCGAGCCCGTTTCCCATTCCCGCCGTGCCTTCTCACCCCGCCCCATCCCGCCCATTGCCCGCACCCCTCGGTGCACCCAGACCGAAGTGACTATTCACCCCGCACTCTCTGTTGCTGCTCTCTTGCTTATATTATATCCACCCCCAGGACCCGAGATCTGCGGGGGGCCGCCTGCCCGCCCCCCCCCCCGCCCCGCCCCAGCAAGCACCGTGGAGCGGATCGCCGGACAGCACCGGACCAGAGCGCGCCACGCCTGGCACCGGAAAGGGCCAGCTCGGGGTGGAAGCCCGCCCCGATGGAGTGGGGGGGGGGGGAGGGAGTCCCTTTAGATGTCGGGGCGTAGGCGCTCGTGTCTTGAATGCCAGGGGCTCCGCCACGCGTCATCACCGACGGCTTCTGCCGGGAGAGACCGTGGGCGGAAAACTCGCGGCGGCACCCGAGCAGCAGGGCTGGGGGCGCCGTCCCTCGTGGCCGCCAAAGCCCCTGTTGCTTGTGATCGCGGTTTCGTAGTGCCCGGGATCCCCTCCAAACCGTGACCACTGTCGGAGACACGAGGCGGCACGCGTGGGTGCTGCATGCCCGAGGGGCGCAGGCCCACTCAGCCCTGCCTGCGGCGGCCGCCGCCTTCCTGGACGGGGAATCCGCGGGGGGACACAGCCCGCCAGCGACTTCCCAGTCGCGGTCGCGGGCGTTCCCGCCGCCGCTCTCCGGCCGTGCCCCCACCCCGCCACTTTTCGGAGCCACCCACCCCCGCCTCCGCGGAGCCGCGGGGCAGTCGGGCGCGGAGGCGCGGAGCCGCGAGGACGCCGGGCTGGAGCTGCCCTCCGCGGCCGAGCCCGCGCGCCCGGGGTGGGCGCCCTCGCCGCGCTCCCCTCCGCGCCGCTCCCGCAGGGCCCGGAGCTCCGCCGCCGCCGCCATGCGGCAGCTGTGCCGGGGCCGCGTGCTGGGCATCTCGGTGGCCATCGCGCACGGGGTGTTCTCGGGCTCCCTCAACATCCTGCTCAAGTTCCTCATCAGCCGCTACCAGTTCTCCTTCCTGACGCTGGTGCAGTGTCTGACCAGCTCCACGGCGGCGCTGAGCCTGGAGCTGCTGCGGCGCCTGGGGCTCATCGCCGTGCCCCCCTTCGGCCTGCGCCTGGCGCGCGCCTTCGCGGGGGTCGCCGTGCTGTCCACGCTGCAGTCCAGCCTCACGCTCTGGTCCCTGCGCGGCCTCAGCCTGCCCATGTACGTGGTCTTCAAGCGCTGCCTGCCCCTGGTCACCATGCTCATCGGCGTCCTGGTGCTCAAGAACGGCGCGCCCTCGCCCGGGGTGCTGGCGGCCGTGCTCATCACCACCTGCGGCGCCGCCCTGGCAGGTGAGCGCGCCCCGCCCGCGCTGCCACGGGGGGACACTGAGGCAGACAGGTGGACGGCTTGGAGGGGAGGGGTCGTTAGGCTGGCGAAGGTGCGCTCTCCGGAGAGACCCCGCGCAGCCTTGCTCCTCCCTCGGGGGGACCCCCGCCTTGTTGGGGTACGCGGTACCCCCTCCCCGTTCTTCCCTCCCCCCCCCGCCACCCTTTCCTTCCGAAGGGACGGGGGCGCGGGGTCTGAGTCCCAGCCTCGGACTGAGCCGGAAGGAGGGGGGGGGGCCGTGAACTTCCTCGGGTCACGCGAGGCGGGAATGGAGGGGGGAGGGCTGGGAGTGACGCCCCGGAGTTCCCGGGGCCCCTTGGGGGTCGCGCGGGGCGGGGGCTGCATTCGCGAGGAAGGGGCGGCTGTCTGCGGCGGTGGCTGAGCCTCGGAAGCCATGGGGAGCCAGAAGCCCCCATTCCGGGGTGGGGTCGGCCACCTCCGCCCTCGGCGGGCTCGGGGTTCTGAGCCCACTCCTGGGCAGCGGGGAGAGAGGGGGTGGCAAGAGGACCCAGGAATCTGGTTGACCTGGGTGCCAGCTCCGGGAAGCCACCGAGCTTAGCCCAGACCAACTTTGATCTCCACGGCCTTTGCCGTGCGTGGACGGTGGAAAAAGGGGCCCGGGAGGCAACTGGAGTCCGGAGAGGCACCTGTCGCGAGCGCACTGCGCACGGGACTGCGCTTGGCGGTCCCGTTTTTGCAGCCGAGGCGCGGGGCGCGTCGGTGGGGCGCTCGGGAACTTGGGTGGGCACAGCCGGAGCGCTCCCATCCCATCCATGCCCGTTCCCGGGGTGCCCTCTCCCCCCCCCCCCCCCGCCCGTGAGTACTGCCCTTCCCCCTCGCGCCAACTCGCTGTCTTCTCTTTTCTTCCCGCCCGTGCTCGTGCAGGCGCTGGCGACCTGACCGGCGACCCCGTCGGGTACGTGACGGGCGTGCTGGCGGTGCTGGTGCACGCCGCCTACCTGGTGCTCATCCAGAAGGCAAGCGCCGACACCGAGCACGGGCCGCTCACCGCGCAGTACGTCATCGCCGTCTCCGCCACCCCGCTGCTGGTCGTCTTCTCCTTCGCCAGCACCGACTCCATCCACGCCTGGGCTTTCCCCGGCTGGAAGGACCCGACCATGGTCTGCATCTTCGTGGCCTGCATCCTGATCGGCTGCGCCATGAACTTCACCACGCTGCACTGTACCTACATCAACTCGGCGGTGACCACCAGCTTCGTGGGCGTGGTGAAGAGCATCGCCACCATCACGGTGGGGATGGTGGCCTTCAACGACGTGGAGCCCACCTCTCTGTTTATTGCTGGCGTCGTGGTGAATACCTTGGGCTCCATTATTTACTGTGTGGCCAAATTCCTGGAGACCAGGAGGCAAAGCCACTATGAGGACCTGGAGTCGCAGCAGCCGGAGGGAGAGGAAACGCAGCCAAGTGGAGACCAGCTGCCATTCGAGATGGAGGAGCTGCCCGGGGAGGGTGGAGATGGAAGGTCAGCGAGTGGGGCGGGAGCAGGTGGCTCGGCTCTTCGGAGTGGGCCGGAGGCCAGGGGCAGCCCCCCAGGGGCTCCGCTGGTCTCTGGGGGCTCCCTGACCCCAGCGAGCTCCGAAGAAGGTAGTAGGAGGTCTCTAAGGGATGCTTACTTGGAAGTATGGAGATTAGTTCGGGGTACCAAGTACATGAAGAAGGATTATTTGATAGAAAATGAGGAGTTAGCCAGTCCTTGAAAGGGACAGGCACGTATGTACATATGTACACACTGTTATTTTATATGGTAGAAATACTATTTTAATGCCAGGCCTCCCAGATATATTCCTTGAAGGGTGGAGAAGGGAGGCTAAAAAGGAGCCCACAAAATTAGCACTTATGCTGAGGTGTGTGTGTGTGTGTGTGTGTGAGAGAGAGAGAGAGAGAGAGAGAGAGAGAGAGAGAAACACCAGGAAAGCACTTAACACAGTCAAACTGAAGTTGGACTCAGCTTCTGCCTTCTGGCTCGTTTATTTATTTATTTATTTTTGCCTTTATAACCATAACCAAATATCTGCATGCACCAAAAGCCCCTGGCTCCCTCCTAACAAGAAATGAGTGTACAAATGAGAACTGCACTTAATTTCATATTATATCCAGGGGCACATTTTTTGATGCTAATTAGACCTACAGTTGTTTATTATATTATTATTGTTATTGTTATTATTATTGCTTTTAAGTAGTTATACAAAGGGGTTTCAAGTCAACATGTCAGTTTGTGAGTACAGTGCCTGCCTCTTGATCGATGTCTTTCATCCCCCACCTCTCCCAACCCTACCCATTCCCTCAAATTACCTGGTTCAATTTTCACATATGCACATTATATATTGTGACTGCATTCACTCATCCTCCCTCCCTCCATTCATCTGCCCTTGACCTCTTCCTCTTCAACACTCGGTTCAGCTTTCTGGTATTCATTTGGTTAAAGTGTAAGTTCAAAGGATTTACATCAATGGAACATGGAATTTCTCTGGCCCAACTGGCCAGAGCGTAAGGTTGAAGTGACATCTATAAATACAACAAATTGTTTACTGTTTAGAGTCATCTTCAATATCATGTTTACTCAAGTTTTTCACTTGTTTCTTTAAAATAAGTGTTCTATTGTTCTATCTTCTGCTGATAAGAAATGTTGAAGTTATTTTGAAAACAAGAGTTTGGGGACTTTAAGTGTGAAGTCTAAAGTCTGCTTATAGGAATTGTAAATGCATCTTAATGTTGTCTTGGTTCCTTGCTTTTTAGTATATATTATTGAATGCTGTAACCTTTTCGGAAGCCAGTTATCCTGTTGAATATTCTTTTAGGCAAATACAGTGGCCAAGATGTCATGTCATATTGACTTCTGCGGGCCAGAAGAGAGCCTATCCTATAAAGCTAACCCCAAATTGCACTGCACACCCCAAACTATATTACACAAAAAGCAACCGCTAGATTCACATTGTCATATTTTTCTATCTCAAATTTGTCAAAATAAAGTATGAGTTTATCTGTTAAGAAATGTTGTTAGGAATTGGTTTTAGAGATACTTGTGTTCTGTTGTGTTCTGTTCTGTAGCTTGGGTGTGTCCAACATGTTGTGTGGAGTGTCAAGTGTGTAGTTGTTGGCCTGTTCAGACCTCTCTAGGCAAGCACTCTCTTAGGATTTTGTCTCAGGGCCTCATCTGCTAGGCAGGTGCTTTACTGCCTGAACCATGCCCACAACCCCTAAATTCACATGCACTTTGATTTAAAACAATAACCAAACTTTTTCCAGTGAAGGATACCATCAGAAAG
Organism: Dipodomys spectabilis; assembly: GCF_019054845.1. Lineage (NCBI taxonomy): Eukaryota > Metazoa > Chordata > Mammalia > Rodentia > Heteromyidae > Dipodomys > Dipodomys spectabilis. The sequence goes on from NW_024870678.1 coordinate 23,257,925, forward strand.
TAAAAGATCCTCTCATATTTCTTGAATGAAAGCCATCCACAGCCGACTTTTTCAGTTCACATGTGAACTGAAGTAGCCTCCACTAAACTAGAGACCTGGATCCGCACCTACAGGACAGGCCCTGGACAACAAGGATGCTTTACTTGCCAGCACCTCTTTGAGACTCTCAGACGGTGTCTTTTTTTGTTTGTTCATGTCCAAAACTCAAAACAAAACAAAGAGCATAAACAAGACTCAAGTTTTTCACTCCAGAAGCTGGTCAGCAGTTGGAATTGTAGTTTGTGATTGGTCCTGGTTTCCTGATTTTCACAGGCAATTGATTGCTTCTATAGGGGACTCTACAAGATCTTCAAGATGTAAGAGCTTCATAGGCAGCATTTAGAAATGGACAGAATTATGATGCTTTTTTAAAAAAAAAACATTAATTTTGACACCAGCTTGCTAGAGGGCAACATCCTCTCCCAGAGAATTAATGAAAAGCAGGGAAGTTGAACAATATCTATTGTTAAATATCACTGTCAGATAAATGGATAGAATGATTGCTTTTCTTTTTTGGCAATATTTATGTAGAATTTATTCTATCTAAAAAACATTGGTCTGGAATAGATTATCATAGTTTTAGTTAGAAATTGCTAATTTCAGAAGTAAGCCTTTTTGTTTTTACTTTAAAAAAGAATTAAGAATGAGGATACTTACAACTTCCCTCCTGATTTATACCCAAGCTTATCTGGTCTGAATGATTGCTTTTCACTGAAAAAAAAAAAAAAAACTCTTTAGTTACAGATGTGAGTTGGTATTTACCGGGAAAAAAGACCCCTTTTCTGTCTACAAACTTACTGAGGCACTATATTACTGTTCGTCAAAGAAACAGAACTTGTGTATGTGTGTGAGAAAGAGAGACAGAGAAAGAGTATTAGTGACCTAGATAATGTGACATCTACAGGGTGGAAAATCATATCTGTAGGCTGTAGTTTTCAGGCAGAATTCCTCTTTCTGGAAACCTCAGTTTGTGCCTTTAAGGCCTTCAATATGCTTTATTCAAAGTCTACTGAGTACAAATGTCAAATCCATCCTAAAAACGACTGCTTTAATCCAATAGTTGGGCACTACAGAGAAGCCAAATTGACACATGAAAGTAAGTATCACACTGATGGTGGAAGGGATGGGACACAGTGTGTGACAGGAGAGGAAAAACCCAAGGAGATGAACATGGGTGTTCTGACACACACCTTCACCAGGACAAGACTCAGACATCTACATAGAGCAAGAATGTAAGTGCCAGGGCAGGGTGGGCCCTGGGTCAGCAGGGAGACTTCTCTGTGGAACACACAGTACCTGGCAAGTCCAAGGCACCAGAGCCTCTGTGCTCTGGCAAAGCCTGAGTCAGGTAGTCACGGTGCCCCATTTTTAGCTACTCGGTTCTCCCTCTGCTCTGAGATGCCATCTCCACCTTGTACCTATTATTTCCCTGACTTGAAAATTTGTTCCTACTCATTCTTCAGGATGGATGGCCTTACCTGACACTTAGCTGGAAACAGTCTTGAAATGCAACATCTATGTCAGATAGCTCTTTCCAGAACTGGCCTGCTGTTTCCACTCCCCCCCCCCCATGTTGTCTGCTTCTTTCTTAGTAATTGTGGCATGAATCAGACAGAAATATTGGGGTACTGACTCCCCAGAACTGCTTGGATGATAGGTGGAATCACCCTGGAGAGTTCAAACACTGCTGCAGTGACTAAACTCCCACAGGGTCAGAAGTCCTGCAAAAGCAGTCACTTGTCACAAGGCTTAATTTTTTAGGTGATTACTATAAAAGAATGAACCCAGTGAAACGTACAAGTCTTCTTGCCCAAAGACGCTAATAATTATCTTGTGGCCTAAAGACATCAGTGATTCTTTGTCCATCAATAGAGCTTTTCGTTTCTGTCATACTAACTTTTGTTTTTTAAAATAATCCTAGTATTTTCTTTTGCCTACTTCTTAAAGTTTCCATCTTTCTGCTTATATTACCCATCTGGTCTTAGCAAAGTTGTCTACTTTTTACATGAGAGCCCTTAACATGTCAATGACAGTTGTTTAAAATTCCATCAGATTAGGTCTTGGGCTGGCTCAATGGTAGAGGGCTTGTATAACAAGGCTGAGGCTCTAAGTTCAAACTACATACCACCTAAAAAATCCCATCAGACAATTCCAAAACCTGTATCATATATGAAATCTGAGTCAGATTCTGATGTTGGTTTTGTCTTTTTTTAGACCTGTATTTGTCCTTGCTGTTTAGCATGCCTAATACTTTTTCATCAACCAGGGTCTTGATTAACTCATAGTTTTACTGTCTTCAGTTCACAATTCACTTGATTCCTACATTCAAAATTCTCTGGGGACTGAAGGATGTTGTATATAACTGTAAGTAGTAATACCTGACATTTGTTATTATTGTGTTGGTTTTGCTGCATGTGGTTCTAAGTGTTTGAAACATTCTAGTTCATTCATCCTCAGAACATTGCTATTCATTGGCATTAATACCTTCCTTCCTTCCTTCCTTCCTTCCTTCCTTTCTTTCTTTCTTTCTTTCTTTCTTTCTTTCTTTCTTTCTTTCTTTCTTTCTTTCTTTCTTTCTTTCTTTCTTTCTTTCTTTCTCTCTTTCTTTCTTTCCTTATTTCTCTCTCTCTTTCTCTCTTTCTTTCTTTCCTTATTTCTCCCTCTCTTTCTCTCTCTTTCTCTCTCTCTCTCTCTTTCTTTCTTTCTTTCTTTCTTTCTTTCTTTCTTTCTTTCTTTCTTTCTTTCTTTCTCTCTCTCTTTCTTTCTCTCTTTCCCAGTTCTGGGGCTTGAATTCAGGGCCTGGGTGCTGTCCCTGAGCTTTTGAGTTTCTTTTACTCAGGATAGTGCTCTATCATTTGAGTCACAGCACCACTTCTGGCTTTTTCTAAGTAGTTTTTTGGAGATAAGAGTCATGGATTTTCCTGACCAGGCTGGCTTTGAACTGTGATCCCCAGATCTCAGCCTTCTGAAAAGGTAGGATTACAGGTATGAGCCACTGGCACCTGGCCCATATTATCTTAACCATACAAGGAGAAAACAGAAGCATGGAGGGGTTCAGTCACTTACCCTAGATCTCATAGATAGTGATAAGAAGGAATTTTAATTTGAACTCAAGTGCTCTGGCCAGGGGCTCCCAAGTTGCACCGCTATGTGCTTTCCTACTCAATGAGAAATATTTGGTCAATATGATAACATTGGATGTAACGGGAAGTGCTCACTGGCAGCTCCAGGGCTTGTTTATTGTGCCACTCAGCAAAGACCCAGGCTCTACTCCTCATACCTTTATGTTGTTCTCCAAAGGGCAGAGGATACGCTTCATTTGTAGAAGTAACCTGTGTGTGTGTGTGTGTGTGTGTGTGAGAGAGAGAGAGAGAGAGAGAGAGAGACAGAGACAGAGACAGAGACAGAGAGAGAGAGAGAGACGGAGAGGGAGAGGGAGAGGGAGACAGGGAGAGGGAGAGAGGGTGAGGGAGAGGGAGAGAGGGAGAGGGAAAGAGGAAGAGGGAGAGAGGGAGAGAAGGAGAAGGAGGGAGAGAGGGAGGGAGAGAGAAAGAGGAGAGGGAGAGAGAATAGTTTTCTGCTTGTGAGAGCTAAGAGACACAGAGAGAGATGAGGTATCATGAACAATAGCCCAAAGTAATACCCTTTGCAATCCAACCTTTGGGACAATTTATTTTAATTCTTGAATAAAATACCTTTACCTTTTCCCCTTACAAATCTTTGACAAATACAGATCTTCACCAGTATTCCTCTGTCCCCCAACCACACTACTCAGGACTCCTGATCTTTTCCTGCTACAGGGTCAGTGCAGACCTCCCCTTAAAAAAACAACAGCTTTATAATAAATTTAATTAAAAGATATCAGTTACCATAGAAATTTTACAGATGTGAACAACCATCACCACTGTCTAATTTTAGGCCATGTCTCCTGCATACTACAAAGAAATTGTGTGGCATTACAAGTCATTTCCATTTCTCTCCAATCCTCCCGCCCCCTGGCAATTGCTCATCTACTTTTACTCCATGGATGGACTGATCACCTCTTGCTATTCTAAAATTGCTTCTTCAGATGATTCTTCCCAGCCTACTCCTCGATTTACTGTTTTACCCAAGGTGCTGCGAATACAAAGCCAGCATTGGGATGCACTTGGGATTTCAACTGTTACTTGGATGAATTCAATATTCTGTGGCATAACTCAAATAAAATTAGTTCATAGCTTATGCTGTTCGATATGCCATCTCTGTTTGTCATTTATTACTCCAATGTCTCCATAAAACAGATTTTAGAACATAAAACAGCAAAAGACTAGAAATCATTATTTTCCTCAAATTCCTCTTTTTTAGCAATGAGTTCAGTAAATCATTGGGCTTTTCAATTAGCTAATAATGTATTAACTTCTATGATACATTCTAAAATAATGTATAAAATTTATGCCATAGAAAACATACTTACCTTTGGATTTTTTTCTCTTCACATGATATAATTCCAAATATGTCCCATCCATTCATTCCTCTAGATCAACCTTCTCCTTTGAGTATGGAAAAGAGAAAAGTTGATTCTAATTTTCTGATGCCAAAATTCATGATTGGAACGTGCAAAAAAAATTTCATGTTGATGTTTTTGAGAATTGTGTAGAACCAGATATGTATCTGGAGAGCGGATCACATTTGCTTTTTTTTTTTTTTTGCTACTTGATTTCATGAAGACTATGTGTGTAGTGCTTTTGTGTATGTTTTCTTGTATTAAGTCATTTACATAATGAATGAAAAGTGCTGTTAATCTTGGGGCTGGCTTTCCATATAATTCCAAGTAGAGTGCAAATCTATTGTGTGATTGAGTATAACACCACTGGCTATAAATCTCTGCTTGTGTAGCACCCTGCCTTGGATCAGCAGTAGTGAATATAGTTCATGACTGAAATCCAATAGTCCTGACTATATGTAGAGTGCTTTCCCACTGATTGCCCAAGTCTCTAGAGGACTACCGGTCTTCTTCATCAATAATTGCTATGCCCAGTTACTCTTACAGCAGTCTACAATAAGCAACCCAGTCCAAACTGCCAGTTTCTGTTCTTCCTAAAAAGTAACAATCAATTTTCAGATGAATTGGGCAGGCAAACAGGGGAAACTTTTCCCATTTTGCAATTCACCTAGTGGCTGTCTTCCAAAACCTACAGTATATTTCGTAAACATTATTACTGACTTGGTAAGCAGCCATTTCTGTAGGCACTTACTGTCATTGCAATGGTATAAAGGGAAATTCACTTTGCTTAATATTACCTAAGCCTTCCAGAACACTGCTGTAATCAAAGATGGCACTGCCTTTCTCATCTGATGAATGAGTTTGTAAGCCAATAGCATCCTCTTTAATTCTGTAACCATATGGAGAGCTGATTGTGGAAAGGGAGACAGAGGCCAGACAGTGCACCTCACCAAGGCAGAATTCCAGCTGTCTTATCAGTGTTCATACTTCCTGGGCCCAACACTATGCTCAGAACTTGGTCTGGCCCTCAATAAATATTGGTTTACTGACAAAAGAAACCAAAGTCATGAAATGAAAGTACAACTTCAGGGTTCTCATTCAATTGGAAACTACAATGGATTATAGGGGCCTTTTAAGATGGTCTGATAGGTAAGTCTGACTTGCCTATAGTGCCATTCTTGGAGAATCAAATGCTATAAATTGAATCTGTTGCAAGAACAGATTGAGTAGTGTCTGCATGAAAAGCACCAGAACAGAATGGCTTGGTGCCGTGAGTTTGGAGTTCTGCTTGGTCACAGAAGTACAAGGACTGGCTTTGCCCATCACTGGGGGCCCCAGAGCTCCCTGCACTCAGATTTTAGATTTAGCTTGGCTCAATACAATAAAAAATGTTCACGACTGTTTTTTGGCAAAGGTGCTTGTCTTGAAACATAATACAGAACATCGCTAACAATTCAGATAGGGAAGGAAGAAATAGGTCAGACCAAAAAAACAAAAAGAAAGAAAGAAAGAAAGAAAGAAAGAAAGAAAGTAAGGTGAAGTTTTGGTCTTTCTTTAATCTTTTGAACAGTGTTTGAAATAGCTCTTGGCAGTTGAAATTTGTTCTGTACTTTGGAATTAATATATGTGCCAGGGTTTTGGTTGTTCTTCTGGAGGTGGTTGATCGATATAACTAATAAATGGGAAATGACTAGACTCAGCTTATTGGAAGCCTGCAGCTTTCCTAATGGGGACTCACAGGAGAAGATTTTCTGGGATTGCTGTGGGGCCTGTCCAAGTGGGAGACATGTGTAGCTCTTTACAAAGAGTTTAGCAGATACTTGCTTAGTGTTGGGTTAGCCCAGCAGAGCTAGGTGGTGTCCAAAGGAAAGCACTAAGTGAAATAAGTGCACTGGGTCTAAGTAACAATGCCTTGTTCTTACCACCATCCTGGTGTCTTGCTGGGTGGTGAGGGCTTTTCACCCAGCTGGAAAAAGCCTAGAGGTGAGATAGGCCATTCTTTGAATTTCAGATGCATCATGCTGTTTAGCCCCAGGAAAGCTTTGCTACAGAGAAATGTTCACCCTCGATTATTCCCCTAGATGATTTGATTTGATCACTTCTGATTGTTTCCCTATATGGTTTGCTTTGTGTATGCCCGAGAATTCCCTTATACGGCTGCTTGCTTTTGTTGGGCTTAGGTCCCCACTCTAAACATGTGGTTTTTGCCTTTCAAAGCCTGTGCAAGATACTTTCTGGGCTGCAGGTTTTCGGGACAGGAGTCTACCTGCAGTCACCAACTTTCCAATAAAGACTCCCAATCTGACCTCTCAAAATGCGGCTTCTCTGTTTCTTATGATTGAATTCCCGTATAATGTAAGAAAGAAGAGAGAGCAAGAATGTGAACGTAGTGGTTGAGGAACAGGCCATAGAGATGTGAACATGTATAAAACAAGGGTTTGTAAGCACAGGAGGAGAGTGAGCCAGTGGCCCTGATGATGTCTAAGGTTCCTTTATGGGCACTGGTGCCATGAGTATGAATCCCAGTGCCAATGCAATCTAAGTCATACCTAGGAGTGCCTCTGTTTGAAAAATGATAATAAAATAAACAAACAAATCAGTAACAATAAGGGAAAAACTCAAATCCATCAAAAACAAAGAGGGGCATGTATGATGAGTGGAATTATTTAAGGATTCAGTAGAAATTCTTGGCCCAGGCAATTTGTAAGTTTAATGGTTCTACAAGAAAAGTTGGGAATGTTTGTACCTTTAGAAGATAGCTGATATTTGCTGAGAGCAGAAAATGAGCCAGGCAGAGAAATCAGGAAAAAGGCTCCCTTTCATAAAGGTTCAGTCTCTCTCAGCATGGCTTTGAGCAGTCCTGCAGGCCCCTAGACATCACAACACTATGGCCCTGAGCAGCATGTATGTCCTTGGGCATCATGTCATGGCCCATTGCTCCTGGAAGACTTGCATGTAAACAAAGGATTGAATGGACCCCAGAGGTCTGCACCAATGTGTGTATCTAACCAGAGGGACTAAAAGACACATGGAGAGCTCAGGCAGGCTGTGTGGAGCCTGATTGGGTCTGAGTACTGATGAGGCCTGCAGGCTGTCCAATGATTTTGAGAGTCACAAATGATCTTGAGTCCTTGGGCATCTCTTAGAACAGCTTATAAACCCTTGCACAAAGCACCCCTAAGCAGGACCCTCTCTTATGACCCCTCCTTTCTCAAGGGAACTCTTTTCTTTACTGTATCTTCTTTGCCATCTTATTTCTTCTGTGCCTGTGGACTTAGTCTTTGCGATGATAGAGACAAAGGACCTGACCTGGGTACTAGAGTTGTTCAGTATCACTGACAAGTCCCCACATAGGAGGAAGTAGAAGAGCTGTGTGAAGCACTGGAAACCAAGAGAATGTACTTTATGGCAGGTTCTCCATATTACCTGGAGTGACTTTAATCCTCTTTTAAACCTGGGGTGATCAAAGAGCTTCCAGAATAAATTCTTTCCTTTCTTCATTTTTTTCTCTTTAAATAATGATGATTATACCTTAGGTGCTTCTTATTTTTAAATTCTCTTGTGGTACAATGAATATAGGGCCTTATGCATGCTAGGTGAGTGCTCTACCACTGAGCTAACTCTCCAGACCCCAGCCGAATAGCTGAATAGGTGAAAAATGAATCACAGAAGAGTGAGGTCCTGCTTTATACAAGTATGCCCAAGATGGTAGGGTATCACCATATCTGAAGAACTTCCTTCAGCTTATTTAGAAATTTCTGTTCAATGCCTGACATAGGATGTGCAGCCTGTGTTTCATAGACTCACATCTGTGAACTTGTGTCCCCACTAGACTGAGATATTATGAAATTTAGCTCAGTTTATCTTTGTGGTCCTGGTGATCCTGACTTCTAGAACCTAGAAAGTATTTAGTCAGCACGTACTCAGTGCATGAATCTCCTTTGGTGGACTGCAAACAAGTTTAGACTTGCCAAATCTATTTTTCTAACCAAGTTAAATTTCTTCATGAAGAAGGAATGAAACACTTGCAAGAAGACTGCCTTTGAGGGCTGGGAAGGGGGTTCAGTGGTAGAACGCTTGCCTTTCATGCATGAGGCCCTGGATTCAATTCCTCAGCACCACATAAGCAGGGGGAAAAAAAGCCAGAAGTGGTGCTGTGGCTCAAGTGGTAGAGTGCTAGCCTTGAGCTGAAGAGCTGAGTGACAGTGCCCAGGCCCAGAGTTCAGGCCCCACAACTGGACCCCCCCCCAAAAAAAAGACTGCCTTTGATAGCAGGCTTCATAAAAAGGAGACACCTTGAAAAGCCACACAGAATTTTCTGTTTTTGTATTATTGTCAAAATATGAAAACCAAATTATTGCACAGACATCTAATATTTTCATCTCTTTTTCATAAAGTTGGTTATTAATCTCTTACTGGAAAATTAGGTTATGTATCCTCAATTGGGCAAGACATAGTTACATAAGTTGGATAATTAGGGACATACAATTTTGTTGTTTTGTTTTATTTTCAGACTCAATGATTGGAAAAAAAGATCCTTAGGGACCTTACGCAAAGCTGGACAGACAGGAAGAGCCCAGCTATGGAAGAACAGCAAGGTGGCACTCTAAAAGTGTTGTCTTCAATGGCGCTAGTGGCTGAGAAGGCATCGAATGCCAGCCAGAGTGTGCTGTGAGTTCCAGATGAACAGAAAGAGTTATTATTTTTATTGACCTAACTTTAAGGATTCTCCCAAGGCTGAAGGTACTCCATTTTAATCTCCAAATCTTTTAATTAACAAACATTCCTAAGCAGGCTAGAATCTCTTCTGATTGAGCAGACTGAATGCACAACATAGAAGTGCAATATACTCCATTAGATAATTATGTAAATGAGGTGCTGCATACTTGGTTGAACAGGCATCTTAATGAGCAAAAACAAATCTATGCAGATTTTGCATTTGAATTACTTAATAATCCCACCATTCAGGATTTCTAAAGACTATCTTCTCTGAGAAGGTCAATGGCATCCCCATATTGTTCATTCACCTGCTTCCTGGAGTACTTTCCTTCTATCTTTCTATTCACATCACTCACATGAATTGCTGAGCAGGGGTGCTGTATGTTGCGAAGAGGATAAATTATATTGTCAGATATATAAAATAATATTTTCCTGAGGTGTACAAATTGGCAGGACTGAGAACAAGAATCTAAGCTAACGAGTTTTATAGAGCAACATTTAGCTGGTGTGTAATAGTTTTGTGAGCTGGGAAAGAACTTGGTTAAGATAGGTCTCACCTGAAGAAGCTTCCATTAGAATTACAAAAGAAAAGGTCCTTCTATCACCAACCTTATTGGATGGTTCACTGGTTTATTGTCTGCCATGGTAGTTTAAATTGAAAGATCCAAGTTTTTTACCACTATGATGACGTTTATAATGAAGTAGCATATTCCTAATTTTCAAAGCAAATATGATGTATTAAGATTTTTTGACCCACCATTCAAATAACATATATATACATATATATGTATATGTATATGTGTGTGTGTATATATATATATATATATATATATATATATATTAGTACTCTGTTATGGAAGGCACGTAGGACATACAGAGGAATGAAAGGCTCAGTTCTTGCCCTCAGAGGAACTAATAATCTCCTTGGAAAGACAAGACATACATATATTGCATATGACTCTAAGAATCCAAAATAGCACACAAGCTAGTACCAAAAGCAAAGCAAAACAACAATGGATCTTGCAATTGGAAACTATAGCTGCTTGCTCCAAGCCAGAGTATAGAATTAGAAGCTACCAATGCTAGGCTAAATTTCACTCCCTTTAACAGGTGATGGGGTTCATGCTCATAAACCCAGGACATGGACAAAAATTTAGGGAGACCCAATCTAACAAATGAGCTGACCATGGTGGTATATGACTGTTGTCTCCACTATTAGGGAGGTTTAGGTAAGAAAATGCTGGAAATGTCTTAGGGTGTTGCATAAGATAGGACAGCAACACAGAAGGAACTCAGCAAAGCAAAATTTGACTTCTGCAGAAAAAGCCAAGTATGCAAGTACACTGGATAGGAAGTCTTTCCAGATTTTATCCCCAACACAATACTGCCCCTGGTTCCCGTTAGGACTTAATGTCACAATCTTGCATGATTGGCTAGGTTGCTTAGTTAAAATATAACAGGAACAGGAAGTAACTTGTAATAGGATGTTTTGATTAAAGTCCAATCAATTTGGGCCAAAGCTACCTGGCTAAAGAAACTGGCATTGTACCACTTGAGCCACACCTCTAGTCCCTTAGGAAAAATATTCTTACAATTGGATGTGTCTTAATAAAATAGCTTCTTATAGCATGGTGGTTACCCTTAAGATGGCAATGTTTACATCAAGGAACCACTTTCACAGAAAAGATTCTAACTCATACAAAAAGATGCCAGGTGCTGGTGGCTCATGCCTGTACTCCTATCTACTTGGCAAGTTGAGATCTGAGGTTCACAGTTCGAAGCCAGCCTGGCAGGAAGTTTGTCTGACTCTGATCTCTAATTAACTGCCAAGAAGCCAGAAGTGGAGCTGTGGCTTAAGTTGTAGAGCACAAAAGTTCAGAGACAGTGTCCAGGCCCTGAGTTTAAGGCCTAGGACCTCTCTTCCCTACAAATCACAGTTAGATTGAGTCTTATATAAAAAATCCAATACTGTACTTGAAAACTAAAGTACACACTAGTATACACACATACACACACACATTCCCTTGGTAAATCTATACATGAAAGATTGGCGGCTCATCATTTATATCTGTTTACAGCTGTGGCCAATCTAAATTGTGACCTACATCTCTTTGGATGGGAAGGAGAAGAAAAATATTTTTCAAAGATGATGAAAAATGACCAGATTTATCAAGGCAACTTTTGAAAAGGGAACTAATTAGTCCAGGAATTCCTAATCATGTTGGAGTGTATGGGACAAGTAGGAGTTAGAATCTTTTCTGTCAAAGTGGTTGCTTGAATAAGTCCCACCCCCTTGAGGATAGTTACCATCTTACACCAAGCTATTTTAAGTAAGACAAACCCTCTTATAAGAATTGTTTTTTTCTAACAAAATGCTTAAATAGAGATATATGTTGACCCATTGTAACAATGAGAGTACAAGACACTATGTTGAAAAGGAACTTTACAACTTTGGTGCGGAAGTGGGGAAGGAAGGGATGTTAAGGGAAAAACAAAGGAGGAGGCAACAGTGCTTAGTAGGAAATGCACTCATTACCTTGCTCATGTAACTGTAACCTCTCTGTACAGTATTTTTACGATATAAAAAAAGTATTTTAAAAAAAGAATTGTTTTTTCTAGGGGCTGGAGGTAAAGCTCCAGTGATAGAGCACCAGCTGAGTAAGATGTTTTTCTGACAAGTTCCTGCTTTGGTCAGGTGCCTGGTTTTGGTTGATTGCTTGAACTAGCTAATTACACAGGAATGTCAATGGAAGTTCTGGCCAATCGGAACAGAAGGCAATCACTCATTAGAGACAGAACCTGAATGGATTACCCAGGCCGGACACTTGCTTCCTTTTAGTAAACATGCCTTTCTGGAGGCATCAAATCTTACTTTTGAGTTGCTGTCCTTATTTCTATTCAATCTCAATATCCTGAGACATTTCCATCAGATGCCAACAGAATAACTAAACATTGATGGTATTAAGGAGTCACAAGCAGCATTGTGTTTCCTTGGTTCCCATCTTTATCCTACAGCATTCAATGTGCTATTGACTTTGAGGTTGAAATCCTGGGCCATATAGTGGGCCTTGCTTTCTGCTCTTTATCTTGGAATTTTAGCTTGTCACCATCAGTTGGTATCATGGGGGCCCATTTTCTCTCCCCATCAAATGAGGTAGTGGAGGCATCAGGTGCTTGTCTGTTACATTCCTCTTACACTAACAGTCCACCTGAGTTGTTTCAAACCATTCTCTTCTAGTCTAGAATAATCTCAGGTTGCTCATAGCATAGGTTAGAATCTGAATGTGGCTTTGTAAAAAGGTACTATCAAGCAGAGCATGGTGGCTGAAGCTTGTAACTCTAGCTACTTAAGAGGTAGGAGATTTTGGGATGGTGGTTTGAGGCTGGCCTGGACATAGAATGTTTTGAGGCTCCATCTCAACCAATGGCTGGGCATGGTGGTCTATGCCTGTTATTCCAGATATGGGGGAAAAACAATGGCTAGACCCAGTGGCAGGGACATGTCATCCCTAGCAACATAGAAAAAACAAGTAGAGAGACTGCAGTCTACGCTAGTCCTTGCCTAAAGCAAGATACTACCTGAAAAATAAGCAAGTCACTATGGGGCTAGAGGCATGGTATCAAATGGTAATGTGTCTACCTAACAAGTGTGAGACTCTGAATTAAACAACACACACACACACACAAATGTAACAAGAAAAAGCATTCTCCCTGGGGGAACAATGGTAACAAACCCTATAAACAATTTATAGAAGTTTGGGGACCACTGCTACTTTCAAATAGAGTTTTCTACTGTGAGAGGAAAAAGGAGTACAGAGAAATTTATGGGCGGGGAAGGAGGTTGATTCCCTAAACAGGAATATTTCAGGTAGCAAGCCATCAATATTTAAAAAAAAATCACAAGACTCCATTAAATTGAATTTCAAACACATTTATTTCGTGATCTGCTAATGAAGACAGTTTGACATTCTCCTAGGTGAAATAATTTAAGTAGAAACCATGTGATGTGATAATCAATTTAAGCAGCTCTCTACTTCAAGTTTGTCAAAGTGTTTTACATTTAAAGCTATAATTAGCTAGCCCTTCTAAATTCACTCTGAGGTAGAGAGTTGAATTACCAAGTAAGTTCTGTAACTGTGAGAACAAAGAAGAAATTATTTTCACAAAGCATCAGCCACTTAGATACTGGTTATTTTATGCCGTGACTTCATTAACCTCATGACTTAGGAAATGTTCACTATGGTAAATGCAAGCTGTATATCCATATATATCCCCCACAATAAAAATCGCCCTCCTTGGCCTCCTTGTCGGAGCTCTTCCATTTAAAATGTCACTATTTTCCTTTCCTGGCTTTCCTTTCACTTTCAAATAAGCTTTCTGTCTGCCTTAAACAGAATCCTGCATTTCAATTCTTTAATGAGCAGAGAAAACAAATCCATATCCCTAGATGCTATGGAAGTCTTCAGCCCCAGCGATGGCATATTGTTAAAATTGAAGTCTGTCTGTCTGTCTGTCTGTCTCTCTTAGACACACACACTTACACTTAAACACATATCCCACTCCTCTTATGACTTGCCCCTGGCCTTTTGAAAGTGGCATCTAGGCCACAGTTTCTTTCTGCTTTTCCATCTCCAGTTGCCCCCACCCCCCAACTCCACTGAAATGACTGCTGGGGTCCTCAAGGCTGGCTTTCATGCTAGATCCTCAGGCCTGGCTAATAAGCCAAGTTCCTTCTTTAGTGTGATCCTATCAGGTCTCTGAGACATTTTCTCCTTTTGATCTCTTTTTCCAAAGCACCTTTTCTTCTCCTTGGCTTTTGTAGGGATCACACAGTGTTTCTACGCACTTGCCTAATCCCTCTGGGTCTCTTTTTCAGGACCCTTTAAATGCTGGTGGGTTCTATATCTCTCTTTGAACTTTTCCTTTTCACCTGTGATTTTTTTTTTTTTTTTGGGGTCTGGTAGTGGGGCCTGAACTCTGGGCCTGGGCACTGTCCCTCAGCTCTTCAGCTCAAGGCTAGCGCTCTACCACTTGAGCCACAGCGCCACTTCCGGCTTTTTTCTTTTTGCTTATGTGGTGCTGAGGAATCGAACCCAGGGCCTCGAGCATGCAAGGCAAGCGCTCTACCACTGAGCCACCTTCCCAGCCCTCACCTGTGATTTTTATCCCCTGGATGGTACTCAAATGTATCTTTCTACCTTGTTTTCTGAGTTCCAGATCTCTAAAATTAGTGGCCATTGGATATTTCCACTAATGAAACTTACCTCATGCAAGTTGGGCCTACTTGCTCCCTTTCTCTCCCTTCTTCTATGAAACCTTTGCTCTGATGTTCCAATGTTGGCTTAAAACGGAAGATTTAGATCCTGGGTATAAACTCCCAAGATTTCCACATGTGAGATCTGGTCACTCATTCCTGTATGCCAAATCAAGAGACATGCTGAAGAGCAGAGAAAGTAGATTTATTAAGTTCATCTTCAGCTGTCTTCAGAGAATTAGCTAAAAAAAAAAAGAAAAAAAAAAGAGGCAGAATATGAAAGGTGTGCAGAGTTCAAAAACAGTTCCAGTCAGATTGTATTCACTGTGGTCTCAGGTGCAAGAGGTTACCTCAGCAGTGGTCTGAGCGAGGGCCTTTTATAATTAAAGGTCATTGGTGATCCAGCTTTTCTCTGCTCCTTCCTGGTTTCCAAGATGGCTGCAAAGGGACTGTAGAGGAGAATGACTAAAACAAAGGATATAGATACAAAATGGAGGCCGCGATAGTAAGCTTTTCCTCTGCTTTTAATCAATTCTTGTTCCTACTAAGTAACCAGTATTTTCCAGCAAAATGCCTCTGCTACTATTTACTCCATTCAGTCCATGAACGCATTTGGCATGCTCCTTCCTCATAAATCTCTTTAGAGTGCTTTATGTTTCTTTGCATGTACTCTTGATCTTGCCCTTTATCCTAGCCACCTATCCCTGATTGGACTCATTGGGCAGGAAGTGACAGGGAGGGGCAGGTTCAGCAGAGAGCTCTCTACTATGCTAGCAATTGCTTCCCATGCTCTTCTGAATGAAATTAGAATCTTTAAGATACCCTGGGATTGTCCTTTCTTTCTTTTCTAACCCTAACTTTTTGATGACACATTACACATTTCAGAAGTGTGTGGGCCAGAGTGTCTGAAATATCTTTCTTTTTCCTGAATAACTCCTGTCCACCTTTCAACACAGGGTCAGCTGTTGCCTTCTTTCTCCTTCCATATGCCCATTCCCAGCCGTGTTAGGTTCCTAGCCCTCAGAGTCCTGCTCCAATCAGTAGACTTCTTGCAATGTCTTTGTTTCCTTGTCTAGCTTCCTCAGGAAAGGCAGGATCTACATGCTTTTATTTGCTTTCTCAGGACCTACACACAATGTCCACAAGGATCTGTCCCTCTATGAGTACAGTTTCAGCGAGTGATGGCTTGTTAGATCCAGGCTGAAGGCTACTTGGGTGGGGTTGCTGTGTTGGAAGCGTTGGGAGGTGTGAGTGTATGTGAACTGGGTGGCTTATCAGCCGCTCCAACAGTCTAGAAGTAGCTCAAAAGTAATTTAAATAAAACACAAGAAGTTCATTTTTTTCTGATCCACCCACATTATCATTTCCTTGCTACCTGGGAGACTAAAAACCATATAACTTTCTATTGCTTCCATGACCGTGTCAAAAGATCTGAAACATGTCAGGTGTGAGCAATCTCTCTTGAGTCTGCCTCCCACAGAATCAGACTCCTCCCTCCCTTTGCTTTTTCTCTCTAGTTCTTCTAAAACACATTAAATATGCCTGGGAGCTTTTCTAGCCTAGAACAATTCTCCTCTGATGAAAAATATCCCCTTCATCTTGTCCAGCTCACCCTTGACCTCAACAAACTTCAGTGGGCAGAACAAAGTTGATGACTTTTACAAAAGTCTTTTAATAAGATACCTAGAAGAGGGGCAACGGAGGGGATTTTAATTTTACACTTAAAAGAAACAACAAATGATTTGAATCTTTCTTTGCAAATGCATCAAAGTAAAATATACAGGATCCCAAATTATGAAACAGAGAACAGAGTGTCCATTAGCATGACAGTGATGCAAAACAGAGGCGCAACAACCCCACATAAATAAAAGACTTTTCTTCTTTGAAGCGAAGTAAATGCTACTGATAATGTTCCTGACCCCATCTGTTTTCTCTTAGAAACAGAAGTGGAAGATAAAAATCCAAAGGCAAATGATTATGCTTAATCTCATTCTTTATTAATAAGCCCCTTCTTCATTATTTTATATCAAAGTCTAAATCCACTTAATTTATAAGAAAAAGAATACTCCGTGGCTATATGAGGGAGGAAAAAATTATTGAGTTAATAATGATATTGGGTGAGAGAATGCACAATGTAGAGGAAATTTTGTACCTTTTGTGGAAATCAGTCTCCGTAAGCAGCTACCTTATGGGTGTGGAAATATATTTTGCCTAGATGAGAGAAGGCCCACCTGTTACAATATTGTAAGAGGCAATGTGAAAGCTGCTTCTGTTGGGCTGTGCGAATTAACTAAAATCCACCCCCCCATTTCCTGTTGGTGCACTTTGGTCTGAGCTCCTCTCTGCTGCAGTCCTTCTGTGTGTGGAAGGCAAACTTCCCCTCAGATAGACAACACCTTCTTATCATCCTAAAGAAACATAGGAGACCACTTTATTCCTATTCTATTGCAGTAATAAGGTGATAACAATTCTCCAGAACTTCTCTGAGGACAGAGATAGACAATGGCCAACCAGGCCACACCTGTGATCTGGGACTGTTTTAACTATAGGTACCCTTCTCACTCTCTGCCCTCAGTTCTCCCCATTTAACCAGAAAATGACCTTGGATTTGTTAATGACCTTTTTCACAAGACATCAGAGAAACAACCCATCAACACGAGAATCAATAAAATGGGCCTCATTAAGATTAAATATTTCTGCTATGCAAAAGATAATGTCTAGAGAATGAAGAGGTATGGATGGGAGAAAATACTTGCAAAAACAAATCCAATAAACGAGTAGAATATGTTTGTATGAAAGCCTTCATGTACACAGCTGTGTTCATGACTGACCAAACTTGAAAGCCAACCAAGGTATCCATTCAGTAGTTGATGGATAAACTGTGTTACTTCCAGATAATGGAATACTATTAAACAATAAAAAAGAGTATAATCCATGAAAAGACCATGGAGGAAAGTTAAATACAATAGTATGGTATTCTGATGAATACAAAATTATGGAGACACTAAAAAGATTATTGGGTTTTGAGGGGTAATGAGTAAGAGGAGTGAATAGGTAGAGCATGAAGGATTTTGAGAGCAATGAAACTACTCTGTATGATATTATAATGATGGATATATGGCATCTTACATTTGTCCCAAACCCATACAATATCCATCACTAAACCTGAACATGAATGGATCTGAGTAGTAATCCTGTATCAATATGGGTTTGTCAATTGTGATAAATGTGCCACTCTGCAAGGAGAAATTGTTAAAGCCAGCGGCGGGGGAGAGGGTAGAGGGTGGGGGGGGGTAGGGGGGAGGAGGTTATCCACATGCATGGGAAGTAGGTTATGTGGTCACTCATCGTACCTCCTCTCCATTTCACTGTGAACCTACAATTGCTTTAAAAAAATACCTTTTGGAAAAGGTAGGGAGGGCGATGGAATAGGAATGGAATAGGGTTTGAATTCGAGAGTCTCAAGATGGTGGGAGGTGGTTCCTAAATGATGGCTGAGATGGAGTTCAACCCCCAGAGGCAGGCCAGAGCAGAGGTGATAGAGGTCTGAGGCTCAGGGTTTGCCTTTGAAATGTAGCCAAGGGAAGGGGCAGGCATATGTTAGGCGTCTGAATAGCAAACATTTTAGGCTTTGCAGGCCCTGTGATTTCTGTTTACCATTCTAGTAACAGACAACTCAAATGAATGAGTGTGGCTGGGTGCTGGGTAAAGCTTTATTTATAAAGACAAGCAGAACATTGGCTTTGAACCAGGCCTCAGTAGGTTATGATAGAGTTAAAGCAGATATGAACCATCCGTGGTCTTGTACGTTAACACAATGGAGTTGGTATCTTGAGGGGTATAAAGACAGAACAGCACAAAACAAGCCAGAGCATCAAAGAGTGAAGAAAGGTTTATTCTCTGAAGCAGGTAGGGAGAGAGAGAGAGAGAGAGAGAGAGAGAGAGAGAGAGAGAGAGAGAGAGAGAGAGAGAGAGAGAGCTATTTTCAAATGATCTCAACCAACAAAGGAAGGAAGAGATGTTATTTATTTGGGGATCCTATGCAGAATTGTAGGGTCAAGCTGTTTGCGGGGGGGGGGGGGGAAGGAGGAGACACATTGCTGGGTGTGCTCTATTTACAATCATAATTTAAGTAGATGGAAGACACATTATTGGTCATACTTGGCCCCAGATCAGGGAGCACACATGTGAAATGTTGAACTGGTTGACAGGAACGCGTCTGGGCTTGTTCAGCTTGCATCAGGAAGTTTTAAGCTGGAAATAAAGGCAAGAAGACACAGGAGTTGTCCCTAAGGTGTCTGCCTTGCTTAGTGGCTACCAAGCCCAGGGAAAATAATGGCAGAAGTACTAGGAGAAGCTATAAGAACAGGTGGTTTTGAGAGAGAGAGATGGGGTTGCATTTCAATTTATCAAGAGAGTTCCAGGCCAGCCTAGAACTAATTCGTGAGCCTTTGTTTCAATAAACAAATAACCTATTAACAATGTCTTTTGGAGACCAAGCGTCAGGTTCTGTTGTGGTGTGTTTAAAGTATTGTGGGGACTAAGTTCTTATATTTATGTTTATTGAAAAGGCAAAGCAAGTTTCCAGTTCTTCCTTATTATTATTGTTATTATTTTAAAAGACAAGAACATTCATGCCAATGAAATTAGAGGAGGGGGCGAGCAGGAGAAAGAGGAAAGGAGAGGAAAACCTTGTTAGGATTCAGAGCATGAAACCCCCAAATATTGGTGATAAGAAAAGCGGAGAAGTAACATCAGCCTAGTTTTCTCCTGCCTTTTTCCCCAGAAGCATGGTCATAAAGAATTCCCAGCTGAGTGTTAGTTGCTCACACCTGAAATTCCAACTAGGCGTCTGAGAAGTTGCTTTTTGCTGGCTGATTGGCTTGGGGTTTCATGGGCTTTTCTGCTTGGGCTGACTTCAAGCCTTGATCCTCCAGATCCCAGCCTTTTGAATAGAGAAGGATTACAAGCATGAGCCACTGGTGCCAGGTCAGACATGTCTTTACGAAAGCAAAAGCAAAATCATTACAGTTGCACGATTCTAGAATAATCGTATATGTGAGAGCTATTTAAATGTGCATGTCGCAGAGTCACCTGAAGCCCTGCATTCCCTTTTTAAACTGACCTGCTCCCGGCTGACGCCAACCAGATCCTATTTCCAAACTGTTCGTGGAGTTCCTAATCCGCAAAATAAACTAGATGGGAGAGGGTTTTTCCTTAGGCTTTGACTTGCATTATTTTAACCTTTCTCTTTCCCCCCCAGAATACCACTCATTAGCAAATGGCACCTAAGTGGCACTTCCTTTGTGACTTCACAGCTGTCATTGTTCTGCATTTATCAGGGCCCAAAGTGCTCTTCTGTGTATTTCTGGAAAGCTATTCATCTGCTTTAAACAAACGGAGCTGTTTAAGCTGTTAAGATACAGTGCCATAGTTATTTGTTTTTTGCATCTTTAAATTGCATCTAAATGAAAGGTTGGGGCTAATTGGGTCCAGGAATAGTATCCAAAGCAGTCCTAGAGAATTTCTCCTGGTGATTAAATGGAAAGCCCTGGGCTCTGCTCCTAGGGAAGGGCATGTTGGCTTGCTGGCTTATCTGCACAGCTTAGTGGTTGTGGGTAGTGGGCTGGGTGGTGAGAAGAGGAGGAGAAAAGTTAATTATGGCACAGTGCATTGCAGACCAGAGCAGAGGCGCTTCTTCCAAGAACAGAGAGGAACCAGGACAGAACCCCTGGCTTGAGCTTGACCAGAGCAAGACTGCGGAGTCCCTGTGCCCAGAAAATGGGCCCCGCGAGCTCATGCCTGCCGTTATTCTCTTGCAGTTGTGTATTGTACTCGAATTTTGTTTTTGTTTTTTGCTGGTCCTGGTGCTTGAACTCAGGGCCTGTATACCTATCCCCGAGTCTCTTTGTGCTCAAGGCTAGGGCTCTACCACTTGAGCCAGAGTGCCACTTTTAGCTTTTTCTGGGTAGTTTGTTGGAGATCAGAGTCTCAGGGGACTTTTCTGACCAGGCTGTCTTTGAACCACGATCCTCAGATCTCAGCCTCGGAATAGCTAGGATTACAGTCATGAGCCCAACTCGAGTGCGTTTTAAGCAAAGTCCGAATCAGACAGAGGTGCAGCAGGGCTGGGGTGGCCTCCTGTCACCCTCCTGTTTCCCAGCATTGATGATCACCCACCCACTGCCACCACCCTTCCCTCCCCTGTCCCTACCAGCTGCTGAAGCTCTGCTCCTGGGGGGTGGGGGGTGGTATTAGATAGTTTGCAGAAATCACCAGGGAAGAGCAAGAGAGGAACAGTGAGAAAACATGAAAAATTCCCGAATTTTAATTTTGCACTGGGCAGAGCAAGTTAGGGAGTCAGCCTGAGCCCCTGTTGTGAGGATCCACCAAAGCAGACTAATAAGTCATCAGGATGCCCCCCAAATAACAACACCGACACCCAGATGCTCCCTGGAGGGGCACACACTGGTGAGCACAGTCTTGCCACCCGAGAGAGGGACAGTGAGGAAATCAGGTGAGACAGGCAGAAGCCATCACCCGATCAGGACCGGAATCAGGGGGTGGGGATAGAGGACGGGCTGCGGGGAAGCTGAATGATGGAGAGCACAGGGAAGCGGGTGGCTGTGCTCAACTCCATTTCACCAACTTATGTACTGTGACCCCACGACCTCGGCTACCATCAGCTCTGAGGCCTTGTCTGCAGGGTGTTTACTCATCTGTTTCTTATTTTCTTTACTTCTCTTTTTAAAATGATCATAGAATTAGGATTTCAGGTTCTCCAACTTAGCAATATGTATCGATTGTAATAGGTTTACAATGCCTTTGTCCTCTTAGGGATATCACCTGTTGCCTGAAAGAAAATGGCACTTTTATTAAAAAGCAACTTCCTGCAAGGACTGAAAGCAAACAGAAGTGAGTACATTTATACTCTTGGGGAAGAGGCGTCCATCTATGTGTAACACCTGGTAATGCTCCATTAAAGACTGGGTCAGCACCATATTAGACAAAAGTTAATATCAATACATAAAGAAACCATTCCAATCAACAGGAAAAGGCTATTTCCCAGCAAATTAAACTTTATTAATAAACTATTAACACAATATTCAACAATTAATATACCATATATTAATCATATCAGTATATGCATATATAATACATACAATAATATACATAAAATACATGATATTCAACTATCAGTATACATATATTCCCTCCCACTCCCCACCCCAGGGCTTAAAATCAAGTCCTGGGCACTGTACCTGAGCTTTTTTACTCAAGGCTAGCATTCTACCACCTGAGCCATAGCTCCATTTCTGACTTTTTGCTGGTTAATTGGAGAAAAGATTTTCACAGACTTTCCTTCCTGGGCTGGAAAAACTGTGATCCTCAGATCTCAGCCACGTAAGCAGCTAGAATCATAGGCATGAGCCTCTGCTGATCAGCCTTATGTTTTTAAATGTGTGTTTTGAAGTTTGGAGAAGCAGTACAGCCTAGTGGCTTAGTACAGGAAATCAGAAGGCAGACTGGTTGATGGAATCAGTGGCTTTCCCCCTTCCTGGCTTCTGTCTCTTTCCCCATAATGAGTAAGTTGCTTAACCTTTGAGCAAGGGCAAGACACATGGAAGAATGGGCATGAGAAGCAAAGCTAGGATTCAAATGCAGTCTGGACCCAGAGACTACATTGTTAACCACTAGGCTATATTGAGCAAAAATAAACAAAGGGAGTAGAAAGATAAAGACAAATAGATAAATATAGGGCAGAGGAGGGTGTACACACTAAGTGCTTAATAACCCTCACAAATGTATGAAGGACTAGGCTCAAAGGCCGAATGCAGAATAGAAATTTGTCTCAATAATGGGGCTATGGGTTGGACATTCAGACTTGTAATTCAAAGAGTTCTATTTGTCTCAATAATGGGGCTATGGGTTGGACATTCAGACTTGTAATTCAAAAGAAAGAGAAGAATAGACCAGAGACCATGCTAAAATGAAAGGTGAGTGCTGAGGCAGAGTGAGGAACAAGGCGCGTGAAAGGATCAACGTCTCACAGACCCATAACCTCTTCCCTTTATTAGTGGTTCCTGGACATCTAATTAGAATCTTGTTTCCTTCTGTTTCCTAACGGGTTGGAGAAATGCCCTGAGGGCTTGTCACCCGGGGCCTTTCCCCCTTCTAATCAGCCAGATGGCAGCTGCAGGAAGTGGCTTCTGAAGCAACAATCACAATTGTGGTGTTGACAGCAATGCTGCTATAAGAAGCAAGCATGTGCTTGGAGTTTCTGAGCCTTCAGACAGCAGAACATAATTCTATCATCTAGGCTTTCTGGAATAAATAGAAATTAAAACAATAGATATTTGATCATCACCATTCATCAGATTCAAATAGAAAGCTACCTGTAAAAAATCCTTTTTGGTGAAAACATCCTTTTTGAACCATTTATAATTCATCTCTGTTGGTAGGAATTTCAAGATTTGTAAGTGGCTCTTGGTGAATGCATGCGGTGCAGTATGGGCTGCATATTTAGTTTTTTATTTTTATATGGAATAGAGATAAGGAGAAAATATACTTTGACTTGTTAGGAGCATTCTATACATTTCATGATCCTTAAAGAATAAGGCATGGAGGAAGTATGTCCAACCACCATAGATTTTCCTGATGTTACAGGCCTCAGCTCGGCCTCTGGCCTCCTTGCAAGGGTAACATCCCATGCAGATGTGTTTATAGAAAGAGAGCAGAGAATCCAATGAAAATGCCAGTGAGCTCTTTAGGAAGTTGGCAGATAGAGTGTGCTGTTTCTGTGGACTCAAGCTGCAGACCCCTTCACTGGTTTATTGTTAGAATTGTCACACAACGCTCAACCATCCTGAATTGCTAAAAGACGAACAGCTGGTGCTTAATTTCCTGGCTGTCACCTGTAAATCATCCCGAATAGTAGACAGCAAGGATTTTTGTTCATTCAGGTTCCTTCCTGTTTGTCCACTCACCCATCTATCCATTCAAAACATAGAGTGTGATCATTTAAAAGTAAATACAGGCAGCCTCTGGTGGTACAAATACTGCCTCTTGGAAGGCATGCAATGACATTGTTTGTGGTTAAATGGATTACATTTTCCTATCAAGGCAGCATTATAATGGATGGCTTACATCTGCTCAAATTTTTAGGGGAATTTACAAATAGAACTCCAAATTTTTAGCTAAATAATATAAGTAAAAACTCTTTTTACAAAAAAGGTGTGGCTCAAGTGGTAGAGTGCTGCAAGACTCAAACTTCATTACTGCCAAATAGATGCATAAATAAATAAGACCTGAAAGCTAAACACTGAAAAGATATCCACGTTCTTTTTTGTAGTTGCTTGAGAAAAGTACTTAGGGAAATAGCAATTCGTGTTGTAAGAGCTTAATATAGTACTTTTGGACTGCTGATTTATTCATTAGCTTTCTGTATTTTTTAAACACTTTTTCTTGTAGTTAGTAGGACTTATGAACTAGTGGTGGGGAAAATAAAGTTATTTTAAGGTTGGCAAACTTCTGGAAATTGCCCAGAGGGGACTTTGGTAGACCAGTTGTCTATCATCTCCCTGCCCCTCCTCTCCCCCAAGGCCGTTGGGGAGGACAAATGGGAGGACAGGAGACCAGATGTGAGGGAGCCTGCCTGGACAGCAAGCAGCACAAAGAATATGGAGGAAGCAACCGCAGTGTGTGCATCTTGCAGCCATAAATGCTGTCCAACAGGGACCAAGCAGCTCCTCACCAAGGTGGAAGTCTCCATCTCTAGAGGTTCCTTTGCAACCGACCTACAGACAAAGATAGTTGCTCTACATTTGTGCTATTGGAGGCATCTGGGTTTGTTAAAGCAGCTTGAGTGGATGTAGAGAATGATTGAGAAAACGGTTGTTTATATTTCTTTCAAGAAGGGGTAATAGGATGAGCTGGAGGAAAGGAATGGAGGGAAGAGAGACTGTGGTTCAGAAATTGTGCCCACACTCTGGGTCAACGCAATGCTGGCTAGTCTCAGGTGTTACCACTCTGCCACCACGGGGATGGACATTGCGCTGCAGGATTTGCCATGAGTCCACGTGGTATCTGAGGTCACAGAGGCTGGGAGAGGGGAGGGGTCTGAAGAGAGGAAGGAATCTGGATGCTGCTTCCTCAGGCATGCTGGCTCCATGAATGTTTTCTTCACCTATTAATAAGTAGTTGTACAAAGGGGTTACAATTCCATAGGTCAGGTTCCACTAATAGGAAAGCCAGATGATGTACATTTTCCCAACCATTCCTTGGCAGTCCTTCTGATCATGGACAGACATAATAGAGCTGCCACAAGGTGGCAGCACTCCGTCCTTGTGCTCAGCCCAGGGGGTGGTTCTCCCTTCACTGCTGGAGGAATTTCCTTCTCCCTTACTTTCAGAATGAATCTCTCTTTGAGAGAGCTAGGGAGCTTGAGACAGAGTACTTCAAGAATCTCTCTGTGTGTCTGTCTCTGTCTCTATTTCTCTCTGTCTCTGTCTCTCTCCCTTCTTCTCTCTCTCCCTCCTTCCTAACTTAAGATCTTGCACTTGCTAGGCAGATGCTCTACCCCTTAAGCTGTACTCCAGCTCTTTATGCTTTCCATTTTTTTTGTCCAGCTAGTCTGTGAGGTACAAGGCTTCGTGTGTATCTGGAATCATAGGTGTGTACCGTCACCATGCCTGGCTTATTGGTTGAGATGAAAATTTCACCAACTTCCAGCTGGGCTGGGCTGGAACCAAGAGTCTCTTGATCTCTATCTTCTGAGCAGCTGGGATTATAGGTGAATCCACTATGCCTGACCCTTCCTAGAATTTTCTTCATGTTTCTCTTTGCTAAAATTGATGTCTTAAGACTATGAAGTCATGCATTCACGGATACATTTTTGTCTTTTCCTACTAATCAATATTTAAATCCAGCTCACTAGATCTGTGAAGCCTGTGGCTGTCCCACAGGGCTGGGAGGGGGCGGGGGACAAGGAAGGTGAGCAGGTGCTCTAATTGAGTCAGGCTGTTTTGGGTTCTGGCGATGAGCAGGTGTTCTGGATAAAGTCCCAGTCCGTCTCTGCTGTGCCCCTTATCTGAACCGAGTTGATGAACTGGCTCTCTTCCAGATGTGAATGACCAGCGCAGAGAGAGATCTGGAAACCAGGAGTGACAGAAACATGTGGAGGGAAGAGGAACATGTGCAGAGGAGGAGATGACAAGACAGCTAGTTAACGATCGGCAGGGCAATCATGAAGAGATGGTTACCACCACATTGGTTGGATGCTAGCTTTGGAAATCCCACTGAAGAAACTCCTCATTTTCCAACAGAGGGGGGAAGGGCTAACAGGTGATTACACTCAGTAGCACACAGTTGGCTGGCGAGAGTTGGGCTTGCCGAGTGCTGGTGGTTTGTGCCTAGCTGCTCAGGGGGCTGAGATTTGAGAATAGTGATTTAAATCCAGTCAAGGCAGGAAAGGCCCTGTGACTCCTCTCTCCAATTAACCAGCAAAAATGCTGGAAGTAAAGCTGTAGTTCAAATGGTAGAACACTAGCCTTGAGCAGAGAAGCCCAGGGACAGTGTCCAGGCTCTGAGTTCAAGCCCTAAGTACCAGCACACACAAAAGCTGAGCCTGTAAAACAACCCCTTTAACTATACCCCAATTTCCTGTAAGTTGTAGGATGAGAGGTCTGGAATAAGAGGGCAGTTTCTGTGCAGTGTGAAGCAGAAACTGGATGTCCAGAGACTCTTAATTGCCCCTAGGCATGGATACAGCCCAATCTCCTCAAAAACTCTGTGTGGGATCTCCCCAAGATTCTTTTTCTTAACTGGTAATAATTCATGGGGTTGTGAAGTTTGGCTGTGCAGTCAGGGATGGGGAGAAGCTGGCCCTAGGAAAGTTCTGGCTTCTAGAAAATATGTATTTGGGGTGGTGAGGAGGAGATTAGTACAACTCTTGCCCAGAATTCCCTGGTGAGCAAGGGCCACAGGCTCTGAGTGAAGCTTCCTTGACCAGCTTCCCACGGCTTCACTCTTGTCTCCGTCCCTGAATGGGCCTTCCTAAGTAACACCTGCTCAGCATCTGTCCTCTGAAAACTGAAATGTGAAATGCTCCAAAAGCTAAAATGTTCTGACACCTTAGTGGAAAATTCCATACCTGAGCTTACATCACAGTATAGTCAAAATGCAGGTGCACTGAAAACATGGCCTAAAATTACCTCCAGGCTATGTGTATACGGTATAGGTGAAGCATAAATGAATTCATGTTTGGACTTAGGTCCCATTCCAAAGGTATTTTATCATGTATGTGCAAATATTCCAAAATGAATGACCCTCTCATCTCAAGTATTTTGGATAAGGGACAGGCAACCTTTATGTGGTGCATAATGTTCTGTCATGTTTCCAAACATTGATTGGCTATCTTTGTCCATGTCCTCATGTGATCTGGGTGTGGTTTGGCCTCACCATGTGTGGCATGGCTCTGGATGGGAAAGAAATGAGTGCAGGCTGTTTTCAAGATCTGAAACACTACAGTCATTAGCATCTAATGTCATGGGACCTGAACTCTGGGCCTGGGTACTGACCCTGAGCTCTTCAGCTCAAGGCAAGTGCTCTACCACTTGAGCCACAGTGCCACTTCTGGTGGTTTATTCTGGTAGTTTATTGGAGATAAGAGTCTCACGGACATTCCAGCCTGAGCTGGATTTGAACTGCGATCCTCAGATCTCAGCATCCTTGAGTAGCTAGTATTACAGGCATGATGCCCGGCTAGCATCTAATGACTTTTTAAACAGTGATTAGGAATGGGAAGTGGTGCTGTGGCTCAAGTGGTAGAGTGCTACCCTTGAGCTGAAGAGCTGAGGGACAGCGCCCAGGCTCAGAGTTCAATCCCCATGACCAACAAACAAACAAAAAACAATGACTAGGAATGATGTAGTACACAAAGGAGAATGAGGTAGGTCCTATGCTTCATTCCACTGAAACACAGACAGGTAAGACCAGAAGAAATGACAGCAGTTAACTTTCCCAAGTGTGTCATGAGCATTGTGGGTATACTGAAATGATTTTAAGTATGAGGAATATTTTCAAATGGAATTATTATATGTATATCTTCAAATGTAATCCTGAATGCAGTTGTTCATGTATGAAACTTCTTTGTTTAGCCTGGTGTTAAAAATTTTAAAAATGAGAAAAGGAATACTGTTACTAAGTGCTGAGTGTTCATATATACTAAATGCTTTGTATGAGCTTCTTCTTTAATCTCCACAATAACCCTGTGAGTAGAATTCTGTTTTAGAGGAAACTGAATGGAAGCAAAGCAAAGTTGAATAATCTACCCACAATCTCACACAGTTTTGAGGGGGGACAGACCTGTTTAAATCCAGATAAACTCCTATCTCTTGGAATTCAAAACTTAGATTCCTAACTAGAAGATATGGCTCTCTAGAGCATAATGATGACTCTGAACAGAAGGGTTTTGGTCTTGCTGCTTCCCTTCTCTTCCCCTCCCCTCATCTCCTCCCTTCTCTTCACATCCCTTTCTCTCTTTTTTCCTCTCCTCCTCTCTCCTTTCCTTTCCCCTTCCTCCTCTCTTCCTCTCTCTCTCCTAAATGGTTTGTTTTAAAATCTAAATGTATGAGCTGTTGCAGCAATAAAGATAAAATATGTTGGACTAGTCTTTTGGAGGCTCCTCTGGGATGGAAGGTGTTCTATGGATCCCTGAGGCCTTCTCAATCTTTTGAATTTACAAAGACCTTCAAATCCATTCTCTCTCTTAGATCTGTGAATACCCAGGGTTGTCTCAGTTGTATTCTCTCTGTCTCTGTCTCTGTCTCTGTCTGTCTCTGTCTCTCTTTCTCTCTGTCTCTGTCTGTCTCTGTCTCTGTCTCTCTTTCTCTCTCCCCTCTTCTTTATTTAAGGTCCATAAAGTACATTTCTGATGATGAGACTGAACACCCTTCTCTGGACATATGTACTATCCTACATGGGGAAGCACATGCTTTTGTTCTCTCAGAACCCCAAGAGGTCACTCAGCTCCATCTAAAAAAAAAAAAAAGAAAAAGAAAAAGAAAGAAAAGCAAAAAAGGTTGAACTCAGCATTAAATAATCCCTAAGCAGAAATTTCCTTCCATCCCTATGAGTCTTTAAAATTAATGGAGCTTTTTATTGGGAGATTTTCTAAACCAAGCTATGTAGAACTTTAGAATGACTAAGATCCAATGCAAAAGTAGGAGCCCAAAGGGAATGTGTAATTGAGAAAGCTCCCTTAGGATAGGAAGATATTTCCCATTGTGTTTCCTCCCTACAGGAAGAAGCATTGTGCTCTTCTGGCATTGAATTGAGGGAGTATCTCTGCTTCTTTCTGTCTGTGCCTCTCTTCCCAACCAACCAGGCTTGGCAGGGACAGGTAATCAAATAACTCCAGATGGCTGCACTGAGCCATCTGCTCCTGACCTCAGCCCTTAGAGGGAAGTGTTGAGAAAGGGCCTCAGCCTTTCATCTTGAGACTCCTCGCCAGTTCCAGGCCCATTTTCTCAATGAAGGTTTTGACTTTGGTCTTTAAAAGCAATTACCAGCCTACTTGACATCAAAGTGATGTCACAGCATCAAGATAAAAGAAAACCACCTTTAAAATAAAGCTGTTTTCTTTTGCATGCAAAATGCAACTCGGAAATGTAGTTCTTAATTGTCCAACAAGAAAGACCAACAAGATTTTAGGGAGGTCTAGGAGAAGATGTGAAGATGACAGGGTCAAATTTGTTCTCCCAGAGCCAGCTTCCTGCTGGAGTGCTCCTACTAATACTGCTCTGAGCGTAAATACTTTACCAAGTATTGTTGTCATTATGATCATTATTGGCAGTACTAGGGTTTGACTCAGTCCTTTGGTTTCTAATTGGGTTTCAGATAGGTCTCCTGGGCAACAGCCTTGGTTTTCTATACTTCTTTCTACCTTTCTGCCTCCCACCTAGCTGGGATTACAAGTATGTGCCACTATGCCTGTCAACAAATACATATTCTGTATTCTTGTGTGTATTTCATCCATTTTATTGTTATCAAGATGGGAGCATTCTCTTATAGTAAGTGTACATGTGTTATATTTAAATCAGTTAAATATATGCTTATCTGAACTATCAGACTATATTGAAACTACAAAAACATTCCTGGTCTCAGTTGCCATGTGAAGACGGGTGGGGTTATTTTATACTTTCACTCCAAATGGAGGCAGAGGAAGGAAGGATTGTGAGTTTGAGGTCTGGGCTATCTATATAGAGAGTTCCAGTCAAGCTTAAACATAGCGAGTCCTTCATCACAGACGAACAGCAAACAAAACCATCAAATACACAAGTATAAAAGAGAATAAGCAATAACGGATTGTCTACCCAACAGGTGATTTTTTTTTTCTTTTTGAGTTTAGGAAAAGCAGTAGGCTATGTGCCTGTCTGAGGGATGGTTGCAGAACTGTTCCCTGATGATGAACCTGTGACCTGCATTGTTGCGCAGGACCCTGAGCTCAGAGGCCTCCTCTGTTTGACATAATAGCCTTATCTTGCTGTCTTAAAATTATGGATAATTTTATCTTTGGACTTGGATATCCTACGTGAAGTCTGACTGGATGATTGTGAGAGGAGATAGGTTAGAGTAACTGTACACCCTACAGCTCAGGACCATGGCCTGGGCGTGGCCAATGCACAAGTCAAGCAGGAAGCGTGGCTGCTCCTGTAGGGGTGGGGCCCAAGTCTAGCTTGTCCTTGGCAGTGATGACAGTGCCAGAAGCCACTACAGCCCAGAAAAAGATGAAGCTCTTCATGAGGAGATCCCACTTTGACATTTGGTCCCTGGGCAACTGCATACATCCTAGCTTTTTGGTCAGAAATTGCTGTTGCTGGTCTGGGAAGGTGGCTCAGTGGTAGAGTGCTTGCCTTGCATGCATGAGGTCCTGGGTTCAATTCCTCAGCACCACATAAGCTGAAAAAGCCGGAAGTGGTGCTGTGGCTCAAGTGGTAGCACTAGCCTTGAGCTGAAGAGCTGAGGGACAGCTCCCAGGCCCAGAGTTCAGGCTCTACAACTGACAAAAAAAAAAATGGCTGTTGCTGGTTCTAGACAATAAAATAATAAAGCTTGGCCACCAAAATGATTATAAAATTAAAATTAAAATGCCCATGTGGATGTTCTAAGCAATACTCAGAGGGAGTTACTGGGACTCCTCAGAGTCTAACATTTTTTGGTTTTGAAAGCTACCACAACATTGCAAAACAAATGTCCACAAGTTTAAAAACAGAAACTAAATTTAAACACCATTTCATTTGATGGCCAAGAACACTATTTTCATAGGAAGTATCTGATAAATCAATTATTAATGAGGCAGTTTTAAAATTAGATTTCTCTTGTAATTAATGATACTGTGCCAGAATGTATAAACAAATATTTGAATTATGCACAGATCATGAAGCCCTATTTCTTATACATGCTCAAACTATGGGAAATGCAAAAGGAAACATTAAAATACCATTGTACACATTTGCATTTAAAATTAAAACCAGGCTTACATGGAATTGGTTTGTATGAAGAATTAAGTCGTTTTTAGAAAAGTCTGGAAGAATTGCTAGTCCTTATATTCACATTTGAAAACAATGTATCAGAAGTTTACCCAGTGTTACAGCCTATAAAACATAACAGCTCCAGTAACCATGGCATCAGCAGAAAGCATTTCTTCAGCATTAAAAATTACCAAACATTGTTGTAATCTTTTACTTTCCCAAGCAACTCACATCACTTTTAATTATATTGATTGTAAATAAAGTTGTATCAAAATAAATTTTGATGGCCTATTGTATAAATGTAGAGAAATGAGCCAGAAAAATGATCAGCCAAGAGATTATAAGAACAAAGTATTATGTATTATATATAATCTATAGTAAAAATACTACACCAAAATATTTCTTCCATTTGTAAGTCGATGTATCACTGTGATGATCATTTGTATGGGCTAATTTTGTACCCCCCGCTCAATCATTTTGAATTCCTACCTCCCCTCCCCCAAGTTGACTATATTTGGAGAAGAGGTCTTTATTGAGTTCATTAATGATAAATGAGATAATAAGCCAGAGCTTTCTCAGCAAACACATGGAGACCAGTGACATGGTGGAGGGCCATGTGTAAACTGGGAAGAAAAGTCTCAACCGAAACTGCCTCTGACAGCGCCTTGATCTTGAACCCCCTAATTCTGTCTCAGATACCTAATTCCAAATGTTTATGAGAAAGAATCTAGTTAGCTTAGACCAACCTAGGGACTCAGATCATTGGTTCAGTGTCCGTGCTAGGGCTACTACACAGGTAGCACTGGTCATACAAAAGGAACTCTAGAGGAGGAGAGGCAAGAAGAAGTTTAGTGATAAATGATGCTGATGGGACACCAGATCTAGAGGTTCGTGCTCTCTCTCTCTCTCTCTCTCTCTCTCTCTCTCTCTTTCTCTCTCTCTCTCTCTCTCTCTCTCTCTCTCTCTCTCTCTCTCTCTCTCTCTCTCCAGGCTTCCAGCTTCCTAGGCAAGCACTCTACCACTTGAGTCACGCACTTTGCTTTCAGTTTGCTTTGCAGATAGGGTCCCACACTTTTGCCCTTCCAGTCTTAGACTGAGATCTTCCTACTTTAGCTTCCTGAGTAGCTGGAATTAGAGACATGCATGATCGTGCTCAGCTCTTCTTTCTTTACAATAACCTGGAGTTGAGGGCTTATCATGAACTTTTCACAGTGATGTATGTACAGGATTCAGAGTTTTAAAACTCAGGGCCTTCCCTTGAGTTTATAATCGAGCATAAAGACGAATACATTAACAGACAGTAAGTAACCCTGTAGTATGACAATGATTGGATGCAAAATAAGACTTAAGACAGAGCACTGAACTAAATTACATTTCAGATCACCAAGAAAGAGCGTTGAAACTAAACTAAGACAATGCCTACAGAAACAGATAATGTAGAAAACCCACAAAGTCACAGGAATATAATCCCCACTGCAGGATGAGTGATTGGGTGTGAAGGGTGAGGGAGAAGAATGCACTAGGGTGTCCTTCAGAGTTCTGTTGCTGTGAACAAGTGTAGGAAATTCTCTCTGGAGAGTGACACTGTCATACAGCTGATAGTTGAAATGAAGACTTGAGAACCACTGACACATCGTCAGGGAAGTGTGAAATCCATTGGCGGTGATTTTCTCTGCCATGGAAGGAAACATCTCATTGTAAACGATGGGGACACAGAGAAGGTTTTGTAAGTTCCTTGAGGCAGAGTATGTATCATGCCTGTATTCCGGTCCCCTAGTGGATGCTTAGTAATAATAATGTATTGATTTGATTTATAGAAACCAATTCATGTCACCTTGACCTTTGCTTCCTAGTTCCTGTTAGAGAAGAAGATACTGCCTGAGGAAATTTACAGATGTCTTTTGTCTTTGAGCAAATAGCAGTTAGCTCCACACATATTTCTCTTTCCAACTGTTTTTCTGCAGGGAATTGAAAAGACCATGTTGACTCAGTGGATAAGACCTTCTCAAGCAGACCTGACAAGCAGCCTCTCCTCACTGCAGCTTTATTGGTCGACACTAGTTGGCTCCTTGGTTCAAAAGGGGCGTGGAGAGGGTAGGCTAGGTACGTCAGGGCCCTGAGGAAGCCTTCGTGCCTTAGGTAGACAGCAGGCCTACAGGTCTAGACCAGAGCTGTGGTTGCCTCAAACAGCAGAGGCCTTCCTTGGCCAATTTCAGAGAGAAAATTGTTCCCTGAAGCCCATTCATGACGCCTAGAAATTTCCCCAGGGACTTCTACTCAGAAAAGTAGCTCATCTTCACTTGAAAACACGGAAGTCAAAATGCCTTAAAACAAAACAAAACAAAACAACACCCTCAGAATTAGGTCAGGTTTGGACAAAAAGAACAGTCTAGATCCCTGATGGATTTTTTTGGAAAAGAATTTTTGTGTGTGTGTGATTCTAATTACTGACATCTACTGGAGCAATGGTCTTTAAATTTTTATGTCAATGTTTAATTTTCAAAGCTAAGCTTGAGGAGTAGAAGGATTTTATTCTTTAACAAATAGCTGTGACTCAAGGTTAACATGTCTGAAAAAACCAGTTTTAAAATCTCAGTGGGGGCTAGATGTGGTCACAAACACACCTATAATCCCATTACCAGGAAATGAAGGTGGAGGAAACTGGTCCAGACAAGCCTAGAAGAAGTTAGCACCTGAGAAACAAACTGACAATGTAAGAAGGAGGGGGAGCGTGGCTCATTTAGTGAAGTGCTAGCACAAGTGTGCGGCCTTGCGTTCAAACTTCACTGCTGCCAAAAAACAAGAAAGCTGGGTGCTGGTGGCTCACGCCTATCATCCTAGCTACTCAGGAGGCTGAGGTCTGAGGATCGAAGTTTGAAACCAGCTCTGGCAGGAACATCTGTGAGACTCTTATTTCCAATTAAGCATTAAAAAAAAAAAGAGAGAAAAGATAAAAAACGAAAAAGAAAAGAAAAAAGGGGGAGGGGCAGGAAGTGATGATGCCCTGGCTCAAGTGGTAGAGTGTTAGCCTTGAGCAGAAATGATCGGGGACAGCACTCGCCCTGAGTTCAAGTCCCAAGACCAGCAGCAAGCGCACACACACACAAATAAATCTCACAATCATACAGAAAGCCTCCCCCAAAATGTTCATCCTCACCTATGAAGCACAGTTTTCTATCAGCTCATGAGAAAACTCTCTGGTTGGATGTGCACCAACCCTGCTGTGTGCTGACAGAGACCTCTGAATTACGCTGGGCCCTGGGCTCTTGGTTGAAGTATATGTACATGAAGTATGTGTACATGTATGAAGTATGTGAAATCATCTTGTTGGGGTTTTCTCCCCCCTTCTCTTTCATTTGAATCCTTCTGGAACGGCTGTGATGTTGCAAACCTGCGCTGAGTTACTTCTCTTGCAGCCTCTTTCCCACGAGATCATTCTGGAAGCACTGATCTGGGTGTGGGGGCGTGTGCAGAACCAGGGCCACGCAGGAGGCGGGACACTGGGGGCTGTCCTGGAGCATGGCCTCTCTAGGTCTTGCTGGCCCCTGACCCGGAGCCGTGGTGACCACCAGAAAGATCTTACTGGAGTAGGAAGCCGAGCGGGCGGCCTGAAGACAGGAGGCGCAGGGGTGACCAGCCCTGCTCCATTGGTCCTGATCCTGTAATCGAATCGCCCTATCGTGGGATCCGTGCCTCTGTGGAGGCCGATGAAGGCTTCACAGACTTTTCTGGAAGGCTGTGGGCTTGAATCGAGCCATTTTTGGAGATCAGTGCCTGTGGCTCTGCCTGCCGCAGTTCGCGGGAGGCGTAATTGTGGGGCGCTGCCTCCCTGCGAAGCTTTCCTGCACTTCACCGCCCACCTCCCGGCATCTGCCCCCAGCCTTCTCCTCTCTTTTGGCATGCGTGAGCACAGCCTTCCCGGGTCTGCACCGGCGCGGAGGATCTCCAGCCGGCACGGGCGATCAGGCGAGGGCAGCCCAGGGATCTGCAAGGCAAAGCACCGTCTAACGCCCAAGACCCTTCTTCGCAACAGAGATGCAGGGCCAGAGCTGCTGATGGCGGTTTGAAGCCAGCTATGGCTGGAAAGACTGTGAGACTCTTATCTCCAATCAATCACCAAAAGTGGAGCTGTGGCTCAAGCACCCAGATCCTGAGTTCAAGTCCCAGCATGGACACACAAACACACACACACACACACACACACACACACACACATTTATAAATCCATTGCTTTCAAGCAATATATCCTTGCTTGACATACTATGAATATTTTCTTTTGTTTTATGGTGTCCCAATTTTGCCCAGTTACAGATAAAATGAAATGGATTTAATTAATCTTCTGTTCGAGATGCAAATTACTTTAAAGTCTTTGCTATTGCCTTGGCAGTGATGTGCATCTTAGACTCGTGTTCCTGTGCAATTGCCCAGTCCTTTTCGTAAGACCCATTTGCTGGGACCCAATTGCTTTTTCACTCAGCAGTGCTTACTGCTCCAGCCCATGGCTTTCAATGTGAGCTGATTTTGCTAAGGCAGAAAACAGCATTGCCTTTATTGGATTCTTTTTATTACCTCCTCTCGCCTCCAGTCTTCATTTTGTTGCGATAGCTCTTGGAATTTCTCACTTTGGGTTTTCCACCCTAGAGGCTATCTATCTGGGGTTGGCTCAAGTTACCTTTTTACTCTACATTTACTTCAGCCTCTCAGCATCATTCCCTTGCGCTTTAAGGACCTGTCCACATTTGCACAGTTCTGTGCTTGGCTTTTCATCTTTGTAACCTAAATCCTCCCTTAGTTCATCTCTCATTCTGACTTATGCGAATGATTCATTCTTAAGCTTCATCCTCTTTCCTAACCCTTTGACAGATACTCCCACAAATCCCACGGCCTCTTTTCATACAACAGTGCAGGTATCTCAAAGTTTGATTTCCCCAGAATCAAATCATGCTTGACTTTAAACTCCCAGCAAAAAAACCCCAAAAACTGAAGTTGAACATTAAAACAGACAAATGGGCACTGGTGGCTCAAACCTTTAATCCTAGCTACTCAGGAGACTGAGATCTGAGGATCCATGTTCAAAGCTAACCCTGGCCAAGAAAGTTTGTGAGACTCTTACCTCCAAAACCAGCAGTGGAGCTGTGGCTCAAGTAGTAGAGGGCTAGCCTTGAGCAAGAAAGCTCAGGCAGGGACAGCACCCCGGCCCTGAGTTCAAGCCCTAAGACTGGCACACGAATTTAAACAAGCAAACAAGAAAAAAAACACAAACAAAAACACCACCTCCACAAGCTCAAACAGCTCACTTTTCCCTTTCTGTGTTGTCTTTTTTTTTTTTTTTTCAGTTAAGTATGTCCTCAGATGCACTCTCACAGAATTAGAGGAAGTGACACTCATTGACAGTATAGCATCATATCCATCTCCTGGATAGAACTCTCCAGTATCTTCCCACTGCCACCAACCTCCTTCTGGGGGCCACAAAACTCCTGGGACCAATCTGTCTTTTGCCTGCCCACTGTCCTTCCCACCTCAACTTCCTCCTGATTGGCTCTAATCAGCTGCCTTCTCTCTAACCTCCCTCCAGAGTATGACATAACCGTGCAACTCAAAGACCGTGCACAAACTATCTACCTGGCCCTTCTCTTCCTCAAAGAACTCTCTGGATTGAACTTTGGCATTGGCACTAAAAACTCACTGCAAACCCTAGGTAACCTAGATTTTCTGCTGTAACTTCTCTTTGGCAAGTTTTGTGATTTACATCTAGGTTTATGACAACTCATTTGAATTAATTTTCATGAAAAGAATATCTTTAGATTATTTTGGGGACAACATATTGGATGTCTAAATGGCCTATCAACATCTGTTGAATATCCTCTCATTTTTTTCCCATTGTATTACTCTTGAACCTTTATCAAAGATGAGTTAAGTATATTTGAATGGCTTTGTGTTCTGGCACTAAATCATATAATTTCAAAAGGTCAAGTTACTTGTACATCCCATTAGCAAGTATTTAATTGAGAGATTACTATATCATAGGTACCATGTTTTTGTTGTTGTTTTGTTTTTATTTTTGTGCCTGTAGTGGGTCTTGAACTCCAAGGCTTTCACTCTTATTCTACTTCTTCTACTCATGACTAACACTTGAGCTACACCTCTACTTCTGGCTTTTTGCTGGTTAATTGGAGCTAATTGTCTCATGGGTTTATTTTCCCACACCAGGTTGGCTTCAAATTGAGAGTCTCAGATCCCAGCCTCCTGAGTACCTAGGATTAAAGGTGTGAACTTTTATGCTTGCCAGACATGCTCTGCACCACTCCCTCAATTCTTTCTCTGTAGTTTTGGTTTTTGTGTGATCTGGTTTTGGATTACCAGGCCTTATTTGTTCTATGATGTAGGATCTCACTCATCTTTTTGTCTGGGCTGGCCTTGAACCATGAACCTCCTATCTCTGCCTCCCAACTGGCTGAGATTAAGAATTGCTCCTAGTTTACACTCCAGGTTCTTTAGTGTTTATCTGATATCAAGAAATGCTTCAGTTATACTTCTGTTCATACAAACATCTTAATTATACTTCAGTTTATACTTTTAATCTTTGTTTTGCAAAGATTAAATTTCTCAATTTCCTTATTATATCTGGATTGAAGGTGTTTCTACTTGCTACTCAAATCTGTCAAGGTGCCAGTCTTTCATTTCGGTACTGGTGGCAACAAGCTGGCAGGAAATATGAGGCACAGGAAAAACAAACACATTCTGTTTGCTAATGGTCCCTAGCATGTGTTACCAAGGCAAGCTTATTACAGAAAGGAACAGTTAACCTCAGGGTAAAAGACAAACCATTCAAAATCCTTAACCCCCTTCTCTGCTGACCAAAATCAGTTAGTAGAGGCTGGGGATTATCTGCTTCATGAGGATGTGTTCAACACTGGTGGTGAACATTGGTGACCAAAGAGCAGCAGAGGCTGAAGCAAAAGTCTCATGAAGAGTTTGAGACCAATCTAAACTAGGCTTATAAAAAGGGCAGGATGCAGCGGTAGCTCACACCTGTAATCCCAACTGCTCAGGAGGCTGAGATCTGAGTTTCATGGTTCAAAGTCAGCCTAGGCAGGAAAGTCTGTGAGACTCTTATTGCCAATAAATCACCAAAAAACTAAAGTGGAGCTATGATGCAGGTGGCAGAGTGCCAGCCTTGGTGAAAAAGCTGAGGGAAAGTTCTGAGGCCTTGAGTTCAAGCCCAAGTACTGCTCCATCCTTACTGCCCTAAAAGGGCTGGAGGAAGGGATGTATTAACACTAAGTAACTTTTATCTCTGGACCTGTGTGAGTGAGATCTTATTACCAATTCACCAATACCTGCGAGTAGCAAAAAGACACTGGCAGTTCAGAAGTTTGTGTGACTCATGGGTCAGTGACAGTTCTTAGGCCAGCCAAGGTGTCAACGCTCAAACCCATCAGTCAGTAAGGAAACTCAGCCCCTTGTATTTCTAATCTGCAATGAATAAGTTTATATCCATGTATCTTAATATATAATTTCTAGAATGAAAATATGAACATATCTATGTTATTTATTTTATTAGCTTAACCATGCTATTATTGATTTTTGAGCCAAGTCTTTGAGAAACAACTGTAGGTAGAGGATTTATGGTTAATACAATGTAGGGAACCACAGAGAATAAAGAGGAAAAACAACTGTGAGATAATTGAGCTTAAATTCATCTGCAAGATGTGCGGGTGGTAATGTGTGGGCCAGGGAGAATGATTTATGACCCAGGTGCGCCCAGCCGTGTTGATCAACCCTCTGTTGAATGTTCTCATTAGATTCGTCATCCAGGGCAGACTTGTGCTCCAGGCTGTACAAAGACTGCGTCTTTGCTGCACTGATTTTCTTGGAGTGCAGCCTGGGGATACCACATCTTTCTTCTATTACTGGCTGTGGGGTCAAATTCCCTTCACCCATTTCCTGTCCATAGGCAGTATGTCACACTCATTTCCTCTTACCAGGGTGGCATTGTTGAGGATTTATGGGCATGGAAATAGAACCACTAAGAGAGGTTTTCATGAAGAACATTTTCATGAGGAACATGGAAGTGAATCCTAGAGTTGGATGATGCAAAGAGATGGGATGGCGGGGTGGAGGGAGTTTCTGTCAAAGATGGACACTCCAACTCCACAGCTCCATTTCCACTTTATACTTAGGAATGGACTGAGGATGTGGAAGAGTGAGTGAGGCCTGGCTACAAAAGATAAGGTACAGAACATCTGCTCCACCCAGACATAGTATATGAAACACACAACTTTCCCTTGACAAGAATGTCTGTGATACACTCATGTGTGACGGATGTGCCTTGAGTCCTGATGGGGTTATATCCTCACAAACCCATCAGCAGACGAAAAATACAACTTGGAAATGCACTCAGTGCAACTCTAGCAGTCAGCGTAGCATCACCGTAACAAAACACCCGCCACAAGCTATTTATGAAATAAGGAGAGTTTTACTTGTGCTCACAGTGGTAGAGACTTAAGCCCAGCTATGGGCAACCTCATGGATTTGAGCCTTTTTAGAAAAGGGGACATGTTGACAAGTATGCATGTGGGAGCTGGTACCTATACCACAAGCCAGGAAGCAGAGGAAGATGCAGGGATTCATGTCCCACAATTCCCTATGACAGCACAGCCCAATGACATAATGACCTCCCACTAAGCTCCACCCTTGGGAGTACCACCTTAGGGACAATACTTAGGACTTAGGGTAGATCACCCTCATCATAACATCCACTAGCTAGCCTACTAAATATGGCAATGCAACCGGTGATTTCCTGATCACTGGGCTCACTAGGGGTGAGTGTTTCACTGACCCACTCAGCATGAGGAGAAAGGATCCCCTTCCATCTCATAGCTCTAATCTAGCCTGAGAAGAGACCAGAATTCAAGTACAGTTTCTCCTGAATGTGTATGGGTTTCACACTGTGGTGAAAGTTGAACAATTTTAAGTTGACCCCTTGTTAAGTCAAGGAGTGTCTGTGTAGGAGCAAAAATTGAAGAAAATGCTCAATACTTCCGAGGTGCTTAGAATGACAAGATGGAAAAGCAGCTCAATTGGATTCCTTTGTACAAACCCAGAAAATGTGATTGAGCTGTGGAAGGATTCCAGTCCCAAGGCGCAGAGTAAGAAGCAAATTACTATTGTACTTTCAGCTGAGAAAAACGAAGTCAAATTCTATATTCGAATCAAAATAGTCAAATGTCTAAATGGCTTCTCTTTCTGATGCTAAAATTGTGATCTGACAGCTAACAAAGAAGTCATATTTACATAGCCCCCATCAGGTGCTGGCATTGCTCAAATGCCTTCTATAGTCTAAGTCTTCATTTTCAAAACAGCCTTAAGGAAATCATCGTGAATGTTTTGCAGATGACGACTAGAAAATGTTCAACAAATATTTTGTGAATGGCATCCATAAGCCAAGCTATCATAAATTATTTTTTTTTACTCTTGATCACAACTCTTTCTCTCTCAGTCCCAAGCTTCATTTATAGTTTGTGTTGTACATTTGTTCTTTAAAGCCAGCAGAATCATTTCTATCAAGATCAAGAACAGAACACTCTGATAAATATAATTAGGCTCTAAATTAAACCATTAAATCAGAAACTGTTTGGATCTGTGGATAATTGCAAAAGACTATGACCCCGGATCTATCTCTTCTACCAGGCATGTCTGCCTGGTAATAATAATAAGAAGAAAGATGTCTGTTTTTCTGAGAGCACGTCAGTGGATTATGAGTTCATGATGAAAACAAATATATATTAAGATAAACCATAACAGTTTCTACAATCTTACATGGATTCTATTACATGCAATGTGACTGTAGGATTTAATTTTCTTAAGTGGTGGTGGATAAGAAAATAGCTAATGGAATTTAATTAGGAAGGTAATCTTTCATGGTATATTTCAGTGTCCACCATAAGTTGTTTTAGATTTTAATAAACTCTCCCTTCCATATTCATTTTTTTCTTCCTTCTTCCTCCCTCCCTCCCTTCCTCCCTCCCTTTTTCCCTCTCTTCCTTCCTTCCTTCCTTTTTCTTTTCTTTCTGCCTGTCCTGGAGCTTGAACTCAGAGCCTGGGCACTGTCTCGGAGCTTTTTGCTCAAGGCTAGCACCCTACCACTTGAGCCACAGATCCACTTCTGGCTTTTTGATGGTTAATTGGAGATTAGAATCTCATGAACTTTCCTGCCCACACTGGCTTTCAATCATGATCCTCAGCTCTCAGCCTCCTGAGTAGCTAGGTTACAGGCATAAGCCACCATTTCCTGGTCTTATTCTTTTCTACATCCTGTGTTTACTTACTGATATTCATTCCTAACATCTTCTAAAGAGTCTTAAAGGCACAGCCCCATCCCTGTAGAATATTTAATTATAGTAACAACATACTTCAACTACTGAATATTTCCAAGTTCATAATTGTGTAAATGGCTTTTTAAACACCACATTTTCTGAAATAAATGTGATATTTGATTATAAATGTGTCATTTTCTTTTGTGTCAGTTTTGAAGGACAATAAAATGTCCCTACTGAATTATAGAGAGGGCATTTCCTTGACACCCAAAGAGCAATTATCTAAGTTCACACTCCAAAAGTACTAATAAGGTCTGAAGGGCAGGCAAAGCACATGATGTCATGAGGGTCATGCGTGATGTATCCATCTAAACACGGATTATTATGGTTAAATAGTAGGTTGAGACCTTTTCATGTGGCCTGCTGACTGCTGACTTAATGACATTTGCTTATTTGAAGTATTTCATTGTTCTCATAAACAAAAGTTCTGGAAAACCAGTATGTATAAAATGAATGCTCTTTATGAAATATTTTTTCAGTGTTATATACACATAGAATAACCAGAAAAATAGCTGGAAAAAGCATGCTTATTAGAATAAAAAAATAAGCAGAGTGGTCATAGTACACCTTTGCAAGTAAATTCTGCACACAGCCTGGCAAATACTGCCTGACCTCCCACCCTCTGTCCCCTGCAAGGGACCTGCGCGTGTATCTCAACCACCGGCAGAGGGCAGCACCACACAAGTGCAAAGAGCCGAGGGCGGCAGCCCGCGCGCGCAGGTGGGTCGCCCGTCTGAACCGTCCATCCCCGCGGGCTCTCCAACGCTACGGAGGGGTCGAGCGAGGAAAGCGTGGTAGGTTAGCTTCCCATTTGTACGTACAAGCCCCATTCCTCCATGAACTCCACGAGACAGTCTCCACACCCCTCTGCTGGCTGGTCCGGGGCCTGCTTCTCATAGAGTCGAGACAAAAGGCTCTGTTCTGGGAGTCCGTCCCCGTCCCCGGGGGCGCGGTCCTCGGGCTCCGGGTCCGAGCTGCACAGGGACGAGATGCGCAGCCTGCCTGTCCGGGGGTCCCAGTCCACCAGGGTCCTTGGCGGCTCTTCCCCCCCCTCTTCCGGGACGGTGTGTTCCCGCGCCACGTCGCAGAGCCGAGGGGTGTAGCCGCACAGCAGTGCCTGTTGCACGGGTAGGGCTCCCGGTCTGGGCCCCTGCTCCCGGGCCCCCGGCGGGTGGCCTGCAAGCCCCCGGGGGAGCTCAGCCCGGACGTGGTACTGGAGGGCAGGGGCTGCCTTCTCCGTGGGCGTGGCCGCGCCAGGCCCCGCCTCCGGGGTCAGGGCCGCCCCTTGACCGCTTTCCTCCACCTCCACCACGTGTGCGGCGTACCCCGAGGGCTGCACCCACGCGTCCTCCAGACGGGGCGCCCGGCCCCAGCTGCGCGCAGGCGCACGGAGCGGGGCTCCGGCATGGACGCTTTCCACTGTCTCCTTCGGAGGAATTCTGGAATCATCCCTAATAGTGAGGGTGATGAAGTTGACCACGGTTTGCTCGGCAGGCGCGAAGAACCTTTGGTCCAGTTCACTTCCATAGAGCAGAATCTGCCACGAGAGAAGAGTGAGTTTCTTACTTTAGAGAGAGATTAAAAACAGCTGTCAAGTAGAACTCCTGGGTAGCAACTGAGCAGCTCAGGCCAAAGTGGAAGACACGCTTGGAACACGTGGAAAGCCAGGAGCCACGAAAGGTGATGGAAGGGAAGGACTGTGGTTCGCACAGGTGAGGCCCATCCCTCCCCTTAATGTCCAAGAAAGTGCTTAAACTCTTGAGTGTGTGTGTGTGTGTGTGTATGTGTGTGCTCTTATGGAGCTTAAAATTAGGGGCTGGGCTCTGTCCCTTAGCTGTTTTACTCAAAGCTAGTACTCTATCACTTGAGCTCCAGCACCATTTTTCCCCACCCCCAAGTGGTTAATTGGAGATAAGAGTCTCACAGACTTTCTTGCCCTGGACTGGCTTTGAAATAAGATCCTTGGTTCTCAGCTTTCTTGGTAGCTAGAATTACAAGTGTGAGCCACTGGTACCCATCTACTGAATATAGTCAATTCTGCAAAATCAGAATTTCTGCCACACAGACAGTGGCAAAGACTAAGAGTCTGTGAAATTGATTTGGAGTACAACTATGTATTTGTTGATAAGCTGGGGTCATGTGGATACCATTCCTTTCTTGCAATTATGGTGGAGGTGAAATGTAGGCAGATATGAAGACTGAGAGTAGAAAGCAGATAGTTACCTGACTAGGGATTTTCCCATGTGAAAATCATGCTAGAATAAGGCCAGAAAAGGAAATGCATCTGCCAGCTGAGGACAGATAGGGTAACTCTAAATGAGGGATTTGAATTTGAGATTAAAATTTGGTAGGGATATGTGGAAGATGCCTATTATTTAAGAAGACATCGGTTAGTAATGAGTTAGGGTTCAACTCCATCGTCACTTTAAGATAGGATGTAACTTAGCATTGCAAAGTAGGACCTTCAACCTCATTCTTTTAAAAATGTTTTGATTAAAAACATTTTATGCAATCCTCCTGTGAATTTTTCTCCAAGCTAAAGTCTCCCTGTGCCATTAAGAAGCTAGTACCAGCAGAAAAAATAGAAAAATGTTTCAATTGATCTAGGAAAACACATGCATGTACAGTATTGTGTACTGTACATATACAGGAATGCATCTTTTAATAATTCCCATGGGAAAAATGTTAATGTCCATCATATGCCGCTTAGCTCTCTTTCATGTGTTAGCCAATGTTTAGTAAATCAGGTTTGTTCCTTCTACTTGCTTGCTTTTCCTTGCCCTGAATGGCCAAGTCTGGCCTGTGTCCCTTAACTGTGCACAGTTCCATTCCATCTCAATCCTGATGTTCTACCCTCCCCTTCTGGACTGCTATTGTCTTTCCCCTTGACAACTGTCATAGCCTCTTAGCTGCTTCTCTTGTTTCTAGTCATGTTCCTTTTAAAGTTACCCTAGAACTAATATCTAGTTGGATCTAAAAATTCAGAGGTGACTATAACACTCAACTTGATGAGCCCATGGCTCAGGCAGTAGAACACCTATGTAGCAAAGGTGAGGCCCTGAATTTGGAACCCTACCACTGTAAAGAAAAAGGTACACTAAATTTAAATTAAAATCTTAACTGAGATTTCTCTAACAAAGCCCACACTCTTTAGAATATTATCCTAGGTCTCCTAGTACCTGCCAACATCTGCTTTCCAGTTCAGCCGATTAGCAGGAACCAGATGGGCTGCTCATGAGTGGTTTCCCACATGTCTTCCCTTACCCTGCTCCCCTTTGCTCTGCTCTTTCTTCTGCCCAGAGTAAGTATTCTAACTCTTACTTTCATAACCAAACTTGGACATGAGATTTGAGTCCTCAGTGTATCTTCCTGCCCTCCCCCACCAAGCCACCAAGGGCCT
The DNA here is from genome assembly GCF_019054845.1 of Dipodomys spectabilis. Taxonomy (NCBI): domain Eukaryota; kingdom Metazoa; phylum Chordata; class Mammalia; order Rodentia; family Heteromyidae; genus Dipodomys; species Dipodomys spectabilis. The sequence continues at coordinate 23,302,731 of NW_024870678.1, forward strand.
GTGTTTATCATCCTTCACAACTTATTTTGAAATTCAATATGGTGACTAAGCAGAACCTCAAGAAAGGTAGGGATTGTGTATAACTCATCTATATATCCTAGGATTATGCAATCTAATCATTAAATATAAAGTCTTTTCAAAGCTAAGGAAATTGTACTTTATTGTTTTGTGCTTGTGCCAGTCCAGGTGCTTGAACTCAGGGCCTCACACTCTCACTTAGATTTCTTACTTATAGCTGGCTTATTGAGCCATACCTAGAACCATGCCTTCAGTCTTATCTTTCATTTCTTCCCTCCCTCCCTTCCTTCTTTCTCTCTCTCCTTCCCTCCCTCTTTCTCTCTCTTTTTTGTAGTATTGGGGACACAACTCAGGCATCATGTTTGCCAAACTAAGCAAGTGTTCTACCACTAAGCTATATTTCCAGCCCATATATATATATATATATATATATATATATATATATATATATATTCAATCCATCAAGTTTTTAAGTTTAAATCAATTCTGCTTTTAACAATTGTATCGGTTGTAGCATTCTGCTGGAGTTTGCTGCTATAAAAGAAATTCTTGCTGTGCCAAGTACTCACCAAATTCTCCGGGTGTTTCTCTTTGCCAACATGGATATATCGGTAGATGGAGCAGCCGATCCCAGAAAAAAGAAACAGGACAACAGATATGGGCAAAACATACCAGAAGATGATTTTAACCTTCAATGTTGATGTTTGATCTGTTAACAATACAAAAAAAGAGAAGTGGTGAATAGTTATGATTTTGAAAGGGTGAGAGACAGAAGTGTTAGTTTTCTCATTTGTACAGTGAGAAGCTTAGGCTCAGCGTAAGGGGGGTGGTCCCAGGATTCTTAGTCTTTCTGACAATAGATGGTCTTACTCTAGACCCGCCTTACATTTTGACCTTAAGGATGCATTAATAACTCAAGTCATTGGATATTCCAACAGTTTATGTCTAGCCTTGAGATTCCTGATGGTTCCTATATTTGAAGGTGAGGTGTCTCAGATAGTGGAACTCACCAGCTCTTCAAACCATGTAAGGCTGCTCCACTTTTCTGTGCTGCCCATGGAACTCCATCTTTTTCATGCCTTTGGCAAAGAACATGAATGTCTAGGTCACCACTAACATGCCCATCCTGGCACTGGTCAGCTCATGCTTCTGGGTATGGCTGGAGCAGGGGAATGTGTGGAGAAGGGGCTCATCTTCCAAGTGTGTTGACGCTCTAGGACCTGGTATGATATAGGCCTGTGCTGATGGGAAATCCACACAAAGAGGAATGATGAAGAGAAAAATTTTGAGAAAAGTAGGGTGCCTGCCAGTAACGACACCTTAGAACTGATGTCTAGGTTCCATTGTTACTGGCATATTTGTTAAGCCTCTGAGCTGCACTTGGATATTGGGATGGTTAATGTTGCATGTCAACTTGGCCAAGCCATAGTACCCAGATATTGGCAAAACATTATTCTAGATGTTTCTGTGGAAGCATTTTTTTAGATGAGATTAACATTTGAATCAGATTCTGAATAAAGCCTTAATAAAGCTCTGGATAATGTAGTTGGGTCTCATCCAGTCAACTGAAGCTCTTAATCTAAAATAACCAATGACCCTTGGGGAATTCTGCCAGCAGATGGGTATGGAACACACACTGGAAATCCATTTCTCACATGGGGCTCAAGCCTGATAACTGCCTTACAGAGTTTGGACTTGCCAACATACACAATTGCAAGAGCCAACCCTTTATTCTCTCGTATCTGTCCATTCTATTGGTTCTGTTTCTCTGGAGAATTCTGGCGAATACAGCAGTAGAGAAAGGAAGCAAACAGCACAAATGACAAATGCCCTAGACTCTTCTTCACATACTATTAAAATCACCAAGTGAGGCATGAGAGCATTCCAGTCTACGTGTACCATCGAATGCTGCTGATGCCTGGGCCTGAGACAAAGCAGCCAAGTCACTATTGAGTCTATTATTCAGTTATGCATAGAAAACAGAGGTATCATGGACAGAGAGGGTTCTTTCCACTGAGGGTGGACGGGGGACCATTGTAGGCTCTTCTATCCAGAACAGGCCCCAGAGAGCATGTTCAGCAGCAGGTCCTGCATAGTAATGTACAAAAGATAGTGAAGAGATGTGGCAGGTATGTGAATTCAACTTACTGTAGGCTGCAGCTCAGTCTAGTCCTCTTCATACAGCCCCTGGCCTGAGCTCGTTCTGGGTTGTGATGACAATGACTATGGCATTTAGTGTGATCTAGCATGTTTGCTACTGTATAGCTAATAGCTATACATAATATAATATATATCATAATATATTATAGCTATTTATATATATTGCTACAATACAGCCAATGCACTTGAATTTAGGAGATTGCTCAAAGAATATTAAGCAGAAATATTCTTTAGGCATAGCCTCAAAGAAGTCATACTAATTTTCTCGGAGGTAGTGTCTCTGGTGACGTCCTATGAAGGATGTCCAGGCAAAGCTCAGAACCAGAATTGGTAGTCCTTTTACCTTGCCCCCTTTCTTACACCAGTGAGTGAGCAGGCTCCATCTGCTTACTAGAAGTAGCTTGTTTAATCCGCTATTGAGTGGCTTTTGCTCTGCCAATGCAGTCCATGATTTCCCCCGGAAATTCATTCCTACCATTTGGCACTGAACAAACTGTGTGCACAACCAACTTTCCCCCCAATATGAAAATGATGTCTTCAATCTGCTTTGCTTTTGTTTTCCCTTCTGCTGGCTTGGCACTTCTCTTTCATTTGTAAAGTGGTAGCAAACCCTTCATTTCAAAGGAAGTTATGGTAAGGATGGGGATTCAATAATAAAGCTTTAACCTTTTTATATGTATTCACAGTAGTCTCCTTCTCCTCAGGAAAGTTTTCCTTTAAAAGATGGGAGGCCCGAGGGCACGTGAGAATGGGAATCCAGCGAGGGCCTGTGGCCAAGGTGAGCATTTGTTGAAAGAAAGAGGCAGAAAAGTATTGGATGAAAAGCCAGTGCTTGTGGGCAAACCTTAGGATTCTTTTCTTTCAGTTTTCAGAGTCTGAGTTAAAGCTCTCCTCACTCCATGGACAGAAAGATTATAAATGCTCTGTTTACAAAAAAATGCTCTGTTTACAACTCCACAATTCCTCATAGGATTGAATGACTTCACTACTTAGAAAAAAAATGACAAGAGTTATCCAAGAAATAAAAATAGAAAAAGGAAAGAAGGAAAGAAAAAAATCTCACAAACAGTACAATAAAAAAACCTCTTGCAGGCTGGGAAGTTGGCTCAGTGGTAGAGTGTTTGCCTTGCATGCCTGAAACCCTGGGTTCAATTCCTCAGCACCACAGTTGAGCTGTGGCTCAACTGGTAGAGTGCCAGCCTTGAGCTGAAGAGCTGAGGGACAGAGCCCAGGCCCAGAGTTCAGGCCCCACGACTGGACCCAAAACAAAACAAAACAAAAAAAACCTCTTGCTTCCATTTCTTGGAGTTCATTTTGATAAGCATCATTCTATATGATCATATGCACATAGCTATTGAGCCCTTGTGATCCCCTCCTAAGAATATCGTGTTCTCCTGTTAATGTTTAGAATACTGTTTAATCATGTCCAGGTGTAATGAGTTGTCTTTTACTATCCATTGGGTTTACTTGTAGATTTATAGGCACATTCTGATGATTACAAATGAGGGAAGCCATGCAGCCTATGTTTCTCTGTGTCTGGCTTACTTCACTTAGTATAGTTTTTTCTTAAGCCTTTCCATTTCCTTAGGAATGGGGCAATGTCATTCTCTTTGATGGAAGCATGGAATTCCATTGTGTAAATATGCCACATTTTCTTGGTGCTTACCTTGCAAAGTACTGACACACTGCTGAGATGGCTGAGTATGGCCAGGGAGCCCTGGGACGAAGGACTCCACAGTGACACAGTACAGAGTGTTTGGCTCCAGCCAGCTGAGCACCAGTGTGTGATTGGTGACAAACTGGGACCACTAGGGAGGGAATTGCAAACAGCAGTTAGAGCCAGAGGTCCTGGGACCACCCCAGACAATTCTAGGAGGAAACAAAACACTGAGACACCATTGGATCCTTTACCATCATTGTATGCTTTTTACCCCTTTCTTCAACAACAATTTCAAAATACCTTTTACTTTAGCCCAGCAGACCATGGTTGGGAGTTGGCCCAATTCTAGGACAACTCTAAAGTAACACAGGATGTCTTACTTAATGTTTTTCCTATGTTCTTGTTGACAATTTTGGCAGTACTGGGATTTGAACTCAGGATTTTGTACTTGTTTGGCAAGTTCTCTACCACTTGAGCCACACCTCCAGCTCTGCTTTTAGTTATTTTTTTATATAGGGTCTTGCATTTTTGCCTGGTCAGGCCAGAGGCTGTAATGCTCCTGCCTATGCCTGCCCTGTAGCTGGGGTTACAAGCTTGAACATCACCCCTGGCTTACTGACATTTAAAAAATCTGTTGTGGAGAGTGATTGATAGATGGTATGCAAGTAAAAGCTCTTCTTCCAAGTGAAGTGTACTACTGCTCTATGCTCCCAGAGCAACATCGTGCATTATTAGAGGGTTCTATCAGCATAATCTAAAGTCCAGGAAATTGATTCCATATCAGCTTCAACTGTATCTTGTTTAGTATTTGTTTCAAGTAGCATAAGATTCTGGATTTTCACACAGAAAATCAAATCAAATCAGATTAATATACAAACTAATGCTTTAGATTCCAAGGCATGTCCCAGAATCAGCTACAGAAGGTGATACATGCCCTATCCCATTTCAGGCTTACCATTCTTTTTGACTTAGTGTTATACACAGAGATGTTGTAGTTCAGACTGGAGTATATTTGTTGCATGGAAACAGTAGGGTCTTCTGGATTTCTCTTCCATTTCTCTGGTGCCGTTAGGACAATTGAAATGGACTTTTCACTAGCAGCCAGAGCAACCTCTGGTGGGCCAATTTGTGCTAAAAAGGAAGGGAGAAGATATCATCATGTTTAGGTATGAAAAATTAGCTTAGAAAAGGCTGCAACTCAATCCCATTTAGGTAAAAGACCTGAACCCACCTTCTCTTCTTCTTCTTTTTTTTTTTTTTGTCAGTCGTGGGGCTTGAACTCTGGGCCTGGGTGCTGTCCTTAAGCTTTTCAGCTCAGGGAGAGTATTATACCACTTAAGCCACAGCGCCACTTTTGGTTTTCTGGTGGTTTATTGGAGATAAGAGTCTCACAGACTTTCCTGCCAGGGCTGGCTTTGAACTGTGATCCTCCGATCTCAGCTTCCTGAATAGCTAGGATTACAGGCATGAGCCACCAACACCCAGCTTGAACCTACCTTCTTATAAGTCAGGAGGTACTCTGAATATAGTAAAGTAGGCACGAGTTGTATTTATTTAATTCCTAGTAACACAGTCAGTATAAGATGGTGCTAAACACAGTCAAATGTGTTTTAACTTTCTTGTGATTTAATAAAATTGGTGCTAAGTAACATTAACATAGTTTGATCAGTGGAAAAATCAGAGATGGGATTAAAATGACCCTGAACAGAGGCCAGTAAACTTTTATCACAAAGGTCAGGAGAATAAATATTATAGGCTTTGTTGTTCACAGCACCTCTATCTCAATCAATTTTGGATATGGTGTAGAAACAGTCATAGGTAACTATGTAAACTAATGAATCTGACCGTTGTCCCAATAAAACTTTATTTATAAACAGACATTCAAATCTGAATTTAATTTTCATGTGTCACAAAATATTCTTCTTTTGATTTTTAAAACTATTTAAATATGAATACCATTCTTATCTCTTGGCCTGTAGAAAAGTGTTGGATCTTGTCCACAGGATATAGTTTGATGACCTCTAATCTGGAAGAGTACTGAAGAAGGCCAAGGTCCCAGGCCATGCAGTGTCCTTCATGGCTGAGTCAGCCATCGATTAAAAGAAGGAAAATTATAAAAGCAAATTAAAGAAATACATTGCTTTAATTATGAATTACACTTCAATACATTACCAAGTTCATAACAATAAAACTCTTCCTTATTTGGGCAAACAAGACATGTTGTGTGTGTGTGTGTGTGTGTGTGTGTGTGTGTGTGTGTGTGTGTGTGTGGGGCACTGAGGATTGAACTCAAGGCTTCATACTTGCTTGTAGGTACTCTACACGTGAACCACATCTCCAGTCCTTTTTCACATTTGTCTTTTTCAGGGTGGGGTCTCACTTTATGCTTGGGCCTACCTATGTTACAATCCTACTTATATGTTCCCATGTTGCTGAGGATGACAGCCATGGATGTGTTTCTCTTGTAGCTGGTATAAGAGTTATCTACCACCATAGCTTGAGATGGAACCACACAAATTTTGAATAGCTCAGCTGGTCAGGACATTCCATTAAACAAAATCAAAAGCTGATAATATTGGCATCTGTCCTTAGTTTTGGATCTGGAAGAGATCTTAGAGATCCCTTGGCAGAAGTTTTCACCAACTGATGAGATTCTGAAGCCCTGCTCATGTAGAACAGAGCCAAACAGACCTTTTCCTCTGGGACAAGGTTGTCTATGGAGCCAAGACCATTACACCAAGGGTCAGATTAATCTGAGATCAATCCACATGCAACAGACAATGACATTACTTACTTTCCAACAAAGGATAGAATCGCTCGGTTTCAGCCCACTCAGAACAGTTTGCTTCCCAAATGGCTTTAACTTTGGCATAATACTGGTGTTCATAGTCAGAAGTTTCAGCAGAAAGATCACAGTAAGTCCTGTTGATTTGTCTGCATTCAGATTTACTCAGCCATTTCTTCTGCCCATATCTGCTCAGAAGGAAACTCTGAGTTAATAAGGAGGTGCCCTCCATGCCTTACAATTAAAAAACCAGTCATTATTTGAAATTGAATGGAAGACCTTTTCTTCTGAAAAACAAAAGTGCCTGTCATTGAGATTAAAAGGAATTCACTTTTGCTGCTGGCAAGTTTTCTTTTTCTTTTTCTTTTTTTTTCATTAGCTGTCAGGAACATGAGTCAGAGTTTCTGTAATCGCCTTTCTTTCCTCAGAATTATAATGAGGATAGTACATTTTGAAAGCATGTATAATATTTATTCTTCAGCTACAGTAAGTTTATATGAATTATGTGATCAGTTCTTCTAGCAATTATCTAAGTTTTTAGTCCACTATGAGGCTAGAAAAAGTACTATGACATTTTCACAAAATTTCAAACCTGATAGGTGTTAGAGTTTAGGGATAATTCACTAGGTTGGACAGCACAAGAAAATCTGCATTTTCTGTGATCATAATGATGACTGGTGACATTGGCTAGGTTGTTCATACTTTTCTTTTCCTTTGTTAAAACACAACATCTGGATCTGACATCTGAGGATTATGATTCAAAGCTGGCCTGGGAAGGAAACATTCACAAGATGCTTAACTCCAATTATAAAAAAAAAAGAGCCAGAAGTGGAGCTATGGCTCAAGTGATTGAGTACAAGCCTTGAGTGAAAAATCCTGAGTTCAAGTCCCAGTACTGGTATTTCCTCCACCAACTTTCATAACGCTTAGAGAGGGGGGAAATACCTTCTGCGTTTTCAGAAGAGAGAGAGACTAGTATAAAGAGTTTAGTAACATGAGGAATTAGTGGAAAGGATGGGATTGCATGGGAGGATACTGAAAAGACTGAGACAGAGACGCTGGAGCCAGAGAAGGGGCATGGCTTAGATATCATGGTTTTGCATGGAGAATGTGATGGGTTATGAGTGGCAGCCTGGAAAGCACTGGGGAGAATGCTGCAGTGGTCTGGATAGATGACTCAAGTGCCTTAGGCAAAGATGGTGGCAATGGAATGGCGGGAGTGGGGGTGGGGGTGGGGGTGGGGGTGGGGATGTTAAGATGGGACATAGTGGTTGAATGTGTGTAAGTAGTAGAACAGAATATAATTACCAGAGTAAGGAACAACAAAGAAGAATGAGTTTGGAAAATGGGGAAGAGTGGGACAGGAAGAGGGAAAGGTCAGTCTCACGTTGACATGTTGATCTTGAGGTGCAGAAGAACTACCCCAGTGCAGATGCTCAGTGCTGGAGAGGTGAAAGTGGACGGAAGCTGTTTGGGAATCAATGATGTAAACTATGCATTAAAGGCATAATAGGCAGGAATGAACTTATCTGGGGACACAAAGCGAAGTCTGGGCTCAAACTGCAGGAATGTAAAGATTTGAAGACTAGGTACAAAATTGAGTTGCAAACAGCAGCTATAGGTGGGTAAGGGTAGAGGGGAGAAAAACAGGCCTCACAAAATATATCTTGTTAAAGTGGATATGGCAACATCCAAGGTTTGAGGATGCCTTTCCTATTCAGATGTAGCAACAGTTCTGAATGCAAAGATCTCCTGTTCCATCAATACCATAGCTACCAAAACACAACAGAGGCACAGCCAGATCTTGCTGTTCAGGTCTCCCACCCAGGGAGCAATACACCTAGGGACCTTCAAACTTTTGGGGGGCTGTAACTAATGTATATGTGTGTATACATATTTATATGTATATATACATATATATTGTGGTTCAGCTCACCTAATACATATATTTAACCTACAAAAACCAAAGTTTTATAAGAGAATACCCAAGCTTTGCTACACGCTGCATGGCTGGTTATTTTCTATTCCATACCTCCCCACATTTTTCACTCCTTTCCATTAGCCATAATGCTAGTTGTATGAAGTCACTCCCAATTGATTTCTTGACCTACAGAGTTTTGACCTTGTGGTTTGACCTCCCCTCCTCACATTTTTCTCAATGTGTCAAGAGAAGGGCACCTTCCCCTCTGCCCACCATGGCTTCTGACAAGGGAGAAAATGTCTCTTTTCTAGATTCTGAATGAAAGATATCGAGTGAATCATTCAACTATTTTACCTATAACACTTATGAGAGTCAAAAGAAGTCTTGAGGGACCTAGGTGTCTGTTTCTAGTAGCAAATGCTAGTATCTGCTAAATGCCCATCATGCTCTGAGACAGTGCTCAGGATTTGCAAACTTTACCCCAGGAAGTAGCTTCCATTATTTTCATTCTACTTTACAGATTAGCAGATTGGAGCTCAGCAAGACTAAGGGATCCATTCAGATTCACACGACTATTAAAGGCTTATCTGAGATCAGAACCACCTTTCTCTGATGCCAAAACTTATGTTTTTGGCATGACCCACTACTGTCTGCATTAAATTCTTTGGTTGGATATAATTTAATCTTTCATTAAAATATCCCTTTGGAAACAAAGTACTCAAACAATATACAGAAATATATAGCCTGCCCAGGCTCGTCTGGCTTACTTCACAGCCTGGCCAGGGACCGAGGGCTGGCTGACTTTAGAGCAGCACTGGGAAACTTCTGGTAGTAGAATCCGGGCCTGGATTCCTTCCAGCCCACCTTCCACACCTGGGAGTATGTCAGCACTCTCACCAGGCAAGCTTCCTTTTAGGCACTGTTTTAATGATGCATAATCTAAATTATTTGCTCTCACAGAGCAGTAATGAATCTATTTCTAAGCCTTATACAAAACATATACAAATATAAAAGACAGAGCAAGCTCTTCGCTCCATCTAATGAATAAAGAAAAGAGGGTGCTCACAAGCCATTACCCTTTCCTAAAATACCAGCTCCTGAGAAACTCCTGATCTCCTGGGATGGGGTTCATATAAATAAGGTGGAGATGAACAGCCTTAAAACCTTTTATGGGCTTCATTTTTATCTTTCTTGCAAAGACAAAACCCCCCAGAACTAACTTGATCCAAGTGCCAGTGGCTCATGACTATAATCCTAGTTACTTAGGAGGCTGAGATCTAGGGATTATGGTCTATGTGACTCATCTCTAATCAACCTACAAAAAGTTGCAAGTGGAACTATGTCTCAAGTGGTAGAGCAGTAACCTTGAGCAAAGCAGCAAAGGGACAGTTCCCAAGTCCTGAGTTCAAGCCCCAGTACTGGCATACACATACATAAAAAGCATGTGGTCCCTTCTCCTTCTTTCCTTCCTTCCTCCCTTTTCTCTTCCTCCTCCTTCTTGTGGAATTATTTTGTGAAATTATTTTGCTGCTGTTCAGACTGACGTCAACTTCTGCATTTGTTTTACTTCTGATTCTACAGCTGTTGGTTGAGTTGCATTACTTAGTGGTCTGGGCTGTGGCTATTTTTCTTCTTTTCTGGAAGATAGACATTGCCTATCTGTCCTGCATTCTTTCTCACCTGCAATGAGTTTTGATGGAGAGGTGAAAGGTCACAATGTAGGACCAATTTATGGCACAGAATTCCACACTGTTTTATTTGCTCTAAAAAGGTCTGAAACTCCAATAAGCTGTCGAGACTCAGCGTTGGTGAACTGCCTTGTTAGCTTAGCCAGTGAATAATGTTCTGAATGACTTCTTTTGTCCATTTAAATAACTTCCCTTGAATGAGCATTCATAGATAATGTGTCAAGGAAAGTTAAGACAAAAGATCCAAAACTTTACCAACCTTAAGACCATAAATATTTTTTTATTTTTGCACAATAAGCAAGAGTATGAGTGTCATGTTTCTAAAGTAGAATAAAAAAAGAACCAGCTTACATGAAATATTGCACAGTGTAGGTAAGTTCAATTCCGTGTAGACCCTCTGGTGGATTCCACTGTAAAACATTCTTCATGTTAATGGAGAAGAAGGTGATATTTGTAGGTTTCGGCATACCACTAGAGACACAAGGCACTGAAAAAGGAGTAGAGAGGATCTGTGGTCTATGTGGAAGAACAGTAAAACTCTATCCCTGGAGTAAATAGCTGCTCTCCAAAGATGGCCCCCAAGAGCCATGTCTTCCCAGACACAGGCTGTGTACTTAATTCCACTTGGAGCCTGAGCTGGCTGTGGCTTCCTTGTACAAGACATGTATGTGGCAGAAGTGGCTCTAGTACTAAGCTGGTAGGTGGTTGAAAGCTTTTATTTTGGTGCCTTTGAGAGCCCTGAGTTGCCATATAAAACAACAGCTAAGTTGCTGGAGAGAGTGTAGCAGGAAGTCAGGTGAAGGAGAGGCTCCATGGTCCAGTGTCCCAGCCGAATCTAGCCTTCCAACCAAGGGGCCTGAATGCAGTTATTGTGGTCATCCCAGCCCCTACATGAAGGCCTTATGTGAGACCAGCAGAAGGACTGCTCAACATCATTACGTTTTGGGGTAGTTTGTCACGTACCAGCAGATAACTGAGCAATCCTATGTTTTAGGGGATCCTGCATAGGAGGTTCTATTCTACACCTGGGATATATTTTGGTATTTGTACACATGAATAAATTGTGAAAAAATCTAACTTACATGGTTATGAAAAAGAAAATTGGGGACAAATGTTTCTGAAAAGCTAGAGTTGAGAGTTGGATGTTGGATTTGGGTTGGATTTATTAACTTATACAATAAAGCAAAATAAAACACCAGAAAGTGGGTGCTTGAAAGGGGTGGACAAACGAAGATGGGAAGAGGGGAAAATGCAGACGAGAATTCAATGTTAATTCTAAATATCTATTCGCCCAACAACAGAGCACCCAAATTTATCCAAGAAACACTACTTTCTCTCAAGTCCCACATATATCCAAAGACATTAATTGTTGGGGACTTTAACACACCACTTTCCCCACTAGATAGATCAACTCGGCAAAAACTCAACAGAGAAACTGCAGATCTGAACAGCTGCATAGATCAACTAGATTTAACAGACATCTATCGAATATTTTACCCAGCAGCATCAGAAATACATGTTTTTCTCAGCAGCACATGGAACTTTTTCCAAAATAGACCACATTTTAGGCCACAAATCAAACTTGTCCAAATTCAGAAACATTGAAGTTATAACTTGCATTCTCTCAGACCACAAAGGAATAAAATTAGAACTCAACACCAAAAGCCACCGAAGGAAGTCCTGTAACACATGGAGGCTGAACAACACACTGCTGAATCACGAGTGGGTCATGGAAGAGATTAGAAAGGAAATTCAAATGTTCGTGATATTCAACAAAAATGAACACACAAATTACCAGCTCCTCTGGGAAACAGCAAAGGCAGTACTCAGAGGCAAGTTTATAGCTCTGAGTTCCTACATCAACAAATTGGAGAGATTTGAAACCAACAATTTAATGAGACATCTGAGCCTCCTTGAAAAAGAGCAGCAATCGGGGCTGGGAAGGTGGCTCAGTGGTAGAGCTTTGCCTTGCATGCATGAGGCCCTGGGTTCGATTCCTCAGCACCACATAAGCAAAAAGAAAAAAAAAAGCTGGAAGTGGCGCTGTGGCTCAAGTGGTAGAGTGCTAGCCTTGAGCTGAAGAGCTGAGGGACAGCGCCCAGGCCCCACAACTGGACCTCCCCCCAAAAAAGAAGAAAGAAAAAGAGCAGCAAGATATGCCCCAATCCAGTAGATGGAAGGAAATAATTAAAATTAAATCAGAATTAAATGAATTACAATCCAAAAAAACATAGAAAGAATCAATAAAACAAAGAGTTGGCTCTTTGAAAAAATTAACAAAATTGACAGACCCTTAGCAAATCTTATCAGAAAAAGAAGAGAACACACCCAAATAAATAAACTCAGAAATGAGAATGGAAACATCACCACAGAAACAACCAAAATTCAGAACATTATAAGGGAATACTTCTCAAAACTTTATGCTAATAAGTTTGAGAACTTGGCAGAAATGGACCTTTTCCTAGCAAATACTGACATGCTGAAACTAAACCAAGATGAGTTAAACCATCTTAACAGGCCCACATCAAGCATTGAAATAGAAACAGCAATAAGAGACCTCCCATCTAAGAAAAGCCCAGGACCAGATGGTTTTACAGTGGAATTCTACAAGGCATTCAAAGCAGAGCTCACACCAATACTCCTCCAACTCTTCAATGAAATTGAAAGTTCACTACTGAACTCATTCTAAGAAGCCATTCTAACCCTCATCCCAAAACCAGGCAGGGACTCACCAAAGAAAGAGAACTATAAACCCATTTCTTTGATGAACATTGATGCAAAACTTCTCAACAAAATTTTGGCCAATCGACTTCAACAATTCATCCAAAAAAACATACACCATGATCAAACAGGATTCATTTCAGGGATGCAAAGCTAGTTCAATATACGCAAATCAATTAATATAATTCATCACATCAACAGGAGCAAGGATAAGAAGCACATGGTTATCTCAATAGATGCAGAAAAAGCATTCGATAAGATCCAACACCCCTTTATGATGAAGGTTCTGAAAAAATTAGGAATCCATGGAACACTCCTCAATAAAATAAAGGCTGTATATGACAAACCTACAGCCAGCATTATACTTAATGGTGAAAAACTAAAGCCATTCCCTCTTAACTCAGGAACGAGACAAGGATGTCCACTCTCTCCACTTCTCTTCAATCTAGTATTAGAATGCCTAGCTATAAGACAAAATGCAAGCATAAAGGGGATCCAAATATGGAAAGAAGTAAAACTCTCCCTCTTTGCAGATGACATGATCTTGTATTTAAAGAATCCCACAAACTCCACTCCCAAATTAGTCAAGCTGATTCAAAACTTTGGCAAAGTAGCAGGGTATAAAATTAACTCTCAAAAATCAATGGCTTTTCTGTATGCCAACAATGAGAAAGTGTGGTTGAAATTAGGAAAGCAACTCCATTCGTAATAGCCCCACAATAAATAAAATACCTAGGAATTAACCAAAGAAATGAAGGACCTCTATGATGAAAACCTTAAAAACTTGAAAAAGGAAATCAAAACAGAACTTAGAAAGTGGCAAAAACTCCCATGCTCCTGGATTGGAAAGATCAACATTGTGAAAATGGCAATACTTCCCAAGGCTATCTACAAATTCAATGCAATACCTATCAATATTCCAACCTCATTCTTCAAGGAAATAGAAGAGGCAATCCAAAAATTCATATGGAAAAATAAAAGACCCCGAATAGCAAAAACAATCCTCAACAGAAAGAACAGTGCTGGAGGAATATCAATACCAAATTTCAAACTCTACTACAAAGCCATAGTAATCAAAACAGCTTGGTACTGGCACAAGAACAGACCTCAGGACCAATGGAATAGAATTGAAAATCCAGAAATGAACCTACAGACCATCTAATCTTTGATACGGGAGCTAAAAAAAATAGAATGGAAGAAAGACAGCCTCTTCAGTAAGTGGTGCTAGCAAAATTGGTTAGCTACTTGTAGAAAACTAAAGCAAGATCCTTATGTATCACCCTGCACCAGAATCAACTCTAAATGGATCAAAGACCTCGGAGTCAAAGCAGACACTCTGAAATCATTACAGGATGGAATAGGAGAAACCCTAGGACTCCTTGGCACAGCCTGAAATTTTCTTAATAGAGACCCAGAAACACAACAAATCAAAGAAAGGTTGGACAAATGGGATTGCATGAAATTGCAGAGCTTCTGCATGGCAAAGGACATAGCAAGATCAATAGAAAGCCCACAGATTGGGAGAAGATCTTCACTAGCCATATTACGGACAAGGGTCTCATATCTAAAATATACCTGGAACTCGAAAAATTAAATCCCCCAACAACAAATATTCAAAGAAACAACTGCCCAATAAATAAGTGGGCTAAAGACTTAAAGAGAAACTTCTCTGAAGAGGAAAGAAGGATGGCCAATAGACTTATAAAGAAATGCTCAACCTCCCTAGCCATAAAAGATATGCAAATCTAAACAACATTGAGATACCACCTCACCCCAGTTAGAATGGCTATAATCAAGAACTCTAATAACAACAGATGCTGGAGGGGATGTGGACAGAAGGGAACCTTACTGCATTGTTGGTGGGAGTGTAAACTTGTTCAACCTCTTTGGAAAGCAGTATGGAGGTTCCTCAAAAGACTCCACATAGAGCTCCCCTATGACCCAGCAATCCCACTTTTGGGCATTCACCCAAATGTTCACAAACAAGACTAAAGCTACCAGCACAACTATGTTTATTGCAGCATTATTTACCATAGCTAAGATCTGGAACCAACCCAGATGCCCCTCAGTAGATGAATGGATCAAGAAAATGTGGTATATATACACAATGGAATTGTATGCCTCCATCAGAAAGAATGACATTGCCATTTGTTAGGAAATGGAAAGACTTGGAAAACATTACATTAAGTGAAGTAAGCCAGGCCCAAAGAAACGTAGGTCCCATGGTTTCCCTTATTTGCAATAACTAGTATATGTCTGAGCCAAGCAGAAAAGGTCAGTAAAGTTGATGTTAGGGAATTGAACCCTAAGATATGTATTCAAATGGTTTTTTTCTTTCATGCGATTGTTTCTAACACATTTATAAGATTATTTCTTTGTTGCTTTGTATGGTATAATTTGTGGAGGGGAAGGGAAAAAACAAATCGTTTAAATAGGGATACAGGTGGACCCATTGCAACAATGAGATGTACAAGTCGTTAAGTTGAAAACGAACTTTACAACTTTGGTGGGGGAGGGGAAGAGGATTGGGTGGGAGGTGGGAGGAGGATGGGAAAGGATGGGAAGGGGAAACAAAGGAGGAGGCTACAATGCTTGATAAGAAATGTACTCATTATCTTGCCCATGTAATTGTAACCCCTCTGTACAGTATTTTCACAATAAAAAAAGAAAGAATTCAATGTATAGCGTACAAAATTAAGAAGAGTGAGGGAAGGGGTGGGTAATAAGAGATGAGTAAGAATGTTGAAGAGGGTGACATTGAATAAGATATTATATTCATAAACTGCTTTGGTACATGGCAACTCCTTTGTATAACTATTTTAAAAAGATAATAATGAAAGAACTAAAAATAATACACAGGGAAACCAATGAATGAAATAGGCCAATACAATTAAATATTGATATGTTTATATAATCACACTGTAAGGAAAATTGTGTCCTAGGAAACCAATTTGTAGAAACGCTCTGGAAGAAATGGTAAAGGATTGAAAACCTATCAAAACATTAGAAAAGGACATGGAGGATATATATATAGATTGAGCCTTTTATTTTGGTGTCCTGAGGATAGATCCAAGCCTTGGTCATGCTACACAAGCTCTCTGCCACTGAGCCACTTTCACACCCAAGGATGATCCTTGAATTAAAAAGAATGAAAAAGTTTTGTGGGAAATGTAAGAATCAAAATATTCATGTAACACACTGGAGAGACCAAAGCTCCCAAGTAATAATCAATCTGATTTTATGAATAACATATCTGAACATATGCATATTCTATAATTAGAATACCAGAAAATCTAGAGTCTTGATATTGCAAATCAAAACTTAGGATAAAATTTAGTTCAGTCTCTGAGTCCCTTCTTGGCTAAGACCTGTAATTCTTATGTAAATTAGAGGGAGCTAATGTCAGAGAAAGGAATTAACTTGGAGCTTGGGTAATCCTTTGCTAATATTAGAGATATATAATGTATTGTATTACCACAAGGCAAATACAAAAGAAAGAATGATTTTAAAATTAAGCTTTGCAATATGATCCTGATTCTGAGCAAAAGAAGCTCTTAACATCTAGGTGGTTGAGCCTTTGTGTGTGTGTGTGTGTGTGTGTGTGTGTGTGTGTGTGTGTGTGTGTGTGTGTGTGTGTGGTTTAGTTGTAATGTTTCCTGCATTTTACCTTGATCATTAAAAAGAAGAGAATTCTTAGTTTTATCTCTTCTTTTTTTGGAGCTTATCCTGGGCATCATCTCTGAGTTTTGTTTTGTTTTCCTCAAAGCTAGTGTTCTACCTCTGATCCACAGTTTCACTTACAGCTTTTTTGGTGGTTAATTGGAGATATGAGTCTCTTGGACTTTCCTGCCCTGGCTGGCTTTGAAATGCACAGTTAAAGATTACAGCTGTAGGGCTGGGAAGGTGGCTCAGTGGTAGAGTGCTTGCCTTGCATGCATGAGGCCCTGGGTTCGATTCCTCAGCACCACAGAAGCAGAAAAAGCCCAAAGTGGTGCTGTGGCTCAAGTGGTAGAGTGCTGAAGAGGTGAGGGACAATGCCCAGGTCAAGATTTCAGGCCCCATGACTGACAAAAATAAAAATAAAAAGATTATAGGAGTGGCCACTATCTTGGCCTCAGTTTTAAGAAGAAAGTGAGATACTCAAAGAGACACATTGTTAACCCAACTTCTCACTGGTGTTCAGCATGCGTTTGGTATGTGTGTGGTCAGAGTACAACGAGTCTCAAAAAGCTACAACCAGCCATATATCTTTGCTTTTGATTCTTCTAGCTTTTGGGCTGTATCGTGTATTAATTAGTATTGGCACATTCTGGAGAACATATAAACCAATCATTTGCACTGATTCAATACTGCTTTGTGTTATTATTAGGTCCTAATTTTTTAAACCAGATTTTTGAAGTCGGCACTGAAGACTGTAATAATTGTCAACCCTTTGTAGCTTTAAAATGCAACCCCACATTTTTAGATGATCCTAATATGTGCAGAGTAGTTAGCATCTTGCAGGAAATAAAATAAAAATAGTGCATTAAAATATCATAGATGGAAGACATTGCCAAAACATGGCTTTTTAGAACTGATAAGGAGATGAAATATTCTGGTTTGTTGCAACATGAATTTGGAGATAGAAATCACAAGTAGTTTTAGATATTAGAATCCAGACATGTTTTCCCAATGTTTAAACTACACAGATATCTTCTATAGCACTGATTTCTTTCTTTCTTTCTTTTCTTTCTCTTTCATTTCTCTTCCCTCTCTCTCCTCCCTCCTTCCTTCCCTCCCTCCCTCCCTCCCTCCCTTCTTTTTTTTCTTTCTTTCTTCTGGCAGTACTGTCATTTGAACTCAAGCTTTTATACTTGCTAGGTTGCTTTTTCACTTGAGCCTCACCTCCAGCCCTGCTTTTTGCTGATTACTTTGGTGATAGAGTCTCATAAACATTGGTACCCAGACTGGCTTCAAATTGTGATTGTTTGGATCTCTGCCTTCTGACTAGCTAGGATTACAGTTGTGTGCCATCTGTGCATAGTGGATAAATGTCAGCAGGAAAGTATATCAGTTTTGGATCATCTCTTCAATGAATCAGGTGTTATCTAATGGCAGGCTTATAAAGAGCAAAGTAGGCCAATCTTATCTCTGCCTCTCCCCAGGATACTCAGTCTGTTCTCTTTATTGTAACACAATCTGCTTATTTCCCAGCCCCCCTGTCCTTTTTATTAAATCAGAGCAAATTAAGCCATTATTCTCATTTGCCTTGATTCAGGTACAAGCCATTTTGTCTCTTGTTTAGTAAATATTTTGTTTCAAAAATAGATATGGATCACCTTTGGTGGGTTGGCAGTAACTTGGCTATCTGCATCAGTTTTAATTTTTTTTGTTGATTATGGAATTCTATGATTTGCTTTAATCAGTGGGAATAATGGCTTTTACTACAGTGAGAGTTGGCCATTCTTCAGAACTATAAGAATTCTCACAAAGTTGACTCCCTGCCTCCGTGGACTAGCTCTTGTGTCAGTAAAATCTAGAAGGTCTTTGGTATGATTAAAAATGACAAGCTAACTGCTGGGCACTGATGGCTCATGCCTGTAATCCTAGCTATTCAAAAGGCTGAGAATCTCTAATTAACCACCAAAAAGTGGTTAAAAAGTGGCGCTATGGCTCAAATGATAGAGTGCTAGCCTTGACGCTCTCTCTCTCTCTCTCTCTCTCTCTCTTACACACACACACTCACACACACACACACACACACACACACACACACACACACACACACACACACAAGCTAGCTAACTGCCAGTGGCTTATGTCTATAATCCTTGCTCTTCAGGAGGCTGAGAGCTGGAGATTTGAGGCCAGCTGAATAGAAAAGTAACTAGCCCAAAGTAAGCCTGGCTCAAGTGAAAGAGCACCAGACTAGCCAGGATGAGGACCTGTGTTCCAATCCCAGCACTTCTTTTTTATTTTATTTTATTTATTTTTTTTGTGAACATACTGTACAGAGGGATTAAAATTACATGGGCAGGATAATGCGAACATTTCTTATCAAGCATTGCAGCCTCCTCCTTTGTTTACCCTTCACATCCCTTCCCAGCCTCCACCCCCCCTCCCAGCACTTCTTAAAAAACAGATAGCTCAAGAAGTTCTGTTTTAATAATGGCTAGAGTGTGTACATCAAACTCAACTTGCACCACATTTAAGAATACACATATATATAGTTGGTAGGAGGTAAGTTGGCTAGTATAGGAGAAAATAGTTGCTAGCATTTGCTGAATCCTTCAGTCAGTGTGGATCTACATGGGAAGGAGTCAGTAAATGTTAGGGAGTCACCCAATCTTCACAGCAGCCCCATAGCAGTTATCTTTGCATTCGGCTGCACTGCATAGATAAGGAAATAAGCACTGCAAAGCTGTATAAGCTCATGCTGGGTCAGAACAATTTTTAAAAACACCATTGAGGTTTAAATTCAGGGTCTTAAGCTTGCTAGGCAGACCTCCACCATCTGAGCCACCCCCTCAGCCCTTTTGCTTTAGATTATTATCTTTGGTGCGCAGATGGCAGTTATGAGACTTGAACCAAGGGCAGAACCCTGCCCCTAAGCATTTTTGTTCAAGGCTGATGCTCCACTACTTAAGTGACAGCTCTACTTCTGGCTTTTTTAGTATTTTACTTGGACATAAGAGTCTTACTGACTTTGCTGCCCAAGCTGGCTTTGAACTACTATCTTCAGATCTCAGATTCCTGAGTAGCTAACATTGCAGATATGAGCCACCAGTGCCTAGCTTTTAGATTATTACTAGATAAGGTCTTGTTTTATGCTCAGGCTGGTCTGAAACCTCTGCCTTCCTACTTCGTCTCTTGGGTAGCTGAGATTATAGAACTAAAGCATACCATACCTGTTCATTGAGATGCAGTCTTGGTAACTTTTTGCTAGTACTGGCCTCAAATTGTGATTTGCCCCATCTCTACCTCTGGGTAGTTAGGATTGCAAGTATGTGCCACCACTCTAGCCTAGGACATACACCTTTAACCTCCTGACTCATCTGCTACCCTTGCACATTAATTATAATCTAAACAAACACAAGGCAAGGCTGATGGGAAAACTTATATTATTCTAAGATATTAATATATAAAATAATCTAAGAATTAAATATACTCGATACCGATCTGGCATCAAATTCCTTTTGAATCCTACCACTTCTTATAGTAGAAAGGCCTTTCCTTTCTCCTCTAGAGTATTTTCTGTTGTTTCCCTCCATACCTGGTTCTCAAGCATGCACGCACAAATTCCACTCAGTTTCCAGACACATTCCCCAGCCAATGATGTGACAGCAAAATAAGGGCTCCTAGATCTTCCAGTCTAGTCTGGTTTCTTTCAAGTTTGTGAGTATTAGACTGCTGTTCATTTGAAACCAGCATAAATCTTAGGGAAGATGGACAAACCTTAGATAGATGGACATGTTTCACCTTTGCCTTGAACCTTTACTCATGGTAGTGTATACCAGAGTCAATCCTATCTATGACATGGTAGTGTATACCAGAGTCAATCCTATCTAGGAAAACCTTAACACCGAGGGCACCATGCCCAACTTGGCCCAGGGAAAGACTCCAGATTCTCTAGTCATTGAAAAATCTGGGAAAGACTGGACATTTCAAACTCTCCAATAAAGTAATGATGCCTGTCAGCAGGGGGGCACCATGAGTCTGCATATTCACAGTGAAGGGGAGAAAGACTGGATGGACCCTAGAACAGAAGTGGAAAGTGATCCAATGAAACAACCTCAGAATGGGGAGGGATTGGGCCAGAATGTCGGCTTGGAGACAGCCATGGGCTGGAGCAGAGCCTAAGGAGCAGAGCTGTACCTGGCTCTGAGCTCCTTCCCTTCCTTCCCTCCCTCCCTCTCTTCCTTCCTTCCTTCCTTCCTTCCTTCCCCCTGCCTCCTTCTCTCTCATTCTTTTTGCAGCAACAGGATTGAACTCTGGGGCCTTTTGGCTTGCTAGCAAGCATCTACCCCTTGAATCACATTCATCATCCTTTTGCTTTGTTTGCTTTTCACATAACTTTGGTTTTCACTAGTTTTGCCCAAATGGCTTCAAGCTTGATCCTCCTGCCTCCTCCTTCTGAGTAGATGGGATGACAGGTTTGTGCCACCTCATCTGGCCTCTTTTATCTGTTTTCATGACTCAAAAGAATGATAAAATAAGAATTAGCATTCTTTTTAAAGGAACAAAATGACCAAGTTAAATTAAAGAACAACAACAAAATAATTTGGCCAAGCACCCAGTGGTGGCTCAAGCCTATAATCCCAGCCTATAATCCTCAGGTCTCTTGTGGTTCAAAGTCAGCCCAGGCAGGAAAGTTTGTGAGACTCTTATTTCTAACTTATTGCCAAAATGTCAAAAGTGGAGCAGTGTTAGCCTTGAGCAAAAAAGCTCAGGGACAATGCCTAGGCCCTGAGTTCAAGTCCCAAGATCAGCATGTGCAAGTACACACACTCTAAGGTAAACAATTCGATCATTCGTATTCTCTGGTTTTAAAGATAATGCAGAAATGTTTGACATTTTAGGCAACATTTCTAATTTGAAATCTATAAAGACACTGCTAAATAAACATTGTCATTTTGATAAGTCATTTTTCCAATCTGGTATTATTGATAAGATAATCTAACCAATATCAAAGTGAAATTAAGTCATTCCTACCTTGTTATCAGGATTCACATGACAATTTATGGGTTAGAAAGAAGCATCTTTGCTCCCATTGATTGATGGCCTGTGAGCACAGCTCTGACTCTGGGATCCTTCCATACCAAAGTTTTTGTTTTTGTTTTGGTCCTGGAGCTTGAACTCTGGGTCTGGGCACTGTCCCTCAAATCTTCAGCTCAAGGCTAGTACTCTACCAGTACTAGAGTACTAACCACAGTGCCACTTCTGGCTTTTACTATGTATGTGGTGCTGAGGAATCAAACCCAGGAGCTCATGCATGCGAGGCAAACACTCTACCACTGAGCCACCTTCCCAGCCCCCCATACCAGAGTTTTATCTGCTCTTTTAAGCCTTTGCAATTTTGGTGCCCTGTGCCTGCACTCTCTCAAAAGGCAAGATTCCTTCTTCCTCTATGTGTGAGCATCACTGATTGAACATATTGGCCTGTTTTATTTTTGTCAGTATGATCACCGAGTACTGTTGTGTAGGGGAAGAGTGGTTCAGGGAAGTGAGGATTCTTGACTTCAGACGTCTGGGTAGGAGCCTGGTCTTTGAAGAGAAAGTGGAACTCTTAAGACTCAGGAAAGGGGAGGAATGCTGCATTCCTTTAGAGGGTTTCTGACAAAATCAGCTCTAGGTCCTTTTGAGTGGTAAAAATGGCTTCTGTCTCAACCAAGCTGTGAAAGACCATTAAAGATGTGTTCACAAGGTGAACTTCCTTGCCAGGTGATGAGAGGTGACATATCTCATGAACTGAAGCATTTAGATTTGTATCTGTTCTCAGGATTTATTTCTCTTTTGTTATACTTCGGTGCTGTGAACTGAATCTGTGCATCACCATTCACATGTTCAACTCTAAAGGCCAGTGTAGTGATCTGTGGACGTGGTGCCTTTGAGAGTTAACAAGGTCATTAGGGCAGAGCCTCATGTATAGAATCAGCAGCCTTTCCCAGAGAAATCTATCCTCCCTTCTACCATGTGAAAAGACAGATCAACCATGAACTTGGAAGTCGAGTCAGGCTAGAAACCATGTCTAGTGGTGCCTAGATCTTGAACTTCTCCAAGTCTGTGAAAAATGGATTTCCATTGTTTATGAGCCCTCAGTCTGTGGCATTCCATCATAGAAGCCTCAGCAGATACAACTTTTGGCCTTTGGGAGAGTCTTCTAGTAGCTTCATCACCAACAGTAGGAAGTACTGAGTATTCTTGGGTTCTTCCAGTAGGAAGAGAAAGAAAATGGGAAAATGAGATTTAACATGAGTGAGTCAAAGCAACTTTGTTGGTGGAGTTTTATAAAATGTGACTGCTTCACTAGTTCTAAGTGATACCTTTGAATACAGAACTTTAGGTAGACCAAAATGATAGGTGAGACTTCTCTAATGGTCTCAAGGTTAAAATCAAAGTATCTAAGTAAGCTGCAGTTTTCATTTTATTACTGAGCATAAAAGGTTATTCTGCAGAAAAGGACTATGCATGGATGTGTGCCTGCTGAACACACCTCAAAAAGGGGTGAGGTTCTGGGAGAGAGCTCACAAGGAGGAAGGGAAACCAGCTTCTGTGGTTTCCCACACCTCTCTCCTGGGGGCTGGGGCATTCTGACTTTCCAGTTAAGGAGAGTGTGTTCGTCACCCAGTGGCACAACAACCAGATCACAAGACAGAACAGCCAAGTGCATCCACTTATGAGAACTTCCTCTTTGGGACTATTCAAGTTACTCAAGTTCATGACTAAGAAGGGAAACCTTAGTATTGAGAGCATGTTGCCCTGCCTTACCCAGAGAAAGTCTCTGGATTCCCTAGCCCACTCTGCCCTCTAGACTGCAGCCGTGGAGGCTCTGAGCTGTTTAACATAGCAGCATCATGTCTTGCAGAGCCTTTGTAGCCACAATGTTTGACAAATAGATACTTTGGAACTGGGCTAATTGGGGACCCATGGGGGCATATAGCAAGTATGGAAATGGGACAGGAGCCAGAATCCCATGAGCATCTCCATTTGAGTAGGACAGCTGGAATCATCAATTCTTTTTTTTTTTTTTTTTAGGGGATGGGGTCCTGGTCGTGGGGCTTGAACTCTGGGCCTGGGTGCTGTCCTTCAGCCCTTCAGTTCAAGGCTAGCACTCTACCACTTGAGCCACAGTGCCACTTCTGGCTTTTTACCCCCTGCTTATGTGGTGCTGAGGAATCGAACCCACCATGCTTGCCTCATGCATGCAAGGCAAGCACTCTACCACTGCGCCACCTTCCCAGCCCCACCAAATCTTTATAGTTAGAAATCACCTAGGCAGGAATCCCTGCTGCCCGCTCTCCCCACCCCCTCCAGGGTGGGGGTCAAGGTGGAGGGTGGAGATGAGGAAGTGCTTTTGAGTAAGAGACTGCCACCCCAGGAAAGTGATTGCTGCTTATTCCAAGCATATTTCTCAGTGGCAAAATACCTTAATAGGCTTGGAAGTAAAACATACCTTCCACCCTTGGGTGAGTGTGCTACAGTGGGAAATGAGATTAAAAAGAGCTGAAGTACAGAAAGTACCAGAGGGTGATTAGCCAATTTCAGGAAGTCAAAGTCATAAATAACTACATCCTAATCCTCCAGGAAGAGCAAAAACATGCATGACTGCCTTCAGTAGATTATCTTAATGTGGGTTTAACTTCATCACACTGGAAGCAAAGACACATTTTCTTCTGTCTCTTTTTCAAGAAACCATGACTCTTGAAAAAAAATATGAACTGTCCTCCCTTCTTCCTAATTGTATATTAAGCACCCTTGAAATGGAAAAATCTAAATAGCGCTTAGAACATGATTCAGCAACCACTTACCTGAGAAGCAAGATCATAATGGCTAAAAGGAGAAAATAGGGTTTGGTGCCAACTTATTGCACTTGATTTCCTCCCTTGCTACCATCCCCACTGATTAGCTGCTTACATACTTATTTTGCTGCCTCCATTTCTCTGGGATGTCGATAACCTAGTATTCTGCCACCAATCCTTTCCTGTTGGTTTCTACCAGTTGTTACGTGAAAGATGTGAGAGAGGTTTTGGAGACACGCTGGAACCTACTCTGTCCCACCATGAATTACATGCGTGCCCTTAAGATACTTACTAACTGCTGTGTCTCCGTCTCCTTATTTGGCAAATCAAATAAGATTTCCTGTCTCTTAAGCTTGTTGGAACAATTAAATCAGATTGTTTATACACAGCTCTTGGTTCAGCACTTGGTACAAAGAAAGACCTCAATGATTGTTACCTTGGCATAACCACCCTTACTGTTCTTTTTGTGCTATTCTCATTTTACAGCTGAACAGAGGAAACTTAGGGAGGTTGGATGGCTCAGTCCCTTTGGCAGATGCTCCATCCTAAGCATTCTGAGTATAGCAGGGAAGTCTCTGCTGGAACACTCAGCTATTGCATCTAGGAAGTGCTCCAGAGAGCAGGGCTGTGGAGAAGAAGGCATTACGCAACCATTACGTTTAGCTTGCTATGGATAGAAGAAATCCAGTGAAGGAAAGCAACTACTTATTCTGTGAAGCTTTTCCTGGTGGAACTTTGCACAGTCCTATCGTTCATTTGATGGAGAATGACAGGGCACCTATGATTGTTTGGAAACAGAAATTATGGGATGATTAGAGACAGAAGCATATAGAAGGCCAAGTGCATTTCCTGAGTTAAGCACATGACCCATTAGTATACACTTCATCAGCCAGGAACATGCATGTTTATTTGAATAAGTGATGCATAAATCATGCAGGAAAATCAATGCTATTTCTTTATGACCACACCTCAGTATGTATGTCTATGTGCCTAAACACGTTCGTATCTATTTTGCTGTTGATGCTTGCTAGTAAGACTTCAAAACAGAGACTAATTGTCACAATAAATACATTGAAGTTTATCCACCAAGGAGAGTGTGAGATTGATTCCTTTCAAATCTAGTGTTTTCAGAAGTAGTTTATTAACATGCTGATGATCCAATCTCATTTTTATATTGCTCTTTGCCTTATCTCAACACAGAATTTTTTCAGCTTGATCCCCCAAGGTGGGTTGGAAGTCGTTTTGAAAGCTTGTAAAAATAGAATTCACTTCCCAAAGATTGTTTGCCACTGACCCACCAGTAGAGCCAGGCTCTACTGCAACACTGATAAAAAGAAATAGTTTGAGAAAGTCATTGTTGTGAGATGCATACCTACATACCTGCATACGTGCATACCTGCCCAAAATGCCTGCTTAGAAGATGCTATTATTTCTGTGGACATGCCAGCTCTGTTGTTGATTCATGAACCAGTCTCACCATACAAGAAGGACAGTCATCTCTTATGACAGTCTTCCCTGCCCTTTGAGAAATGAAGCCTTTGAAAAGTAGATTTGAAAGTGGCCTGTTTCTTCTACTATTTGATAATATGCCTCAGAAAGAAAAGCATAAAAGAAAAAACTCGATCAAGAACAAGTCACTGAAGTATTGGAAAGAATTGCAATTAAAACTCCAAGTTCAGTCGATAGATATTTATTAAATATCAACCTACACGTTTCATTTTACTTTTCAAATTATTCCCGTAAGTTGTACTTCTTTCTCTACTCCCA
The DNA here is from genome assembly GCF_019054845.1 of Dipodomys spectabilis. NCBI lineage: Eukaryota > Metazoa > Chordata > Mammalia > Rodentia > Heteromyidae > Dipodomys > Dipodomys spectabilis. The sequence continues at coordinate 23,328,949 of NW_024870678.1, forward strand.
GAGGCGATACAATTCTTCCAGTGATATGTCTATTGCTTTGAAAAAAATCCAGAAACTTGACAAGATAAAAAGGTGAAAAGGAATTAACACAAAGAAAAGTAAAGGAACCTTAAAACAATTGCATATTGGAGATTTGAAGTAAAATGATAACTGCTGGTTAAAAGAGCAGTAGAGAGGGAGAGAGGGAGGAAAATGAAGGATTGGCCTTGCTTTATTCAAAGAATTACAGCGAAGAATGCCAACAGCTTGTGAGCTTTCAATCCAGAGGTGGCCTGAGCATCCTTAACCTGAAAATCTGAATCTGAAATGCCACAAAATTGCAAACTTTGCATGTGCACATGATGCTGAGTGGTTCATGTCTCAAGTAATAAGTTGCAGTTACAATGTAAATACATTAAAATATTACATAAAATTATCTTCAGGCTATCTGTATATAAAACAAAAATGAGATTTGTGTTTAGACTTGGGCTCCATATCCCATAGCCATTTCATTTTTGTTGGTCCTGGGGCTTGAACTCTGGGCCTGGGCATTGTCCTTCAGCTCTTCAGCTCCAGGCTAGTGCTCTACCACTTGAGCCACAGCACCACTTCTGGTTTTCTGGTGATTAATTGGAGATAAGGTCTCACAGACTTTCCTGCCTGGGCTGGCTTTGAACTGTGATCTTCAGATCTCAACCTCCCGAGAAGCTAGGATTACAGGTGTGAGCCACCAGTGCCTGGCTCCCATGGCCACTCTTGTATGTGCATTTTTTTAAACTAAAAAGGCTTATGGAAAGCCAGATTCAGTGGCTCATGCTACTAGCTACTTAGGAAACTGAAAGCAGGAAAAATCAAGATTTAGGTCAGCTCCGGCAAAAGTTCTTCAGACCCTGTTGCAACCAATAAAAAGAAGAGCACTTTGGTATGTGTGTGTAATCCCAGCTATGTGGAATATGAGAATCACAGTCCTGGCCAGACAGGGCAAACAAAAAGACACTACCTCAAAAAATAATAAGAGTGAAAAGGGCTGGGCATAACTCCAGTGATCATTCACCTGCCTAGAAAGAACCAAGTCCTGAGTCCAAACCTCAAACTGTCTTCCTTTTTAGTTTTTGTAGACCGTCTTGCTATGTAGCCCAGATTAACCTTGAACTATGTAGCCCAGATTAACCTCAGCTTCCAAGTGCTGGAGTTTCAGCAGTATGCCACAATGCCCAGCCAATATTTTTTAATTACATAAAATTATTAAAATTACATATACCTATATTCCAAAATATGAAAAGCTGAAAAACTCTAGAATTGGAAACACTTCTGGTCCTAAGCACTTCAGATCAGGATCCCTCAACCTATAAGTGTTTCAGTCAGTTGATAAATGGCGGCAATGCTATTTAGCAAAGAATAAACGAGCTTGAGACACTGAAAACAGAGTAGCTCTTTCCCTCATGACACATATTTCTACGGGGCCTCTTCATTCATGAAGATTACATGTTGCTGAGACCACCTTTCCTTGATTCTTATATTTATTTATTTACTTTGCACTTTCATTTGAGACATTATTTTCCTTATGAAGGATAGTCATAAAGACAAAAGAAACAGATGGGTAAGATTTAATTTTATGAATCTCTTGACAAAAGAGTTAGTCATTGGTGAACTCCAAGAAATGGTTATGTTTCTTTTTAGAGGGGAGGAGTAAAGGAAGGTTAAGTAAAATTTAAATTTGATCACTGGATCCATCCATGGGTGCTTTGAATGGTGTTTAACTCTCTACTTTCAATGCGTATTCAATCTTGTCTTTCTCTCCATTCCTGCCAGCATCCCATCTATCTTTCTGCAATTACTTCCCATCCAAATAGTTGCTATTCATTGAAAGCATTTGCTGCCCATTATTACTCACATCAACTATTATTGTAAAGATAACCAGCATTGCCATCAGTAACAAATATGGCCATGACACAGGAAAATGGGAGAAAGGCCGTGGCATGGGAAGTGATTGTCCACAGAGAGGCACTGGGAGAGGAGGGGCTGGAACTTCCACCTCTGACTTCCTGTCCGCCATATTGCCCCCTTTTCCTTGGCATCCTAGGCTGCAAGGACTTTATTGAGAGACTAGATCACAAAAATAGAAAGGCAAGCCTTAGGGGAAAGGTATTTACAACATGCATAATTTCTCAATGCTAATACTCACCATTGTAACAAATTCTTTCAAACCAGTTAAATATACAATAAAAGAAAACCTAACTGAAGCCAATCTAGCCAAGAAATTTGAACAGGTCAATGACAAAAGGTGATATCTAAATGGTAAATACATTTACTAAAAAGTCTCATGTCATTATTCCTCAGAAAGATGCAAATGAAAACCCCAATGGATATCACTGTATGCCCTAATAAAATGGATAAAACTAGGAGGCATTTTGAACAATAAGTCAACATTGTGTTTCCTCTTAATTCTCAAGGAAGTGATCAAGAGAATCTTTTTCTGTTTATTGTTGGTTTAGATGGCAGCAAATGGCAGCCATCAGTTTCTATGGCTGTCTCTCCTCTATACAAGTAGATACTTGGGTGGTTTTCTTGATAGCCTCTTCAAGTTTGGACCGTGCTTTGAGAAAGCCAGGTAAGTAAATACTATAAGATGAACAAGGATTCTTTATGTCACCCAGGCCCTGTAGTAAGCTGGCTGGAAGAGGCCCTGTAGTTTGCCACAAATATAAAAAGGGAGTGGCCAGGATGAAAGCAGAGCTGCAGTGAAGACGTGACTCACAGGGAAGAGTCACAGGCACCTGTGGCAGCTCCCCAGGGCTGCCACAGTGTGCCACAAGCTGGGTGGCTCAGAGCAGCATCATTGTATTTGCTCACTATTCTGGAAGTTAAATGTCTCAAATAAAAGTGTCTTCAGAGCTGTCGTCTCTCAGAAGGTTTTTAAGGACGGCTCCTTCCTTACCTCTTCCAAGTTCTGGGGTATGGATAGGGGTCTTAGATGATCCTTGACATGTGGTAGCATAACTCACCTATTTGTCTACTTCTGTCTTTTTTTTTTTTGGTTGGTCGTAGGGCTTGAACTCTGGGCTTGGGCACTGTCCCTGCGTTACCACTTGAGCCACAGCGCCACTTCCGGTTTTCTAGTGGTAAGAGTCTCACAGACTTTCCTGCCCGACTGGCTTTGAACCAGGGTCCTCAGATCTCCGCCTCTGGAGTAGCTAGGATCACAGGCATGAGCCCCTGGCACCCGGCTCTACTTCTGTCTTCACATGACCTGGATCCCTCTCTTCTTGTAGGAACTCTAGTCCACTCTAATTCTGAGATGATTGCATCAGGAAACCATCAACTAATTACATCTGTAAAGGACATACTCTGAGGTTGTGGACAGACACAACTATATACATATGTATATACACACACTCACACACACATATATACATTTGAGATACTGTTGGATGTAATGTTGCATTGACAATATTGGACCTTCTCCAGAAACAATGCAGAGCCTGGGCCAGTCAAAGCATCCTCCTAGCTCTTGTTCATTGAGCAGAAACTTGAAAGAACTACATTGACTCAGGAAGTGGGAGATAGCACCTCTAGTAGAAACCACAGCATGACGTGACTGCCTTTCAGGACCGTCTGTGGTTTGAAGCTGTGTGGCAAAGAGCCACAGGCCAAAGTGACAGAGGCTGCTGGTGACCCGGGGGTCAGTCTGAGCCACAGACAGAGCTCCTGACTCCCCGCCTCGATTGTCACAGGACTACATGGGTTCCACGACAGCTTTTCTCCCACATTCACCCGGGCTATTCATTTCTAAATCTGAGCCAAGTGTATACAGGCTACAGCATTCTGAGAAGCTATGTGGTGGTTGTCTCTAATCAAAAGCTTAACCAGATTCCAGATACCTTGCTTTTTTGAAAAGTTCATTTTTACACATATGCCAAAAATACAGAAGAAACGGGCTGGGAAGGTGGCTCAGTGGTAGAGCGCTTGCCTTGCATGCCTGAGGCCCTGGGTTCAATTCCTCAGCACCACATAAGCAAAAAGAAAAAAGCCGGAAGTGGCGCTGTGGCTCAAGTGGTAGAGCGCTAGCCTTGAGCTGAAGAGCTGAGGGACAGCACCCAGGCCCAGAGTTCAGGCCCCATGACCGGACCCCCCCCCAAAAAAAAATTACAGAAGAAACAAAAGAGAAATGATCATGAATCGCCCCGTTTTACTGGTTTCCAATAAAGACTATAAACTTTTTTTTTTTTTTGGTCAGTCGTGGGGCCAGAACTCTGGGCCTGGGCGCTGTCCCTCAGCTCTTCAGCTCAAGGCAAGTGCCCTACCATTTGAGCCACAGCGCCACTTCTGTTTTTTTTTTTCTTTGTTTCTGCTTCTGTGGTGCTGAAGAATCGAACCCACGGCCTCATGCATGCCAGGCAAGCGCTCTACCACTGAGCCAGCTTCCCAGCCCGAGTCTACAAACTTAAATAAGCAAAGAAAGCCTCCTCCATGACTGGATGGAATAACTCTGAAGTTTAGTTTTTATTTTCTCTCAAAAACCAACGAGCACCTGTCTGTACCTGGCTGCTACGCGAAGGAAAAGCAGTGCACGGGACTGGGGGTTCTGGGGCACGGGGTGCGGGGGGGGGGGGGGGGGGGGAGGGGGGCGGTCTTTGAAGCAGTTGCTCTCACCTTGTGTTCCCTTCCGAGCCCACCCTTTCCCAGAGTTTGGCTTTTGTAAGCGCAAACCTCACTTGGCACCTGGCACAAGATCACAGGCCCCCCGGGTCTGCGCGCTGGCGGCCGGGGCAAGCTGGCCAGGCACGGTCGGCCACCGTGGGTCGCCATCACCGGCCGCTGTCACCTGCCACAGGTGGTAGCGCTCAGAGCCACCACTGCCCAACCTCCCCTCCCATCTCCCATCCTCTCCTGGAGCCGCGCAAACCTGAACTTGAACCTAGGCGCCCAGGGTGACAGGTTTCTCTCCACACGCCCAAAAACCAGCCCTGAAGGAGGCTGGACGCGCAGTGCCCGGCGGGCCGCAGGTTCGCGTCCTGTCCCGCCCCAGGTGGCGCGACCACCTACCTGCGCGTCCCCACGAAGGCGCGGCCACCAGCAGGAGCAGAAGCCGAAGCGCCTGGCGCCCTGGCGCCGGGGTTCCCGGGGCGCGCTCAGGGGCGGCGGGGCTGGCTCTCATATCAGGGACACCAGGCTGCAAAGGACGCCCCCTGCTCAGACGGTGGGCCAGTGCACGGAACCCCTGGGGCGCGTGGGATCCGCCCCCGGGGGCCAAGGTCCGCGCAGAACCAGGTGGCAGCGCGGGGGCGGCTTCGCGCAGCCGTATAGTCTCAGCCACTCCGGGTTTCAGTTTGGAGAGACCGCGAGCGGTTCCACCCCCCTCCCCCAGGTTGCCCACAGGTCACCACTGCGCAGGTGACAGCTCACTCCAGGAGGGAGTTGACCGCGCGGTGAGAGCTGCTGTCTGGTATTGAGGTTTATCTGGAACGTTGATCTGAATAAGCAAACCAGATTTTATTACAGAAGGAATCAAATGGAAGACTGACATTGCAGCCATTCCCCAGAGGACTGGAGGCCTTGTGCCATACACTGGACTGGATCAAGTCCAGTCAGAGCCGCCTTCAGTTTTAGGTGTGGTTCCATTTTACAACAGTCCGGAGGTCCCCCCGGGGCTGGGCCAGTGAGCACTTGCACGCAAGGCCAGATCTAGGTCCGTGCCCTTTATAATGGGAAAAAAAGGAAGAAAGGAAGGAAGAAGAAAGACAGAGTGAAAAACAAAGAAAGAGAGAAAGAGAGAGGAAAAGAAAAGAAAGAAAGAGAAAGAATTTAAGAAGAAAAGGAAAGGAAGAAAGGAAAGAAAGCTAAGAGAGAAAAGAGAGGGGAATAATTTGTGGAGGGGGAGGGGAATAACAAATCGTTTAAATAGGGATACAGGTGGACCCATTGCAACAATGAGATGTACAAGTCGTTATGTCGAAAAACGAACTTTACAACTTTGGTTGGGGGGCGGTAGGGGAGCTGGGGGGGGGGTAGGGGTGCTGGGTGGGGCGGGGAGGATGGGATGGGAAGGGGAAACAGAGGAGGAGGCTACAGTGCTTGATAAGAAATGTACTCATTATCTTGCCCATATAATTGTAACCCCTCTGTACAGTATTTTCACAATAAAAAGAAAAAAGAAAAAAAAGAGAGGGGGGGGGGAAAGAAAGAGAAGAAAGAGGAAAGCAAAGCAAATAAATAAGGAAAGAAAAAAAGAGAAAGAAGAAAAGAAAAAAGTTAAGAGAAAAAAGAGAGGGGGAAAAAGAAAGAGAAAAAAGAGGAAAGTAAAGCAAATAAATTAATAAGGAAAGAAAGAAAGAAAAAGAAAGGAAAAAGCAAGCAAGCAAGCAAGCAAGAAAGGGGAAAATGTTGAAAAAGTGTGAGAACAACCTCAAGGCTGGTCTCACCACTGATACTTACCTAAGTAGTTGTAAAGGCTGAACACAGACTGAAAATAGAGAAATAAGTGATTTACATCAAAAAGATTCTGTCCCTTTCTCCATAAATGTCTATTGCATGTGACAAAAGCAAGTTGCAGTGGCTTAGGACAGGAATTAACTCAGGAGGGAGAGGGAAAGTATATGTATTCTATGTATATGAATATAAGTGCTGGCTTAGTACATTCATTTTGTGATTTACTCATCTACTTAATTATTGCTTTTATTTTTATTTTCTGCTTATACTAGGGCTTGAACTCAGGTGCTCACTGAACCACACCTTCACTTCTTGTTTTTGTTTTTGTTTTTGTTTTTAATACTAACTGGCTGAAGGTAAAGTCTCTCAGATTTGTCTTTCCAGGTTGGCTTCCAACTGAAATCCTGGTCCCTGGGTCTCTAGGGTTACAGATAGGAGCCAGGCACCTGATTGGCCAGGTACCTTTACATTCTAACCTCCTGCTTATCTCCATTAAGTTCAAGTATTAGAATCCTAGTCCCTCTTGGGTCAAAATAAACTTCAGTGTACCCTACAAAGAGTTTTTGAAGTAACTCAACTCACCGAAACCCATGACTTCTATTATCCACATGTTAGCACTTTCTTTTTTGATCATGATTTACCAAATTACATTCTTAATTTTGTTGAGCCTGACATATTATAATTTTCTACACTTTCTGGTCAGAGAGACCAGAAATCGCTACTTCCCTCACTTTACTGTCAAGCATTGGTACCACGAATGAAAAATTCATTTGTTTCGATTCTAGTTTAATTCTAAAATGGCTTCCAGGAATGAGATGCAGCAATGATAAAATGAAATACTGAATTCTGACTTTGTGCCAGATGCTATGCTTATTTCTTTTTTAACCTTTCCTTCCTCCTATTTAGTCCTTACGATTGTGTGACTTAGTTACATTTTCAAAACAAGGAGACAAGCTTGGACAAGTGGCTTACTTAAGGAGCAATAGAACTGGAATGTGAGTTCTGGTGAATCTAATTCCAGAGGCTGGGCTTTTAATAAAAATACAGCAAATGCATTTGAGTGTGAACTATAAATCACCACATGTATTAAAATGTGTACGGATTCATTTATGGAAAAATCCACTTTGTGTTTCATATAGTAAACAACACTGTAAATGAGAAAGAAAATGCTCATCTGGGTCATCATAGTCCGGGTCAAGTTCATTTAAAGTGAACTTGTAAGCTAGACTTGTAGATGAGTCTCTTTCCTGCTCAGGCTGCCTTCAAAACCATGATCCTCAGTAGCTAGGATTACAGGCAGGCACCTATCTCCAATCACTTTTTGAGGGCATTAAGATTCCCAACTTGAGGCTATTAGCAGTTGGACTTCTTTCAACCTATCACTCATGTAAGTACATTTCTCTCAGCCAGATACACCTAGGAATATAATGATGGGTCATAGGCTAGATGCAATTTTGGTTTATACTTAAGCCAAACCTGTTCATGCCAAACCTGTTTTCCAAGAAACCTTACTAGTTTGCTCTCTTATCAGCTGTGAAAGACATTTCTTACACATTTTTTCTGCCAGTTCTTGCTATTTTCAGGCTTCATAATTTAAGCTATTTTAGAAAGTATGTAATGGATAATATTCTCTGTGGATTTCACTTGCATTTTTTCTGATAACTGATGACACTGAGAGTTGTTAGTAAATTTATTAGTATTCTTTTTTTGTATATTCCCTTCCTGTAATGGATCTTAAATTTCTTGACTAAATTAGATGGACTCCAGTTAAATTGTCTTTTTGCTTTATTTTAATGTATTTGAAAGAATTTGTCACATATGTTGAATATCGATTTGAGCCTTTATCAGTTATGCACGTTGCAAATACATGTTCCCAGTGTCTTGCCTTTCTATTTTTAAATAGTGTCTTTTAAAAAAAGAATGTGTTAATATAATGATGTAATGTAGTCTAATTGGTTTCTTTTGCTTTCTCCTCCTCGTCCTCTTCCTCCTCCTCTTCGTCCTCCTCTTCCCCCCCCCCCCCTTCCTTCTGCATTTTCCTTTTTTTTTCCACTCAAGGCTGATGTTCTATCATGAGAGCCACACCGCCACTTCCAGGTTTTTGCTGGTTAATTGGAGATAATTGTCTCCTAGACTTTTCTTCCAGGGCTGGCAACCATGATCTTCAGATCTGAGCCTCCTGAGTAGCTAGGATTACAGGAGTGAGCCACAGGTGTCCATCTGGTGTGTTTTTCTTTTGTAGATGTTCTTTATTTTATTGTCAAGGTGATGCACAGAGGGGTTACAGTTACATAAGTAAGGTAATAAGTACATTTCTTGTCAGACTTGTTATTCCTTCCCTCATTTTTCTCCTACTTTCCCTCCCCCACCCCCCAAGTTGTGCAGATCATTTCCAACATATTGTCTTGTTTTATTGCTGTTGCATTGGCTCCCCCTTGTCCTTTGTCTCACCATTCTGTTGTTCCCCTTCCCTTCCCTAATTCAAATAAATGTATATACAATACCAGGGAACCAAAATCAAATACAGTGGTAACAGGGGATAAACCATAGGGAGAAGAACATATAAAAGAAACAAACAAATCACATAGTACACTAACAACAGCACCAATAACACAACAAGAACAACAACAACAAAGAAAAAAACCTCTGTGTCCATGTCTTGGAGTTGATTTTGCTTAGCATCATCTTATATGGTTGTATGTACATAGCTATTGAGCTATTCTGCTCTAGGTATTTTTCTTTATGTCCTACTTAAAACAAAATCTCACTCTGTTCTAAGATCATGAATATATTCTTATAAATCACACATGGAAGCATTATTCTTTTATATTCACATTTATAATTATGATCTATTTAAATTCATTTTTATAAATAGATAATATAAAGTAGGAGCTCATGTTTTATTTTATAATATGAAGTCAGGCAACCTAACATTATTTATTTAAAGTCAGTCTTCCCTTAAAGTTTTGCTTTTTGGTCTCATCTTTGTCATAATTTCAGTATCCTGAATGAATGGGTCTGTTTCTGGACAATTTTCTGTTTTCTGTCTATTTGCTATGATAGCAGCACTACTACTGCTTTGTTTGTTTGAACAGCAAGTTCTCTTCCCCTTGTTTTTATTTGGATCGCTCAGCTATTTTTCATTATTTGGATTTTCATAATAAATTTTAGAATCACTTAAAATTTTCCACAAAACAGTCCACAGGAACTATTTTTTTTTCTTAAGAATTTTTGTTATTTTGGGCTGGGAAGGTGGCTCAGTGGTAGAGCGCTTGCCTTGCATGCATGAGGCCCTGGGTTCGATTCCTCAGCACCACATAAGCAAAAAAAACAAAACAAAACAAAAAAAACAGAAGTGGCGCTGTGGCTCAAGTGGTAGAGCGCTAGCCTTGAGCTGAAGAGCTGAGGGACAGCACCCAGGCCCAGAGTTCAGACCCCACGACTGGGCCAAAAAACAAAAACAAAAACCAAAACAAGAATTTTTGTTATTTTAAAGAAGTTGTACCAAGGGGTTACACACAGGGATTATTTTATTTTCTAAAAACTTCTTTTGTTTTGTTTTCTGGTGGGTCTTGCTAGTTCTAGCCTAGAATCCACTGTGTAGCCCAGGCTGGCCTAGCACTCAAGATTCTCTGTTCTAATCCCTCTAAGTGCTGAGATGATAGGAATGAAACATCCTAATTAGACAGAAAATATTACAGTGAAGGTATAACACACATAAAAACACAGAGACCAGAGTTAGTTTTGATAGCCATAACTACCCTTGTTCCCCAGACCCATTCTTCTCCCTCTTCTGAAGTGATGGGATGAGCCAGAGGATCCTGGACACACAGTACAGGGACAGGAACCTAAGAAAGATGAAGATGGGGTCTATAAAGGTGACATATTGCTTAGCAGCCATGCTCTTATTCTGAGAGAGGAAGGGACATCTTTGCTCTGTAAGGTAAGCAAATTGTATGGAAAGTTGATCAATTCTCTTAGGCAGAAAAAGGGAAAGTATCTAGCCTGGAATGAAAACCATTCAGTTTCTAAGGAGATAAATTTTATTATCTTTTGGATGGGAACAGATGGCTTCATGTGTAACACCTTTACAAAGAGGAAAATGAGTCTGTGGAAAAAGGAGATATCCCACAGCATACCAATTTGCTTTCTCAGAAAGACAATGCAGCAGAGATAAGAACATAAATCCCAATATTTGAACTTATTGTATCCATCCATTCTCCTGTTAGTAGGCTTTTGGATTGCTATGTCTGATTGAACAGTGAGTGTTCTTCACATATTCTCCATACAAGTCCTTTGCAATAACTCAGTTATACGTGCCTTAGTGATTTGTTCATGCCAGGTAAGTACTCTAACACTGAGCTACACCAATAAACCACTTAGCTGTTGTTTAGTTCTATACTTTGATGTAGGAAAGTTTTCAAAGGCAATGTAGAATTTCTGTATTCTCTTCCTCCCCTTAATAGTACTATGGAAAAATTTCAAGACGAAGGAACTGTTAACCATTACCACTTGGTTAGGGAAGTGTCTGGCAGGTCACTATACTGATCTTTTTTGAAGGGGGAGGGTAAGGTCATGGGGCTTGAACTCAGCGCCTGGGTGTTGACCCTGGGCTTCTTCGCTCAAGGCTAGAGCTCTACCACTTTGAGCCATAGCACCACTTCCAGGTTGCTGTATTGCTAAGGTACAATAGTACCTTTTTCTATTTTGTATGAAACAGATTGTTTTACTTAGGTCTCAGAAGGCTCCAGTCTTGCTGCCAGCACCTTGATGTTTTGACTTGTAGCCTATAGAACGGAGGGACCATGTTCCTGTCAGTGGCCCCCCGCCATCCCCACCCGCTTGTGGTACTTTGCTATGGAAGCCTCTGCAAACCAGCCAAGAAGTGAATGTGAAGACAGACCTAGGAAGAGATTAGAATGTCCATACTAGGATGTCCATATGACCCTTTTGGGTCATTTCTTTCTTTTTTGCATAAGTGGCTTTTATAACACAATCAGTCATTGAGACTGATTTATGGAGAAAGATATACAGCAGAGATGAACAGTGTGGCATGAAAGTAAATATAAAACTTGGCTAAAGTTATTATATGGGAAAGTAATTCCATAGCCTGATGGCCTTTAAGCACTTCTTAAATACAAAAAGCATAGTCACAAAAAAATATGATAGTTAAGTTTTATCACATTAATATTAAACATTTTTGCTTATGAAAAATATCAAAAGGGAGTAAAGAGGTAAACCATAGATTGAAAGAATACATATGCATTATACATAATCTACTTTATGCAGATTTTTCTTATATATAATTATGTCCTAGATATTGACCACCACATATATAGGCACCATATATATGGCATTATATATATATATATATATATTTGTCCTGTATATTTGTATATACACATACATGTATATATATATATATATATATATATATATATATATATATATATCCTAGATATTGGGCACCTTTTATTTGTTTGTTTGTTGGTCATGGTGCTGGAACTCAGGGCCTGGGCTCTGTCCCTAAGCTCTTTTGCTCAAGGTTAGTGGTCTACACTTGAGCCACAGATCCACATCCCATTTTTGAGTGGTTAATTGGAGATAAGAGTCTCATGGGGACTCTTCTGCCCAGGCTGCAGTTGTCACATCTCAGCCTCCTGAGTAGCTAGGATTATAGGTGTGAGCCACTGGCACCCGACTTTTTACTTAATTTTAAAGAAGACTCTTAACTAAGGGATATATGATGTTGGCTTGATCATCTCTTACCTACATTGAGGTTGAACCTCCATGGGAAATGCAGCAGTACTTCTCACAATGGAAATAGTGACTTTTGGAAGGTTTTGTAAATAGCCACAGAAGTTCTTCAGTTACTACCATAAACAATGGTGGTAATAAAAAAGATGGAAATCCTAAGCAAGCATTGAATGACCTTGGTATTCATGATCAACAACAAAAATTCTTGATGCAACAACTGTTGCTAATAATTCAGCTGGTGGCTGTATCAGCCAGGCATTCTAATTAGCCCGAGTGTGTGAAAAGAAACTCAAGATTCTTCTTTTCTAGGTTGGAGAAACAAAGAGCGATGTTCAGCATCTGCTTGGGTCCAAATCTAGCAGTAGCTCTGGCATCATGTTAAGACATACTTTTCTAATTTAAGGAATTGGCTATTGGAAGAGGTTAACACATAGGTAATTTTGGAGCTCTTTATTTCAAGAAGGCCTAGAATAACCAAGACAATCTTGAAGTAGAATAAAATTGGGTAACTATCATTATGAAGATATGAAGACTTACTCTAAAGCTACAGGAAATTAACTTTCATTAGAATTAAGAACTGATACCATTTAAAACAATACCACGAAGAGAATGAAAGAGTAGATACATACAAGAACTTATTTGCAATATGTATGACAAAAGGATGCAGAATGTCTACAAAAAAGAGAATCCAATAAGAAAAGAGGCAAGCGTTGAAAAAATACTTTATTACAAAAGGCATCAAACTAGAAAACAGGCCTTTCAATAGACATTTCAATATTGGTCAAACCATACCTAGTACACTCCTATTTTGATGGTAAGCAATATCAAGTGTAGGTGAGATGCTGGAGGAATTGCAATTCTTATACATGGGAGGTGGAAGTGTTACTGATGAAGCTCCTTTGGAAAACAGATTTTTCAGTGCCAGCTTCATGCCCAGTATCATGAGTTATTGCTCCAGACGCCACATTCTATGAAGAACTCTGGGCATAATTCATTGTGGTGTAGCCAACATCTGAAATTCTTAATTTTATCTTTCTATTTGCTCCTTAAAAGTGAAATCTTGTGAGACTGTGGAGCCTGGAACTGAGCAGAGGCGGTAGATGCTTGGTGTAACCTGCCATTCTCCCTTGCTACCCCATTCTTTGTTTCCCATTAGGACAGAATTCTGGGGGAACCACAGGAGGGACTAAGGTTCAGTAAAGTTTAGTAGAGTAAGTGGTAGGTGGGAACGTATCTGAAAGCTACCAGAGACTTCATTCTTACTCAAACCATGTGGAAATTAGAGCTAAATGATAAACATATGTGAAAACATATACAGGGTCATATGAATATATGGTATATGCAGAGGAAGTTCCAATAGTGTAGCTCCTTTGAACAACTAACTTACAGTTTAACGAAATGAATACCAGGAGGCTTGAGCATGTATTGTCTGGGCGTAGGGGAGGGCAAGAAGGGGACAGATGAATGAGGAGAAGGGTGTATGAATGCAGTTGTAATATTCAGTGTATACGTATGAAAACAGAACCAGGTGACTTGAGGAGAGTGGTGTTGGGATAGAAGGAGAATAATGGAAGGGTGACACATTATTGTACTCATAAACTGACGGGAAGGGGGCTGGGAAGTTGGCTCAGTGGTAGAGTGCTTGCCTCGCATGCATGAGGCCCTGGGTTCAATTCCTCAGCACCACATAAGCAGAAAAAAGCCGGAAGTGGCGCTGTGGCTCAAGTGGTAGAGTGCTAGCCTTGAGCTGAAGAGCTGAGGGACAGCACCCAGGCCCAGAGTTCAGACCCTACTACCGGACCAAAAAAGAAAAAAAACTGACGGGAAGAATTGAGACCCCTTTGTACAACTACTTTAATTTAGAGATTGAAAAAAAATAAGGCTGTGTAAGGTTGCAAAAACAACCCTTAAAAAGTAGGTAAAAATATCATCTTGAATTTTTTTACATTCTCTTAAGAATTGAGCATCAGCCTTGAAACATTTTGATGCAATTTAAAGCATCCTACCTCTAGAGAGGAGCAGCTGATTGTCAAAGACAAATGCCTGGTGGAGCATTCAGACAGGAAGTATTATCTAGAGAATTTGAGCTGAAAGCAGAATCTTCCAGGAGTGGTGCAGGATCTCAGACTTGCCAGGGCAAAACTCTGCCCTGCACAGTAGAAATGTGGCCCCTTGGCCACTAGAGGTCACTCTTCTCTCACACTCCTTAGTCCTGGCAGGTCGCCATGAATATGCATTGTCCCAGTTTACAACCTCACAGAGGGCAGAACCTCACCTGTGCAGGCCTTTGCAATCTGGATCACTTCTGGTCCCTGCATAAAATTGATTTTCAGTTCTGAACAGCGCAGAAAGGTTCAAAAGACATGAGTGGCCTCAAGTGGGGCTCTCAGCTTTAGTCTCAGCCCTAAAGCTATGTGCAGAGGCTCCTGATCACCAGCATATTTCCCTGTCACTCAAGAGTGGTAGACTCAGCTATAGCTCTAGAAGCAAAGATTGCATATTATTCGGGTCTTACAGTTGGCTTAGGGTAGATTCAGATAACACTTACACCATTCCATTAAAAACAAGACACAGGAAGTGAAAAAATGGCTAAGGGTCAGTTTACAGTGAAGCATGACAGTTGCTCTCATTTGGAAAAAAACCAAAACCCCAAAACCTTTATTTATTATTATTATTTTTATGGTACTCAAGGCTTCTTGCTTGCTGATCAGGCACTGTACCACGTGAGGTAAATCCTGAGTCCTATTTTATGTTAGTCATTTCTGCCAGAAAGTTTATACAGACTATTTTATAGCTGTATGTAGGGCAGAGAACACTGCTCTGATTTTAAGGACAAAGATTGTGAGGCTGAAGGGTTACAGAACTTCCTTATGTCCTTGAATGGTGCTATGGTTTGGCTGAGTGTCTCCTAATGGTCCATATTGAAAGGTTTGGTCCCTACAGTGTGTCATTGGGAGATGCTATGGACCTTTAAAAGGTGGGGCCTATGTCAGGTCCCTAGGTCATTGGAAGCTTGCTTTCAAAGGAGGGGGTCCGGGAGCCCTGGCCCCTGGCCCCTGGCCTCTTACTCTCTACTTCCTTGGTTGAGAGATGAGCTTCTTCCAACATGGCTTTCTGCTGTAGTATGTGCTCCTCCGCAGAGGCCCAACCATGTAGCTGCCTCATCTTGCACTTGGACTTCCAAAGCCAGTATTTGCAATATTTCCTTATCTTAATAAGAAGCTGACTGATACAACTCGTAAGATCTGAGTCACAAGTCACACCTAAGTTCTTTAGATTTCCAAGCCTTAATGTTTTCCATTACACCCAAATGGACTCTCAATTAATTATAGCTGATCACAGGTAGTTATAGCTGATCACCCTGATACAGGGTGAGTTCCGCTCCCCCCCCCCATTTATTGTCCCTTTTAATTTCTTTCAAAAATCACCTCTGGGAGTATCCCTTAAGATTTTAGAAGGGTAATGGTTATCGTTCTGATAACTATTTATGTTGTACAATTTATGTTGTTTCTCATGTTTGTTTTACGACGGAATCTGAAGCCTAAGATATATATTAGCACTACAAGGTGACATATATTTTTCTGTATCTAATTTGAATCCTTAGAAAGAAGAAATAGATTTGAGGATACATATCACAGGTCAGTTCCAGAAGGTTCCAGGGGTGCAAATGAGCTGAGCTGTTGATTCAGCTGAAGTAATTTTGATGAGCACATGCTTGCATGGGGCTCTATAACGTAGTTCATTGCCATAAAATCCTAGGGTTTATGGGCTCAAAAGCACTAACTCATGTCTTAGGAACATCTCACATAGATTATTATAATTCTGAGTGTGCTGCCTGACCATCTGCTTATCTACAGGAATTACAATCAGACAGAATGGCCCTGCTCAAATTTAAGCTCAGAAAAGAAATATGAAAGTATGTCATTTTATTGAAGAATCACTGTTATTTTATGTCCGGCCCAGCATAATAATTTTTTGAGTTTTCTTGTTTCAAATTGGTCAGCAAGGTATTTGAACAAGCTTTCCTCCTTGTTGTATGATGAGAGCATTGCACTGATCTCATGAGGTTTGACAATGAGCTGATGATGTTGGACGCTGCCTGGCTTGTATCCTTTCACAGCTTCTACTAAATTTCAGTTTGCAGATTTAAAAAAAAATCATAGGGAAATGTCTCCTACTGAAAAAAATTTTATTTATTACCTTTAGGTAGTTATATGAGAGGGTTTCAATTGAATAAATATGTAATTATATATTCAGTTCAATTCATAAAGATTTATGAATACAATGCATCTTGATTCAAATGTCACCCCTGCCATCATTCTCATCTCTTCCAACTCTGCCTATCCGTTCAAGTTAAATGGTCCTATTTTCTCTTCCTTGAAAAGAACAATTGAGAAGAATGACTTAAAGTAACTTGAGCAAACCGTTGTCTGCTCTTTCAACTAGGGACTTAATTTGTTTGTGTAGATATGAGAAAGAGTACTGTCCTGAACTATTCAGCTTAGTTAAATCAATAAAATCAACCCAACTCTTCTGCTTTTCTAGCATATTTTACTTAGAATGGTCAACTTAAGTACATTAGAAATGCTACTTGAAGGAAGGTAAGCACATATCTAAAAATGAAGCCAATGGGACCTCAATGATGGCTGAACTATGAGTGCTCTATGGAAAAGACTGGTTAGAATACAGTGAAAATGAAAGTGATGCCATGGTTTAATGCCGATTGAATTAATTACCTATTGTTCTGGCCACAGATTATATTTTTAAGCCAGGTAAGGTCATACAAATCCATCATTACTCTGGGAAAACAACCAAACTTAAAAAATAATTTCTTCTTTCCTTTGTTACTATTTTTTTGATGCTAGTCTTGAGAACACAAGGTGAACAGGCAGACAAAGCCCTTTCTCTTATGAAGGTGACATTGTAGTGGAAGAGACAAAACAAATTAACAAGAACCTTGAGATTCCAATCATGCAAGTCCATTTCTGCTAACTGGCTACTGGGAGGATAAAGGAGGGGAAATGAAGAGCAACCTCATATTAGCATTTCCTTAAATGAGTTTTATTTTTAGTTATTTTGCTGTTCGAAATAGTATAGAATTCATCAGGCTATCTTTCACTACTTCTTTCCTCATGTCCATTTTTGACCATTCTCAATGTGTCTGTTGGTATTTTAAGCAAATACAGTCTTAAGCAGAAAAAAATTATAGTTGTAACACTTTCATTTAGTCTGAAAAAAACATGATATAACCCCAAGCTGACATTTTAAACTTACTTTTTATGACATCATTAGCAGGATTGGGGTTTGGACTCATGGCCTTGCAGGATTTTAAGACTACATGTTTAAGAGGAAAAAAAATATGATTTGCAAATTAAAACTTAAAACTCAAACAGATTATTTTTAATAGCTGTAAAATTGAAGAGAACTTTTATTATAGCAAAGATGTTTTTGTGAAGAAGTGAAATCCATTTATTCTAACTTAAATTCTGCTTGTGAGTTCTTGGGTGGCCTTTCCTGAGCTCCTCTTACTCCTACAACAGCCAACTCTCCATGTGTGAAGGTCTCCCATAGCACAGAATTTAACAAGTCATTTCTTATTCTTCCCCATTTTGCTAAGCCCTGATGCAATCAAGCTTTGTTTTTAAGTGCTCTAAAATCATTTTCATGAAGCATACCAGATTAATAAATTATTATAAGCCATTTGTAAATGATGAGGCCTTGTCTAAACATTACATAATGATGGAAGGGAAATGGAACGTAAGATCATGTCTGCTCCAGGCTGTTTTCATTTACAAGCCCTGATCATTGGATCCTCCTTCTTCAACTCTTAGATTGGATTTTTCACTCAGTTCAAATCAGTCATTTCAAATGTGGGAGTTCTTCCTTTCTTTAAAAAAAAAAAACAACTATTTATTTATTTATTTATTGTGCTAGTACTGAGGCTTAGATGCAGGTCCCTGGACTTAGACTTGCCTTTTTTTTCTTTTTTCTCAAGACTTACTCTACCATTTAAGCCACATCTCCACTTCCAACTTTTTGCTCATTGTTGGAGATAAGAGTGTTACAGATTTGTCTGCTCAGGCTGACTTCAAATCTCCATCCTCAGACCTACGCCTTCTGAGTAGCTAGGCATGAGCCATCAGTCTCTGGCCCCTTTTCCTTTTTATTTCTTTAAAATATACAATTATTTATCATCAGGAAATAATCCTGGTTGTAATTTGTTGACTTTTGAGATGTAAAGAAAGGCAGACAACCATTCAACAATTATGTAGATACTGTATGAGCTAAGTAGAGAGAGCATTCTCTCAATGTTGGGAGGCAGTCATGGCTGAATGGTTGAGGAGAGAGCTGTGGTGTGCCAGAGCTGTGTTTCACAGAAGGTGAGGACTCAGATAATTGGATATAATTAATCATTCAGTGTATCAGGAATCTATGTGAAGAGTCAGAGCTTTGAACATTGTAAAATAGAACTGAAGTTGAAATTATTAACAAGGATTGAAGGCCTGGATGATTCCCCAGGAGTGTCCTAGAACAGACAAAGGGATTGTATAACAAAGGCCTGAGTCTGGGTCAATTCTGTTCTGTTCTGCTGTTGGACTTCAGGTATTCAAAGATCTGGTAATTCCTGTTCTGAGTAGAGGTATTTGTTAATCTTGGACTGTAGTTGAAGCAGTTCATGAGCAATCCAGGATAATGTTAACAATGGAACTCCATGGTTATTGGAACAGGGTGTTTTACAGAGATCTTTCACAGCTAGGGATTAACTTCACCTTCTTTCTTCTATAAAAGAGAAGGCTATGATCAGCCAAATATCATATAAACATCTAAGAATGGGAGTGTTGGATCATTTGACCATTCCTTGTTCTCTCCTTAATCTGTTATCTTAGAGCATGGATTATTAGATTACAGCCTCAAGAATGAATTTTTGGTTGTTGTTGTTGGTTGTGAGTCTTGAACTCTGGGCCTGGGCAGTATCCCTCAACTCTTCAGTTCAAATTCTGTTTTTCTGGTGGTTAATTGGAGATAAGAGTCCCAAAGCCTGGGCTGGCTTTGAACTGTAATCCTCAGGTCTCAGCCTCCTGAGTAGGTAGAATTACAGGTATGAGCCACTGGCACCTGGCCAAGAATGATTTATGTTTTAAAATATTGCAAAAACAAAAACAAAAACGAAGAAGCATATGCAATAGACATAGCATTGTGGCCTCCCAAACCTAACATTTATTGTGTAGTCCTGTACAAAGAAAACAATTGCAAACTTCGGGCCTACATGCTGCTTATGCACTATCTCTCTGCTGTATACAGACTATTAGCATAATTCTCGAGAGAAAAGTATTTGGAAACAATCAAAAGTGATTTTAAAAATGTTTGAAAAGAAATGCACTCATTACCTTACTTTTGTAACTATAACTCCTCTGTATATCACCTTTATGGTAAAAAAAAGAAAAAAATGTTGTCTAAATTCTTGTAAAATTTTCTTAAAAACAAAGCAGTTAGCCTTTCTGATCCTTAAATGTTGTCCATGGCTGTAGACAGAATGTGTAAGAGCAAATCATATGCATCATTTCTCATCTCAGTTCAGTGATATCAATTTGAAATCTACTGTGATGAAAATATTTCTATCATAGAAATCAGAAAAATATACAAATTATGGCCTTCTTTCCCTCAAAAGCTATTTTAAGACATTTATTGACATCCAAAGTTATCTATCAACAAAGCTCAGGTATTTTATCCTAGTACAAAAGAGACCTGAGTTTTGTAATTTCAATTTTGGACAAATTGGTACATTTCTTGGAAGCTAAAACCAAGGGCATATATAGATAAGTGTCATCTATATGTAAGGGAAATGATATAAAAGAACTGCATTTTTGGGTTATTGTGAAGATGAAATCTGCTATTACATCTCCAATGAATTTCAGCGGTAAAGCATTCATAGCAATATAACACATGCTAATAGTCTCAGCAATATTAATCTCTAATATTTCCTATCCAGACTAATTCTGTGGAATAGAACACATTCAGACAAATTCCAGTTAGACCCTATGAGGAGGGGATTTTAAACATCTGCTGGGAGTCTAGGAGATGACTGTAATCTCAGGCGAGCCAGTCCTGATATGCCTGACTCTGCTCATCTCCAGGAAAAGCTTAATGTCATCTGCCTTGCCAGTTAGTGGGAGGATGAGACAAGATAATATCAGGGAAGGTGCTTTGCTAATGGTAGCATACCACATGAATGCAAGGCATTATTATCTTACAACAGCACAATCTTAAAATGTGTGTGGTGAGACGCAGGCTGACATTCTGTTGAAAAGAAGACATCAGAGTCACTTACGCCTCTGCCTCTCACCCTCTCCTGTCAAACATAGTGAATCACTGGCCAAACAATGACAACTTTATATAGGTTATTACAGACCATCATAAAACCTCCTGTGAGGATTTTTATTCCCTTAGAAGAGCTCTGATGACGCTGTGGGCTAGGGTAGCCAATATTCTGAATTCTGCAGAGAATAAACATAAGTATGTTCATTATTATTTATTTGTTGTTATTTAGAATCCCTTTTTATTTTTCATATTTCTATTATCTTTAAGTAGTTGTACAAAGGAGTTGCCATGCACTAAAACAGTTTATGAATACAGTGTGTCTTGATCAATGTCACCTCTTTCAACACGCTCACCCACCTGTCCAACCCACCCCTTCCATTACTTAGCTTACTTTTAGATTATGTATTGATTGTTTTGCTTTTAACAGCAGTTTATACATACAATGCATTTTGATCTGTGTCATCACGCCCTCATTTCACACCTCCCCGCTTCCACTCTCCCTTTCCCTTGATTTCTCGGGTCTGTGGTCTATACAATGAGTTCTTGCTGCATTCTCCTCCCCTTCTCTGTTTCATTATTCTGTCCCTCTCCCCTTAGCCTCACCTTACCCCTCTTGCAAGTATCCATTTCCTGGTACTTACTTTGTTGGGCTTTGACTTAGTCTTTTTAAAGAATTGCTTTGTTTGTGCTTTCCGTTAAGTCTATTACACTACAGTTAATTCATTTGTAGCCTCTTGCATACCACCCAGTGTATCTACTGGAGATTTATAGGCACCTTCTAGCTACCACAAAGGAGAGAGATCATGCAACTTATGTTTCTTTGGGTCTGGCTTACTTCACTTAATATAGTTTTTCCTAAGTCTTTCCATTTCCTTACAAATAGTATATCATTCTTTCTAATGGGTAAGTAAAATTCCATTGTGTATATCTACCACCTTTCCTTGATCTATTTGTCCATTGAGAGGCATCTGGGCTGATTCCATATCTTGGCTATGATAAATAGTACTGCAATGAATGTAATTGTGCTGGTAGCTTTAGTGTGGCCTTGTTTGTGTTTTATTGGATAAATGCCCAGGAATGGAATTGCTGGGTTATAGAAAAAAGTATGTATATATATAGTTGGTCATGGGGCTTGAACTCAGGGCCTGGTGCTGTCCCTCAGCTCTTCAGCTCATGGCTAGTGCTCTACCACTTGAGCCACAGTTCCACTTCTGGTTTTCTGGTGGTTTATTGGAGATAAGACTCTCATGGACTTTCCTGCCCGGGCTGGCTTTGAACCACGACCCTTAGATCTCAGCCTCCTGAGTAGTTAGGATTACAGGTGTGAGCCACCGGTGCCTGGATAGAATATATTTTTTATTTTTTATTTTTTGGGTCCTGTCGTGGGCCTGAACTCTGGGCCTGAACGCTGTCCCTCAGCTGTTCAGCTCAAAGCTAGCGCTCTACCACTTGAGCCACAGCGCCACTTCCGGCTTTTTTCTTTTTTTCTTAGGAATAGAACCCAGGGCCTCAGGCATGCAAGGCAAGCGCTCTACCACTGAGCCAACTTCCCAGCCCAGGATAGAATATATTTTTATAAAAATATTTTTCTTGCTAGGTGCCGGTGGCTCATACCTGTAATCCTAGCTACTCAGGAGGCTGAGTATCTGGACATCTCTGTTTGAAGCCAGCTTGGGCAAAAAAGTCTGTTGAAGACTCTTATCTCCAATAAAACAATCAGAAAACCTGGAAGTGGCACTGTGTGGCTCAAGTTGTAGAGTGCTAGCCTTGAGCACGAAGAGACTCAGGGTCAATGCCCAGGTCCCTTGGCCCTTCATTCAAGCCCCAGGACTGGCAACAAAAATTTTTTTCTTTTGCTCTCCTTTGGTAATATGAAGTGTGATAAATACTTGAAAATGGTTTTATATTGATACCATTTTATTAATATGGCAAAAGTTTGTGAAGAAATATGCTGCAAAGAAATATCTCATTAGTAAATGAAACAAAATGCTAAAATGGCATAAAATGATAAATCATTACAAGCTGCAACTTATGCTGTAAGGTTGAGTCCCATACTGGACTTAAAAAAAATTGTTACTAGCTGTCTTGAATATTGCTGCTCAAACTTTTACCTACTGCCTACAAATGACTATACAATCTTGTTAAACAGCTGATGCCTTGTTCTAGGTGTAGGGCGGGGCCTGGGACTGTATACTTCTCACTGTGCCTGAGTAAAACCCCTGCTGTTTCTGCTTAACACACATTGACTAGCAGGCAGGGGCTATGCAAGAATTGGCAGGTGGAAAAGAGTTTTCCAATTTCTGTTGATATGCTATCCTGCCTGTCCACTGTGGCAGTTCTCAAGAGGCAATGCCTGCCTCTGTGCATACTTTCTAAAATAGCTAGCTTGGAAACAGAAGAACAGGCAAACACTGAACTAAAGTTCAGTTATTGCTGGTAGGGGTCTAGTTGAGGAGGTAGCTTGGCATGAGAGCCAAATGGGCTTACTAGCTTCTCCACCACAAGGCCATTTTCCTGTCCCAACCAGGCATTGGAGGCCAGAAAAGAGAAAAAAAAAGAGTAAATCAGAATTCATATGCTTAGTTATTCTTCCCAAAGAGTAGCCCAAGTACTGAGAGGGTAGAGCTATCCTGGAGCCACCTTGGTTCATAGGAAATAAACGTCTATTGGCAGCAGTTCCAATGAAAGTCACGGAGTGAATTAATTAATTACTTAATTTAAATGATCGCTTTTCATTTTTACTTTATTTTTTTATGGTGCTGAGGATCATGCCCAAGGTGTCAGTCCAACGAGGCAAGCACCCTGCCACCGGCCCACATTCCTGATCCCTCCCTTCCTCCTTCTCTCCTTCCTTCTCTCCTTCCTTCTCTCCTTCCTTCCTTCCTTCCTTCCTTCCTTCCTTCCTTCCTTCCTTCCTTCCTTCCTTCCTTCCTTCCTTCCTTCCTACCTTTCTTTCTACCGTTCTTTCTCTTTCTTTCTCTCTCTTTCTCTGTCTCTCTCTCTTTCAAAGAAGTAATGTATTTATGTTTTCAGACTCTAACAAATACCTTTTATTTTAGAACATCCTCCAAAGCTCAAACTGTGATTTAGCAGTTTGCATTTGAATATGGGGTTGGGATGGGCCTCTAGCCAGGCCTGGTTACAGGTGCTGTTTGAGCCAGTGTGCCCATGGGTGTCCAACTCTAAAAGAAGGTCACAGATGCCTCCCAGGACTCATGCCTCACAGTTATTCTGTCACAGCCACTCAGGCCCCAGGAAGAAGGCAAGGTCATCACCACTCCCAGCCGCTGTCTCAGTGCCAGGCAGCCTGAGGCTGGTGGGTCTCCATTTTTATGCTTAGGAAGGACTGTTTGGAGAGAAGCAGGTGCCTCAGGACTCATCAGTGGGAGGGGCCCGGACAGGAAGCACCTCCATCTATTTCCTGCAGCATTCACCTCAGCTGTGCTTTGTGCTGCTCAGACAGAATCCCCGTGCTGTATTCTGATATTTGTGCTCTCTATCCCAATTCTTACATTGATGTCTCATCACCAGTGTGAGGGTATTAAGAGGTGGAGGTCCCGGGAGGTGACAAAATAGCAGAGCAGATACTTCAGGAATGGATTAGTGCACTTGTAAAAATGCCCCCGAGAGACCTCCCACCCTTCCCACTATGTGAGGACCCAGTAAGATGGGACCTTCTATGAAGGAAGGGGCCTTACCCAGATACCAGATTTGCCAATGTCTTGATCTTGGGCCTCTCAACCCCTAGAATCATGAAACACGTTTCTGTTGGGTATAGTGCCTTATAACCCAAGCTATGAGAGATGTCCTGTCACACTCTTGGACTCCAGCTCTGGAGACCTGTTGTCTTGAAACCATGACAATGCACACAGGGATTGTCACCAAACAAGATAGAGAGACAAGGGCAGATCTTCAGATACTGCTTGCAGTCACTCTGGCTACACTAGCTGCCATTCTCAAAATCCTGTAGGCCACAGATGGAGAATCTTTCTAGAAAGAGAAAAGAGAGCCAGACGCCAGTGACTCATGCTTGTAATCTTAGCTTCTCAGGAGGCTGAGATCTGAGGATCGCAGTTCAAAGCCAGCTTGGGGAATGAAAGTCCATGAAACTCTTATCTCTAATAAACCACCAGAAAACTGGAAGTGGAGCTGTGGCTCAAGAGGTAGAGCACTAGCCTTGAGCTGAAGAGCTGAGGGATGGCGCCCAGGCCTAGAGTTCAAGCCCCACAACTGACAAAAAAAAAGAAAAAAAAAAGAAAAAAAAGAATTGCTGGTGGTGGGAATCCAGCTATATGTTCAGTGTGTTGCCAGAATTCAATAGAGTTGATAGGTAAGAGAGATGAACTGAACAAGCTATGACAAGTAAGCATGGGAAAAGATGCTCAACTCATTAGTCACTGGAGAGATGCAAATTAGAGCTGCTAAAATGGCCAAAATCGCATTCTGACAATGTCCAGTATTGGTAGGGAAGATGGGAATAAGCAGAATGTTCTCATGCTCAATGTGAAATGGTGGAAAAGTAGTTGCACAGTTCCATAAAAAGTCAAACACCTGCCCTAGGGTTTGAACATTCCACTCACGTTTACCCAAATAGAACAGAAAGCAAGGCCCATGGCAAAGACTTGGACACAACGTTCATGGCAGGCTTATTCATAATAGCTCAAAACTAGAAACAGGCCACGTATCCTGTATCAACAGATAAAGAGCTAGGTAAACACATTGTGGTATACTCCTGCCGTGGACTTCTACTCTGTAAAAACACACATGACTACATGGATGAGTCTCAAAGTAACTATACCGAAGTAAAGAAATCCAGCACCAAAAAACAGGACCAAAAAATTGACTCCCTTGATCAGATAGTCTTTGATTTATTATGGCAGGATTTTTTTGGATGTTATTGTAGTATAAAAGTGATACGTGTTCAGTAGAAGATACACTTCCAATTCTGAATTTTGATCTTTTCCTGGGCTAATGATGTACAATAACACTCTTTTAAGATTCTGGGGATGGTGGTAGAGTGCCCTAGCCCCCCATTTAGCTCTATGATCATGAGAAGCAGATAATACTCTTCAGGGTGGTGGTACTATGTTTGTTAGGTTAGAAGTAATCCATTTTTCACCTAAGGTATTTCCAACATACAATGGATTTATCAGGATGAAATTCCATCACATATCAGGCAGTAACTGTACTCTGTGCTGCTTTTATAATTCCAGACTTGACGTCCCATGAGCCTGTGTGCCGGACATGGAGATGCCCGTGCTTTACAGCAAGGAGTTGGGAAATGTCAGCTATTGCCATCATTTCTACATCTGCAGAGATCTGATTTTTTCATTTGAGGTTTACAAACTAGACACCTCTTTTATTTGACTAGTGACCATGGAAATATAAAAAAAAATATCTGTTAAGTATTAATGTTGCAAGGAGGCAATATTTCTGAATGCCAAGAAGTCACAGATGACTTCATTGGAGGTATGAAAAAGAGATGGACGGGGACTTGAACTCTTTTTCTCAAATCTTTTTGTACATACGGCAAATCTTTGCACTTTAATTTCTAATGTGTAAGAGTGGGGTTAATACAGTCACTGTGACAACTAAATGAGACATGTAGGCAAAGTGTCTGCCAGATGGCACCAACATAATAACTACTTAATATTTTTTTAAACCACACAGAAGTTACGTTGTGGAGAGTTGGACAAATCATTAAGAACAAACCTTGGTCTATTAATTTAAGCAAAAGTGAGTTTAGTTAACTCAGTAGTTAACAGTTGAGTATTTAACTCAGTTTCCCTACTGTGACACATGGGGATCAAACCACTCACGGGGACCTCTCCTGCTGTTCCTGTCAAGTCCTCTGAACAGGCTGGTGGAAAGTGGCAGCTTGAAATATGGCCACTGGAGGGCAGTAGTGTGCTGTGCCTAAGAGGAGACACAAAACTGAGAGCCCCCTCCATGTAGCTTTAAGCCATAACTCAGGAGCAAGGAAGGCCTTACAGATACATTGACAGGCTTTGAGGAATGTATGCTGTTAGCTTCTGAAACAGGACAGGCACTAACATCTTCATGAAGATCCATGTACTGCTGTTTGAGTGAGTGGGTTATTTATATCGAAATTTTATTTTGGCTAGGAGTCTTGCAACACATTCACATTTAGATCATTACTTTTCAAAGAAAATATACTCACTCTAGTATTTGAATATTGAGCATAATCTAAGATTTCTTGGATCTATGGAAGGGCACTTCGATCCTTGGATCTCACACTGTGAGACATTGCTTATCTTTTTGTGCCTTGCATGTCTCCTCATTAAGAGGTTTTCACAAGTAACTGAGAAATGTGTAAATAAGTAAGTGGGAAAATGTAGGTTAATGCTCATCAGTTCCTAAACAGTTTTCTGGATACCCAGTGTCCTTCTATTTAAGGAGAAACCCAGAGTGGGAGGAAGATAGAGCTTTTATTTCTACCTGAGTGGAGGTCACAAAGAAGTCAGTCTCTTGCCTACTCTTCGACTGCTAGCCACCAGGGCAAAAGCCTGTGGCCAGAAGATGGCCAATTGGACTGTCTCCTTGGGACTGGGCATGCAAATGCTCAGAGCCATTTGGACATTTTTACCTGGTATGGATGCCAGGCTCGTGGCACCATAGCAAGTACCTAAGATAAGAAGAACCCAGCTGAAGCAGATGTACCTTAGTTCTTCCTAAGTCAACCTACCTCATGCTTTATTTATATTATTTTTATATTTATATTACCTAGAAAAACCCTTGTAATCCCTAACACCAAAGTGTACAAGCTGACAGTAGATATTCACAATTACTGATGAAAATGACTCTGGCTGATGGATTGTACAGGTTCTCTGGAGCTTTATTCCATAATGCAGTAATGATTGCAAAAGAAAACTTAGATGTTTCATCAAAGGACTAGTTTTGGGAAATGACAACAGCAATGCCATTTCCTAGGCCTTGGGACAAGGGATGCAATCAGCGAGCCTAGCAGTAAGATAGTCTGAGATTGGTCAGGGTGCTCAGCATGTCTAGCTGTCTAGACATTAACTCGGTTCTCCATGGCTTCCCTGCTTTCTGGCTTCAGAGGCTGCACTGAAGCTTGCTTCATAGAACCAGTGACTTCCTACCTCTGATTCCCACTCCGCCACAACTTAAATAAACTAACTGAATACATGAAATCCACTTGGAGAGAGCAATAGGAACATTGAATTTGCATGTGTGGGAAGAAATACACTTCCCTTTTTAAAACCCAGATTCATAAACAGAAATCATAAAACAGAACCATGTGGTTACAAACCATTGTATCAGAAGGCAAATATTTTCTCTTCAAATGTTTAGGAGAAATAATCACCGCTTAAATGTCAATGAAAATAGGCAGTCCTTCTCTGGAATCTAAAGACATGTAGCCAAGAAATGGCGGCTCATTCCTGTAATCTTAGTTATCAGGGGGCTGTGCTCTGAGGATCTTGGTTTGAAACCAGCCTGGTTAGAAAAGTCCATGAGGCCGGGCGCTGGTGGCTCACGCTTGTAATCCTAGCTACTCAGGAGGCTGAGATCTGAGGATTGCGGTTCAAAGCCAGCCCCGGCAGGAGAGACCATGAGACTCCTATCTCCAATAAACCACCAGAAAACCGGAAGTGGCGCTGTAGCTCAAGTGGTAGAGCGCTCGCCTTGAGCTGAAGAGCTGAGGGACAGTGCCCAGGCCCAGAGTTCAAGCCCCACGACCGACAAAAAAAAAAAAAAAGAAAAGTCCATGAGACTCTTGTGTCCAATCAACCAGCAAAAAGCCACAAGTAAAGGTACAGCTCAACTGGTAGAAAGCCAGCCTTGAGCTTGTTAGTTAAGGGAGAGTGCAAGGTCCTGAGTTCAAGCTTCAGGATCAGATATCTGTATCATTTTCTTCTGTGGCAGATGATAAAAGCATCTTTTAAGATTGATTAATTATACTGGGTTCAATTGTTGATCATGTTGAAAAAGGAGGTTTGGTGGGGCAGGTGTGAGATGAAGAAACTGGGAAAGAAAAGGCCAGATGTACAGATTTAGCTTCAGTAAAATCTTCAGACTATACTTCAGGCTTGAGTCTGGCAGACCCTGGTGATGCTCCAGTATGTAAAACTGAGGTGGCTTTTCCTGCATCATTAATATTTTATGTCCATTTGCTGACCATGGTGGGACACGTGTGCTTTGAGCACTTGACCCAACAGCTGAGATCACATTTATTGTTTTCTGTTTAATAAGATGCTTCAAACTCGGAATGTCTGCTTTCAAGCTTGCGATCTTTATAGACCCAGAGTAGCCCCCCAAAAAAAGTAAAAATGAAAGAAATTTTTGGGGGGAAAAAAAGGAGGCAGCCTAATCTCTTTTGCTTTTTATACGTTTCCTTTGAACTTACATTAATGTGCTTCTTGCAACGTAGTCTTTCTCCTTCATTCCTGAATATTGTCAAGTGCAGTTTACAATATTAAAGACTCCTTTTAATAGCAGAGCCAGATCTTAAAACTTTTTCTCATACCAATCCCCTCACCCAAACCTTAGTCCTAAGGTATCTCTGCAATGTGATAGAAATGGTGTTGCCTGTCACAACCAAACAAAGACGTGTGTGAGTAACAAAATCCAATAGAGGCAATACAGTTAACATCATGGTACAGTTAAGAAAAAAAAAAAGCCAAGCTAGTCTTTCTTGCTTGACTGATATTTATGAATCACTCGATGAGACCCCTCTGTTTATAGCCTCTGAAGTTGGCAGCTGGGGCATGTTAACAACAATCTGTTCATTAATTATTCAGAATCTAGGTTTTGATTTTCGGATTTGTACATTAATAGGCATGCTTACCCTCAGATAGCAGAGAGAATTTTTAACTAGAAAAAAAATAGCAAAGAGACTCTGTAATTATTTTTTCCTTATTTTAAACTGTTTTTGGCAAGTAAACGAATATGATTAGCATGATAATTCTTTCTTACAAGAAATCACATGAAGATCAAAATACCCACTTTAGACCAGTCATAGGCAGCAACCTTGTTGTACAGATATCCTAAAGGTCAAGGTACAACCCAAAGTTCAGCAAAGAGTTGGAAACAGCCTCTTGGTGGGACACAGTGTAGCAGTGTAGCTTATTGATGACACTTGAATCCTCTAGCCTTTGACAGCCAGCTACTTTGGGAAGAATGTGGGCGGGGCAACTGGGCCATTCTGTCTTCAAATTACGCCTCAGACAAATGCCCGAGCTTAACCTCATGGAACCATGGCTCCCTATCTTTGGAGGAGAGAGTGAACAAATGCCAAAAATAACTGATTTATTTCAAAGATTAAGTATGAGTGCCCACAATAGGCCCAGGCATTGGCTAGGAGCTTTTTGCACAAACTTAATGTAGCACCTAAATGGAGTGTAAAGGGAAAAGTGCTTTATGAATAAGGCCGGAGAAATGGGAATTTATTCTTCTATCCTACATCATTACACATTCTTCTAAAAGTATGCCCCCCCCCCCAATCCTGCTACTAGAGCTTGAACTCAGGACCTAGTACTTTTACTTTTTCACTCAGGCTGGCGCTCTAACACTTGAGCCACACCTCCACATCTGACCTTTTGCTAATTAATTAGAGATAAAAATCCCTCAGACTTTTCTGCACTGGCTGGCTTTGAACTTCCATCCTGAGCCTCCTAGGATGTCAGGCAGGAGCCACCAGCACTCAGCCTCTTCTGTTGTTTTTATTCTCTAAAGCCCTCTGTCTTCCAGAGATCAGAAAAAGAAAGTGCTTTCTTTTATGTTCTCTTTTAGTTTGACTTCTTTCCCCCTAATTTGATTCTGTGAACCATCTAGTTTGTTTTGATGTATGGTATCAAAGGAAAAGAGAGGGGTTTTTTTTGTTTTAGATTTTGTTCTTTGATCCACAAAGATGGATTCTACATGCCTGGATACCATAGAAAATAAAGGAATCATTGTTCCCGTCAATCACCCTGAGAAAATATTGATTAACAGATTTTCTTCTGGGAAAGACTTTTTTTTTTTTTACAAAACAAAGGCACTTAGGAAACTTGCATGAGCCTCAGGTTTGGCTCTGGATTTTTTTTATACAAAGAAAATTCTCTCTTCTTAGTTATACAAGGCAAAGAACACCTTACTCTTACCTTATTTTGGAGGATTTCTGTTGGTCAATGAAGACTTTGAGCCTTCCCCTCACGTCCATATATTCCACCAGCTCACCTCATGTACCTGCCGAACATGACATGATCACCTCCAGGGAAATGAGAACTGTATAGTTGAGACCCAGAGGACTTGCTGGTTAATTCTGGGCTATATTTCCAGTTAAGACCTCGGGAGGGGATCCTGATTGAGATAGAAGCAGACACATGAATAAATCCCCAGCCAATTCTTGAGTCGAACAGATATATGGGAGTTAGGGGCAGAACTGACCAGATGCTGGACCATATGATAAACACAAAGGATCATGGTGTGGTATAAAAACTGGGCATTTATATCACACAGCTGGCTATGCATAATCATCTCCTAATTTATAAGGCAGGAACATCTGCTTTCTAGCTGCCTCTCTTTCCAATTTTCTGACAGGCTTATCCTTGAACCTCCTGGGTAATGGCGCAGCCTCATGACATTGCAGGAAAAAAAAAAAAAAGGATCCGCCCCTCCCCTCCTGTCCCAGCCACCAGGGAAAGATGTCCTGGCCTAAAACCTGCCTTTCAGACAGAGAGAGAAAAGTGAGCACATTTGAATTCTTGGTTACCTTCCAAGTCAGGCTTCCTTTTGGGGTAGGGAGAGTTTGAATTCGCTCTTTCCCATAAAGCAGTCTGGGCTGCCATCCCTGGATAGGGTGTTTCTCTATCAGAAGTTCTCTCTCCTTCTTCATCTATCAGGAGAGAACGTAGGTTAAACTAAAGATTCATATTGCTTTTAGTTAGAGTCAGTATTCATTTCTGGTTGAGTCAACAAGTACTTAGGAAGTCTGCACAGGAGAGGAGAAAGTGGGTCTAAGATGTTCTTATAACCTGCCGTCCCCTGGGCCTTCTGACAGGGCCTACCTCTCCACGCGCCGGCCTTAGCTTCTTCTACCATGTTTCTCCCCTACTTTCTTTTCTTTCTACTTCCTGGAGTTGGGTGGTGGCACACTCTTCCTTTTCGGCTCAACCGAACTCAGCTTTCTACTATTTTTGTTTAGCCCCATGGGGTTGATGGAGACATGGGAGATATTCGTTTAAAAGAGACTTCTAAAACTAACGTTAAAAGACTCAAAGGAGCATCGCTTTTTTCTTTTTGCTCCTTTTTATTTGCTATTTTTATTGTTATTATAAAGGTGATGTACAGAGAGAGGGGTTACCGTTTCATGAGTCAGTTAATGAGTGTGTTTCTCTTTGGACAGTGTCACCCCTTCCCTCATTCTCTCCCAGTTTTTCCCCTCCTGTCCCCACCCACAAGTTGCATAGTTCATTTTCAACATAGTGTCTAGGGAGGACCACTGCTGCGTTTGTTCCCCTTCGTCCCTCCATGTCTGTGCCCCCTCTACTCCTCCCAAAGACAGATCAATGAACAAAGGAACATAACGCTCAACAGTGGGATTTCATCTTCTGGGAAACACTGGTAAAATAGTTAAAATAGCAAGAGCGCTTTTTCAAGTCAGACCATTTCGGAAGAAATCCATTGGTCTAGGGGTTAGAGGAAGATTTAGTTCCTATTCTGCTTCTGATAGCACTTGTGGTGTTGGGCAGGTCATTTAGCCTCTCTGAGCTTGTGGTCCCAATACTTCCCAATACAGGATAGGAACTCAAATCATTTCATAAAAGTATCTCTATAAGATATAAGACATTAGACAAATATGAGTGGCTATCATTAGAACCTTATGGACATGTGGAATACTAGGGCTATAAGATGATCATAATGTAATATTCATATAATGATCATCTTCTACCTTTAGTACTGCTGGCAGTAAATTATCTTGGAGAAACCTGGACATCCTGGTCTCTTTAGTGACAGAAGGCACTAGAATCTGTGAAGGCTAGCTGAGTCAAAGTGGAGTCATTTACGTGAACCCTATCAACAACAAAAGTAAATAGAGCTGGGTGCAGAGTGACTAAAATCTCAACTACTTAGGGTACAGAGAGTGGGAGGAGTGTACAAGGATGGCCAGCCTGGGCCAAAAGTTAGGGAGATTCCCTCCCCCCCATATCTCAACAAGTAAGTGAGGTATAGTGGGTCATGCCAATTACCTCAGCCATGTGAGAGGTATTGATAGAAGAATCACCATCTGCAGTCAGCCCCTTACAAAAAAATATGAGACCCTACCTGGAAAAAAAACTAAAGCAAAAAAGATTGGGTGCATGGCTCAAGTGGTAGAGAACTTGCCTAGCAAGTGCATGGTCCTGAGTTCTAAACCTTAGTATTGCCAAAGCAAGCAAACAAAATGGTTGGGCAGGGACTGGAAAGGTGGTTCATGGCAGAGTGCTTGCCTTGCATACATGAGGCCCTGGGTTCAATTCTTCAGCAGTTCACCTTTTCCTTTCCTTCCCTTCCCTTTCTCCTCTCCCCTTTCTTTTCTTTTCCTTTCTTTTCTTTCTTTCTTTCTTCCTTTTTCTTTCTTTCTTTCTCTTTCTTTCTCTCTTTCTTCCTTTCTCTTTCTTCTCTTTCTTCCTTTCTTACTTTCTTTTTCTTTCTCTTTCTTTCTCTCTTTCTTCCTTTCTCTTTCTTCTCTCTCTCTCTTTCTTTCTCTCCCTTTCTTTCTCTCTCTCTCTTTCTCTCTTTCTCCCCTTCTTTCCTTCTTTTCTTTCCAGCTAATGTTACTGAGAGTAGAATAGCTAAGACTTGTGTTAAGGAGTTGATATGGTTTTTACAAGATTGTCTGTGTATTGGGCTGGGAAGGTGGCTCAGTGGTAGAGCGCTTGCCTTGTATGCCTGAGGCCCTGGGTTCGATTCCTCAGCACCACATAAGAAAAAAGAAAAAAGCTGGAAGTGGTGCTGTGGCTCAAGTGGTAGAGCGCTAGCCTTGAGCTGAAGAGCTGAGGGACAGGGCCCAGAGTTCAGGCCCCACGACCGGACCCCAAAAAAAAAAAAGATTGTCCGTGTTGCGGGTAGGGATCTGGGCAAAGCTTTGTTCCTGCCCAGCCTTCCTGCCCCTGTCCTTCAATTTTACCCACTTCTCCTGGGGCAAGATTGTCTTTGTATGCACACATGCTACTCTAAGGACCCCTGAGTTTTGGGATAATGGAGTTCTTCACACTCCTGCCACTTTAAGTGTTCACTCAATGCTGCTGAGTCAGAACGTTCCAGCTAGGGATGGCTGACCTGTGTATTTGACCAAGTCCTCAGGGTAGTGTGCCGCAGGGCCTTAATAAATATGAAAGTAGAAAGTCGCTTTCATTTACTCTAATAATTCCCAAAGTGTGCCTCTCCAGCAGGATCTGGGTCTTCATTGAACAGGAAGTTGTGTTTGTAAGAAACTCTCCAGATCCTTCTCCTGCTGGCAAAAATTCCAGTAGCCCTGGTTTAACCCTTTCCTGCTGCCCTCAGTTTTGTGGATGAGGGGTGTTGGCCCTTTCGCTCTCACTCAGGGACCTGCGTGCTGAGGACTGGAAGGGTTAATGAGTGTCCATCCCAGGTAGTGATGAACAGGAGGAGAAGTCAGATGGTCAGGGGTTTCCGGGCCTCTGTGCTTGGTCTTGTCTTCCCCTACTCTGTCTCCACAGCACTGGAGTTGTCTGCATGGAAGAGCTCAAGTTTGCTCAAGCCACAGGCTTCTGAAGAGCCACGCCCTGTGGTGAAGCAGAGCCTGAGGGTTAGTCGCCACTTGCCACCTAAGAAATCCCCTGAGAACCCAGCCACCAGGACGCCCCAGTTCCCTCTGGTGGAAGATTATGGTTTGCGCTCAGAGTAGTGTTTCCCTCTGCTTTCTGTGGTTAGTCTCGGCTCCTTCTCAGGGTGATTCATGGGAGATTCTTCGAATTAGTGCTATAGCAAAAAATCAGCTGAAATTGCCACCTTTGGGCAGATTGGTATCTGTGGCTTAATCACACCACTTCCTGTCACACTGGGAGGAAAGAATGAGAGTCAGCAGCCGCTCACCACCCCTGTGATCGCATTAGCAGCATTGCCCAATGTTGGCCATTTAACAACCATTTTTTTTTTACCCATAATTCCAATACTCAAGTACAGTTCATTAATTTTTTTTAAAAATTTACCCATCTTTAAAACATAAACTATTATAGGAAAGTTTCAATTAGTAAAGTGAACTGTGTTGATAGCCCTCACATTTCATTTCCTTTATTATTAGCATCTTATATTAGTAAGAGTTCACTTTTCATACTAAAAATGACACATTCATTAGCCATTCATTAGTCTTTATGGTACTGGGCCAGGCAGACACGCTACCCCTCCAGCCATGCCTCCATCCCTTTTTGCTCTTGTTATTTTTTTTTTTTAGTAAGATTTTGAATTCATGCTTGAGTCAACCTGGTCTGTGATCTTATTATTATGCTACCCAAATAGCTGGGATGACAGGTCTGTGTCACCATGCTAAGTTTCTTATTGATTGAGATGAGGTCCTCAGGAACTTTTTCCTTGGGCTAGCTAGGATTAGAGATGTGAGCATCTCTAACGTCCTTTCCATCATGTTTACCTAATGTCCTCCTTTCTGTTCTTTTTAAAAATCATTTAGGACATCACATTAGAGTTAATTATCACATTGTATTTGAGCTAAAGCAAAATGTTGGTGTCAGACTTAGGATCCTGTCTCCTGTCTTTTGCCAGCAACTAAGATATATGGAGGTGCAAATCAGTTAGCTTTCAAGTAATGTAAAAGATCAGACCTTATATAGATCTTGATGAATATTTTTTTTGCCGGTTACTCAGTGAAAAAATTTTAAATGCCCTCAAATATGCTAAATTCATAAATATTTGAAAATTATTCAATTAAATGATAAGATTTTTTTTTCTTGAGAGGCTTGGAGGGCTGGGAGAATGAAACTTGGCCACTTACATGTTGAGCAAGTGCTCTACCACCCGGACCATGCTCCCAGCCATTTTTTAAAACAAAATGCTGCTATCTTTGGGTTGCCTCAAACTTGAAATCATCTTGACTGCATCTCTTGGTTATAAATGTGTACCACTCTACCTAGCTTAAATAATAAAAGCTTTCTTAAAAGTGATTGTTAAAAGTAGACAGACTTAAAAAATAATATATTTTATGACTTGAACTTAAAATCTCCAAGAATAGTCAGAGATTTAAAGTTATCATTTTAATAGAGTAGTGTGTGTGTATGTGTGTGTGTGTGTGTGATGCACACACAAGTGTGTACACTAGTACTAGAGTTTGAGCTCAGGGCATCTTCTTGTGTGGCTAGTTCATTAGAGATGGACTCTCATGAACTTTTCCACTTGGGACAGCGTTCACCTACCACCCTCCAGATCCTGAGTAGTTAGGATTAAAGGCATGAGCTACTAGCGCAAAGCATTAATTCTTAAGAAGCATAGAATTCCCCCAAATAATTTTTTCTGTGCATGAAAATCATTGTCATGGAAAGCATAAATTCACATAGAACTGACCATGGGTTTCTACTATCTTGAATCTACCCTATAAATGAAGTTACTAACACGTGTTTATAGTCAAGCTCTGCCATGCTCGGCGTATTTGCATTTTAGCATAAGATGGAACGTTTTATCCAGAAAACGAACATCTATCAGTGATAGTATGAAACTAGCATAGAAATTCAGGCATCAGTATGGGACAGAGCTCCCTAAGTCATATTGTGAGGCAGGCCCTATTAAGCAGATTCAGAGGATAGGTAAGGTCCCTTTCAAGAGCTTTCTCTCTTGGTTTATGTAGAATCATTAAAATCTGGAAGTGGCACATACTTAGTGCTTATTAATTAGATATTAAGGCTTGTGATGGAATGAATTACACATCAGATTTTAGTTAGGTTCTGATATGACTTTTGGGAAGATTACTCTGGCTAGATATGAACATTAGCAGGGAAGAGACCGAACAGGAAGTCAGTGGTAAGCCTTGATAGCTTTCTTAGCAGACTTCTAGGCTGTTAAACTAATATCCTATCCTCCTCAGCAAACACTCTCATTCTGGCAAACCGCTCTTGGCTTGTTATAGGGTGCGAATGAAGGCTGAAAGCCTGCCCACCGCACAGCTGTGACACAGGGCCTGAGCGTTCCGCCATGAGCAGGTGTGGTGTGAACCGGAGCTACCAGGCAGGAGGGGCGTCTTAAGACTGCTCCCAACTGCAATCTGTGGAATTTCTTGAAAGCCTACTGGACTCCATGTTATACTTGGCCTGTCATTGTGAAAGGCAACTTGGCTGAGTCTACATGGCTAAGCCACTCCCTAGATCTCTGGAACTGGCCAGCCAGGAGACTGTGCTGCTATCCGTCATTAAACAACACTGTCCTGCAGTCTCCCACCCGCACCCCTGCCAGCCAGGGCCAAAGGACAAAAAAAAAAAGCAGCTCAATAGCAGACTTTGCTCATTTTCTCCTCCCAGTCCCTTGTCAGAACACACCTTGGGTCCACTCCTGGCTGTGTGCTACAATTGTAATTCCTATTCTCAAAACGAACACCTTGCCTGTGGGGTTCAGTGGGCCGCAGAATGAATGAACAAGGGGACCACTCTGTACATGTGTGGCCTCCCTGTCTCTTTACCAGGCCCATCAGGGATTCCTCCATGTGTTCATGAGCAAGTGGCCAAGTGGTAGCTATGGAGGTTCTGCGTGGGTCAGCAGCTTGGCCTTCCTCTTCCTCAGGCCCATCGTGGCTGCTGCCCCTTAGAGCCACTCATAGCAGTGACCTGTGAACACTGCATACTGGCAGACCTTGGGGCCCTGGGGATGGGAGTGAGGGGTCAGAGGGGCAGTGGCAGGCAGTGATTTCTCCCTGGGAAGTGGCTGTGTCTACATTCTACATTTGCTTTGGTTCTCAGCCCATTATGCCTCTGTGTAGCCCAGCACAGTGGGGCTTGTTTTGCACCAATTTTCACCATTCAATCCAGCTTCTGGTGAAACAACTCAAGCTTTGTTGACTTGGTTGTTAGCCTCTTGTCAGGAACACACTCAAAGTTCTTGTCTGTATGTAGGCCTTCAATCTGACTCATTTCCTGGCTGGTAGGTTAGACATACTTTTTCTTCATAGGTCACCTGAAAAAAAAAAAAAACAACTTAGCCTTGTTGGGAAAGCATCAGGCTAAATCTTTGCTTTGCCTGAGGCTTCTTGTGTCTTAACAAGCCTTTGAAGAGGGGTTTGAGCAATAGTTTTATCTTCCACAGTTCAGGGCGTGTTATCAGTTAGCATTTCCAATCTTAGAAGTCTCATCTTTTTTTCTCCTATACCTCTGCCTACAGACTTGCCATTTCTTGCCTTAGTTTACCACCTATAAAAAATCTTTTTACAAATAGTGCAGTAATCAAAATACATTACCTTGTTGGTTATTTCCAGTAGCGTCCATTGAAGGGACAGCTTTTCCAGTGACTGTCAGTAATACTTTCACCAAGTCTGTTGTGACAACAGGAGGGATATTTTTGAGGAGCAATTATTTTGTGTGTGTGTGTGTGTGTGTGTGTGTGTGTGTGTGTGTGTGTGCATGTGCACCCCTGTTCTGGGGCTTAACTCAGAGCCTGGTTGCTGTCCCTGAGCTTTTATGCTCAAGGCTAGTGCTCTACCACTTGAGCCACAGCTCTGCTTCTGACTTTTGGCTTTTTTAAAAAATTGAGGTAACAGTCTCATGGACTTTCCTGGCCAGGCTGGCTTCAAACCATGGTCATCAGATCTCAGTCTCCTGAATTGCTAAGATTACTGGAGTGAGCCACTGAGGCCTAGCTGGGATGTTAACTTTTGAGTCTGAAGTAGCAGGGTCCCTACCCCATCTGTTCACCCCTATACCAATGCCAAGCTTTGATCTTAGTTATGGAAGTGCCATGCTCCGTTTTTGTATCACACAGGGCAATTACCAAGCTACTGGGAAAAGAATGCTGAGCTCCTGCTTGCTTGCTTGCTTCCTTCCTTCCTTCCTTCTTCCTTCCTTCCTTCCTTCCTTCCTTCCTTTCTTTCTCTTTCTCTCTCTCTTTCTTTCTTTTTCCTCTCTCTTTCCCTCTTTCTCTCTCTCTTTCAAAATTAGTGGGTGAAGACATGGTACCAACTCAACAGGGAGTTTCATAAGTAAATATCTAGCTGCTAGGTCTATCTGCCAATTTCATTCATCTCTAGGTGCATGACTGCTAAGAAGTTAGAAAGTGTCATCTTAAACAAGGCAGCACCACTCAAGAAAAGGGTGAGGGTAAAATTTTGGGGAATTACCAGTAGTTTTGTGTAGGGTATGATTCCACAAATATGCCTTCAACCATGTGTATTTTGGTAAGCTTTTAGGTGGCTTCTAATTTATTGCTATTATAAACCCTCTTATATATTACATGTAATATATAAACTGTGCTTTATACACAGCATATAGAACATATTATATCTTTATACCTAAGCCTAAGTAACACTTGAACTTTGTAAATTTAGTAGCTGTACCCACTAAATGAGATAGAAATACATCTTCATATTAAGGGCGTTGTATGTGCCCACCTCTCACAACTTTACAAAATTTCATTTTATTGAGCTTTTTAGGTTTTGTGACTGTTTATTTAGTGCTGACACGGGGCTTAAACCCAAGGCCTGGGCCTGTTTCTGAGCTTTTTTGCTCTAGACTAGTAGTCTACCAGTTGAGCCACAGTTCTACTTCTGGCGTTTTGGTGGTTAATTGGAGATTAAGAGTCTCACGGTCTTTCCTGCCTGGGCTGGCTTTGAATCATGAAACTCGGATCTCAGTCTCCTGATATTACAGGCATGAGCCACTGGCTACCTAGTGTAGTTTTGCCAGTTTATTAAGTGTAAGATGTGTCATGCTATAGCTTTCATTTTTAAACTTATGCTTAGAAATTTTCTTTGTTTCTAAGATAATTTGATGTCTTTTTGGAACTGCCTGTGTTGTAAATTGTTGCCATCTTTATTGTAATGTTTTCTCATAATTTTTAATGAGCACTTTATAGATGTATAATAGTTTTCCAAAATAGTACTCGTATGCTCCAAATATAGTACTCCTAGAACAAGAATGGAAAACTTGCTTGGTGGCCAAATATACCTGTAAATGAAATTTTATTTGAATCTAGGCATCTTCCTATGTTTACATATTTTCAGTGGCTGCTTTTGACCTACAATGGTCAAGTTAGTTAGTTTTGAGAAATATTATATGGTTTCAAGCTGAAAATATGTACATCCTAAGCCTCTGCTTAAAAAAAAACAAAAACAACTTAGACTCACTGAAAACAATAAAACCTTCGTGTTTAGAACTGTACTTCTGTATTCTAAAAGGCTCCTAGGGTTTGTTTTTTTTTTTAAATAAAGCTCACCAAAGTCTGATTGAGGCCATTTAGTTAGTCATAGAATACAGAAAGGCACAATTTCTCACGGACTCCTTTTCAC
Source organism: Dipodomys spectabilis (assembly GCF_019054845.1). NCBI lineage: Eukaryota > Metazoa > Chordata > Mammalia > Rodentia > Heteromyidae > Dipodomys > Dipodomys spectabilis. The sequence goes on from NW_024870678.1 coordinate 23,368,892, forward strand.
TTCTTCTGCATTTCCTCCCCATTCAACCACCCCCAAACCAAAGCCTTAGAAGAACACATCGGGGCTTTCCAAGTATGTCTGCAGGCTCTGCAAAACTCTGTAGATGTTTTAAAACTTTACAATTGACCTGTTTCTTAGAAAGAGGAAAGGTTTATTTCCACTCAGAGCTTTGCAGGCCTCTGGGGCCTGTGATGAAGCAGCACATGAGGGTAGGAGCAGGTGGCAGAGGAAGCTGCTCATGTTGTGGCGGTGAGGGAGCATGGGGAAAAAGAGAAGGGCTAGGGCCACACACTCACTTTCCAGGGAAACCCCTCATATCCCAACTTCCTTTTACTAGACACCACTTCCTAGGTGTTCTAATGGCACCATGGAACTCGAGACCAAGCTTTTAACACATTGGCCTCTTAGGGACATTTTAGATACAAATTATAGTAATTTTTTGTATTAAAAATAGTTGTTTATAGTTTTCTACTTCTGACTCCTCTGTTCCTAAATTATATATATATATATATATATATATATATATATATATGTTTATATATTATGTAACTTAAATCTGAGATTTCTTTGTTTGATTTTTCTGGATGACCTATGGGGAGTAATTAAGTCTCCTACTATCATTGTGTTGGGATCGAAGTATATTTTTAAGTCCAAGAATGTTTGTTTAACAAAGTTGGATACATTGCCAATTTGCTCATAAATGCTAACAATTGTTACATTCTGTTGATGGGAAGTTACCTTTATTAATAAGAAGTGACCTTTGTCTCTTCTGACTAAATTTGATTTGAGGTCTATTTCTTAAAAAAAATTTATTATTATGAAAATACTGTACAGAGGAGCTACAATTACATGGTAAAGATAATGAATACATTTCTTATCAAGCATTGTTGCTTCCTCCTTTGTTTCCCCATCTTATCCCTTTCCATAGCCCTTCTCCCCCCCTTCCAGGCCAAAGTTGTAAAGTTCGTTTTCGACATAACGACTTGTACATCTCATTGTTGCAATGGGTCCGCCTGTATCCCTATTTAAATGATTTGTTTTTTCCCTTCCCCTCCACAAATTATACCAACATCAAATACAGTGAAAGCAGGGGTTATACCGTGGGGGAGGGACATACAAAGAAACAAAGAAATCATCTTATAAATATGTTAGAAACAATCGCAAGAAAGAAATAAAAACATTTGAATACTTATCTTGGGGTTTATTTCACCTAACATCAACATATCTGAACTTTTCTGTTTGTTTGAGGTCTATTTCATCGGATATGAATATAACTATTCCTGCCTTCTTTCAAGGTCCATCTGATTGGAAGATCTTTTTTCAACACTTTAAGCTAATATTACCTGGTGCGATTTTTCTCTCTCTACTATTTCATGTATGCATTGATTTTCTGTGTGCTGGATTACTTTGAGTACTTCCATAGTACTGGTTTAATGGTATGATTTTTTGTTTTGTTTTTGCTTGTCATGATTGTTTTTGTTTGTCCGTTAGTTATGAATGACAGAGCTTTACTTAAGGTGAGTATTCTTGAGATGCTATTTTGATAGGTTTCCCATTGCTTTCTCTCTGTCGTGACTTTCATTCTTCTTTCTTGCTCTCTGTACTTAGTTGTTTGGTTTTTTTTTTTTTACTATAATATGTCATGTGGAGGTAATATCTGATCTGGTCTGTTGAGTGTTCTAAAAGCCTCCCGTATCTGAATAGACTTCTATTTTTCAAAATTTGGGAAGCTTTTTATTGCTATTGCTGTTGGATAGATTTCCTATGCCTTTTATTATCACCTACCTTCATCTCTACTCATCATTCATGTTTTGGTCTTTTCAATAGAATTCTGAAGTTCTTACAAATTCCTTGTATTGTGTGTGTGTGTGTGTGTGTTTTCCTCTGCTTTTTCTACTCTGTGTTCTATGCCTTCCAGCCCTGATATTTGGCTTTCCATTGTATCAACTCTGCTACGCAGAGGCTTACCACTGTGTTCTTCATCTTTAGGACTTCAGTGTGACGTTTTCCTCCCAGGAAGAAAACTCACTTTGTATGTCTTGCATTGATTGGGTTTTTCATTTGTTTATGTGTCTTCTTTGATCTCTTTTAGCTGTTTAGCTATATCCTCTTTAACTGTTTGCATTTTCTTAGTATTCATTTAGCTTTTTATTTTAATACTTATGAATTCATTTCTCTATGATTTCATTGACTTATTTATAAATATCTTCTTCTTACCAAAAGTCCTCTTGCATTTCATTGAAGGCTGTCATTGTTCCTTTGGCCTCAGGAAATGAGGTTTCCTCCAGTTCTCTAACATTCTGATCGATCATTTGTTGTGTAATTGTTGGGTTTGGAGGGATTTTATTTCCTTACTTTCTCATGCTTCTTGTCTTTACAGTGCAGTCTGTTACTGTTGTTATTTTTAGCATTTTACTCTAGATTCAGCATGCGAGCAAAACCATGTAATGAAATGAATTTTAAAGACAAGTCTATTAGCACATGCCCATAATCTTAGCACCTGGGAGGCTGAGGCAGAAAGATCAGGAGCTTGATGCCAGCCTGTGCTGTGTAAGGAGACTATCTCAGAAAGATCAGAGACTGTGTGTGTGTGTGTGTGTGTGTGTGTGTGTGTGTGTGTGTGCATGCGTGTGCGTGCACCAGTCCTTGAACCAGGGCCTGAGAATTCTCCTTAAGCAGTTTTGCTCAAGGCTTGGACTCTACCACTTTGAGCCACAGACCCACTTCCTGTTTTTTGGTGTTTTATTGGAGATAAGAGTCTCACAGACTTTCCTGTCTAGGCTGGTTTCAAACCACAATTCTCAGATCTCAGCCTTGAGTAGCTAAAATTAGTCTTGAGCCACTAGCATCTGGCTACAAAGACTTCCTTTAGGCTTGTATTAATAGAGTATACAAGAGATCTTGGCCTTTTGGCTATATACTCATAGAGCCATATGACCTCTGAAGGATATCAAATGGACCTTGAGTTGCTCTTATAAAAATGTTCTCTTTATAATTCCACCTGTTTTCAGTGCAAATAAAGATGAAAATTATACTAAATAATACAACCAAGATGAGAATCTGTAGGAAACATCAGAATTTGACTGACATTCCCTCCGTTGATGTACTGAGTAGAATAACCATATACCTTTTTTATATGGCCTTCTGGTATTCAAGCTGCATTATCTGTGTCATTTGCAGAAAGAAACACTTTTCAGCAATGTTCTCAATGGTAGAACATTTCCATGTCTGTCTGGACATGAAAATCATTTAATTTTTGGTAAAAAATGCACACCATTAACGGCACCTACTCATACTTTTGCTCTTTTAGTCAAGGATGTTTTTATAGAAAGTGATACAATGTCAAGTGAAAGTAAAGTAGATGGAGAACCTACTTGGTTTGTGCACTGGCAGTGAAAGTTCAGATGTTAGTTTGGTTTTCTGAACAGCAGGATTTACTTGGCTATCAACAGGGATCTGTCTCTACTGTTTCTCTTGGGTACTTTGTTCTCCACTTGTTAGTGGAGCTTGGCAGCTCCAGGCACAGTCAATGCTTGCAGTACATGGTTCCAGAGAAATCAGCAGGCTTTTTTCCTCTTTCCTGAATCAGTATTAGAGAACTCTGATTGACCTACCTGATTGCCCACTATTGATAGCCCTATGAATGCATGTGGTTAAGTGGGAAGACCTATTTCATAAGGATATAATCAGAGACAGGGAAAGGATAGTCAGGCCCTGTAGCTGTCATAAGAAGTCTTGGGGTTAGTAAACAAAATGAAGAATACATGTGAAAAGAGGGTGGACATCTACAAAGATGACACATACTCGACTCTAGAACCAAGCTTGGCCATGGTAGGATTAAAACAACAAGGTGAAGCTCTTTCCTGCCTTCAATATAAATTTCCAGTTGTACCTTGGCTGCAAGTAAACACGGGTCAGGGAAAAGTATTTTGTTCTAGAACAACCTTTAACGGACAAAAACTCCAAATGCAAATATCTGACAGACCTAGCTTATTCATTGTTGAGAGTGTCTGGCAAGTATTGCTTGTTGCTATCTGTATCTAACAGGGGGTCTAAAGAAGATGGGTGCAAGACTCCTGCTGGAAGGACCAGAATGCCATTTGGGCCAGCCCCTGCCACATCAGGCCAGTTGTGCATTGAAAAGATACAGTTTAAGTGCAAAGAGATTATAGCCTCAGCTGAATGATGTCTTTGGCACATTGTGGGCCAGATGTCTCTCTTTGGGCCACCCTATTCTGTAGAGTTTAATTCTGTGATTTGCTCTAAGTTACAATCAATCAGCAATGGGCCAAGAGTTCTGTCTTTGTTTAACACACCAAAAACAACCCTACTTTCCTTTCCAGGGTACACGATCTCAAAGGATCTAAGAAAACCTGCCAAATGATTCTGTTCTCAAAGTTCACCTATTCCTTTGGGTATATGACATAAAAGTTAAGGAAACAAAGCAGTTTGACATAAGAATCAAAGATTATAGTTTTGAAAGGCTTGTCAAGATTTCATTGGAGGTCAGTCTTGATGTTATTACATTTCGTGGGTATTTTTTCTCCTTACTTGAAAAATTGTAGCTTTATTTAGAAAACAGGTTTCTCCTTTTCCCTTGAAGTTAGTTTCATAGAAATGACTGGTATTAGCCTTAAAAGCAACTTCAAAAGTAACTTACAGGTAACTGAATATTGGGCAATAAATGTATGGATTTAAAAGATCAAAAGGTTTGGCTTGGTGCTTTACACTTGCAATCCGAGGTACTGAAGAAGTAGAGATAAACAGAATCACAGTTCAAGGACTGCCCAGGAAAATGTTAGTCAGACCCTATTCGAAAAACAAGGTGTGCAAGATGCACAGGCCTCTGGTCCCAGACATTTGGGAGGCAGAGGTAGGAGGATCATAGTCTAAGGTCATTCTGAGACCTTATCTGAAAAACTCTGGAAATCAGAGTTTCCACCATCCAGAAAACAGCCAGTACAAAGGACTAAATGTCAGAAATTTGCATTTAAAAACAAGCAATGGGGTTAATGTGCTAGTGTGGAGTGAGCAAAGTGAGAATTAGGAAATGAATGACATGACATCTGAGCAACAGTGAAAATAGAAAATGAACTGTGCGGAGCTAGGAAGACCATAATGACTTTGGTTTCATCCATACAGGACAACCATTGGAATTCTCAGATTTATGCTCAAAGGCTTGGCCTGGGCACTCTGCTGAGCCCAGAGCAAGGCAAGCAGAGTGAGGTGGTAGCCATCATTATCTAGAGGCGACAAGATGGTGGCCTGGAATAGAGTGGTTGCAAAAAGTATCCTATTTTGAAGTGGAGCCAACACAACTTCTTGATGCACTAAATATAGAGTGAGAGGGGGCAATGATGGCTCTATGGCTTTTAGCCTGACAACTATAAGAGTGGATTCCCATGTGATCACAGTGCATGCTCAGTGAATGCCTGGAGCCCTTCCACTCCTTGGCTGGAACTAAGGATGGGCTTAAAATGTCTAGGTAGTATTTCATCTGACAGACTTAATCCCTGTGTCTTTTTTAAAGAGTGGAGATAACAAATATTTCAGAATATAAAGCAAAACATGGCAAGATTTATTGAGATAAATGACAGTGTGTTCTTAGCATGATGAAGAATGTGACAAACATCGTTTCCTATGAGACATTTTATATTTGCCTATGCATACCAAAGTGCTCAAGCATGAAGACAAAACCAAAGCTAACAAACTAAAAGCCCAAACTGATGCTACCTAATAACTTTCATGAGGCAACTGTAACCATTTCTTTTATCATCGGGCTTTAGAACTGCCCTATTTCATACACTTAAATGCTGTTGGCACATACAGTCCCTATTCCTCACCCATCCCATGGATTTCACTGCCCTCCCCCATGCTCTTTGCTTATCATCCGCCCTGCAAAGAACAAAAATCAAAAAGATCACAAATAAAAGAAGAGGGGCTGGGAAGGTGGCTCAGTGGTAGAGCGCTTGCCTTGCATGCATGAGGCCCTGGGTTCGATTCCTCAGCACCACATAAGAAAAATAAAGCTGTGGCTCAAGTGGTAGAGCACTAGCCTTGAGCTGAAGAGCTGAGGAACAGCACCCAGGCCCAGAGTTCAGGCCCCACGACCGGACCCCCCCCCCCCAAAAAAAAAAAATTCAATTCAATTCACAAATAAAAGAAGAAAAGAAGCTAAAATTCCAAAGCAGAGACAATAATCTCTCAGATTGTAATACTACTTTATAAAAAGAACCTTGGCATTTTTATTAAAATCCATTCATCATAGATTTTTCATCTATATTTTCCCATTTTATCACAGTAAATATTGTTAGAGATGTCACATTCAGAAATGCAGTTCTGCATTTCATAGAGCTCTTTTATTCTTTGCCTTGGCTTTCAGTTCTAATTTATGATCAGTGTTGCTCAAATTTAGTTTGCAAGTGAAGTATACAGAAAGAATGAATATACAAAGAGGTCCCTAACAGTCCTAGTGAACATGGTTTTAAGAAAATGAAAACAATTTTCAGTGAGATTCTACAAGCAGGATCGTTAGATTTGTGACGTGCTTCGACTTGCATGTGGCAGGAATCTCCAGACCCATCAGGGAATTTTCACACACTGCTCATCACTTCTCGGGCTGCTTCTGCCTAACATGGGCTGATGGATTTCCGCCACTACACAGTAGCCAGAGTGAGGTGTGAGAGCCCCAATTGCAACAACTCTTCCAGCTCCTTCATAGATGTTTTGCTCCTGTATCTAAGGGAGAAAAAGTGAGTGATAAATGATTTCCAGTGAGTCACTGATATATTTTGGTGTTGTGAAAATCATTGAGTTTTACAAGGTATGGTAGTAGCTGGGTGTCTGGCTTCCTTCCTAGACACATCCCTTTTTCTAGAGACTTGGGATGTAATCTGGAATGGGACATGTCAAGTGGCCAAGTAAGAACTACTGAGGGCTGCTGATTAACTGGCCCCTTGATCAGAGTCTCTTTTTCAGGGATTTCAATTGTACAGTAAGGAGAAAGGCGCTGACTCTCAGAGATAACTATAGATGACAACAGAGACAGAAAGTCAGAGATAGAGCAGGATCCTGTAGCACTCGCTTCCCATTTCCTTTCTCTTTTGTACAAAGCCTGGCAGCACTTGGTTTCTTGTTTCTGGTTGCCCCTGAGTTTGCTGGATATCTCCAAATAAAACTTCTCTTTCATTTCTTTTGAATTTGAATTCATTTCAGTGCAGGTTGTGTTCCTTCTAACCAAAGGGATCCTATCTCAAATGGATATATGAAAGGAACATTCAATTCACTAAGCTCAGAGAAAGGCACCGATGGTCAATAAGTAGTAAATTGCCCTAGCAAAATTGTTATATAGAATATACTGATTCAACAGCTGCTAAATTAAAATGTTGAAATTTGGAACTGCCTATCCTTCAATATGCAGGAAAGAGAGTGTAATAGAATTAAATTTAAAGAAAAAGAGAGCGTGTAGACAAGCTGAGTGATTGAAAGGGCAAATATGGATACTCACAACACATACACACATTCACACATATATAATACATTCACATATAAATTCTAATGGTGATAAACTGTTTACCACTGATGTCAAAAGAGAAAAAGAAGGAAAATGGAAAGGAAGAGGCTGAAGAGTAGCAAAAGAGAAGATGCATAACATGGTCAATATGTTGGCTTAAGACAAAACAAAGACTATAATACCAACATTCAGGGGGGCTGAGGTATTTCTGGAGTTCAAAGCCAGCCTGACCTACATAGTAAGACGCTGATTCAACAAACAAGCAAACAAACAACCCCCCCCCCCCAAAGAGTGCAAAACACCAAGTCAATTACAGGCAACAGTACTAATATCTATTCCTCTGAACTTACCTTTTGTAATGAATTGTTGATTAAAAAAACTCGGTATACTAAGTCATAGTAATTTTCCACAGTTATATTTGTTCCTTTTTGGTGTCTATATGGCAAATCGGGGGCATGCAGAATTATCAACAAAGATCTGTTATGTTGGGTTACATTCACCACTGGAGGGTCTATATTTGCTGGGAAAACAATAAAAATTGTTAATGAATGACTCGAAAAACATTGAGATAGTTAACATAGACACAATATTACCATGAAGAATGATTATATTCAGAAATCAAAGCAAGTTGGGCAAATGTCCTCAGAATAACTGGGCTTTACTGTGTTTATCCTGTTTGTCTTAAGTGTTTAGAAGAGAAAGGCTTTCCACACTCCCATCCAGACTAATTTGGAACTGAAAGTTCAGCTCTATCAGTGTTTTGTCCATGTTCATAGAAGAAAGAATTTCCCCTTGTTTACACTTTTTACCTCTAAAGGAGCTGGTATTTAATCCTTATGGTGCTTTTCATGCTCCAAATTCTTATGACCCTCTTGTCTACCATCTATAAACAAGGAGAATGAGTCCTAGCTCAGTTTTGCATAGTAGTATGATGTGTCATTGATTCCCTCTTTGATAAAAAAGGATACTTTGAACATTCTTATCATGTACTCAACACTCCACCCTTGATCCTTGTATTTTTCAGTGCTGGAGATAATCTCCAGCACTGAAAAATACAAGGATCAACATTGACTTCCCCTAAACCAGATTTTCTTGTATGTGACTGTGTTTCTACTTCCTTCATTTGGCGCAATTATACATTCTTGTGCATTTTTTCTGATTAAAATATTCATATTTATGCTGAGAACTATTTTTTCCATATGGCCCAAGCTATGATTAATGACAAAAAATTTTGTACTCATGGACATAGTTATCTTGTTCTTTGAATGTATCAATCCATGTTCATGGGTTTCAACAGGCCGATGGTATAGTTAAATAACAGAGCTATTGCCCTTTTGTGAAAAAGTGTATATTTCAGTCATTGGCCTAGAAGTATCAGTGAGTTGAGTAGTTGACATCTTCAGGCCTCTTGGTCTGTGATCTGTGATGTTAGAGTTTGCAAGAGGATGGTCATTCTTCATCATTCACTGGATTCTAATTATGTTCCAAGGCCAAATCAATTACTTTACTCACTGATTTTTCTTCAATGCTGGAAAAAAAATCCCCAAACAGGACTCTTGATTGAACTCAGTCTTCTGTATGAAGGTAAGTACTCTACCACTGAGCTATATCTCCAACCTCTCTTTTAAACATTTTCTTCCCATGAATACATCAATCTACTGATTTCTTCTAACTTCTTAATTATTCCCTACACATCCCTGTTCCTTCACAAAATTACACATCTCAAGCATCTTTTGGTGAAGTTCCCTTACTAGCTTGTCTTACAAAACAGTTTTTCTCATTCAATGCTCTCTTCCTAGACACTATAATCTAGAGCAGGTTGTGCAAATGAGTCACAGATAGATTTGTATCTTTAACAGAGACCTTACCTTTAAGTCTTTTAACTCTCTATAGACATTACCCTTGGATACTTCAAAGCATCTTAAACTCAATGCATCCAAAATTGAATTCATTCTTCTTGATTATTGTGCATTCCACCAGACTAGCCTTTTCCCATAAAACCCCATCACAAACAACCACAATCTAGTTATGCAAAAAAGATTGCCTTTGGAATTTTTCCTTCCTTACCAGTATACTCAAACTGTCACCAAATCCTGCCAATTTTTTTCTGCTAAATGTCCCTCTAATGGTATACTTATTTTCTATAGTTCTTCTAGTTATCCCATTTAAAATTATACTTTGCTCAGAGTGTTTGCTTAGGATGTACACGGTGGGTTTAACTCTGAGTATCGATAAAGGTGTTGTTTACAAATACATTTTTGTTTTCTAGAGGAAGTCACAACCCCTAGTGGAGAATCTGATACCAGGCTTGCTTTTTGAGTCCCACTGTATGTCTACTCCATTCCACAGGCCCTACTTCTCTCACATTCGCTCTGCCTCCTCCTGCCAGAGCGCCTTTACAAATGCTCTCCTCTGTCCTCTGTGACCTTATTCATCTTCAGATATCAACTCAAGTGTCCCTTTCTTGGGAAGTTTTCTCCTGACATCTCTGGCCACATCCCTCCGTTTAAGAATTCACAGAAGCATGAGTCTTCTTTCTTTTGTATCACTAGACATACTATCATTTAGGATGCATGATTATTTTAAATATATCTGTCTTCCCTATTAAACAGAATGTTCTAGAAAGAAGGAGGCTACTGTGCTTGCCAAGCTGCCTCGGGATCCAGTTAAATGCCTGGATCAAAGTAAATACTTCATAACTAATTCCCAAATGAATAAAGAGAAAAGATGATTCTGACTGTAGCCGATCACACCAGAATATCAGATCTATTCCAAAACAGGTCACATTTATTTTTAGTCCAAGAAATTCTGGCATCAGATAATGCTGAAATCTTACTGAGCATCAAATGCTACTTTAACTTTCCTTTTTCTGTTTAAAAAAATGTTGTCTCTAGATAGACACCAGAAAGCAGAACTTCTAAATGAACGACTATGCCCTGCAACTCACAAGAGATGCTGGCTGAGCAATGCATACCAGTGGCTCATTCATCTGCACCTTAGGCTTTTGCAACAGCTTGTTCTCAAATCTGATTTTTTCAAAACAGGTTTTTTACAGAGCCTCAGGGGCTGTGGGGGGACAAGGACAAGCTGAAGTTTGAGGAGAAGGTTGACTGGGCATGGCTCCTCACAATTGCTTGGGAAAGAGTAGTTCTAGCTTTTAACTGTTTTATTGACGGATTTCTTACTCATTTACCTGTGAAACCCTGGCATAAGAAGGATTTTCTTTTCTTATGCTAGTAATGTGTATTGAACTCAGGTCCTGGCACTAGCCTTAATTCTTTTGTTCAAAGCTACCACTCTACCACTTGAACCATAGCTTCCCTTCTGGCTTTTTGGTGGTTAACTGAAGAGAACTGACTCATGGACTTTCCTGCTCTGGCTGGCTTCAAACCTAGATCCTCAATACTCAGATCTCAGCTTCCTGAGTAGCTAGGATTATAGGTATGAGCCAGTAGTATTTGGTGAAAAGGCTTTTTGAAGCTCACTTCCTGAGAGTTTTTTTTTTCTTTTCTGAAAAGTGGCCATGAAGTAAGAATCTAAGCCCCTTTGAACTCAATTTAGAGTACTCGTAATTGCCAAAAAATAGAAGCAAGCCAAAATACCCATCAATTGAAGAGTGGATAAATAGAAAGTAGTATACCCATATAATGGAGTATTATTTGGCCTACATACCCTGTACTGTACAATGTGTAGTGCTGCTAAGCTGTAGACCAGGCGTAATGCATGCTTTTACAACTTATATTTTCCATTCTTTGGGATATAACCCCATCAGCATGGATTTCGTGGAAAGAAAACTGGTGTTGAGCCCTTTATATAATGCCCTGCTCCAGAGGCACTTGCGTGCTATCTGGCCATAAGCTTTTGTTTTGTATTGAGTTCCCCTCAAATCAAGAAGGGGTAAAACATTAGAATGAAAACTTCTATCTTACTAGGTGAACTTTGCTGTTTTACTATTTTATCAGTAGATTCCTCCCCACTTACAACCCACCCATAGATGCAGCGAATACATTATCCATGAGCATACCCCCACAGTACATTGCTTATGACAAAGAAACTATTACTCTGGAAGAAGTAAAGTCTCACACTCACCAAATGATGTTACCTTACCATATATCCCATTACTCAATAATTGGTCTTTAGAAGAAGGTGAAAAGGATATTGAAAACTCAAATAGACATGTCTTGTGAAGTGGCATATGAAATATTATATGCTGTGAGCCTGTCAACAGCATACAGTTTCATAGAATACACTGGATTCAAAACTGGAGGTGAGAAGGGCAAGTCTCGGTATTACACATAGTGAAAAACCAATCTTTTTTTTTCTATTTGCTTGACTTTTAGTTCTTCTGGTTTATAACTAAAATAATTTCAAAGGAAATTATTAGGTGGCTGCCACTAATCATTTAGAGTTCCTTGTGCCATTTAACCAACAAAGAGAAAATGAAGTTGTCAAAGATAATTAGTTCCGATTATTTAATGGGGAAACAGAGCTGCTATAAATACAGTAGGGTCAGATAGAAGGATGTTTTGTTTAGTATTCTCTAGAATGCCTCTGAGAACTTCCATATTCAGAAATAAAATGAACGTAATATTATATCAAGCCAATACCGGAAAGACTGAAAGTACTAATAAACGAAGAGCTGAGAAGCTGGACGAAAAATAAAAGTGATGGTTGAAGTGGGGGTCTGGCATCTCATACCTGTAATCCTAGCTACTTAGGAGGCTGAGCTCTGAGGACCAAGGTTCAAAGCTAGCCTGGGCAGGAAAATCTGTGACACTCTCATCTCCAATTAAGCACCAAAGTAGAGTTGTGGCTCATGTGATAGAGTGCTAGTTTTGAGGGAAAAAATTAAGCTCAGAGACAGTGCCCAGGCCCTGAGTTCAAGCCTCAGTACTTTTTTTCTCTTCTTTTCGCTTGATTTTTTATACAAGGTCTGTTAGTAATGTTTAATTTTGTAACTTAGATCTTAGATGATAATATATTATTTTGTGAACATGACTAAACTAGAATACAAAAGATATTAAAGGTAGATATGAGAGATTTTGGTGTCTCCTTTCGAAGATGACACTAAAGGACCTCATTTCCTCAATAGAAAATCCTTATAATGTGAGTTTTTAGGGACTTAATATCTCATATTTTGGAGACAGATAGGGCAATATGGCTCTTGCTCTTGTGAAAAATACCTTGTTCAGAAGTAACAATCTGTCACATTTCAGAGTGAAGGCTCTATAGTCAGAAAATAATTTCAGTACCAACTCAGGGAGAACAAACCTTGAAACTGAGCAATGGCCAAACCTCTACAATTGATTTTTCTAGGCTGTCAAATGAGGATACCAAAAGCTACCCCCAGAGCTGTCCTGAGAATTCTGTCATGTGACAGCACCACGTGGTCTTCAGTACAGCATGGTGCCTGGAAACTGACCCAGCTGCTTAGGGCTGTTCAGGGGCCAGAAGCAAAGCACCTCCCAGCACTCACTTGCCCACCAAGGAGTGAAGCGGCGTGTGATGGTCCATCCGGAGTAGCTCCCAGCCGAGGCCATCATCACCCTCCCGTAATAAGGCTCCTGCAGATTGGACGTTTCATTAGTGAGGTCACAAAAGAGTTCCTGTATCCCCCAACACTCCTCTTTGTTCTTCCATTCTTTCTGTCCATACCTGAAGAAAGGCAAAAGACAAAGACCTGAGTTTCTTTTCTGCATAAAAGGAGTCTGGTTCTTTCACAGTGTTGTTATATTTTTTGGTGTGCTGGATCTGAGGCTTGATCTTAAGGCCTTATGCTCTACCACTTGAGCCACAGCTCCATGTCTTACTTTTTGCTGCTTAATTGCAGATGAGAATCTCATGGACTTTCTGACTGACCTGGTTTCCAGCCAGGAGCTCTTAGCCACCTGAGTAGCTAGCATTACAGATATGAGTCACTATATATTGGCTTAGAGTATTATTGTTGTTTTTTGTTATTTGGTCCTAGGACGTGAACTCTGAGCCTGGGTGCTGTCCCTCAGCTTTTCAGCCCCAAATTAGTGCTCTACCACTTGAACCACTTTTGGTTCCAGTTTTGGCTTTTTTGGTGGTTAACTAGAGCTAAGAGTCTCATGGGCTTTACTGTTCAGGACTGGCCTTGAGTCATGATCCTTAGATCTCGGCCTCCTGAGTAGCTAGGATTATAGGCGTGAGCCACTGGTACCTGGTTCAGATTGAAACCTGTTCTCTGATATCAGTACCCTGTATGGTTACCTTGGAGAGGATTTGGAATTTTCCTTCTTAGTAACCAAAGTGTTAGCTTGCTAAAAGATAAATGGAAGCTTGAGATCTATATCATTAACCTAAGGGGCTTTATTTATATATTTATTTTAGTACCTAGCCAACTAAGCTTCTTCAGGTAAACAAACCAACATCTGTTTTTAAGTACTCATCTTCCACATCCTTACTGCTTCAGAGGTTCCAACTCTGAGAGTTTACTTCTCATTAGCTCATTATTGAATAATAAGTTGCTTCTGAGAAGTTTCTATCACTTGCCATCTCAAGTGATGTTTACTGAGCACAGAGGGCTTGTCTTTTTTATTGAAAATTGATCAGAGGTTGTGGTGAGGGTGCTGTAGGCCGTCCTGTGACTCGGGCAGGGAGAGAGGGTGAGAAACCACTGCACGAAGCCAAGAGGCAATGATGAGACAGATAGACTCAGCCTCAAGCCAGGTGATAATGCCACAGCCAAAGGGAAGATTCAGACTTGAGTTCCTCATAGTCACAGATCAAAACAAATGCAGTCACGTCCTGGCAGAGAGCAGCACAGGAAGAAGAGGCTGGGGCAAAGGCTCTCCTGGGCGCAGGGCCTACAATCTCACTTTCTAGCCATATCATGAGGAATGCTGGGCTACACTCTTCAGGCTGTGTAATGACAACAATTTGAAGACCTGAGGATTAAAACAGAGCCAACAACAACACAGTTGGATGATTCTTGAATGTTGTTTCTTGCTGAGATATTGACACTGCAGGCTGACCCTAGTTATAATAACAGAGTTCCCATTTTTTATGAGACCTCATTTTTGTTGTATTTGTAAAGGTATGGATGTTAACATTGAATCACAGGAATTGGATATAACCAAATGGAAGTTTTCAGAATTATTGTTTTGTATTGCATTGTAGCTGGGTGCTGGTAGCTCATGCCTGTAATCCTAGCTACTCAGGAAGCTGAGATCTAAGGATCCTGGTTTGAACTCAGTCCAGGCAGGAAAATCTGTGAAACTCTTATCTCCAATTAACTGTAAAAAACTGGAAGTGGAGCTGTGGCTCAAAATGCTAGCTTTGAGCAAAAGAGCTCCGGGACAGTGCCCATGGCTGAGTTCAAGCCCCACAATGGACACACACACACATACACACACACACACACACACACACACACACACACAAATCTGCATTGTGCTGTTGAGGAATGGATTCAGGGTCTGAAATTTATATAAGAAGAACTCAAAATTCAAAATTCTTCCATGGTTATTTAAAGTTTAATCTTCATTAGCTTGTGCTAAAAGGGTTTTTAATACACTTTTTATTGTCGTCACCAACAGGTCTAGTTTGGACCCATGTATACTGCCTAAGGGAATGTTACAGTGAGAACCAGTCTCTATTTCCTATATGCTGGAAGCATCCTCATAGCTTTACAAATCAGTTTGTGTGATGAAGAATCTTTATTATAAAGATTTGTATGTTTTATAACTGGCAAACCAAATATACAGAGAAATGCAGGAGCCATTAAAGACCAACTTTCTGGGGATGTTCCTTCTGAGATTATTATAGGAAACTCTAATTGAGGATTTATTTCAGGTTAGAGAGACATGGATACATTCATGGAATAAAACTTGTTATTTTGGCTCACATCAGTATCTTATTTTCTGAAATTCTAAGACATTTAGAAAACTGTAATATTTTTTGTGTCATGTTCAACCAACATCAAACAGCCAGGAGGATAGCCTCAAAAAATTTAAAAAGAAAATGAAAAAGCCTTAAGGGATGTTGATGAATGGGAGTGTCTGTTATTTTCAAATCAGAACAGTCAGTTGTTTCTAAGCCCTGACTGAAGAAAGGAATAGATTGTATCTGAAGTTTGGCGAGGATCCCTTAAGTTTGCCGATTCTGTGAAAAGAGCATGTAGCATCGTGTCCCACTTCATGTTTGTGCTCACAGGAGTCATTCGTATTTGAAAAGAACTTTCTAGAAAGTAATTCTCACTCTAAAAATTGACTTTTAGATTAAAACTGTATCTTTACACATTCATTTTTATGTTTGCCACAAATCCATTTCAATCAATAAACAGTGTCACTCTAATTGGAAATCTACTATGTGCCAAACAATTAATCTGGAAAATATATAACGGGAGCCCACCACGTTCTGGGCACCTGCTGTGCAAAGGTCTCAGGGCTGAGTTCCCGAGGCCTCATATGTCTCCTGTCTAGATTGCACCTCCTGTCTTCCAGCAGGAAGCCTTCAAACAAGAAAGTCCCTCTGTCCCTACCTCTGCTTCTTCCCAGCTTGAATGAACTCCCTTGGAAAAAGCCCAGACCCAACAGTCTAGTGCATTCCAGGACATGTTATCCCTGAGGGCTTCTCTGTTGGCCAGAGGAAGCTCATATTACTTACATTTTGTACTGCACAAAATAAATACTGTCATTGCTGGAAGAGGCCCTCCCTGGCTGCCAGTGCAAAATGTTGTGAAAATTTCGGGACCGAAATTGAACCCTCTGAGGCTTCAGAGATTCATGGGCTGACTGAGCTTCTGAAAGAAGAAGAGGAGAAACAAAACATTGAACATTATCATCAGCAGGATTGTTATTGGCAGTACTTTTTAATGTAATTCCTACATCAAGATCCCTGGAGCCGTTGCTGTAAGGCTCAGAAATTGCGTTCTGGGAAGAGCTCAGAAATTGTCTTTTTCTTTTTCTTATTTTCTTTTTTTGGACTAATGTAAAACTTTTGATGCACAACAAACTTCCTGCCTTCCTCCCTTCCTCCCTTCCTCACTTCCTTTTATCTTTCTTTCCTTCCATCCTCTCTTCCTTTTTTCCTCTTTCTTGTTCTTTTTGGCAATCCTGGGACTTTTAAGCACTTTACCCCTTAAGAGAGGAGGACTGACTTTGTAGAAAACCCAAAGCTCTATACCTTTTAGCTTTGGCTTTGAAGATAGAGCCTCCTGCTTTTGTCCAGGCCAGCCTCAGACCATGATGCTCCTGTCTCTGCCTCCCCAATTGCTGGGATTATGATTGCCAGCCATGGTGCCCATCTCTTCTTCTCTTATTTTATCTAACCATCTTACTGTTACCACCCACAATAACAACTCTGTACCAGAAACCAAGGGACTTTTATCTCTATTCACATCAAATTTCTCATCTCTTCCATGAGAGAAGTATTACTATAATCTTTTATAGACTAAAGACTAAGTTTTAGAAACGTGAAGGGACTTGCTCAACAGCAAGTGGTAGAGTGGATTTTTCTGACTGACCAAAGGAAACCAAGAGCAAAGTCTCAGGAGAGAGGAACTTATAGAAGAAGCAGCACATCAGAGGTTGAGAAAATTCTTTCTCTTCTTCTTCCTTTGAGCACAGAACATTGACCAGATGTGGACATTCAACATACAACAGGCTATGTTCCATTTATGCAGTTCCTACACCCACTAAATAAGGTAAATATTCTTACTACTTTATTTTCCAATGGAGGTTATGGACCTAGAAGATGTAGGCCATAATTATTTTAGTAGCATTTAAATTCCTTCTAAATGAGTTCTTGCTGTTAGCAAGGGCCAGGGGCACAGTCGACTCCTCTTTTCAGATGGCTGGAAGATGGTAGCTTGGGTTGTTTTATGTATAGTCATGGGAAAAGTATATGGCCATAGGCATTTGTTTAAGCCACTTACATTGAGAGGGCCTGTCCGTTGCCTTGGGAGTTCAGCGCCCTGAATGAAAGGTGTGCTGTGGTGCTAAGGTGTTCTGCACACTTGCTGAGGTCTGTAAACATCAGCAGTGAGCTCTCCCGAGTTGTTTATGGTCCCTAGTCTGTGCCAGGCACTGCTCTAAAAACTTGGTGTGTACATTAACTCACTGAACTTTCAAAGTGGTCCACATTCACCTTCCCACAGAGGAGGAAATAGAAGCACAGTGTGTTAATGAACATGTTGAGTGGATGGCAGATGTAAAATCTAGACCCTGTTTCACCTAACCATTATGCAACAGCGCCCCTTCAAGGTAAGAGCAGTTCTGAAGACAGACAAGGAAATGTGCATAGAGTTAACCTGTGTGAAGATCTCTGCACCTGTGTAGCTGGCAGGCACTCATTAGGTACTGGCATGGTTCTTGAGGCTGCAGAAGGAAACTGACCCCATGTTGGCACTGTTTAGCAATCAAAATAAGATGGAATCTTTACAAAGCCTAGAAAAACAGCGTAAGTGTTTCTAATAGCCTCATGATTCTACTCAGGCAGAGCTGGGCAATGGAAAGGAGTTGAAGCACTTACCTCCTCCACTGGTCAGGAAGACCCCGATGAGGAAGCCTAGAAAGCAATGTTTAGGCCCCATGGTTGCAGGTGGACTGCTGCCTTTGATGAGGGAGACAGCTCAGAAGAGGGAACTATACACGTTGACCAACCTCTTTTTAGGCTTAGCCAATGAAAATGTTTTCTTGAAGCTGTTTTTTGCCATTTATAAGTCATGGAAATGTGTATAAGCTTGGAACATTTTTTGGTGGCGGTGTTTTTTTTTTTTCCTAGGGCTTTGTGAACAGACCCCCACGGGCAGGGAAGAACCCAGGTTTTGCAAGTGGCATGTGGGTGAGTGACAGCATCAGCCACTCACCTGCCGGAAGGGCTTTAGGAAGCAGGATGTGAGTGTGACTTTGAGTGCTGGGCTTGGCCAGGACAGCTTTCAGCATCACAGGCTATCTTGTTAAAAAATGAGGAGTCTCTCATAGATCCTTTCTTTTCCTCCCTTTTTTGGGGAGCTCCCTAGTTAACCTCCCTTGGGCCCTTCGGCACCCTCAAACTCTCCACAGGCTTTTTCCTCTCGATGGGGCCTTGGATCCCATTCAACGAATACCTCCTCCTCTTTCTCCACCCCAACCCCTAGTTTCAGGCAACCTTGACAAGACATCTGTTAAAGCGAACAATGCCTTAGACCAGGCAGGTAGGGGACCAGGGGGTTGAGATACATTAAATCATTTTGAATATCTCCCTTGAAATCAGATTGATTGAAGTCATCTTTTCTTTCACCACGATTTATTAAATTGTTTCATAAAGCTTTTTTTTCCATATGTTTTAAGAGACACTAAGAGTATGCATTAAGGCATCATAGCTATTTTTTAAAGAGGCTCTTGAAGTCAAAAGAGGAAAGGGTTCCTGACTTCATGTTTTGTTTCTTATGCAGTTGATCCTGTTCATGGTTTTCCGTAAAGCAGCCTCTTATGTGAGGAATAATGATGGATGCTGAACAGTAGTATTCATTCATTCATTCGTTCACATTCAACAAGCTTGGGTTGCTCTGCCATAAACTAGGCACTGGTCTGAACAGCAACTAAGATTCCTGGGTGAGTGGGGATGTAGACAATAGAAGGTAAGGCAGGGTGTGGCCTCACCTCCCCATTTGTCTCTTTCCCTCCTTAAATGAGAGACACAAAGCTTCAGAAGGCAGCTAGAACGCTACTTTATCACTTGCCCTCCACCACAAAGACTGGCTGAGACTGGAACTCTGGGAGGCTGGGGGTAAGGAAATGTGGAAGAGGTACAAGGACAAGGTGCACAATGCTGACGCACAGGAGATGTCTGCACAGAGAGGGAAGAATGACCTTCCGCATGAGGAAGGGAGCAGTAGAGAAGTTATTCAGGGAGGTGGATACTCTCCTCCATTCCCAACTTTACAACCCAGAGTCTGTGGCAGCAATACTAGATACACAAGCACCTGGTGACAGGCCTTGGGAGGAGCTGGGACTATGCCTGAGCCCTTCAACCATCTCCAAACACAGGGTCTCAGAACAGAGCCCTCTGGGACTTGCCTCAAACATCATGGACAGGCCATCACCATTGCCATTGTGGCAAATTCCAGAGTTGAGGGAGATTGTGATCCATGCTGTTGACTGATGACCGTTGTAAACCACAGCTGTTTGGAAAGACATGTGAAAACACCAGGCACCTAACTACTCCAAGCTGTGCCAACCTTCTTAATCTTGCTTTTTAAATCGGGGTGTGTGTGTGTGTGTGTAAACAATCAAATTGCTAGTTAAGAAGAAAAAGGAAATACTTTATGGCTTCATCTAGAGAGTAGCAGGGAATGAAACCAGAGTTTCTACTAAGTCACTGCTTTTGTAGAACAAGTAAGAGGAAATTACGAGGAAAGTGGAAGAGTGACAAACTCTTAGAACTGAATTTGGCCAAATTCAGTAATTTCAGAAATTTCAGTAACCAAACCAGGTTTGTCAGCATTCAGTGAGCCCTCTCATTGTATAATATCACAATGAATGTAAAACTCAACATGGTCCACACTGCCTCAGGATAAGGTTAAATTATATTTTTCTCACTACTTTGGAAGTAGAGGAATTTACACTGAATTGTTTCAAATGAAATTCAGTAGATTGCAATATCGTGTTTCAAATGGGAAGTATGAAACTTACAATTAATGGGGCAAGGCTCTGCTCTGTCTTCTTTTTTTTTTTTTTTTTCTTGGGTCCGGTCATGGGGCCTGAACTCTGGGCCTGGGCGCTGTCCCTCAGCTCTTCAGCTCAAGGCTAGTGCTCTACCACTTGAGCCACAGCGCCACTTCCAGCTTTTTTCTTTATGCTTATGTGGTGCTGAGGAATCGAACCCAGGGCCTCTGGCATGCAAGGCATGTGCTCTACCACTGAGCCACCTTCCCAGCCCCTGCTCTGTCTTCTTTAGGTATGAAATTCTGTCTTCAGTCTCAGTTGCTGCCTTCTTCCTGCCTTTTCTTCACCTCTCAGGAGATCTCTCTTCTGAGAGATCCTCATTGTACAGACGTGAGTCTCTTCTTCTTTTTACCCATGGCTTCTGGAAGACCAACAACTCACCCAAGTAAACAATTATTCAAAACTATATTTACATGCAACATGGGATTTTGATCTTGATATTACAGAAGAAGAAGCTGAAATGGAGAAGCTAAGAGAACTTGACCAAATGTTTTATAGCAAGTATTCACAAATTGAGAGGTAAAGTCTGGCTGTTGTGCTTTTCTATACTTTTCGTATTCCTTCCTAAATGGAACCTAATGATGTAAAACAAATTCGATCATTTACTCCTTTGATTGTTTATTCACTCGAACAAATGTTTACACAGAATCAGTGGATACTAGGCACTAGGAAGCAGAAATATACCAGATGGTAGGCAGTCCTCATGGAGCTGAGGTCATTCTCTTCAGCCAGGTGCTGTTAGCAAAAGGCCACATGCTTCTCATTCGCCTTCAGAAGAATCTCCAGCATGTCTGACCAAAAAGGAAATGCAAATCAAAACTACACTGAGATTCCATTTCACACCAACCAGACTGGCAATCACCAAGGAAACAAACCACAGCACAAGCTGTCATAGATGAGGGTGGGAAAAGAGCTATTATGTGCCCTGGGTGGAATGTAAACTAGTGCAAACACTATGTGGAGGTTCATCTAAGGACTAAAACTAGACATACTTTATTATGTCACTATTCCAGTCTCGTGTATAGATCCAGAGAAGACTAGATTAACATACAAGCAAGATACCTGCATTCCCATGTTTATTGCAGCTCTGTTCAAATGAGCCAAACTATTGAATCAATCAGAAAAAGGACTCAACAATTAATGAAAAGATAAGGAAAATACTGCACACACGCACACTAACACACTTATCCATAAAGAAGAACAAAATTATTCCACTTGCAGGAAAAATGAGTGGAATTGAAGGTCATCCTGTTGAACAAAATAAGCCAAGCTGAAAACCACACATGTCATGTTCTTGATCATTTCTGGAGTATAGTCCTAAAATGAGGAGGAGGAGAAAGGGAAGGAAGAAGAGGAAGAGGAGGATATAACACTGGTACAGCAACTCATATTCCTACCCCTAAGAAATGCCTGTGGCATTTAAGCAGATCTACATTCTGGAAATAATTGGCTTGTTCTTCAAAATAGTTTATGGGCCACAATTCAGAAAAGAAAGTTCTTCACCTGGTTTCATGTGATATGTTACAATCAGAAGACAGTTGTACTAAAATATTGCATTTGTTTTACCTTCAGGCTATGTATAAGTTACATATGAATTGTAAGTGGATTTCTTGTTTAGACATGAGTCCTCTCCTTAAGGTATCTCATAATTTATATGCAAATGTTCCAAAATATTTTTTAAACTCCAAAATCTCAAGCATATCCAGTTCCAAATGTTTTAGATAAGGAGTACCTCAACTTGTATTCTTAAAAATCTCCAATCACAAGACTGAGTGACTCATTAACTTTTTCTGCTCATCTCTTCTAGATAAAAGAACCTAGTTGCTTTAGCTTTGATTCTCCTTGACCAAGGTTCTTCATTGACCTTGAAAATCCTACTAGATGTTGTTTGCGTGTAAAGTTTTGACACTGGAAAGATTTTCATATCATAATCAGAATCCAAACAATTGTCACCTTGTCTTAGAACCTCTTGGACTCCTGGCTACCATGATCTCTTGACTAGGTTGTGGCCGCAGCCTCCTGGGTTGGTATCCCCGCTTCTGCCACTGCCTTTGAATTGGGTGGAATTTTTGTTTTTGTTTTGTTTTGTTAGTCGTGGGCCTTGAACTCTGGGCCTGGGTGCTGTCCCTCCGCTCTTCTGCTCAAGGTTAGTGCTCTACCACTTGAGCCACAGCACCACTTCCAGCTTTTCCTGCTTATGTGGGCCTCAAGCATGCGAGGCAAGCACTCTACTACTGAGCCATCTTCTCAGCCCCTGGAGTTTTTTTGTTTTGTTTTTTTGACATGTGAGCACTCAGATAACTTCCCATCTCATTCAGAATGAAAGCTGAAATGTTTGTAGTCCTTTACAAGGCCTTGTCTGTTGCGGTCCCATTCATCACAACAGCAGCTGTCAGCTCTACCCTGTACTCCCAGCACTCTAGCTGATTGGTCCATTTACCATTTCTGGAACATGCCAGGCTCATTTTCATAAGTCCTTTCTCCTAAAGTTTTCTCTGAGGTGCCCAGGCTTCCTCCCTCCCCTCCTTCATAGCTTGTAATAGCTGCAATCTCCCCAACAGCTGTCTATCTGCTTAATGTGTCTCCATGACACGGGACCATCATTTCATAAGCCATGTTTTATTTTATTTCTCTGGTCTGTGTCTGCTGCTATAAAGTCGAAGACATTATGTGTTTTGTTTCCTCCTTTATCCCACCACTACCCCTTAAAACGGAGCTGGACACAGCACAGATCCATGGAACCAATGGAAAGAAATGTGGCATTATAGCGGACACGCATTTACATGGGTTAAGATGCAATACATCTGAAACACGTATGAATACATGTAAATGTGAATTGTTAGAAGCTGCTTCTCTGCTTGCTTATGATCTGGGTGGAGTGCTGAGAGGAGGGAGGGTGTTGCAGTTCTCTGGTTGTGAGGTCAGTGTGGTTCTTTCAGTGAAAGGCAATTAATGGTGAATACCTGCCATTGCAAATTCATGTGACACCACAACCAGCTCCTCAGCTAGACAAAGTAATCTATGAGACCAAGGAATCATTTACTTCTTTAAGGGCTGGAGAGATTTCCCTAAGAAATCATCTGGGGATTTTCTGTATTGCAATGGTGAAGCATATGGGAAAGATCTTGGGCATTTTTCTTCCTCTGATACGTCTATGGTCATTAGTCTGTTTAGATTTTTCTACCTCACTTACCTCTAGTTTTTGCAAACTGTTTTGTTCTTTAGAAAATATTCATTTTATTCATGCCACACCTTTTCTTCTTCCTCCTCCTTGTCTTCTTGCTTCTCCTTTTCCTCTTTCTCCTTCCTTTCTTCCTTCCTTCCTCCTTTCCTCCCTTCCTCTCTTTCTTCCTTTCCTCCTTCTCCTCTTCCTTCTTTCTTCTTTTACTTACTCTTTCTTCTTCCTTCTCCATTCTCTTCATTGTCTTTTTTTAATTGGCCAAGCTCTCATTATATAACCTGGGCTTCCTTGAACTTGTGATTCCTATGCCTGAGCCTCCTGAATGATTACAGGTATACACCACCACATCTGTCTTATTCATGCTCTTATATTTGATTTGCATAGAATTGAGCAAGTTGTTCCCTTATGATTTACCTAGTCTCTCCTGTTTGTAGTTTCCCTTTTTTATAGTTCCAATGTTGAGTAATGATGTTGTTTCCCTTATCTATTATTTTTTAATAAATTAGCTTTTGAAGCTTTTTTTCAAGGAACATCTGTTAAATATCTCATTTATTACTACCTCATGTATCTAATTTAAAAAGTCATCTCATTCTCATCTTTTTATCTTTTAAAATCTTTTTTATATATATTTTATTTTTATTATCTTTAAGTAGTTGTACAGAGTTGCCATTTGGCAAATCAGCTTTTGAATACCATGAATCTTGACCAGTGTTACCCCTTTCATCTTCTTCTAAATTCTTCCCTTCTGGTTTCCTTCTACTTAACTTGTTTTTGTTTTTTTTTTTTAAGTTAAGAGCTTGCTTCTTGAATCCAATGTTTACTTCATTTGTTTTATTCTTTATTTTATTTCAATGCAAATATTTGCACAGCTGAAATGTACCTCATAAGCTCCTCTATCGCCTGAAATGTGGTATTTTCATCATCATTATTTTTTGCTTTAGCAATTCTACAATTTGGATGTCTTTAACTGACCCAGGGATCTTGGAGGAGTATTAAGAACCACTTAATTTCAATTCTTGTTACTATTTTGTGAGTTCCAGAGAATAAAAGGATACTGACATGTTTAAGCATGCCCAATTTGCCAGTCCTACCCATACTGCTTTAATTTCTTCAGAGTTGAAGGGTAAAGAGCAAGATTAGCATCCACAGGTTTACATACTAATTAATATCAAAGATAATGAAAAAGGGGGAGGGGATAAGGTACAAAAATAAGACATAGCTGGGTGCCAGCGGATCATGCCTATAATCCTAGCTACTTACTAGGCTGAGATCTAAGGATTGGTTTGAAGCCACCAGGTAGGAAAGTCCATGAGATTTTTATCTCCAATAAATTACTAGAAATGCCAGAAGTAGAGCTGTGGCTCAAGTGGTAGAGTGCTAGCCTTGAGCAAAAGAAGCTCTGGGACAGTATTCAGGCCCTGAATTCAAGCCCCAGGACTGGCCCACACACAAAAAAATAAGATATAGCTAGATGATGATGAACGCTAAGTGTCCAAACAAAATTTGAAATTTATCACTAACCTCAGCATGAGAAAAACACCTTTTTCATTTTTTTTCTTTTTGTTGGTCATGGGGCTTGAATTCTGGGCTTGGCTCTTTCCCTCAGCTTTTCAGCTAAAGGCTAGTGCTCTACCACTTGAGCCATAGCAACTCTTCCGGTTTTCTGAATGGTTTATTGGAGATAAGAGTCTCACAGTTTCCTGCCCAGGCTGGCTTTGAACCAGTCTTCAGATCTCAGCCTTCTGAGTAGCTAGGATTACAAGCATGAGCCACCTGTGCCCCGTGAACTGTTTTTCTTTTTGTCTTGTTTGTTCATTTACCTGTCTTCAGGAGGGTAAGAGGGGAACAGAATGGAGGGACAAAGGGTGAACAAATACAGCAGTGGTACTCACTAGACACTATGTTGAAAATGGACTTTACAGTTTGTGGGTGGGAATAAGAGGGAAAAACTGGGAGAGAGGGAAGGGGTGACATTGTCCCAAAAGAAATATACTCTTTATCTGACTTATCTAACTGTAATCCCTCTGTGTATCACCTTTATAACAATAAATTTGTTTTAAAAATCCAGACATTTAGAAACTATAATGCAAGAAAACATTGCCATTTTGCAACACAAAAGAAAGTATCATATTACAAAGAAATCTGGTAATTTCCTACTAGATCACTTCTGACAGGTCATTTCTGCTCTATACCTACATAAAACTAACGAGGCAGATAAAATGCTTGAAGAGAAATATTCCCCATACTTATAAAAGAACACTTGATTTTGGGAAATAGTTATTCCTAATTATTATATGGCATCAATGCAATGCTAAACACAATTCCAAAAGGAGTTCAAAGTTTGGAGAAAATTGGACAAAATTTTCTGTGGTTCACTGGAAAGAACAATTATTGCAATGTAAGATGAGAAATGAACACTGACAAAGAATTCGGTGCCTCAAAAGTTAAAAATCTAAATGATATGACTGTCCACGTGACAGAATTGAGAGACATTGGAGATTATTAAAGCATACTTTGAAGTATATCAGTAAGGGTTTTAATGGAGATGATTAGATCTTGGGGGAATCTGACCTAATCAATGGCTTAATCCATTTATGGTTTCAAAATCTGAATAAATTGTTGGGACTGTGAAAGATGGGCCCAAGTTGGAAGCAGTAGGTCATTTGGGAAATGCCTTGAAAAGGTACACACTGCCAAGTGCTGGTGGCTCACACCTGTAATTGTAGCTACTCAGGAGGCTGAAATTTGAGGATCGCATTCAAAGCCAACCCCGGGCAGGAAAGTGCCTGAGACTCTTACATCCAATTAACCACCAGAAAACTGGAGTGGTGTTGTGGCTCAAGTGGTAGAGCACTGGCCTTGAGCTGAAGAGCAGAGAGACAGTGCCCAGGCCCAGAGTCCAAGACCCACAATTGACCAAAAAAAAAAAAAAAAAAAGAATAAACAATTAGAAAATATTTCTACAGGATCAATACCTAGAAACACACAATAGATTAAAAATACTCTTGTTAACTATGAAAGATTACCTAAGTGTTTTAATAATACCAAATTAAGTTTTTAAGTATTTTATTTCAAAAGCACTAAATGCAATATTGTTAAAAAAGAACTGTACATGTTTCTAGTAATACATCCTCTTAAGTTCTACTAGTCGGATTTAGATTGTAGGTACAACTTGGAAAAGCTTTCAGAAGGCTGAGAGCCAGACCATCACAGTTTGAAGCCAGTCCAGGAAAAAGAAATCCATAAGATTCTATCTTCAAAATAGCGAGCAAAAAGCTGGACTAGATGAATAGCTCAAGTGGTGAAGCACCAACTGAGCAAGCAAGCTGAGTAAGCACAAGGCCAAGAGTTCAAATATAGGTACTGGGAAAATATACACATGTGAACGCGCGTGCACGCACACACACACACACACACACACACACACGTCATAAAATTTATAAAACATCATACAGAAAAATAACCAATTTTATATATATATATATTAAAAATCTGCTGTTATCCATTAGGTGGAAAAGCTCATTAACTACAATGAGGTGGTTTTTTAGCTTTTCTTTAATTGTGCTACATTTATGTTTCACTTTAGTCAGGAGGGACTGTTTTTTAACATTATAGATTTTTTTTATTAACATTAATCTTTTCTAATGTATAAAATCAGTGCTTTAAAAATGTGCTATCCAAAATTTCATGCTTCAAAGAGTAACTTATTATTATCATAGTATACTCTATATGTACTTTGTGACTACAATGAGTTTTTTTCAACAGTCTTTGTAGTTTCAAATCAGATGTGAAAGTCAAAAGGTTATTTACATCTTTGTCTTAGCCAAGATATTCCATCTGGTTAATATCAATGAGGATACAATGTCAGACTTCATGATGTTTTTACAAAGTCAAAGCAGGAAAACAATTCAGGAAATTCAGATCCTTTCATTAGATCTTAGGAAACTTCATCAGAATCTGTTGTAGGCCGATAACCAATCAAAGACTCTTTACCCCCATCCACTATCACATCCACAAGCACATGTGGTTTATCGTAGCCAAAAGATGTGGGAGCATTTCTCAGCCTTATGGGCTCTTGTCCTTCTGACTTCACTTCAGCTTTATTATTTGGGGGGAGTTCAGAGTCAGATACAAGGCTGTCGGATCCCATGAGGCCACTGTCATAACCATTTCTGGAGTGATAGGAGTTCAAGGTGAAGCTGCCTGGCTCTGACTGGTTACTATCTGAAGGGGAAGAATTCTCTTTGTTTAATGGAGTCAAAGGGCCACAGGTGGTCAGTTGAGAAATATTTTCTTCAGTAGTGACCACTTCTATTTCACTAGAAGGTTCTCTGTTTCCTGCTGCTCCTGGATTGTCTTCTGTCTGCAGGGCTGGAACCGTTGCTGGAGAGGCCTGCTCTTCGCAGATCACCGTCTCATTTTCTGGTACCAATGGCTGGCATGATGTGATGAGCGATGTATATTTTGACTCAGGTTTTGTCTCTGAGGTGACATTTCTTACCACAGAGATCTAAAGAGAGAGAAATCAAGTAAAGAAAGTAGATGGTTAAACTTAAATACCTATTCTCAAAACCAGCCAGCCAGCCACTTACCCACCCAACCAACCAAGGAGGTCTCAAAGTAATGGACCACCAAAGGACATATTTAGGATAACATATCTGAACAGGGTAGTGATTTTTTTTCTTTTTCTTTTCCATAAAAAACACTTAAGGTTAAAAACAAATGAAGTCAGTTAATAGTTCACCAACCCAGGTTGCTTTACCTGCATTTCCTTCCACAAGTGGGTGTGCTACGTTTGCAAAGGGAGCACTGTGACTCAGTCTTATCATCTGCCTTGTCATTGAAATGGTCAGTGACATTACTTTTTCGTACTGATAATTTAGTTGATAAGATACAGAACATGCTGAACCTTTCACATATCTTTTATTTATGAACTTATTTCCTATGAATAAGAGACTGGAATGACAGGGTCAAAGGGCATGGTGTGCTTAAGGCACTCGCCATCAAGCCGCGGCTCCTGCACACTTACCTTCCTACCCAGGCTATGCTATTCTCACCAGCACCAGTCAGTTTTAGTAGGAATAGCACTGTTAGACAGTCAGGTTTGTTTTCATTGCTCTACTAAACAGTAAATAACATATTGCAAGGTGACTCTGTGCTTAATTATTAAGCATGTCCATTATCATTCATGTCTGAATTGTCTACTACTGATTCTTCTTACTTCCTGACTTAAAGGTAGTCTCTTTTTTATAGCAAATTTCACTATGTTCCTATTATCCTTATCATATTTGATTCAAGCAGTTATCATCCCATTAGCTTTATTTATTTATTTATTTTTGGTCGGTCGTGGGGCTTGAACTCTGGGCTTGGGCGCTGTCCCTGTGTTCTTCAGCTCAAGGCGAGTGCTCTACCGCTTGAGCCATAGCTCCACTTCTGGTTTTCTAGTGGTTTATTGAAGATAAGAGTCTCACAGACTTTTCTGCCTGGGCTGGCTTTGAACGGTGATCCTCAGATCTCAACCTCCTGAATAGCTAGGATTACAGGCGTGAGCCACCCGCGCCTGGCTATTTTTTTTTATCATTTCAAATGACACTGAAATGCTTGATATTTAAATATTAAATTTCTGTCACAATCTCATTTTTAACCATCTTTCCTATATGCTAGCCTGCATATAGGAACTTTCTGGACTTTGGCTTTATCCTCTAGTGTCCCTAGGTACTTAGATAAACTCCTATTTATTCCTCACACAAACATAACTCCTGTTCTATAGTAAGTCATAGGGCAAAGCTACAACTCACCTTCGACTCCTAAGCTGGATGGGTCCTGACAGGGGCACCTCTAAGCCTTCATCTCTGAACCAATCACACAGTATACTCATCTTTTATTTCCACAAGATTTGAAATTCTTTACTAGGTTTGTCTGTGTTTTTGTTTTTGTTTTGTTTTGTTTTTGACAGTCATGGGGCCTGAACTCTGGGCCTGGGCGCTGTCCCTCAGCTCTTCAGCTCAAGGCTAGTGCTCTACAACTTGAGCCACAGTACCACTTCCGGCTTTTTTCTGCTTATGTAGTGCTAAGGAATTGACCCCAGGGCCTCATGCATGCAAGGCAAGCACTGAGCCACCTTCCCAACCCCAGTTTTTCTGTGTTTTTGTGCTAATTTTTTTTTTAAGGACTTGGTGAGCAGTCAAATACGTAGTTTAGGATATGTGGTAGATTGAGAGATTCTCTTTGATGATCAGTACTATACTAATATTAAATACAATGAGTTCAGCATATCATATCATTCTCCTAAATGATGTTGAAATCATTCTATTTTGTAAGTAAAATTGAAGTCACCAGGCTGGGAATGTGGTTTAGTGGTACAGTGCTTGCCTAGCATGCACAAAGCTCTGGGTTCAATTCCTCAGTACCACATATACAGAAAAAGCCAGAAATGAAGCCCTGGTTCAAGTGGTAGAGTGCTAGCCTTGAGAAGCCCAGGGATAGCACCTGGGCCCTGAGTTCAAGCCCAGGACTGGCAAAAAAAAAAAAAAAAAATCAAAGTCAGGCACTAGAAGCTCAGGCCTGTAATCCTAGCTACTCAGGAGGCTGAGATCTGGGGATCATATTTCAAAGCTGGGCCCCAACACTCTTATCTCCAATTAACCAGAAAACCAGAAGTGGAGCTGTGGCTCAAAGTAGTAGAGTGCTTAGTTTGAGCACAAAAGCTCAGGGACAGCACCCAGACCCTGAGTTCAAGTTCTAGGATCAATGACAACAACAATAACAAAAAGATCAAGTTAACAAGTAACAAGTTAGCATCCATAGCTAAAAGAATATATTTAAATACCTTACCAAGGATTTGGGTAACATGATACTTTTTTTCCTAAATAGATTCTTCATAAGACAATACACAAGTAATGGGATAATGGCTAAAAACAGAAAGACAGAAACAACTGGAATCCAAACAGAATCTAAAAAAGAAGATAAAATACAACTTAGAATTAAGAAGGAATACTGATATCTACCAAAAAATTTTAGCAATGTTCGTTAACAGATTTGCACACTAGTTAATTAAGAAGATCTGAATTTCAAAGAACACCGAAGTAGACAGAACTCTAAGGAAAAAGCTAGACATCTCTCCTAGATTATAATCTGATTTGTTCCAGCTCCACAGGCCTGAAACTTGCTGGGACGACACCATCATGTCTGGTAGAGTGGAAATAGTGTTTCCTTAACAACTTCCTTATAGCCTAAACCTTAGGATATTAGGATAGTTCCATTTTTTTCTCAGTAAAAAAGGGCAAGGGTATTTAAGTCTCTCTTAGCTGGGTGCTGGTGGCTGACACCTGCAATCCTAGCTACTTAGGAGACTGAGATCTGAAGATCATGGTTTGAAGCCAGCGTGGGATGGAGACTCCAATAAACTTAAAAAAAACAAAAAAACGCTGAAAGTGGAGCTGTGGCTCAAATGGTAGAGTACTAGTCTTGAGCAAAAAAAGCTCAAGGATAGCATTGAGTTCAAGCCCAAGGACCATCTCTGTCTGTCTGTCTCTCTCTCTGTCATACATATACACACACACACACACACACACACACACACACACCACATTACACACAAATTGTGTCAGTGTACATAACTCTTACATAATTTAGTCTTACTACTTACAATTTTTCTTACCTTTATTTCAAGATTATAAATTATGCATAAAGATTCACAGATGAATATATATACATAGATATACCCGCACAAATATGTTTCATAGGAATAAAATCTCCTGGATTACAAACAAGATATAAAGAATAATTTTATAAATCAGGAGTGTAGTTCAGAGACTATACCACTGTGATTACCATTATGCATTTTGCTCTATCATGGCCTTTTCTTTTTTGCAGGGGAATGCTGATACTAGAGATTGAACTCAGGGCCTGGAGATCTTGCTCAGTTTTTTTGGTTACAGCTGGATTGCTCTACCACTTAAGCCACACCTCCAGTATGGCTCTTTACTGGTTAACTGGAGATAAGAGTCTCTTGGATTTGTCTGGCTTTGAACTGAGATCCCCAGATCTCAACCTCCAGAATAGCTAGGATTACAGGCATGTCTGGCCTAGTTCTGCTTTTAATGTTCACATTTTTTACAGTACAATCTTTATCATTTTTCCTATAAGTTCTCTCTTCTAAAATTGAATAGGAATCTATATATCATAGATGTGTTTGGTCCTCATGGCATCTATCTGTCCCTATAATTTCTATTCCAAAGTTACCTCTTCCAAATAGTAATAGTGCAAGTTACTACTTACTAAAATTTATATCATGCAGTATTTCAACAGTATTGGCAAATTTAAGACATATCAACATAATGAATTCTAGTACTATGTTAGAAATCTAGGGTTGAGTGTCTAGTATATAAAGACATGAGAGGGTTTATTGCTCACCAGCTACAGTGCTGCCACCATGTGGCCAGTGTGTTGCTCCATTTTTCATCTAGGCTTTAGAAAAGTTGTATCTAGGGCAGGTGCATTATTTTACAATTTGCTTATTAAGTAGGGCTTCAATTTTCAAAGTGGATAATGGCAATGAACAGAAATGCTCTCTATTGTTTTAATTCACCTATTTGAAATATTCATATAATGGCTGCAAAGTTATTAGTATTAAATCTAAGCTGAAGTTCAGCTTAGATTTCCATTCTTCAAAGATATACTTGTTAAATAAAATTAGAGCTAAAAAAGGAGACAAGCCAACTAATTCCACAGAAATACAAAATATCCTTAGGGTTTATGAAAAACTATAGGCTAGAAAATTGTAATGCTTAGAACAAAATCAGATAGACCTAAAACTCAAACTACTAAGGAGAACTTGGGGAAACACTTCAAGATACAGGTGATGATTTTTTGGGCTAGGACCTCAAAAAAAAAAAAAAACACGCAGGAAACAAGAGCAAAAATAAACAAATGGGATTATATCAAATGAAAAAGATTCCTTACCACAAAGAGACAATTTATATAACAGAAGAAAATAGTTGCCAACTTGTCATCTGACAAAAGGTTCATATAAGAGAATTCAAAACCCTTAATGGGCTGGGAATGTGGCTTAGTGGTAGAGTGCTTGCCTAGCATGCATGAAGCCCTGAGTTCAAGTCCTTAATATCTCGTGAACAGAAAAACCCAGAAGTGGTGCTGTGGCTCAAGTGGTAGAGCACTAGCTATGAGCTCAGTCTCAGAGTCAGAGCTCAGGCCCTGAGTTCAAGCCCAGGACTGGCAAAAAAAAAAAACACAAAACAACAACAAGAAAAAAATCCTTAACAGCAAAAAATATAAAATGAGCAAATGATTTGAATAGATACTTCTCAAAAGGAGCAAGAGAAAAGATTAACAAATACAAATATGCACTGTAAATTCAGATTCTAAAAGAGAAGTCCTACAACTGTCTGTATTTTCTCCTTGTCTCTAGATGAATAACATGGACCGTTTTCTTCTCTCCAAGTCCATGTTCCTCCATCAGTTACTGTAGAATTAAAAGAGCCTGCCTTGATCACAAAGCCACCTATGGAAAGTGCCACATGTGGGCTCTTCAGGGCACATTGGATATCCCAGGCACACATCTCTGGTGACACCTGAACTTACATAAACTCCTTCTAAGAACCACTGGCCCTATGGCATCCTGGATCAACTTTCCCTATGCAGTCCTCAAATGGGGCCAAGAATTTCCAGACCCCAGGCAGTTACAGTTGCACCCAAGGACTTACCTGTTATATGGCTACTGAAAATGGTAATACAAACTTCTTTTGTCTTCTCAGTTGTTACCGCCCATTCTCTTGAGACTCCTACTGCTGAAATACAATACTCAGACTCCAGTGAGGATATGAGGATGCTGAGTTGGCACAGGGTCTCGTTGCAATTGTCCGCATGTACATGTTTTGTAATGAGGCTCTACATGGAAAAAGAAAAAACGAATAGAAACACATGGATTCTTTAATCTGCTAAACAAGTAAATAAATAAATCACTTTATTTATATTGCTTAATCACCTAAGAAACACACGAAAGTATATTGAGAAATATATATGATATATATTGAGTATGTCTGAAAACAGCTGTGACATCAAATAGTAAGTCCATTTGTTTCTTCAACATAGCTGTACAATGTGTGTCTGCTACCATGTTCTTTATAGGAATAGAAAATTATTGGATTTTTGTTTGTTTTGTTTTGTGTTTCTGCCGGTCCTGGGGCTTGAACTCAGGACCTGGGCACTGTCTCAGAGCTTTGTTGCACAATGCTAGTGCTCTACCACTTGAGCCACAGTTCCACTTCTGGCTTTTGATGGCTAGTTGGAGATGAGAGCCTCATGGGCTTTTCGGCTGGCTTCAAATTGCAAGCCTCAGATTTCAAGCTCCTGAGAAGTGTGAGCCACAGGCACCTGGCTCAGGGTTTTTTGTTTGTTCGTTTTGTTTTTAATAAGAAGAATGCTCTCTGGCAACTGTTAAACCAACCAATATTCATTTATCCTATTCCTACAATGCTAATCCAGGATCACCCAGTGAGACCTAGAGACAAAGGTAGAGTTTTGGCCAAATGTCCTCCCCAGGTCCCACGGTGGTGGTTTTGATTGTTTGTTTTTTTGTTTTTTTTTTTGGGTCTGGTCATGGGGCCTGAACTCTGGGCCTGGGCTCTGTCCCTCAGCTCTTCAGCTCAAGGCTAGCGCTCTACCACTTGAGCCACAGTGCCACTTCCGGCTTTTTTCTTTTTGCTTATGTGGTGCTGAGGAATCGAACCCAGGGCCTCTGGCATGCAAGGCAAGCGCTCTACCACTGAGCCACCTTCCCAGCCCCATGGTGGTGGTTTTGAGAGGTGCTGTGGCCTTCAGAGGCAGAGCCACCCGTGAGGTTGTTAGGTCCCTGGGGGCATGCCCCTGGAGACTGTGAGACCTTGGTCTTCCTCTCTTCTCTAGTTAGAGATGTAACCATTTGAGTTAGAGGAGCAGCTTACTGCCCGCCTAACGTATGTGAGGCACAGGAAAGAATTGAGATGTAATGATTTCTACTATGATGTGCTACCAGAACTGAGTCAGCCAAGGCACCATGCCTTTGAGCCTGGAAAACTGGCCTAAATAAAGCTTTTCTTTCCATTAATTGTTTCAGGTACTTTGTTGTGGTAACACGGGTAACCACTATGGGTAGTATGTGGGGCCTAACTTCAAATACCTTATAATTCAGTGTACAGATCAGAAAGAAACGCCAACTGAGAGTATGGAATAGGATCCTACATGGAACTAGGAAATAGCACCCAGACATAGAAAAGGAAATAATATTCATTGCCAGAAATAAAAAAAAAATTCAAAAGGGAGATGGTGCCAAGGAATGGTCAGAGATGGGCCAATAGACAGACAAGGAGGATATTCTCTGAAAGAGTATGGAACTTCTCAGCAGGGCACAAGCATGGAAGACAAGGCTGAAGGGATGCAGGTCGGTGGCTAAGGGGATGTGGGACGGTGGCTGGAGAGGACACAAAGGGCCAGATCCCGAGAATCTCCTACGTCATCATTTAGGTATTTTGAAGCTGATGGGATGTGTGGAAAGGTCTTAGGCAGTAGAATATCACAATTAGATCAGCTCTTTGAAAAGACAACTGTGCTAGCAGCCGAGGGGCTACTGGAAGCTCTAACTCAGATGTCACTCTGCTGAGTAAATAGTTCTGTAGGTGCCACATCAAGGATCAAAGTCAATCCCTCCAATACCCTCCCTTTCCTCATTCTCTGCACCCTCCACCCACTGCCCTATTGCCCTCCAGTGCCATCTCAGCCCTGTTGGGTCCCTGCACCTGACACACTTTCCCTGCCTATCCTAGGAGTCTCTCCTCTTGACCTCAGCCTTGGCTCTAGTTAACACCTTCCTTGGAGGCCTGTTCTGATCCATTATTATAAACCACAGCCCGCCCTTCTAGTTGAATCACCACCACCACCAGCTGAAATTAGTCTCATCTCCTCAGTGGAGTATACCAATTATAATTATAGTTTAGGCCTTGCTAAATTAGGACAAAAGAAAAAAAAATCACAAGTGTATTCATCTGGTCATAAACACCATAGGTGTGCTTTTTCCCCAAATAAGACCTGTCTTATTCTTGCTTAAAGACCCATAAGCATTCTACTTATGAATATTAAATGAACCAATAACTTGGGGGTAGCTATGGAATAATTTCCATTGCACAAGGTGCAACAGAAACACCTACCTTGCTCCCATTCACTCTCAGATACACGGTGTAGTCGAACGTGTAACAAGCGCCTTCGTACATAGCATCATACATAATTCCTTGCACTTCTCCATTTGTAACAATTGAAGGGTGAAATATATCAGTGATGAGCTGGTCTTCCTGCCTTCTGACTTTCAGTGCAGGTGGTCCAATTTCTCCTGGCCGAGAAAAGAAGTATAATTAATACCAGTTGTGGACCTTCCCAGTGCATTTCATAAGATTATCAAAATCCATAAACCAATCTACTTTTTCTGTTATGATTCTACTAGAACCACATTTAAACTTCTCCCCAAAGCCTTAGAAGCCATTCTAAATATATCTCAAAAACAAATGTGTGCTAAATTGCAGACAAGACATTCTCTTATCCAAACCTCTTTTGGCAGTTTAATTTCATTTATAGCTTCAGGGAAATATAATTGGTTATAGTTGGGTTTTAAAAAACACCAAAAGGTAAAAAAAAAAATAATTTTAAAAAAGAAAAACAATTATATTGTACCAACTTAAACAAGAAAAAGAAACCCTTGACATAAAAGAAGCTCTATTAAGTGTATGTTCCTTTATCTTTGTTTCTATATATTTAAAATCTTGGTTTCTAAAAACTATTTCTTTTTTTGGGGGGGGTCCAGTTGTGGGACCTGAACTTTGGGCCTGGGCACTGTCCCTCAGCTCTTCAGCTCAAGTCTAGCACTCTACACTTGAGCCACAGCACCACTTCTGGCTTTTTTCTTCTTTTTTTGCTTATGTGGTGCTGAGGAATCGAACCCAGGGCCTCATGCATGCAAGGCAAGCGCTCTACCACTGAGCCACCTTCCCAGCCCCCCGAAAACTGTTTCTGAAAGGCCACTTTAGTCATCTTCTATCAGTGAAACTCTGTGTCTTCACACACTAGAGTGTGTGGCATAAATTTAGGCTCTGTAAGAGTTCGTCAACAGTTTGATCTTTACTGGGAAAGTCAAAATCAGAAATTCAAATATCAGCAAATGATCACTGTGTCTTCGACATCTGCAACTTCATTGGGAAACCATTTCTCTATGCTTCAAGTATTCACTAGGCACCTACCGTGTGCCAGGCAGATCTAGTTTTCTTGTCAGTGTCTCAGGGCCTAGCATATTTGCTTGAACACAGAGAGTGGGCCCTTGATAAGCATCATTTAGATGGCAGTGTCAGCTGACAAATTCGTGCACTCAGGGGAATAAAAACATCAAGAGGACAAGCAGGGGAACGACCCGTAGGAAGCTCACAGTGGTGCAATCTGAAAAGCAGAAGCAGAATCAAAGCCGTGGAGATCATGCACGGGGCAGTAGCTGAAGAAACAGCACAGAAGCTGAACCAGAAGGAAGTGTAGCTAAAAGAAAAGGCACTGAAGACTAGAAGACCAGCTGAGGGTCAGGCAACCAAAGGGTTCTACCCAGGAGAGAGATGACTGTCAGGGTGAGGACAATGAACATTCTGGAGTTGGAGCGACAGTGATATCACAGGTCAAGTATGCCATGGGTAGCTGCTAGAAGAGCCAAGACCTAAAAGTCACAGAGTTGCAGGTGTGTGTGTGTGTGTGTGTGTGTGTGTGTGTGTGTGTGTGTGTGTGTGTGTGTGTGTGGTGTGTGTGTGTGTGTGTGTGTATGTGTGTGTGTGTGTGTGTGTGTGTGTGTGTGTGTATTTTCCCTTTGTGATGGTACTGAGGCTTGAACTAAGTGTGGTTTGGGCGTTATCCCTGAGCTTTCTCTCTCAAGGCTGGTCCTCTACTACTTGAGCCACACCTCTAATTCCAGCTTTTGGGTGCTTCATCGGAGATAAGAGTCTCACCGACTTTCCAGTGGGCTCACGTCAAACTGCAGTCCTCAGATCTCAGCCTCCTGAGTAGCTAGAATTACAGGTGTGAGCCAGCAAAGTCCAGCTTTGAAATGTTCAATGTATTCAGTTGTTATTTAAATTTCCAAGGACTTTAAGGACCAGGCAGAGGAAGAAAAAAAAACGAGAGACCCATGGCAAACTCCTGTGTGAATACAAAACGGAAATAAATGACAAGGAAGACAGGGAGGGAAAGGGTATTTGCTAAGTACAACCAGAGAATGGCCGTCTATAGGGATTTAAATCGAGTTGACATTTAATGGTTCATAAGTTTCAAAGTGATGGTTGTCTCCTTGTCCTATGTGTGGAGCTTGGAATGAAAATAATGATAGATAATGATTCTCTAAATTTTTGCAAATGTCTTAGGCATCATGATCATTTGTAGCAACTGCGAAGCAAAGCAAACGTATGCAGAAGACAAACATCCTCAAAATTAAAATTTATACATGCGTACATTCTACTTACCTTGTTTGCACAGAGTAAATTCTTTTGACTCTACATAGGCAGATTCTCTTTGTCCAACCCTAGCTTTAACTCTGGCCCAGAGAGGATATTCTGGTTCATCAACTTGGTTGAAAATAGAACAGCAATGATGAGAGATATCGGTGCAGGCATCAATCCATTCTCCATTCCTAAAATGACAAACAAGAAAGAAACACGAAGGTAACTTAATTATAGCAGTCATTTGAACCATCTCTTCCTCTCTTTGCTCTTATTCATAGCTCAGAGCTGCTAGAACAAACTAAGCTGAAATAGGATGGAGGAGCCAAAGTAGGAAGCCCTTCTCTTTTCAGTTGGAAATACAGGGATCCTTTCTTAGTTCTTTGTGTAATCTTATATTGCTGCTCAAACTGCTAACTTTTGGCTAGCTAGTGTCTATTTATGATGACTTTTGGGTCATTCTGACATCTCTGCATCATTTTAGTCTTTTTTGTGAAGGGGAGGGGGTGCTATTATTGAGGCTTGTGCTTTCACTTGGCTTTTTTTTAAATCATGGTTGGCACTTTACCGCTTTAGCTATGCCTCTAGTTCTACCCATTGCTAGTTAATTGATGGTTAATTAAAGATAAGAATCTTGTGGATTTGTCTGCCCAGGATGGCTCTGATCCACAATTCTGAGATCTCAGCTATCTGAGTAGTTACGACTATAGGCTTATCCCTGGCTTATCTCCATCATTTTTAAAAGAAATTCTATCATAAAGAGGCCTTCTAGTTATATTATCCTTCCCTGCCTGAAGACGTAGCTCAATGGTAGAGCTCTGGCCTAATATGCATGAGACTCTGAGTTCAATGCCCACTTCTACAAGAATAGGGCAAATCTACCAAACAAACATAAAATTCCCTAAAACCCAAAAACTCAAGCCTTAGCCTTTCCTTAGCTTCACCATGGAATCAGCATTTCTCCAAGCGGAAAAAAAAAGATTGAAGTTGTTTTCTTTTTTCCTTTTCTATCCATATCTACATTATTACCTATCCTTGTAGATAGTCAATTTATTGGTTTTTAAGTTTTCACTTGCTATCATTCTTTTATCAAAATTAAGGCATTATCTATGTAAATGTTTCTCTCCATTCCTTTTTACCTCCGAAAGACTACACTATGTATGCTTTATTGACTTAGTTTCTTTTTTTCATTTAACAACATATCCCGGAAATCACTACATATAAGATCTAGAAATTTTCTTCGTGTTTTTGTTTAAAGGTACATAGAATCCCAAATTGTGATGAGCAGCCACTTGTTCAGTCTATCTCCTAAACATGGGGAATGTCTTTAAAGTGTATTTTTATAAATCGTAAGGATAAGTCATAATGTGGGATTATTAGGTCAAAAAGCAAATGCATGGGAGATGGAAATGTAACTTAGTGGCAACGTGTTTACCTGGAACATGAAAATGCTCTGGGCTTGATCCCTTGTACTGCCAAAATAAACAAATAATACACAAACAAGGGAAACTCATAAAATTTTTGAAGATCCTTCCCAATTCTTTTCTTCAGGCTAGGTCAATTTTGTATCCATGCAACTCACATATGAGAATGCCTATGTCTCCCATTTTCAAAAGGAGTGTGTTTACATTTTGAATGTTTGTCAATCTAGCAAGTAAAATAGAACAAATTGTGAAAAAAAAATTAGCTGCGCGCCTATCACAGTAATAACAAAACTAATGAATGGATGCAAAAGATATTCATGGATTTACAGAAAGCAGCATGTGCACACACTCATACGCTTTCTCTCACAGATTGTTTACTGAAAGGAATCTGGTTGCTTACTGAAAGGAATCTGTGTGGTGGACATCTGAATAAACACATCACCAATAATGAAACAAGCTCTCTACCATGTTCTCTATAGTGAACACATTGTAGGGAGCTTGAGAGAAATGTTTAACCTCAATCAAACCATGAAGGAAAATATGAAACTAATGCACATTGAAGTTACTCTTCTGGTTTGGGAGTCCTTGAGCTGTAGCTACTTATTCGCAGTCACTTCTAGGAAACGTTCTGAGCCTGGTTTGTGAAGTGTGGGTGGGGAGCAGAATTGTGGAAGTGGTGTGGTGACTGATTAAGATGTATTGTATGCAAAAATAGTTATGTTAAAATGAAACAGCCTATATAACTACCTGATGCTACTTTTAAAAGAAAGACAGCGAGACAGAAAGAAAGACAGAGAAACAGAGAGTAAGTAGAGAAAGAATCATGGAAGTTAGTGCTATTTTTCTACTTCAATTTTGACAGGAAGACTAAATAAGAGGCAGGTAGAATAGTATAGAACCAGTTTGAATCCTTAGTACTTATGGCCACCTACAGGGAGTTCAGAAAGTAGAACACAGCGTTGTGAAATGTGCAAAAATGTAGATAAAGGAAGAATCAAATAGATATTTAAAAAAAAAAACACACTTACCCGTAGTTCTTTACCTGTACAGTAAACACAGGGTTCTGTGTCATGTTCTGGTACTCCCAACACAAGACAGGGTCCATGTTATAAGATTTGATTATCACACTGGCTGGTAAAGGCACTGTAAGAGTAAAATGGACAGTAATAAGAAACTAACATTACCATGAGAAAAACCTTATGAATGTCATATTAATCAAATAGGTTTATTGGAAGAAAAACAGATACTGCAATAGATACTGATATCATTTCAAGTAAGAGTAAATTTCTAGCTCTGATCTGATCATTCCACATTGTGTACATGTCTAAAGGAATCACACTTCATTCTATAAATATATGGAATATATGTATAATTATTGTGTGCCAGTTATAATAAAGAAGAAAAATGCCTATCTGTTCTGCTCTGAATAGTCTGCTGGGAAGTTTTATATATACCTATGGAAGTTATATACGTATATAGACTGCATTAAACTTATATGATTTGTCATCTTTAAGGGTCAACTTTTATGTATTGATTCATTTTTCAATTGTGAAAACATTGCAAAATAATGGAAATGTAAATACAAGAGCAAATTTATTGCTGGGGCAATAAACTCCCATTATATTCAAGGTCTATATAAATAAGATTACTGCCTCATACACCAATACTCTTGAATTCACTTAACTTCAGAATGTTTGGTGTGTGACAACACAGATTGCAATCATTGTCCAGAGAAAACCAGCCACAGTGGGGATGGCCAGTTTCACTCTGAAATGCCACCAGTGGGGATGGCCAGTTTCACTCTGAAATGCCACCTGGCTCTCAACCCTTCACCACGGAATACTGTGCTGACCCTTAACACCTTCTGTTGTGGCAGACGTGTGGAGACTGACTGGAGCAGTCACTGACAACTCCAGTGCCATCAACAGTTAGCTTTCTGGGATGGGAAGGGCTTTTTACCAAACACACTCAATATTTCATTTTGTTTTTTTCTCTTTTAAATCCTGGGCACCCAGCCCAACAGTCCTTTTCATGTTAATTTATCCAGGCTCATATTCTAGACAAGAAATACAAAGAAGCCAGGTGACACCTTCACCATTTCACTTGGAAACCCCCTGAGCTTGTTCACATTGGGCACATTTTCAGCTTTCCAGGACACTGAAGGCAATGGTAATTAACTAAAATTTTCACCTCTACACAAGGATTCCCCCTTCCTCCCTCCACTTTTTTTTTTTGGTCTTTTTACATTCTACCAGGGCTAAGTAGGCCCTCTACTTCCTGAGCCATGCCCCTAGTACTTTATGTTTTAGTTATTTTTTTGAACAAGGTCTTTCACTTTTTTTTGTCTCAGGCCAACTTTGGACCGTGATTCTCCTATTTGGTCCTCCCATGTCACTTTGATTATAGATGTAGACTTAATAAAATGGGATCTTATTAACCTTTTTCCTGGGCTGGTCTCAAACCACTATCCTTCCTATTCATCTCTGCCTGAAAAGTAACTGGGATTACAAATAAGAGCCACCACACTTTGCCTACCACGTCTTTTAAGCCTTTTTATATATTTATGCCCAACTGAAATGACATGTATTCAAGTCTGAAATTCTTTTTGAGGAAAAGGCATACAGTAGTCAGTTCAGTCATGGAAAGGGTACAATAAATAGCACATAGTAAGAGATTTATCAAACCTTAGTTGTATATGTGTTTTTTTGGCCAGTCCTGGGGCTTGACCTCAGAGCCTGGGTTCTATCCCTGGGGTTCTTTTGCTCAAGGCTAGCACTCTATCACTTGAGCTGCTTCTGGATTTTTGTTTATATGGCACTGAGGAATCGAACCCCAGACTACATGCATGCTAGGCAAGCACTCTTCCATTAAGCCATATTCCCAGCCCCGAAGTCTTAGTTTTCAATGTGAATTGAACTATGCTTTCCATAATTTAAAGTGGAGCATATTAGTCTAGGATAAGCACTTAAAAAATAGTTTTCAAAGCATTCACGATAGGCAGAAGTTTCCACGAATTACAGCAGGCAGAAATTACTATTAGACGAAGCTTCTGTATATTTATACTGAAAGGTGTAATTGGAGTTTTAACACGATCAAAGAGAAGTCATGTGGTTATTAGACATTACTTGCATTATCTTTGCCAAAACCATGTGCTACACAGACATAGTAGTTTTCTTAAGTTCAAGATTTTATAATCTGAGGTTTTATATAGCTCTACATTCAGATTAAAGTAAGGATCACTACAAACTATTATTTATGATGTTTACATTGTGTAAAGAAAAACATATGCTGAAAAAGAAAAAGAGTGTTTTATCTATAAAGTTTTTTTAAAAGATCCTGCTGGAATGATTTTATAAACTAAAATAATCTCATAGATTTTTTTTTTACATTTCTCGAAAATGCCCAGGTAGTTGTACATAACTTATTGCTTTTGGAAATAAGCTGATAATAAGTTGGTGTAGTATGCAAGCAAATTACCAAGAATAAACTTTACCCGTTTTAAGATCTAATTCCCAAAGCTCCTCCAAGCTCAAAGCTTTGACCTCAAAGCTGAGGGTTTAACAAAACCATACAGAGGAGTACCAGCTTCTCTCGGTACACTCAAATTCATCACAGAAACAAAAGGAAAGGTGTGGTTAGAGCTGTTTTCTTGGAAAGCTGATAATCCAGAAGAGACAGAACAAGCAGGGCAGTTAATGGACAGGACTACGATGAGGGCTATCAACAGCTATAACTCCTGCCAAGCAGGGAAAGCTGTCAATACTCAGACCAACAGAAATATGAAATGGTGAAATCTAGCTGTTTGCCTTCCTGCTTCTAGCTTCCTACGACCCAGTTGGCATCTTTGACATTCTCCTCAACTTTTACTTGAGTTTTCTGAGCCAATAAACTCCTCTGGGTCCTCAGCTTAAGACTAGTGCTCTACCACTTGAGCCACAGTGCCACTTCCAGTTTTCTGGTCGTTTATTGAAGAGTCTCGCGGTCTTTCCTGCCCGGGCTGGCTTTGAACGGCAATCCTCAGAGCTCAGCCTCCTGAGTAGCTAGGATTACAGGCATGAGGCACTGGAGCCCAGGCAAATGATGAAACACTTTTTATCCCATGAGTTCAACACTGTTTCTCACACCTCTGTACACTCAAGTCTCTTCTGCACCTCTGATAAGAAGGCCAGGGCCACCTCCGTGAAGCCTTCCCAGACTCCCTTGGAGAGTCGGACATATATATTGTGTCTCCTTGTACTTGGTGCACAAGTCCAGACTCTTCATCACAGCTGTGCTATAAATGGCCCTAGATAGAATGCCAGCTGATAGACTGGATAAGAACTTGGACTATGGAGCCAAACCACAACAGCTTCCCACAAGTAGCAAGGAGCCCTCAATCAGTTGTATCCCTTTCTCATCAATACATGGAGACCACCAGCATAGACTTCACAGGTGACTGAAATGAGATGTGCCCCGGGCCGCAGCTACTGTTAGCTAGTGTGAAGATCCTTGAAAGCAGAGATCATCAACCACAACTGTCTTCTCCCATTCTGTAACCACCTCTGCCTCAGGAATGACTAAGTATTGCTTCGCAGGACTTCAGAAGGAGGGCTGCGTTTGACAGGCGCGCGCCCCCAGGGACTCTAGGAAGAAGTCCTAGGTTGGGAGGCCCAGCGGGGGTCGCCGGGAGTTAAGCAGGTGGGGCCTCACCGGCCTTCCAGCGAAGGCTACTGGGGAACTCAAGTCTACTGCTTTCCCTTCTCCTAATCACCGTTACCCTCCACTTCAGAGAAACGATCTTTGGCCTGTGTTTGCTAAGAAAAGTCAATAAGCAGATGGAAACAAAGTGCTACGCCCTGAGAAGCGACCCGGGGGTCCCAAGGCCACTATCTAGAGAGTCGCTGAGCAACCCCGGCGAACCGAGGCCTGGCAACACAGCGCCCCGAGGAGCGTCTCCAGGCCACAGCTGGGGCCAGGGCGTCCACGGCGCGCCGAGGAACGCACGGAAAAACACACTCGGAGAACCCTGTAGGGCCGCGCGGGCCCCGCGTGCGCCGGCGCCGCCCCCCGCAGCCGCCCCGCAGCCGCGCGGCGCAGGTGCGGGATCCAAGGTGAGCTCGGCCGGGGAGACGCGGGGACAACGGCCGGGCCAGGCGGGGCTTCCCGG
Source organism: Dipodomys spectabilis (assembly GCF_019054845.1). Lineage (NCBI taxonomy): Eukaryota > Metazoa > Chordata > Mammalia > Rodentia > Heteromyidae > Dipodomys > Dipodomys spectabilis. The sequence goes on from NW_024870678.1 coordinate 23,413,343, forward strand.
CCCTGACGACTCCCGGCCTCCCGCCCCCGTCCGCACCCGGCCGCGACACCCTACCGGAGGGCAGCTCGGGATCCTCTTGGCTCCTTGTAGCCCCGCTCCCGGCTTGCACCACCAGAAGCAGGAAAACGACGAGGGGAGTCATGATACCTCCGATAACCTATGGGTCCAGCCCGGAGCCACAAAGGGCGACTCGCGGCACGGGCCCCGCGGCCTCCACTCCGCGTCACGTCCGCCCACCCTTCCCGACTACCACGCCTGAGGGAGGCCGAGCTTGGGCGGCCGGGCGGGGCGGGGTTGTAAAAGCTGAGCCCCACCCATGGGGGGTGTGGCCATTGTGGGGGCGGGGTCAGTAGCCTGACTGGAAGACCTGGAGTGGACGAGATTGGGAGGGGCGGGGCTTGTGGAGCGGGGAAGGCGGGGCTAGGATGGCGAGGCGGGGCGTGGGTGGGACCGTGGGTCTGGGTGGGACCGTGACCGAGACTCCCGGAGCAGCTGGAAACCTGGAGACTGGATTTAGGCCGAGGTAGTGCCGGCGGGGCCCGGGGGGGGGCTGGAGGAAGGGGTTCAAGCGAATAAGTACAGTGTTTCAAGATCCAGGGTACTGGCTGTGAGAGGAACTTGGCTCCAAAGGTTACTTTCTTTCAGCCTGGCACCACCTTCCGCAATTCCTCTTCCTGTTTGTGCCCTAAGGTGGCAAAGCCGGGCCCTCGTCCACGCCCAGACACGTAGCCCAGCCTTCTGGGCGTCCTGGAGCCTGAGGCTTCAGAACCCTCTCTGGAAGGCCAGTCCTGCCAGGGCTAAGACTTTGCTAGTGATCGTCGTGGTTTGAGCACACACCCAGGACCAGAATCGAATGGACTTGGGTCGGGAGAAAGCTTTGTAACAAGGAAATGTCCAGACACGATCCATCCAGTAGCCGCTCATTAAGATCTGCCGTCTCGCCTCTCTGACCACAACTATTATGAGGCTGCATTTCTCCTATTCCACTCCAGCCACTTTGGTCTTCTTGTCTTTACCATGGTGTCCAAATAGGCCTGTGGCTACCTCACCTGCTTCAATTCTCTGCCTAACGTGTGGTCATTTGCAAAACACTGAAATTGCAAGCTAGTCTCCCTCCTCTTGACCAGACTGTATTATCATAGTATTTCTTCATGGTGCTTTTTACAACCTACTCTATAATACTCTCACACACAGATTTTATTTTCTTTCTATTCTGGAATGTAAACCCCATGGTGCTGAAATCTTTGCTGGCGATCAATTAGTATTTGTTGAATGAAAGAATGTACTATTCCAGTATTTCCAAACCAGCTTTTACATAGAAAAAGCATCCTGTAAAGGCATCCTGTACAAGTAAAAAGAATTATCAGCTAGATAATCTAATATTACTAAATCTCTTAGCTCAATACTTATCAAACTTTACTGTCCATGGGAACCCTGGGGATCTTCTGAAAAATCAGATTCAGATTCAGTACCTCTGATTCAAGGTGGAGTTTGACATGCTGCCTTCTTCTGACAAAACATTCAAGAAGAGCCAGTGCCCTTGGGTTGGGTGCATTGACACCTACTTTGAGTAGGAAGACGTAATTTAGTTGAAGGAGGACTATTTCCTTTGATTTTTTTTTTATGATGTCTACCTATAAGAGGCACCTTCTAGCCATTGCAGAGTTGTAAGGATAAATAACTGACCTTAGGGGTCTAGAACTGATCATAATATTTGCAGTATAATCTGGAGTGAAGATTAAGTTGCCCAGCAACTTTTTAAATCTCTGTTGAGATTAAAACCCCATGAAAAGTAGGGACAGGAAGCAAGACAGAGGAACAAGTTCTCTGTGATGCCATGCCAACAAAGGCTTCATTTCAACCAATGCAATGGGAGCTCTAAGCTAAGATGGCCTTGTGGCAGTGTCCTGAGTGGGAGTAAGGGTTTAGCCCACAAGCTCCAGTGTTGAATGGATGTGATTTTTGGGTTCCTATGACTTCAGCTGAAGCGTTTTCCCAAAGAAAGCTGACAATTGAGAGTATTAACAGCACTCCTACTTACAGGGAAGGATAGGATTCTGTCTTCTATTCCTAAAGAATAATTTGGGCACATACTGCTGATCTGTGTATGGTATATATGTGCACACCGGAGGGAAACCAGGAGGATGACACAGAATTAGAGGGAATCAGGGAAAAACATACAACAGCAGGACCCATCAACTGCACTGGATATTGACCAAAATGAACTAACTAAGCAACTCAATGGCAGTGGTGGGAGGGAGGGAGCAAGTGGGAAAGAGTGAACAGCTGATGCTATGCAAAACAAAAGAAATGTACATACCACCCAATGTGGAAGAAATAACTGTATTGCAAAGCTCATAGAACTCATAAATGTTATAGACCATGATAGACAATTTGTCCTATGAAAGTTAGAACGTGCTTGAGACTTTAACTAAGCTTCACTATCCCATAATACTGTGAAATTTGGGAAATTATGTAACCACTTAATAGAAAATTTGAAAAAATATAATTTGGGCAAAGTTTAACAATCACAGCATCTATTGTGGAAGCAAATATGCAATGTGCTAGCTTTCTCAATAGATTTCCCATATCTGATGGCTGGACAATATCCAAGTACATGTTGGTCCCATGATAGCCTTTGGTGAGTTTTTAAAACTATGAAAACAAATTTGTGTGGTCATTCTAAAGCCAAATACTCACGGAAATGCTGCTCAGGATCATATTTTGAAAGCCACACTCAATACGGCTTAAGGGAATGAACAGGCCAAATAAAAATAAATGAAGAAATGAAAAATACAATGCGATCGGTGAGAACTGAACATGTGGCCCACACTGTTTGGGCTCTGGCACCATGCATTTCCTTCCCCTGTTCTCCAGAGCAGAAGGTCAGCCAGCTTCCCTTTCAAGGAGACACTTTGAAATTTTTTCAGTGAAAACATATAGTTCTGCATTCTCTTGATCATTCTATAAATTATAGCCAATGCTCTACTTTTGTTGTAGCTCTTATTACCATCTGGATTTCATGGAATGTGTATGTGTGTGGGGGGGGTGGTATTTGTGTATATATAATATGTTTTGTACAAGTAATTACTGAAATCATCTAATCCTTGCTGAGGACAGCAGTAAGATTATAGGAGCATGAAAGGGACCTGATCTGAGATTTTTATGCATATACAAATATATATACATGTAAATACATGTATCTGGACATAGACACAAGTAATATTTATTTCACTTGCTAGAAAATAAAGTTTGTGTTTTCTTCACTGTCATATGCCCTCTACTCAGACAAGTGTGTGCCATTCTCATTAATATTTTCCTGATGAACATATGAATGAATAAGATAACCAGTTGTTTAAGGATACAGGTGGACCTGTTGCAACAATGAGAAGTACAAGTTGTCATGTCCAAAACGAACTTTACAATGTTGGTGGGGGGGGGGAGCTGGGGGGAGGGAGGAAGGAGAAGGATTGGGATTAGGGGGGGAGGGGGGAGGCTGGGAAGGGATGTGAAGGATAAACAAAGGAGGAGGCTGCAATGCTTGGTAAGAAATGTACACATTATCCTGCCCATGTAACTGTAACTCCTCTGTACAGTATGTTCACAAATAAAATTAAATTAAATTTAAAAAAAAAAAAAAAAAAAAAAAATAAGCTCATGAAGTGAGGTGGAATGGAAGCAAGTAGAGCTAAATGCATGATTGATTAAGCTATAATTGGGTCCCTGGGGAGAGTTTATCCATTCTTATCTTCTTAGCTGCCAGGCTGACACCTGATGATGTCTGACAAAGCGCTGGCTTAGTGACAATTGTCTCAATACAGCGAAGTCCTAGGATACAGCTCTGCCTAGGGTAGATGGCACATGCTGCATGGCACAATGGCAGACATGGTTCACTGTGGACTGCCAACACCTTTTCTCACCTTCTCTCTCACTGTTTTCTCACTGAAGAGGCTTGATGCTACTGTTCCAACCTTTGTGACAGCTAAGTGTGTTCATATGATATAGTTTTGATTAATGCTGCAGAAACAAAAGTTACGTGTGTGTAGACGGGGAGTTTGAAGCACTTACGGGAGAAATCTTTCATCTCATACAATGAACAGATGCTTTAGGAGGCCTTGCAGGTCTTGACCTTTTTCCTATTTCCTACTTTGAATGTAGACACAGTAATGTCTAACTCTGCAGTGGCCATCTTGCAGCCACAAGCTGATACATAAAATTGGAAGAATTGGAAGGTTAAGCTTGAGTCAGCAATATCAGCCTTGAGCTACAGAACCAGTGTCAGTGCCTGTGGTCTCTTCCTATGGGAGAAATAAACCAGACCCTATTCATTTTGAACTACTGTTAATTGGATTTTCTGTTAATTGTGCTGACATTTTTCTCTCACTTAATGGTAGATGACCCTAAGTCCTCATTCAGAGAGCTAAAATAGAAACCACAGTGGAGAAGAGAATGGCTGGGAGAGAAGGTAGAAAAGAAGAGGCCACCCACTCAAGCAGAGAAGCTAGAAACTAAAATAGTCTTGCCAAGGGGTGCGGATAGGGCCTGCCGAGGTCTTGCAGCTGCAGTAGTGGCTGGAGTTTGGTGGAACTGAGCAGGACTCCCTCCCCCATCTGGGGTCCCTGGGGACTCTGGGGACAAGCACATTGTTGCCTTTTCTTCTCTGACTTTGCTATACATTTTTACCACATCCCTTGTCAGTAAAATCTATCAGAATATCTCTGTGACTGGCAACTACAAGAGCCCACTAACTTTGTGTGTGGTCTATCTCAAAAAAGGATAGCTTCCTTATTCTGATTTCTCAACATCACACTCAACCCTAGACTGAGAAAATAAATGTTAGGAAGATCTGAGCACCCTGAAGAAGTGTGCCAAGTATGTCTCCATGCCTGATTACTTTCTCTTTGAGTGTGTCTTCCTCTCCAGATTACACACCAGAAAGGGAAGTCACCGTTCTAGTGGCCCATGCCCTTTCTCTGCTTCTGGACACCCAAAACCCTCCTATTTTAAGAATATCTAGAACTTCCCATTTGCAAGGGTTCAGCTTAGTTCTTTCCACTCTGAACTTTTTGTGTTTGTTTGATTTGAGACAGGGTCTCACTATGGAGTAGCCTAGGCTGGCCTCAACTTTCTGATATTCCTATCTCTGCTCCTGTGTGCTGGGACTAGAGGGGGGCACCACTGCTGCTGGCTCTACTCTGATTTTTGTCAACATTTAGGCAAAACAATTCTGTGTTCTGTCAGCAGATATGCATAGGTGGTCCCGAGAATGATGGTTAAACAAGTTAACTTATTGCTGTATTTGATAATCATTTGGGAATTAACACTCCAAAGATATAATTTGAGACAAAAACAGTTCTTAACTAGCAAAAGAATAGATTCCCAATAATAACGTTGGAGGTCTGGATAGAAAAGTAGGAAATGCTATATTTTACCTTTGGCAAAGAGGTTTTATGGGAGCCTGTCAAATCATGACATAATAATTCATTTTTCAAAAGGCCAAGCATAGCTTACACACTAGTTACCACAAACTAGCAGACTGGTGACTTGGTTTAGCTAAACGACATGTTGTGTTTGGCCAACAAACAATTTTATTTCCTTTGGTATTAGGCAAGTCATGAATTGCTATTAGGTGTTTAATGTCTGTACTTATTACTATTACTTTGAATGCCAATACCGAGCTTCTAACGCAAGTGGGATGTTTGTTATTTATGGCAAATATCCAGTTCTTAACTTAGAGATGGTATAATGAGAACCAGATATCATTGTATGTGTCTTGGTGTCTTCTGCAGGCAAGAACACCCAGCAAAATGAATCTGTGCATTTATATCCAAGACAAGAGGCCTTGTTCCTGCTGAGACATGAAGAAAAATGTTTTTTCCCCTCCCATAAACAAAGTCTCCTTAGGAGTACAAAGAATGTGTCGCCAGTGTGTGGAATATAAATAAATTTCTCTGTGGGAATCATAAGACCAAAGCCTCTAACCTTACATTCAGGAGATGACTCTACGGATTTGAGAATTCATGCCTCCTTGATGTGAAAATATACCTTTGGGGAGCTAAATCTTTCTGAATTCTCATTCATAATCATTCTTGACTTCTAGCCTTGCTCTTTCAGTTCAGATTCCCAAGTCTCCAACAAATTTGCTCAAAAACCTTAGTTGTGCTTAAAAAAAAAAAAGGATTATCTCTGTGACCCATAATTCCAAACTGAGTCACAGGCTTGCACCCCTCTTAGCCTACATTACATTCTGGGTTCATTTTTTGTGTTTTTTGTTTTGGGGAGTCATACTGAGAACTCAGGGCCTTGCCTTTGCCAAGCCTGCTCCACTTGACCTACACCCAATCTGTTTGCTTTTCTAAGTTTGTTTTTCAGATAGGGTCTCAGATTTTTCAAATGGAGTCTTGCCTCAGACCATGATCTTCCTATATCTCTGCCTCCTAATAGCACAGACCACAGGCATGCACTATCATACCCAGCCTGGACCACCATACCTGGCTGTTTGTCTTTGTGTTTTTGTTTGTTGGTCATGGGGTTTGAACTCAGTGCCTGGGTGCTGCCCCTGAGCTCTTTTGCTCAAGGCTTGCTAGTGCTATACCACTTTGAGCCACAACATGACTTCCAGTTTTATAGTGGTTAATTGGGGATGAGTCTCACAGATTTTCCTGCCCAAGCTGGATTTAAATCATGATCCTCAGTCTCAGCCTCCTGATTAGGTGTGAGGCACCTTCTGGCTTGTGTTTGAGATAGGATCTCATTATCATTTTGTTCAGGCTGGCCTCAAACTGTTTTCCTTCTATCTGCACCTCTTGAATAGCTGAGATTACAAGGATGTACAAGTACTGGCCCTCTTTGGTTCTGATTGTAGGCATTGGCCCCTGATAGTGTTTAGGATCTATCCCAACGTATATTACTTTGACTTTTAAGGAAACAGTAGAAGCAGAAAGAACTCTCTGACCTCCTGCCTTTCTCTCTCCAAGTAAACCACGAGATGATTCTCTGACTTTCCTCGGAAACAAATAATAATACATTCACTTCAGAAGTCTCTTCCTACTGTCTGGAGTTAAGGAATGTCCTCATACCTGAAAACTCAGGTACACAGAGCAGAATTTGAATGACAGGTCTTGCTAAGCTTAGTTTATTGCTAGTAGATTCCAGGCATACTGACAGTTGCACTTCCATCTCTATCTTCCTCAAACTTAACATGTAAAGTTATAGAATTCCCTTTTCCTGTGGGTGTTCCTTTCCTCATGAAGGCTCTGTACCATATAAAACTTACTTATTGAATAATGTGTACCCTTGTCTCTGACTAACCTGCCTTTTATTGTAGATGCCTTCACCATGAACCTAAAGAATGGGTAAAAAGAGACATCTCTGCTTTCTATACCTTTGAGTTGCAATATGTGTATGTACTAAAAAAATTTAGACCTATAAGAAGGAATTAAGATAAATTGAATTAATAATTATCCTAGGATTTTAAAGTCTAGCAATCAAATAAAAATTAAACAAATAATGTCTTATTACCCCCAATTCTGTTGATTATAGTTTACTTTGCTCACATGGAGACTTAGTGTCTGAGAACATGAATTTATATTATCACAGGAATCCTAGCTGTTTGTTAGGAGTGAGTAACAGTCTTTCTCCATCAGATATAGAGAACTCTAAGGCTGAGCTGTGAGAGCAGGAAAAGGTTAAGAGGTTGGAATACCACCTGGTCAGTACTCAGAAGGCTGAGAACTGGACCCTGGAAAGGTCAAAATAGGCAAGGCAAAATAAGTGTGTAAGTTACTGTTCACTGGATGATGTCTGAGTCACAGTGGTTTGAAGTTGTATGAAGCTTGAGACATTGGGAATAAAATGAATGCTTTATGTTACAGTTATGGATTTCAAAAAGTCCACTACTTCCTTCTCTTCCCTAACAATAAGGGAGTCAGTTATTACGAGGTACACAACCTATGCCTCATATTAATGATTGTAGCCACAAGATAGATTGATACCTTGTTATTTCTGCATCTACCTATAGCAACCTTCTCTGCACTGAAGTAAATAAATAGGCTTGCTTATGGGACCTTGGGCTCTCTGTGAACCTTGGACCCCCGGATCCCTGATCCCTCTATTTCCTCTGTCTTTGTTCTCATTTCTTTGGCTATGGTATCCCATTGTGCTGTCCCCAGTTGTGGTTAGCAACAATCAACTATTTTGCGAGACTGTCAACAAAGCTGAGGGTCCTCAAAGGTGGATCATATAAATTGAATACCCCTTTTATCATGGTGCAGTTATGTGGTCTTGGGTAAATTACTTAAGGTCTTTGTGTAGAGTGGAGGTAGAATAATCCTTTGAGGGTTAAATGAGATGCATATAAAGACTGTCCTATGCTTAACGAGCAGACAGATGAACATTAGTTATATGTATTATTTAGACTCTCCCTCCCGCAGTGTTTTAATGCAACATAGAAGAGAGAAGACAGAAAGAAAGAGATTTGTAAATTAAAAGCTATTCAGCTTTATTAATCTTGCACTAGAAGTTTGTAGCAACTCTGGTGAGAACACAGTAGAGAGATACCAATTCTATTCGGGGCATAGGGCGTGGTCAGTAAATTCTGTGCAGCAAGACTTTTGAACTTAACCTTGGAATAGGTTTCTAATCTCATGTTGGGCTCCTAGTGACTGCCTAATAGGTAGAAAAAACAGAGACATTTAACTATGTATTTCCTGTAGGCTAATAAGAAATCCAGTCATATCCCTGATACATTGGGGCTGACAGTCTTTTGAAATGACCTTGAACTCTGCTTGCACTTGGGATCCAGGAATACAGAAAGCAATATGAAGGATGATAGGGAAGAACACTGGCTTCAGAGATAAAGCCTGGAAGGGTGACCCACAGACTAGAAAAAAGACTGGATTGTTAGTGACGGCGAGTGTTTCTGGTAAAGGGTGAAGCAGAGCTGGCTTTCTGCTGACCAATCTTCATTTCCATCTCAAATGTCTGCATTTACATAATGTCTTACATAGTATAGATCACTGTTGGCTAACAGTGGAAGAGTCAAAATGTTAAGTGTGGGACTGACGAGAATTAGGTGGTAAACTTGGCCTTTGAGGAAGGTAAGCCATTTTTTTTCAGAAAGTGGAAAAAACAATCTGACCAAGCAGCATCTCCATTGCAAGTGTCCTCATTCCACGGATTACCAGGTAGATGACAGTACCCCCACAGAGGCTGGACGGGGTGTGTGGAAAGACTCTGCGCTCTTGTTTGATAGGATTGTTCAGACTCTCAAAACCTCTGCCAAGGGGTTGGTGTGTTGGACAGTGCTCCAATTCTGGTGACAAATAAGAATGTAAAATGAACAGGGAAGCCTTAAGTTTGAAGAACCAAGCAAAGTCCCCATAAGAATTCTGCAAACGCTGGGGCTCAGAAAACACAGCAATGCTAGGAACACAAAGCAGAAACCACAACGGAGGCATCAAGTTCACAGACAAACCCACTCACCACTCACCAATGAGGCTGAGAGACATTAGATAAGATGACCCTGAGAGACCCAGTGTGAAGAGTGAGCAGTCAGTGATTTATATAAACAAGCATGGTGGAAGTGGGGTTAGGTTGGGGTCTAGTTTACACAACCCCCTTTTTCCCTACTTCCCTTGGTCCTTCCTCTTCTTTAGCCTGACTTCCCTCGTGGTCACAAGGTGGATTGCAGAAGCAAGAGCCATGAGACTCCTCCTTCCCACTTTGATGGAGAGAGAAGGCATTTTCCATAAACTTCAAACAGACTATTTTTGATAAGTTTCTGTAGGCAGGCAATAAGAGGAAGCTTAGGCCTGAAGAACCATCATGGTGCCACTTACAGTGAGCAGTGGGGTCTGCTATACTTAGACACAGTGAGGACTATACAGTGAGAAAAGACTCCCAAGGATATAGCAAAAGCCAACCAAAATGTTCACAGGGTATCCAGAGTCTCTCCTAAGCATGGTTGGAAATAACAAGCAGGGAAGTCTATTAAATCACCAATTAAGTAGGGCATGGCAGTGCATACCTGTAGATTCCAGCACTTGGATGACTGAGGCAAAAGGATCCCAAGTTTGAGGCCAACCTAGGATTCCTATCAAGACTCTTCCCCTCCAACCCCACCAAAAATCACCATCTAAACTTGCAATGACATAGTAAGCATGATTATAGAAATAAGAATTTCTCCAGAGGAAGAGAATCAATTAAGATGTGTATATGCATGTAGGTATGCATCCATCCATCGATCCATTCATCTATCTTGATTCATTTTATGGACTTGTCTCACATGATTATAGTGGCTGGAAAGTCTCTCAACATCTGCAGGGCAGAACAGCAGGCTGAAGACTATGAGAAGGACGGGTGTTGTGGTTCAAATCTAAAGGTGGTCCTATTGGAGACCAGGGAATAGCTGCTGAAGTTGCATATCAAGGCTGAAGACCATCTGCTGGCAGATTTCCTCCTGTGTGGCTGAGGGCCACTTATCTCCTCTGAGTGAAGTGACCAAGGAGGTTGAGGCTGGCACAGAACCAGGTTTTTGGAGGCTTTGGCAGCGCTTGAGAAGCCTACATGGTTGAATTTATTCCTATAGTTTATGGAAGACAAAATGTTCTGAAAAGATAAATTAGCATCTGCTGAAGGAAGAGAAAATGGGTAGTTTTCACATATATCAAGGACACATTGCCTCAGGAAGATTGAACATATGAGATGGAAGGGAAAGTGAACTGTTGAAGATGTTGAGGAAGAGAAGGGAACTGAGTCCTTCTTAGCTGGAAATGGCTTTTTGTCTAACTGGGTGAACACAAAGACCAAGTCTTAATCTTGAAGCTATTCGGTGGCTGTCCCTAGCCTCATTGGAAACAGAGTCTGAGTTTGTCTTTTATATTTGCTTTAAAATGATCAAACTTGGTAGCTTTATTATAAAATGGTTATGACAGTGGTGATTACTTGAATATACATGTATATATATGTATATAAGTATGTATATGTATATATACATACATATATATAATGTTGGTGGTGGTGATCGTGGGGCTTTTGAACTCAGGGCCTGGCACTGTCCCTGAGCTTTTTTGCTCAAGGCTAGTGTTCTACCACATTGAGCCTCATCTCTTAGCTTCCTGAGTAGCTAGGATTACAGGTTTGAGCCACCAGGGCCTGGCACATGAATATATTTTTATGATTCTTTCAAGAAAAGGGCATGTAATTACATGAATCTTTAAGTGGTACAAATGATTCTTATAGCTCTGCCACAAAGAAGTTTGGGAGGTTTGATTTAGCACCTAGAAGTTGACATAGCCGCAGCCATTTCCTTTTTAGAAGGTGTTAAGTTTTAACCATTACTTTGTTGTCACTTCAAAAGATCTGTGTGCCCCCCCCCCACCTCTGTGGTTTGAGCTATGTGTGTTAATGTGTTAGCAGTGGTGAGGAGAAAGGGGATTTGCTGAACTAAGATTGTGGTTTCTTAGCCTGGGTACTCACTGTAAATATTGCCTCAGATTAAATTTGCAGAAGTAGATTCTTTCCTTTAAGTGGAGAATTTTGGAACAGAAAGTGAATTGAATATACAATTTATTTTCAAAAGGCAAAGGTTTGGATTTATAATTCAGTACATCAAATCTGAAAGGAAATTGGGGAAAACATCTGGGAATATTTTAATAGTTTAACTTGTATTATCCAAGATGTCTTCTGTGACCACTGACCAATATGCCAGTCCAAATTAAGATGTGCTCTAAGTGTGAGTACATTACTGTTTCTCAAAGAAAGTAAAAAAGCATTCCTCCATATTTAAATTATTGACTGCATAGTAGATTATCTTACTTTGCATATATTGAATTAGATAATATATATTGTCCAAGTTAATTTCACCTCTTTTTCACCAGTGGCATGAATATCAAAACAAGGCATAATCAGGAATTAGAAATGAAACATTACATTGGATACTCTTTTAAGAAAAACAAACACATTATTTTTTCCCAGCATACTCTCCCCATCAAGTTACAACTTATAGTCAAAATGATTTCTCTAAACTTGTCCAAATGAATAATGTGATCAAGTAGTAAGACCACCTAGCACAGTGATTTATTTTAGAAGAATGTTCAAAAACTCTAATAAGGCACCCACATCACAGGAGTCTGATTTGACATGAACAACAGTAATAGAGGAGTTGGGAGATCTGATGGTGGAGAATGATGACCTTGATGTCATTAAGTCACATGTAGGCCTTCTGACTTAAAGGAATGACTGAACAGGGTCTTTTGACTCAAAACCTCTACAGTTCTTAAAGTAGAAGGGGGAGGGAAAGAAAAGGAGAAGGAGGAAAAGGAAAAGATAAAGGAGGAGAAGGAAAAGATAAAAGAGGAGAATGAGAAAAGGAAGGAAGAAGAGGAAGAAAAGAGGAAGAGGATAAAGAAGAGAAGAAAAAGGAAGAGAAGAAGGAGAAGGAGAAGAAAAAGAAGAGGAGGAAAAGGAGAAAAAATAGAAGGAGAAGAAGAAGAAGAAGAAGAAGAAGAAGAAGAAGAAGAAGAAGAAGAGGAGGAGGAGGAGGAGGAGGAGGAGGAGGAGGAGGAGGAGGAGGAGGAGGAGGAGGAGGAGGAGGAGGAGGAGGAGGAGGAGGAGGAGGAGGAGGAGGAGGAGGAGGAGGAGGAGGGAGAAGAAGAAGAGGGAGAAAAAGGAAGAAAGAGAAGAAGGAAGAAGAGGAGGAGGAACATCCTACTTTGATCATCATCCAAGGCCAAGAACTTCCCCACCTGCTATGTGTGCAGAATGGGCTGATACCCAATCTGGAAGTTGATGACACATAATTCTAGTTATCTAGGACTGGCTACCTCCACATCTTTAGACCCCAATAAAAGCTTGAGATCTTGGGACATCCCCCACTCCCTACTTAGTGCTCCCTCTAGAGCCTGCCCTCTCACCCTGTGGAGAATGCACTTTTATTTCACTTTGCATTATAAACCTGCTTCTACTTAATTCTTCTATATATTGCTCCTTGAATTTTTTTCTCTGGAAAAAAAAAAAAACCATACACACACACACACACACACACACACACACACACACACACACACGAACTTTCTGGCCCTCAGATCTGATGGCTAGAATCTGGTGACCTTTGTGTCTTTACTGTAGCTAGTCAAAAGTGTAAACTTGCATTTAAAAGCTACTGGATAGCTGGGCGCTGGTGGCTCATGCCTGTAATCCTAGCTACTCAGGAGGCTGAGATCTGAGGATCACGGTTCAAAGCCAGCCTGGGCAGGAGAGACCGTGAGACTATCTCCAATAAACCACCAGAAAACCGGAAGTGGCGCTGTAGCTCAAGTGGTAGAGCGCTCGCCTTGAGCTGAAGAGCTGAGGGACAGCGCCCAGGCCCAGAGTTCAAGCCCCACAACGGACAAAAAAAAAAAAAAAAAGCTACTGGATTAGAAAAATCATGCCTTCCATTTCTGCCCTCTACTCTATGTGAATGTGGCTATGATGTTGCTCTTAGGCTCTTCTGGCTAGTCACATTACTAGCCTGCGTCTGGCTATGTTTTTTATACTTCTCCTTCGCCATCTATTCTTACTGCTTAATCTCCTGTCAGAGTGCCATTGTGGTTGAAGGGGTTAAAAATGTGCTATATGGCATCTTGACTATTTAGCTTAAAGACACTTGAAAAAGGAGATCTCTTCCTGGTGTTTCTAACAAACAGATGATGAAATTCCTCTGAGAAACCCATTCTCCTGGGATAGAAAGATCGGAGGTTTTTTCCCTCAAGGACAGATAATCAAAATGCGAAGAACTCTGTAACATCCTTGTTAAAAATGACATCATCTGAGACTCCCACATAACGTGTTACTTCTTTACAACTATTCTTTTTTTTTTTGCTCAATTTAGCATGTAACTAACTTACTCTAACTACTTCTTTGTGTCTTCATGCCCTCATGAAGTTCTCAGGTACCACGGAAAACCGGTCAATAAAGCGTGTGCTTTTTTATTTTCCTTTTAATGAATCCTAGGTCATTTTATAATACTCTGACCCCATCAGGATCCTGAGAATGGGGATGAAGCGTTGCTGCTCTCTACTGTGTTTAAAATGACATGGACTCCACGCCGCTGAGCATTAGGTTTCACGTTTTCTGCCTGCCCTTTCCTTGCATCACTGTGAGGGTTTGAAACAATATGTTGATTTAGCCCAATGTGTAGAATTTCTTGGCAGGTTATGGGGGCATCTCAGGGGCTCCAAAAGGGACATAGAAGCTAGAGCACCATGGGCTACTAGCTAAAGAAAGCTATTACATCATTGTTGTTTTTATTTCCATGCTTGTAGGGTTGTAAATTTTGCTTCGATGTCCATTTCGGCTGCATAAAAAGAATGCCATCTATCGCAGACTTGATATTAGTCCATGTGCTCAGACTAGCTGCAAATGAAAAAATAAAAAGAGTAGATGCATTTGAGTCAGAACCCCAAACTGCACACTATTTTTTAATGACGATTTTTCTCTTTCTTTCATGATAACTAATACTTGCTAGGATGATAACACTATTGCTAAGACCCACATCTTTAGCCCTACTTTTTGCTGGCTGTTTTAGAGATGTAATCTAACAACCTTTTCTGTCTACTTTGATCTTGAATTCACCAGATCTCAGCTTCTTGAGTAGGTAGGATTACATACATAACCCTTTGTAAATATGTGGTATCAATGTTTTATATTTGATTAGTCATCAGTATTGACCTTTAGTATGCTAATGGTAATAAGAACTTGTTATTGCTGAATTAACAGTTTAAGATGCCCTTGCCAACAGTATATTATTGGATTCTCCCAATAACAGGCTATAGATTGTGACGACACCTACAAAATGATCATTGACTATGTTGGCTCAGAGTGGCAGGCCACCTAACTGACTGTCCTGAACTCTCAAACCAGTCAGGTGATCTGACTGGTGTGGCAAGCTGAATCCCTGGACAGATTTGTACGTGACTCTGTGTTCTTGCATGCTTCCTGTCAATGTCATTTCTCAGGAAAATCCCTCTGGCTAATACTCCTGAACGAACACTTGCCTTTTAAAGTTACTGGTTTGCTTTCTATCAGAGGCACTTGAGTTTGTGGGAAGAGGAAAGTTGCCAGTTGTGCTATGTAGATGAGTCACTCGTTCTGGATTGAGGAAGCAAAGATTTGTATTGTGGGGAGTTTCACAGGGAGGAGGATGATTTTTTGCTGGCAAAAATGTGTTCTTCCCATTACAAGGTCCATTTGTCACATTAAAAAATAATTTAAACAACTTTTTGTTAAAGATGGATGTGCTGCATGCTCTCAGTATGTCTGGTCACTCCTCAATATAAAGATGAATGAACACATCACATTATACCTTATGAATATGTATGAATATTATATCCACCAAGAATATTTTTAAAATAAAGCAAATACTCATTCTTAAACATTGTTTTTGCAACCAATATTGCAGTTTGCCTTCTTGATACTGGCCTTGATTGACTGCTTCCTCTTGGGTAGCTTGTCTTCATTTCTGATTTTTTTTCTCTTTTGAGACTCCTTTCCTATTGACATGCAAATGAGGGCCCGCGTTGGGCAAAGGTGAAGGGAGCTGGCACTCCTCTTTCCTTTACAGCAAGATTGTTCTCTCTCCACCCATTTGCAAATAGGACTGAAAAGGGTGTCTTGATGTCTCCAGCAGGAAATGGCAATGCATTTCCTTATCAGCAGAAACACCTGGATGAGTCAGAACAGTTTCATGAAACTCTTCCTGGCACAATTCATATTCACTAAACTGTTGAAGACCAGACTGTTGATGCTTAGTGGGTATTTAGTATTGTCTGTGAGATTATGGGGGAGTAGTTAACATTAAGTCATGAACCTTTCCTTTGTTGTATTTTTTGTTTTGTATTTAATTTTAGAGTTTTGTTTGTTTGGTAGTACTGGGATTTAAGCTCATGGTTTTGCCACCTGCTTGTTAGACAGGCACTCTAGGGCTTGAACCACACCCCTAGCCCAAGAAGGAGCACAAGGCATCAGCACCATCCAGGTAACAGGAGGGGTCTGAGGGTAGGAAGTGAGGTAGATGGGAGCCCAGATGGATCTGGGCGGAGAGAGGGAGGGGCTCAGGTCTGGGTGGAGCTGAGGACCAAAGATGAGCATAATACTAACACCCGACTTCAAGCCCCACAACTGGCAAAAATAAGAGAAAAGAATAATTATCTTATCACCTATAGAGAAGTATGATAAAGATTCTTTCCTTCTTTCCTTCCTTCCTTTTCCCATTCTTAACTTTGTATTTCCCTATTTTACTTCTCCTGATAAATAAATTTTACTTCGTGTGAGCCTCTTACTGTTTAGGTATTAGGGATAAAGCAATGAACAAATTCAAATTCTTGCCTTCCCCAAACTGGATTTTGCCATTTCACTCTTTAAAAAAAAAAACCTTTTCAATGACTTCTCATATTACTCAGAATTAAAGTAAAAGTCCTTACAATTGGTCAGTGGTTACAAATGATCTCATGAGTCCCCCATCAGGAAATGACCTGATTCTAAGGCACTCATTTGAGAAAAGTGGTTTTAAAGGCAATAGTTAAAACAAACAGAAAGAGAAAAGAGCAACACCACTTAGGCCAACTGTCCATGGTATTTGGGAGAGATGATAAACATGTAAATTCTGCTGTTGAACAGATCTGCCTTTGAATCTGGACTTTTAAATATATTAACCTTACAACAGACTCTCTAAGCTTTATTTTCTTCCCCTGTAAAAGGAGAATAATAATAGTATTTTCCAGAGAAAAAGCAGTCTAGTGTCTTACATGTGATAATCACTAAGTAACTATTATTTACTGATTTTATACCTTAGAGAAAGGGATAGCCCATATCAGAAAATACATACATATATATATGTACATATATATATATATATAGAGAGAGAGAGAGGTAACTACCTGTAGGATGTAGACTATTTAGATCTAGATAGCACTATAGAGTTATAAATATTTAGATAGATAATGTATAATTTAGGTAGATATCTCTATAGATACAGATTGTCTAGAGTGATAATCTATATGGATCTAGATGTATAGATCTATCACTCTTTGTAGGTATATATAAATATATATTTACTATCTATATAGATATAGATTATCTATTTGGATTGATATCTATCATTATCTGTATCACGACTTATTATTTATATCTAGATAGTTATCTATATTTATCTGTCTGTCTGTCTGTATAACTAGCCCTTTCTCCATAGTTGAGCTTTGGAAATAGAGTTTTCAGTTGCTTCCTTGTAAGGATGTGACTGTTTATGCTGTTATTGCTTGTGGTTCAGCTAAAGGGAAGTTACACAATGTAGCTTTTTTTATGCTGACCAGTTAAGAAATTTCTCTGATTTTACAAGGAGCTGAGCATTTCTGAATAACCTAAAACATGGCTTGAAAACTAGAATTTTTGGACTTGAGAAGAGTTGACATGTTCCTGAGTTGTTCAGCTTTTCTTTCTGTTTAGAAAGAAACAAGAAGTACTTGAGACCTTGAGGCAGATTCTTCTGAGTATACAGACTAAACCAAATAGGTGACATCTCTCGTCTTCTGTCCTCTGTCACTAATATGAGCACTTTAATCCTTACACTAGAGATTTCTTTGGGGAAAATGGGAACTTTGTTTTGTTCTCTTATTTTTGATAGAAAATGCATTGTGGAAAGAAATTTTATTTTAATAAAAATAGCCATCATTATTGAGAAAGAGAGCGGCAAATGCTCCTATTCAGATTCCTTTAATGTTTGTCCCATCTAAATATTCTACAAGCCAGTGAAGATATCTTTACTATTGACTCATTATCCCTAGGACATCAGCTTGTTTTTTGGCTCACGAAAAAAAAAAGGAAGAAAAAGAAAAAAGAATGTTCACTAACCAACTGGGTGTGGTAGTCATACCTGTAATCCCAGCTACTTGGAGCTCATGCAAAGTTATAAACAAAACCAAGTATATAAACAAGAGAGATGGGGGTGTGGTTCAAGTGGTACAGGGTTGAAGGGTGCTTATAGTCCCTGGATTGAGGGCCTCATACTGCAAAAAGCAAAACAAAACATTTTTTTTTAAAGAAACTTCACTTCTAACCCAATCTTTTTCTGGGTACTCCTTATGATTCTGGTGCCTGTTAGCAGTAGTAGATGAGCTGGTAGGCCAATATCTGTGGTTACTGGAAGTAAAGCTAGCTGGCAGTGCAGGAGCTCTGTATGCCTGCAGATGACCATATGGGATTGTGTTTGTTTGTAAAATATTGGGTACACATTAGTCAGATAGAATTATAGAATTACTATAGAATCATGCTGGCTTCTGGGATGAACTTCTATCAATATGTACATTGCTACAACACAAGCTCAGTGTTGGAAATAATGGAATGAGTATTCGACAGAATCAATTGTGCTCTGTCTCATGATCCAAACAAGGATGGCTACATGAGAGTTCAGATGAGGACTCTGACAATTGTTTTGTTATTTTTTTTTGTTTGGTCGTGGGTCTTGAACTCTGGGCCTGAGCACTGTGTATCAGCTCTTCAGCCCAAGGCTAGTGCTCTACCACTTGAGCTATAGAGCCACTTCCAGTTTTCTGGTGGTTTATTGGAGATAAGAGTTTCACAGAGTTTCCTGCACGGGCTGGCTTTGAACCATGATCCTCAGATCTCAGCCTCCTGAGTAGCTAGGATTACAGGCGTGAGCCACCGGGAGCCCGGCTGTAATGTTTCTAAGGAAACCATACAGCTCTAAGTGTATTGTTGGTAACTATAATTGAAAAATACAAGTTGAATAGGATCAAAGGATTAATATTGTTGGTAACTGTCATCCCTCAAATAATTAGTTGATCAATGGTCATTAATCAATTAATTCGTCAATTTCCATTAATTACCTTTTTGGTTGATTGTGGGGCTTGAACTCAGGGCCTGGGTGTTGTCCCTGAGCCTCTTTGTGTTCAAGGTTATCACTCTACCACTTGAGTCATAGAACCACTTCCAGTTTTTGAGTGGTTAATTGGAGGTAAGAGTCTCATAGGGACTTTTCTGCCAGGGCTGGCTTTGAACCACTATCCTCAGATATCAGCCTCCTGAGTAGGTAGGATTACAGGTGTGAGCCACTGGAGCTAGGATTTATTAATTACCTTTTAAAATGAATTACCTTTTAAAATAAGTAATTGGTTTACCATTCTTCATTTGAGAATGCTTTTTTACTCTCTAAATATCAATCTTTCATTCCTAAATTCTCCTGTATTCTGTACCAGTTAGGGCTTTGAAAACTTTGTTCAATTCATGGAACAAAATCTGGGTTTTTTTTGTAACTTTCTGACCCCCAAATATTAAAATCCTTGCCCCTTTTTCCAGCCCTCACTCACTACTTGGTTCTTAAGTATTTCTTGAAGTTTCTGATTCCTTTTGTTGACATTTCTTTTCATTTTTTTTTCTTTTGCTCTTGGGAAAGTAAAAGAGAGAACACATTTGCCCAAGAAAAGCTTTACAGTTGCCTAGATAACAAATAGTGTCACAAGCAAATACTTTCGTATCTCAACCTCTCCTTCAACTTCCTCGCTGTAAATATTTACTATGTGTATTACACAGTTTCCTCATAATCGCCTCTCTCAGACAATGAGGCTATAGAAAATATCTAACAAACCCTAATTTTAGGGAGTGTGTGTGTAGGTAGTAGGGCTTGGACTCAGGATCTGGGTACTGTCCCTGAGTTTTTTGCCTCAAAGCTAGTGCTCTACCACTTGAGCCACAGCTTCACTTTTAGCTTTTTGCTGGTAAATTTGAGATAAGAGTTGTCTTATGGGCTTTGATGTTTGGGTTGCCTTTGAACTATGATCCTCAGATCTCAGCCTTCTGAAATAACTAGGATTACAAGAGTGAGCCGCAAGCACCTGATAGAAACCTTAATTTTAAAGTGGATATTGAAGCAAAACAATTTTTAAGCAGTCAGATTTGAATATATGAGTATTACTATAATGGTTAATTTCTAACATAAATAGCATTCAAGCAGAGACAATGTTTAAGTACTTTACTTATTTATTTATTATAGTCTTTCATTTTGTCTTATCAACTTCAATATTTTCAGCACCTAGAATAGTTATTGACACATGAAAGGCTTTGAAATATTTGTTGAATGGACGAACATTGAATGAATATTGTAGCTTCTATAGCTAATAATGGTCCAAACATATGATATTAAATTTAAATCAGATGTTTGGTTGTTTTCTGCATTTGATGTAGAACTAGGGTCTTCCATGTGCTAAGCAAGCACTCTACCATGCAGCTCCAATCTTACTCCAAAGATGAGTTGGCATGAGAAATATGTTCTAAATGAGATCCATACATTTTATCTATTATCCTTCTTCTCTCTAAGAACTCTACATAGAAAGACTGAAAATGATATTGTTATTTTGTGGTTCCTGAAAACAAAACATATGATAACATATGAAAAAGAAATTGGTGGGCTGGGAAGGTGGCTCAGTGGTACAGCACTTGCCTTGCATGCCTGAGGCCCTGGGTTCGATTCCTCAGCACCACATAAGCAAAAAGAAAAAAGCCGGAAGTGGCACTGTGGCTCAAGTGGTAGAGTGCTAGCCTTGAGCTGAAGAGCTGAAGAGGGACAGCGCCCAGGCCCAGAGTTCAGGCCCCACGACCAGATACCACCCTAACCCCCCCCCCCCCAGCAAAAAAAAAAGAAAAAGAAATTGGTGTCAAATGAGAAGTTCTTGATTTCTATCCTAACTCCCTCCTAAGTTATAGCTGGGACCATAAATCAATTTACTCTTACATCCAAAGACATAGTTCAGTTTACCAGCCTCCAGTGGATAGATCTGATCTATTATCCTTACTCTGCCACAACCTTGTCATTTATGCATGTTTCTTCCTGCTTATCTCATTCTATTGAACACATCTGCTCAGCTATGTTTCCTCCATTAGATCTGAGAATCTAGAACTCTGTCTCATGAAGAAATTCAAGGGCTGTATTCTGTCTGCTTGAATTCTACTGCCTCTCTTGAAGTGGCACTTATCTGTATATTAACTATATTCCTAAAAACAGCCTTTTATAGTAGATGTGATTATCCTCAGATCACATAATAACTGATACACAAAGATGACCATCTCTTCCCCAGTCATAAAACTAGACATTGAGTGTCACTGGAATGTTGATAAAGATTGCACGGAATACATATGTATATATATATATATATTTATATATATATATATTTATAGCTTTTGCTTTTGGTAATATGTCAATTTTTCCAATATCAATTCTTCTGATCTATAAGCAAAGAAGGTCATGTCATCCTCTAGTATCTTCTTTAGCTTCAAAGTTTTAATAGTTTTCTTTGTAGAATTCTTTTATCTCCTTAGTTAGGTTTATATTTGGTGTTGGCTTTTTTTTGTGAGTGGTATGTTTTTGCTTTCCATCTGAGTGAATTAATTATTGATGTGTAGCAAAGCTGCTGATTTTCTATGCTGTTATTTTGTTGAAATGTTGGCCTAAGAGTCTGCTGGTGAAATCATTAGGCTCTTTTAAGTAGAGAATCAAATAGGAGTAGTTTGATATCTTCCTTTTCCATTTGTGTCCCTTTTATTTATATCTTTTACCTTATTGCTCTATGCTTCTGAGTACTATGTTAAATAAGAGATTGGATACATTTGAAACCCTAAGACCCAAGAGAGTGAAGAGAAGTAGACACTTTTATCCCATTCCTGATTTCCTTCAAGGAAATGCTTTCAGTTTTTCCCCCATTCAGTGCAATGCTTCTGTAGATTTGTTATAGACAGCTTTTATTATGTTGAAATCTGCTCTTTCTAGCCCTAGTTTCTTTGAGAATTTTATCATGAAAGGATGTTCAATTCTGCCAAAAGCTCTTTCTATGTCTATTGAGATGATTATGAGATTTCTGTCCTTTATTCTATTTATGTGCTGAATTACACTTACCAATTTGCATATGTTCAACCAACCTCACATTCGTGGAATGTAACTACATTATCAGGTTGTATGATTTTTTATTTTTTTATTTTTTATTTTTTTTTTTTTGGGGTCTGGTCCTGGGGCCTGAACTCTGGGCCTGGGTGCTGTTCCTCAGCTCTTCAGCTCAAGGCTAGCACTCTACCACTTGAGCTACAGCACTACTTGCGGCATTTTTCTTTTTGCTTATGTGGTGCTGAGGAATCAAACCCAGGGCCTCAGGCATGCAAGGCAAGCGTTCTACCACTGAGCCACCTTCCCAGCCCTGTATGATTTTTAAATGCATTATTGAATTTGATTTGTATGTATTTTATAAAAATTTTTTTCATCTATGATCATCAAGAAAACTGTTCCAAAGTCTTATTGTTTTGCTGTGTGTCCTTACTGGTTTTGATATCTGAGTAATTCAGGCTTCTTAGAGTGAATTTGCAAGTGTTCCTTCCTTAAAACTAGTTTGGGGAACATTGTAAGTCAGTTCTTTAAAGGTCTGGTAAAATTCAGCAGTGATGCTGTCCTGTCCTTGGCTATTCATTCATTCATTTATAGTACTGGGGATTGAACTCAGGAGCTCTACTTGCTCATTGGGTACTCTACTACTTGAGCCATACTTCCAGGCCCTTTTTACATTGATTATTTTTGAGGTCAGATTCACTTTATGTCAGGCTGACCTGAGCTGCAATCCTCCTACTGTGCTTTCCCTGTGATGCTGTGGCTAACAGGTGCACACCACCATACCCAGCCATTGGTTGAGAGAGAGCCTTGTGAAATTCTTTTTCCTCAAGCTGGTTTCAAACAATGATCTTCTGACCTCCGCTTTTCAAGTAGCTAGACTAGACTGAGAGCCACCATAGCCTTCTGGGCTTTGTTCACAACTTTTTATTACTGTTTTAATATTATTGTCTGCATTGATTTGTTTAGTATTTTTTTAATGACATCTTGGTTCAACTTTGGTCATGTGTCTAAAACTTTATTCTTTTCTAGATTTTCCAAAATTATTATAGTACAAATATTTTTTGAAATATTCCCTAATTGTTCTCTGAATATTTCAGTACTATCAGTTGTAATGTCTCCTTTCCATGACCATGATTTAATTAATTTAAATTTTCTTTTCATTAGTTTGGCTAAGGGTTTGTTGATTTTCTTCAGTTTTTCAAAGCTACAACTCAGTTTGATTAGTTCTTTGCATTTTTTCCTAGACTCCATTTCATAAGTTGTGCTCTATTGTGTGTGTGTGTTCTCTGATTTTTTTAAAATTTCGGGTGATTGACTTGTTCTTGCTTTCTAAAAAAGATATTATGATGTGTCATTTAGTAGGTTATTTCTTTGAGATTTCTCCAAATTTTTAATGTAGGCACTTGTAGCTTTCCTCTTAGAACTACCTTCATTATTTCCTTAAGGGTCTTATAAAATTGTCTCTGCCTGGGAGAACAAAGGTCATTTACTGCAGACAAATGTGGACTTTTATGGGCTTGGAGATGGTGCAGTGGAAAGGCATTGGCAAGTTTTACTAATTCGACTTCAGCAACAATTTGTTTGCTGCTGAGATGCTAATAGGTGTTGTTTGCCCCTGAGATGCTGCTATAAACACCAAAAGTCCTTTCCCTTTGTCTTGTCATATCTTTTGTGGAAGATGCCATATAGGGTCAAATTCAAAACCACTCTTTGAGAACTACTCATTTTATAAATGTCTTCCTATGCATGTTTGAAATATCCACGTTAATAAGCTTGTTTTTCTCCTCTTCTTAACCTGTCTTTTGTAAAAGGAATCTCTGCTCCCAACTACAAACTCATAGAGTTATTAGTTTGCTCCTACACATGGATGCACCAACCAATTTAGTGTCAAAATACATAAGGCAGTAAGTGCTCAGTTCATCAGCCATCTTGTTATTTGATAAGGAAGCTAACATGTTGCACTCAGCTGGTATACTTAGCTAGTTGTGTGGACCTAAGCAGGAGACAAGGCCTTAAAACAGGCAAATTCATTTAGGCAATGAAGGAGGGACTCTTACCTCATTATAGCCAATGATAATGGCCTGTGATGGAGCCCGTTGTAATGTGAAGTCAAGCGCTTCACATTGTGCCCTCAACTTCCAGTGTCTCATCTGTCAGAAATCCTCCCTGCACCTCAGCCCAGCACTGCCCTTTCCCAAAAGATGCTTCTCTTGGTCTTTTGGTGTGGCCGTGGCAGAGGTGAGGGAAGAATGAGGAGGAAACAGCTTGTCTGTTTTGCCCACGACTGGTCTTCATCAGGGCTGTTCTGCTGTGACAGTATCACCTCTAATAGGTGCTTTAGACCTTTGACTGGAAATGATCCAGCCAGTACATCCAAGATGGCCAACAGCCACCCCAAGGAACTTCTCAGTAGGTACTTCTCATTTGGTGACACCCAGTCTCTTCTGTTCCAACTCTGGGAGTCAGCTCCATGTACTCCACGTGTGGCTTTTCAGTCTTGTTTATCATCTACCTCCTTTTCACTGTGACATTTCTCAGCTCAGTTTGGGAGACTGATGACACTGAGCATCAGT
The DNA here is from genome assembly GCF_019054845.1 of Dipodomys spectabilis. Lineage (NCBI taxonomy): Eukaryota > Metazoa > Chordata > Mammalia > Rodentia > Heteromyidae > Dipodomys > Dipodomys spectabilis. The sequence continues at coordinate 23,437,841 of NW_024870678.1, forward strand.
TTACCACCTTGTCAGGATGGAAAACTTCATCTGAAGCTTTACATTTCCGAGCATGTAGCAGGTATGTAAGGCATGTTGCAGAACTGAACCTGGACTCCCTCATACCAAGTTCATTATGAGGAACAACAAAATGCAAAATTAAAAATTAAATGCATTGTTTAAATCAGTATAAGAACTATTTAGTAAATGACCACTAAATAAATATTCATTCAGATAAGTAATGAGGGAAGGCATGACTTTTTACTACTTTATCAGTTACGTCCTGCTTAAGGAGAAGAAAAAAATCCTTTCACACATGAGGTTGTAGTTTGGGATTTATCATTGTTTATGGCTCTGTTCCCTTACGATAAGGCTTCCAGCAATCAATTTTTCTTTGAAAAAGTTCAAGGTGGTCTGCAGAGGTAAGAAGCTGCATTCTAGAGCCAGGCATCTGGTTGAGATAGGCAGCTATGAGCCAGATGGCTTTCAAAGGTAAAAGGTCCCCTGGAAATTCCCCATTCCTTTCCCCAGCAAGTCAGGAAAAAGTTGGACTCAGCACACTCTGGTCTGCAGGAAAAGCAGTCTTTTGTGACTTGGATATTAAGGGAAATCATGTCACAGGCAAGAATGCCTTGGACATTTTAGTGATGCATTTGTACAAGACCTTACCTTTGATAGTAGAGCCTTCAATGAATCACAGATGATTTGAGCCATGGTATTTCCCAGTTTTCCTTAGGTTTGGGGAAACCCAGTCTATATTGAGTGCCAAGCTCAACAACATCCTCCTATTGTTGATACAAATAACATACCTTCACTGTTGTAAAAGGAGCCCAGGGGAACGGATGGATAGCTGCTCTGTACCCTTCATCTTGCTTTCAGGAGTCACTGGGTTTCCTGTGGTCTGGTTTCAAGGACTTTTCTATGCCTACTACTGTGGCTCCCTTTGATGAAGTTTGCCTTACCATCTTAGCAAAGGTTATGAGTACACTTTTTCTTTAACTCCTTCCTTCCTTCCTTCCTTCCTTCCTTTTCTTCCGCTCCAAGGCTATGGTTGGCAAGTAGCCTCAGCATCTAGCTCTGCAGTGTGAGTTTTCAAATCTCCAGTTAATCTCCCTTGACGCTTCACACAGATGGCTTCAATCTACTGGGCTTCAACTCTAGGCTCATGTGCTGGGATTGCAGGATTGGGAAGATCCCTGGAGTGCAAATACCACCATAACCATGCCCTACGTTTGATCCTGCATTCTGAAAGATTTTTTAAAAATCTAATTTTAATGCAATCACTTTGTACTGCATTTCCCCCCTACATAGACATGATACATTAGGCCAAAAATGAATAGTGGAATAAATAACGTAAGATTTTAAAAGCCTTAAGAAAAATATTGCGAATTTTAGGTAGACTTAAAATCTCAACTCATCTGTAATACTTATTATCTTTAAGTAGTTATACAGAGGAGTTACCATTCAACATATCAATTTATGAGCAGAAAGTTGTTTTAGAAATCTAATTGGTCCCAGTTAGGAGCACACAGCCCTGTATATGTGGTAGTTATTCAGAAGATAAAAGAGTCTACATGAGAAAGAGGTCTCAGAGCAAGGCTCTAAGTGGGTAAAATAGAAGTAAAAGTTATTTCTCTCCTGTAGTTTTTTTTTCTTTCTAAAACTGCATTGAATGAGCAGTAAAGTTCTCAGATGAGCATTCTCCTAGCTCATTCTATTGGTGGGTTCACTTCCTACATTCTGTTCCCTAAATCTTGGCGACAGGAATGTTAGAATGAAAGCTGAAGCAAACAAAAATGGTCAGAGGGTAGATGTCAGTTCCCTTTTGATAATATATCTCTTCTTGACTTCTTAACCCTCTCTTGTAAGAAAAACAGCTCCTAAGTGCTTAAGTTTGATAGGCTTTCAAACAAAGGACAATAGGTCTCATAAATACAATATTTTATCTAATTGTGTGTCTGAGTTAATGACACTAGCAAGTAATAATTCCCTTTCTGATGACAAGTTATTCTGCTGATAAGAAAAACTCTAGAAAAGATTAATTCTTTAGGTTATTATATATTATTTCCTAATTTTCTTTTTAAAAAAAGCAAATACAGTATTTAATGTAGATGTTAGTAAAATAGTAAAATAGTGTACTTCCATTGCAATAAAGATATCCCTTTAAAGTAGATATTGTTTTATTCAAAAATTGTGAATCAGAAATAATTTGCCCAAGATGGAGCTATTAAGAGACAGAGCTTGGATATAAACAGTGTTTGAATTTGCTTCTTATTTTATATCATGTAAATATAAAGCTCTTAGAGTTGGGAGGAATTCCCAAATAAATCAGAGTCTGACCTTCTGATTTTATAGCAGGCAAGGCCCAGAGAAGTTAAGTGATTGATCAAAACCACACATTGATTTGAATTTAGATATTTTGATTCTTGGGACACTAAATTGCCCTCCATACAAATATGTAGTTTAAAATTCATTAACTGTGACCAGAAAAAAATAAATCCAATATTTAAACACCGTCTTGATGTAGGGATAATTGCCACCTACTATTAATAGCCATATTTCAAAGGAGTAGAGAAGTAGTAACTGAAGAGAATTCAGTCCCTGACTATCTTCCCTTAAGGCCATCTTGCTTCAAGAAAGAAAAACAATTACTCTTTCCTGCTCCAAGACCCTTATGTGTGCTGATCTGGCTTCCTGGTGTGATTTTCTATCCCATCACTTGGTTAACTGCCTGTTTTTGTTTTTTTTTTTTCTTCTAATCTCAGCTTGATAATTACTTCCTCAGAGAGACCTTTCTGGCTGACTCTTCTTTACTAGGTATATGTCTTATAAGGCAAGCGTGATACCATATCTGACCTTTGCACTGTGAATCACAAAGGCAATGATACTTTCATAGTGTTTTGACTATGGTCTGCTTACCAAGCCTGAGTATTCTGTGAGGGTGGTATTCCTGTAGACTTTTGGCTTCCTTGTGCTTCTATTGTCTCACACAGTGCTCTGCTAGAGGAGGGATTTTACTATCTATCATGTATTTGGTAAATGAATAAATGAATGAATAGGTTAAAAAATTCAACACACATCTATTAAGCACCTGCTTTGTGTAGTTAAGTGAGAAGAAAGTTCTCTGCCTTTAATCAGTTACTGGATGGACACGGGACATAGTACACACTCCCTGGAGAGTGTCAGCCACTTTCAAGGAGAGACCTGGCTCTTGAGGAAGCTTTTGAGCTGATGTCAAAGGATGTATGTCAACACCTGCATTTGCAGGTTCTGTAACCCATTATGTAAGATGGGATTTTCCTTAGGTGACAGGTCAGTTTACCTGGGCTTTGACTTGCTATTTTTATTTGGGATTTAAATCCTTCCCATGAAGTTTGCTTACGTGGCATAGGACTTTTTCTGGAAGAAAAGTGCATTTTTTTTCAGATGGTCCATTGTAACTGGAGACTTGGGTTTGTCTAATTGAGTAAATTCAAGGACATGTTTATGCTTAAAGGGATATCTCTGCTCTTCTCTTGTATGTCTGACTATTCCTTTTCAGAATCTTCTGTGTACTCATCTTCTTCTTGTCCTTTATAGTGTTGGGTCCCAAACCCAGGGACTTGCATTAGTTAGGCAAGCTCACAAAGCTATAGGCCTAGCCTAAGCTCATCTTCTATTTCTTCATGACTTAACTCTTCAGTTTCTTTTATGGTCTATTACCCCTTCTTTTTGCATACCGTCTATGGGGATTTTATTCATTATCATTACTTAAATTTTTGTTGGAAATCTATAGATTAGATGAATTTTGGACCAAAATATTAATAATTAATTATTTATATAATATTTTACTGTGTAATTTACATAAATACTTCATGATACATATACATGATAATAATTTGGTATTATTTTGTATTCAGGAATACTTTTTAGAGTCAGATAGTTCTAGACTTGGATCACAGGTCTACCATTAGCTCTGTCCCCACCATTACATCAAGACCAGATTTTTCATTTCTACCCCCAAAAGCTTTTGAATGGTTCCTGGAATAAAAGTTAATTGTTAGATAAATACTTAAAAAAATCAAGTCACTAAAATCTATTCAAGTCATACTGAAACCCTAATTGGGAAATAGATACTAAATATTTACAGTTTCTCTGAACAGAATGTTCTTCATTGTGTGTACAGATGTAGTTATAATGCAACTTTCTGGTTTGTAAGGCACAAAATAAAATTTCCATTGACCTTGTAAGCCCCACAGTATCTTCTGTATGTCACATTATACATATTTGTTTAATTCATGCAACAGGTTAGACAACTTGTTGTTGACTTTTAAGATGTAGTTGATTATTTTCTATGCTCTCAGCAGAGATAAAGTCTATATCAGGTTTTAGATTCGATGATTCTCTTCAGATAACCTGTCTTTCTATATATTTTTATTTACCACCTCAAAGAATATGGGAGAGCCTCTTTCTACCTAAAGACACTCCTTACACTGAGGTCCAGGACATGTTCTCTTTGCTTTGGAACCAATAGTGATGGCCCAGCTCTGCCATAGTGGGACCTTCACTATTGGATTTGAGGACTCCAGAGCAAAGAATATTCCAGTTAAATATATATTTTTTCCTGTGCTAATAGCATCTCCTTTCTATTTTTTTTGTTTGTTTGTTTTTGGGTCCGGTCGTGGGCCTGAACTCTGGGCCTGGGCGCTGTCCCTCAGCTCTTCAGCTCAAGGCTAGTGCTCTACCACTTGAGCCACAGCACCACTTCTGGCTTTTTTTTTCTGCTTATGTGGTGCTGAGGAATCGAACCCAGGGCCTCATGCATGCAAGGCAAGTGCTCTACCACTGAACCACCTTCCCAGCCCCATATCATCTCCCTTCTAACCTTGCTGCATTAGTTTCCTTTTGGTGCTCTAAAACATTGCTAAACAGTAGTTCTAAACAGCATCGCTTTATTAGCTAACAGTTTTAAAAATTAGAAAACTGGAATAGTTCTCACTAGAAGCAGGGTGGACAGTGTTCCTTTGGGAGGTGCTCGAGGGACAATCTGTTTTCTGACCTTTTTAGCTCTCAGAGGCTTGCCACATTCCTACGTGGCAAGGATGGCTTGTGGCCCCTTGTTCCAGCTTTAAGCCCAACAAATACAAGTTGAATCTTCCACCTATTGCATTATTCTCTTCCTTCATATGCTTTTTCCTTCCATTTGTAAGAGTTAAATTGTGGTTGCATTGGGCCCACTGAAATAATTCATCATAATATCTCCAAATCAAGTTCCTTAATTTAACCAACATTTACGAAGTCCCCATTTGACATATAACACAACATATTTACAGGTTCTAAGCAGTAGTATATGGACTTTTTGGTGTATGGGTGAGTAATTAATGGTAGTTACCACTCTACCATTTCCATGATTATTGCCATTTTCCACCCAGATATATACAGTAATCTAGTCTCCATTCTTCTTTAAGTTATTGATTAAACAGCCATTCATTGATTGCATTGGCTCTACAGATGAATTAAACTATCTCTGCAATCTAATGTAAAATATATGCAGTCACACAAACAATTATAGAACCATGTAGTAAGTGCTATATTAAAGTAATCTTGTGGCATAAAGGGTTATCCCTGAGTCACCCCTAAATGAGACAGAGGACTGGAAAGTGAGGAGAAGGCTTGTAGAGGGATATCAAGCGATTAATGTAATTTTTCTCAACCCCCATGTGGTGGAATGGATCTTTGTGAAAACACAATAAACAAGAAAAACGCAAACACGTTCATTAATGTGTTTAGCACATACCATGTGGGAGAAAACGCCATGAAAAGTTATTCAAATCAGTGATTTAGGAAGAGTCAATTCTTTGTCAAGCTGATTTAAGCTTGACCTAAACCTGTCTGATTTAAGCTTGATCTAAACTCATCTCTGTACTTGGGTGATAAGGTTAGCCTCAATATATGAACTACCTTAGCTTGATATGTAGAATAGTACACCTCTTTTTGGCTGTGGGGCTTGAACTCAGGACCAGGACACTGTTCCTGAACTCTTGCTCAAGGTTAGCACTCTACCCCTTTAAAGGACACAGTACAACTTCCAGTTTTCTGGTGACTAATTGAAAATAAGAATCTCACAGATTTTCCTGCCCTGGCTGGCTCTGAACCACAATCCTCAGATCTCAGGCTTCTGAGTAGCTAGGATTACAGACATGAGCCACCAGTGTCTGAGTAAACCTTTGTAGCCAAGCAATTGAGTATCAGCCAAGCAAAGGCTACCAGTTGACTAGGCCAATATCTATAGTAGACCAGGGCCAATTTTAGAGAATCAGGTTGCCCCTGTATGTCAGTTCCTTTTCTCTAGCTAAATATAGCCTATACATATGGTAGGATGGGCCACTGTGAACCAACATTGGTTGAAAAGGCTGCCCAGCCTTGAAACTTTTCTCTGTCTCAATAAACATTTTTAATTGAACTGCTCTTTGTTGAAGATGCATCTTCAACAAAGCACAATTAAGTTGGTAGGTCAATGAGAAGACAGAGAAGTAGTTTTAGGTTTTCAAGAGTAGAAAACAGGGAAGTAAACACATGGGAGTTATTATGGTTTGAATATGAAATGTACTTTAAAACTCATATTGAATTCTACAATGTAGAATTCAGAGATGGGATTTGGGGGAGAGAGTGAATCTCTGATCTAATAAATAGGTACATTGATACATTTGCAATAATAACAGTATTTATATGAGGGTAAAGTATGATTAGGAGCTAGGAGTCATAAATAAAATAAATGTATATTACATTATAAATATAGAAATAAGGAGTTGGTTTTTGGGGACATGCCTTTGAAGGCTGTTCCTTGTCTTGGGTCCTTCCTGCTTTCTGCTTCCGGGCTGCCATGAGATAAGCAGCTTTTCTCCTCCCTGTGTTTCCATCACAGTGTTTCTCTCTTGTTTAAAACCAATAAAGCCAGCTCATCATGGACTGAAATCCCTGAAATGGTGCCACAAGGGATCTCTCTGTCTTTCAATTGCTCATCATAGGATGAGCAATTAACTAACACAAAGAAGAAACTAATGGAATAAGTCCTGTACACAGATTCTTCTCTAATGGCTTTAGGCAGATAAGAGTATAGAGTTTACAGAAGAGTGATTTACAGGAAGCAAACCAGAAGAATCTATATCTTCAGGAGAATAAAGAACATTTTTTCCTTCTTACTTGTTTTTTCATAGACTTGGGCTCAAAAATAACTTATATGTCAAAGAGGGTAACATACTTCTGTTTCCTTCAGGGAGTGTGTCTTGAGGCAGACTCTTTATGTGGGAATATGTGGGAATTTACCAAGTATTAGAGCAGAGAGGATATTAGGTAACGAGGACAACATAGGCACAGACTCTAGTGTGAAGAAGAGGGGAGGGGTTGGGGAATTACCATGACTGTGGTTTTGTAGATAGGATTTTGTGCAATGGGGAAAACATTCCAAGTCTGTGCTGTCCATGCTGGCTGTCAGTGGTCACATGTGATATTATATACTTGAGGTGTGACCTGGGCTAGTTGACAACAGGGTTGGATTTTTTTTAACTCTATTTCATTACAACTAGTTTAAATAGAAACTATCGACTACCATCTTGTGAGCCCAGATACAGAGTCCGTGTAAGCCCTGAAAGAAGGATGGGAGAGGTGAAGCTGAGGAAGTTAAGGTGGTTAGACTATGAGTGACCTTTAGTGTTGTGCAAGGAATTAGGAATGTATTGCTAGAGATCGTTTTTTAAGCTGTGTCTTATGGTCATTGGTTCTACAGTGGGAACTCAGGGAGGCTACAGGAGCTGGAAGCCTCAGGGATGGAGAATGTTTAGGAAGAGTGATGGCTGGACAGCGAATTGTCCTCTCTCTCCTAATCAATGGATCTCATGACTCCCCTCCACTGAGCAGCTCTGGTTTCATCAGCTTCACACATTAGGGCTCTGTGTACAATAGATTAGGGCAGATGACTTCCTGGGGTGATGGTGAGACAGATAATGACAGAGGTCTGTGGTGTTGGTGGGTCATTCTGGTAGAGGTTGAATTTAGATTAGAAGCACATGTGCGACATTCACCGAAGCACTTGGGGTTATGGGGGGTGGGGGTGGCGAGGTGGAGAATCCCCAGGGATCAGGACTCCTGCAAGTGTTAGATAGGACAATTGCCAAGGAAGTTGAGATGGGAAATGTGACCTCATCTTCATGTACAGTTGGCAAGTCTCAGGAGAAATCGGAATACTCAGAGGTGAGGAGGTTGAGGTGCAAAGACCCCAGCCCCCAAGTCTTTGTTTTACATTGTCCAGAGTAGCACATCTGTTAATGGAATTCCAACAACCCCAGATCCATCTTCCTGACTTCTAAACTTGAGATCTTTCTACAGTTGTGAAAAATAATCAAAATGTGGAACATTCTTCGGTTATGTCTCATTGTTTTGTTTGTTCTTGGCAAAGCTTCCACTGATCTAAGTCAATAAACATCTGCAGCTGAATTCAATAGCATATTTTCAAACCAATTTGGCAAGAGGTATATGCATTGTTGTTCCAAAGCTGAGTACAAATGAATTTCGCTTGTTATATTTACTAATTTTTCTCAAGATATACTAGGGTATCATTTAAGCATGCAATTTTTTTTTTACAGTATTGAGAACAGAACCCAGGGCTTCATGCACAGTATGTAATTTGTCTACCACTGAGCTATATAACCAGCCCTATTAATGCAATTCTAATTAAAAAGAAGAGATAGACAAAGGAATACCAAGAAGTCAAACTGTGCCCCACAAATACTTCAGAATCCAAATAGAATAATTGTGTTGGACTTCAAAGTAGCCTGGAGCATCTTAAACACAGGAAAGAACTCAGGTTCTAAATGGTGAGAAAAGCGAAGCCTTCTCAGTTCTACAAAAAGAACTGGCCACTTCCCTAAAGTTTTTAACATTTCTCTAGAGACAAGGTGAATCAGACCAAGTGGCCTGAATGCACTTTAGTTTTGAATAGCAAATAGCTACAGGTGTGATGGTTTGACTAAAATAAAAATAATAAAGAAGAAGAAGTCAAGAATGAGGCTTACCACATGCAGAAGACTAAAAGTGGACCCCAGCCTATCACCATGCACCAACATCAACTCAAAATGGATTAAAGACCTTAACATTAAACACAAATCTCTGAAACTACTGCAGGACAGAGTAGGAAAGACACTTGAACGTATTGGCACAGGAAGGAACTTCCTGAACAGAGTCCCAGGGTCTGGGAGACCCTGGAGAGAGACTCAACAAATGGGACTACCTTAAAATAAAAAGCTTCTGCACAGCTAAAGCTATCGCAACCAAGCTAGAAAGACAACCAACTAACTGGGAAAAAAATATTTACCAGCAATATATCAGACAAAGGGTTAATATCCAGTATATACAGGGAACTCAAGAAACTAATCCCTCCTAAACCTAACAAACCAATTACTAAATGGGCAAGGGAACTAAAGAGAGACTTCTCAGATGAAGAGATAAAAATGGCAAAGAAACACATGAGGAAATGTTCACCATCCCTTGTTGTGATGGAAATGCAAATAAAGACAACCCTGAGATACCACCTTACCCCAGTCAGAATGGCCCACATCCTCAAGTCAGCCAACGACAAATGCTGGAGGGGATGCGGAGAAAGAGGAACCCTATTTCACTGCTGGTGGGAATGTACACTTACACAACCACTTTGGAAAGCAGTCTGGAGGGTCCTCAGCAAGCTAAATATTGACCTCCCTTATGACCTAGTATTACCACTTCTAGGCATCTACCCTGAACAACAGGGACACATGCACCTCCATGTTTATTGCAGCACTGTTCACAATAGCCAGGATATGGAAACAACCCAGATGCCCACCACAGATGAATGGATCCAAAAACTGTGGTATCTATACACAATGGAATATTATGCAGCCATTAGAAATGACAAAATAATGACATTTGCAAGGAAATGGATGGAGCTAGAAGAAATCATGTTGAGCGAGGTAAGCCAAGAGCAAAGAGACAAATGGTACATGGTCTCCCTGATAAGTGGATTTTAGATCCAAAATGTTAGGTGATATGACAAAATTAACAGGACTTAAGAATCAAAGAACTTCCACTCATCTGGTCAAACCACTTCTAAATAACCCCATGCTGCTGATAACATGTATGGTATATATGTGTACACTGGAGGGGAACCAGGAGGACGACACAGAACGAGAGGGAATCAGGGAAAAACATACAACAGCGAGACCCATTAGCTGCACAGGACATTGACCAAAATGAACTAAGCAACTTAATGGCAGTGATGGGAGGGAGGGAACAAATGGGAAAGAGGAAACAGCTGATGCTATGCAAAACAAAAGAAATGTACATACCACCCAATGTGGAAGAAATAACTGTATCACAAAGCTCATAGAACTCATAAATGTGATAGACAATTTGCTCCAGGAAAGATAGAATGTGTTTGTGACTTTAACTGAGCATCACTAAAACTTGGGAAATTATGTAATCACTTAATCACAATAAAAAATTTTTAAAAAAAGAACAAGGCTTCCCAAAAATGTCCTCACAAAATAAGGAAGACAGAAACTGTTCTGAATTAGACATCCTGGAATTTGGAGGTTGTGTAAGTTTGTGAAAGCTACTTAAACCCACTGGATTTTACAAACTGAAGGTTCACACACAAGCACACACACAATACAAAACTTCCTGAACGTGATTTTAACTGAAAAATTAAAAAGATACGATATCAACAGTTGAAATCCAAGGTAAGTTGCATAGAAGATTTTACTTTAATCTTAAGAGAGTGAGAAAATATATGAAGAAAAGAAATATGGGTAAAAGAAAAACTTGGAAATTAGATGTAACTAGAAATCACATATACTTAATAATATTCTAGTAAAAATTTAAAAAAACTACATTGGGTTTTTAAAATTCTTTTGGCAAGACATGGAAGGAAATAAGAAGAGCCAAAGACTATCTTAAAAATCCCACGCACTCCAGGACTCATTGTCAAAGACAAACTCAGATAAATGTCAAGTGCTTCATCACAGTATTGTGATTTGTAAATCCCTTTTTACATTCTGTGGGCTCTCTTTCTACTTTCTCCCTGGAATTAGTTATAACACAAGAATACTTTAGATTTGATATAGTCCAGTTTCTTGTTTTGTTTCTGTTGCCATGGTTTTGGTGTTAAGAAACCATTAATAAGGCAAAGGTCATGGCAAGTTAATCCTATTTTAAAAGTTTTATAGTTTGACAGATGCTGGTGGCTCAGGACAGTACCTCCTAGCTACTCAGGAGGCTGAGACTGGAGGATCATGGTTCAAAGTCAGCCCCAGATGAAAAGTCTGAGAGTCTATCTTCCAAATAATGAACAAAGAAAAGCTGGACTAGGGCTGGAAATTTGACTTAGTGGTAGAGTGCTTACGTAGCATACATGAAGCCCTGGGTTCAGTTCCTCAGTACCACATAAACAGGAAAAGCCAGAAATAGCACTGTGGCTCAAGTGGTAGAGTACTAGCCTTGAGCAAAGGAACTCTGGGACAGTGCCCAAGCCCTGAATTCAAGCCCTGGGACTTGCAAAAAAAAAAAAAATCTCTAAAGGTAAAGCTCTGTGAGGAAAAAAGGTGAATGAGAGCATGAAGACCTGAATTCAAGACCCAGTACCAGTACACAAAACACACACACACACACACACACACACACACACACACACACACACACACACACGTTTTATAGTTTTAGCTCATTGATTTAGGTTCATGACAAGAAGTAGGGAACCCAAATTCACGTTTTTGCATTGAATTGTTCTAGCATCGCATTTCAAAAGAATCTTTTTTTCCTCATCAAATTTCCCTTGCATTCTTGTCTAAAATTAATTGCTCGTAAAGGAATAAGCTTGTTTTAAAACAACTTTATTGAGATATGATCAACATATAAAAAGCTATAGTGGCTAGAATATTGGCATATGCCTGTAATCTTAGCTACACAGAAGGCTGAGATCAGGAAGATCACAGTTTGAGGCCACCTCTGGGCAAAAAAAAATTCACAATACCTCATCTCAACTAATAAAAAGCTGAGATTAGTGACACATACCTGTCATTTCATCTGTGCAGAAAGGATCATAGTCCAAGCCATTCCTGGCAAAAAAAAAAAACAAAAAAAAATTAGACCTTATTTTAAAAAAGTAACAAAAGCAAAAAGATCTGGGGGTGTGGTTTAAGTGGTAGAGCACCTGCCAAGCAATCACAAGGCCCTGTGTTCAAACCTACATACTGCAAAAAAAAAAAAAAGAGGTTTATGATAACTTGACCTAATGTTGAAGAAGTAACAAGGCCATAGTTTCCTGGAATGGGAAGTCTTGCCTAATTTGTATGAATTCAGTGTTCTTGGGGCTTTAAAAAACATTTGATAAGTCACTATTAAATACCAAATTTAATGAGATTAAATTAAATTATTTAAAATACATAATCCATTGGGCATTTTTTCTTTTTTTTTGCAGTCACTAATCTAATTTCTGCCTTCAGAAATTTGCCCAGACCGATATTTCATATAAATAAATATACCATATTTGGTCTTTGTGCTTCGCAGGTGCTCTACCATTGAACCATGGCTCCAGCCTTGCTTTTCACTGATTATTATTATTGTTATTATCATTAGTATTTTGCAATAAGCTCTCACTTCCTGCCTATGCATATACCTCAACCACATCTCTGGGTCTCTGTGAGAGCCCTAGAATAGAGGGGCTCCCATCTCATAGCTGGGGGTTTAATGGAGTAAAATAGGAAAAAAGAGAAAGCCTGCTAATACCAGCATGATCACTCTTTGCTTCCTGGCCACCATTCTGTGAGCTGCTTGGCTCCACTTGGCTTCCCTAGCCATGATGGACTGAGACCACTGAAACCACAAGCACAAATCTGTCTTTCCTCCTTGTGTGGTTCTGGTCAGGCATCTTGTCACAGAAACACAAGTCTGGCTCATTATCTATTACTAGGCTTCCCCATTTATTGAATGGAAATTTTAATTTTGGGATTGCAGTTAGGTACTAGTAAAATAGAATGGTGGAAAGTGAAATCCAGATAAGGGTAAATACTACACTGCCTTCTGAGCAGCAAAACTGGCAAAGGGATGAATTAGCATTTAGGTTTTCTTGCTAAACAGAAGCTTTGAAATCTTAATAAGGGAATTAAGAATGGAGATTTGGGATAGCAAACACTCTACAGGGGTTGGCAAGACTTTTAAGCCGGGTGTCTTTGGCAATTAGTGATTGAGAATATACTTGCCAGAATTAAAGACTTGAAAGAGAAAGAGACACCTTTAAGATTTATGCCAGGTAGGAGTTCCGGGAAGATGGCAGAGGGGAAGCTGGAATCTGAACAAGCTCTCGCATAGAAAGCAGTTTCAGAGTTCCAGTGAACAGTCCTAAGCCAGAGAATCACACCAAGTGTGCCATCACAGGACAGAGAGTTAGTCAAGAGAGGGGAAGCCAAGGAGACAACATCTGAGCGCTTGCCAGCAGCTGCCGCTGCGGCGGCAGGGTCGCGGTGGCGACCACCGCCGCAGGGTCATACCTGAGACACAGAGAGTCCGGGACGAAGGAGCCAGACGCAGCGGACCAGCGGATTCTACTCAACACCAGCAAGAACCGACAAAGAGCGGACATCTTCATCCTGCACTTTGCAGACCAGAGACGACCCAGGATCCAAGACTGGGCGTGAGTAGAAGCCCGACGTCCTCACTCCTTCTCTGGGAGCAGAGGAGGGAAGGCCACCCCTCCCCCCCCCAGCACCGGTGATCTCCATCTTGGATACCGACAAAGCTCGGAGGAGCTGCCAGCTCCAACTCAGGCCTTGGAATAAAACGAGTCATTTAGCAGGTCACAAGAACTTAACGGCGAAGTGACCTCACAGACTCAGTTCCATCCAGGGAAAAGTCACCCAGCTCAGGCGCCAGCCATTGGAGTGGCTCTCCTCACTGGGTAACCAGAGCCAGAGGCTGCCCCTCCCTCTAGCAGCCTCCACAATCAATTGAAAAACAGAAACCCTGAGAATGGCTCCAGGCTGGGCGCTGTGAGTTTTTCACAAAATAGCCCCAGGGAAAAGCTACTGTTTGTTGAAAGGCCTCAACTCTACCCAGAACCTAGCCTCATCACTGCATCCCCCTCTTTTGTGATTCTCAAAGCAGATCACCCTCCCATTAAACTAACCTGGGAGGGGGATCTCAAAATCTTGGGTAAAGCAGAGCATTTTTCTGCCTGTTCCAACAAACTGACTTAAGAAACCAATCAAGCCACAGGACCTCAAGCTGACCAGAGACTCCAACAAGAGGCTGGTTACAGACAAAAGGGAGATACAGGATTCTTCCCACCCCTCCCATAAAAAAAAAAATCAAAGAATTTTTTTTTCTTCTTCTTCTTTTCTTTTTTTTTTTGTTACCTTATATATATAAAAAAAAATTTTCCTTTTCTAAAACTTTTATTAATCTTTAATTTTTGCCTCTTCTGAAAAAATAATTTTTTTCCAGTAACTTTTTTTTTTCTCCTCTTATAATTTTTATTTTAGGAATACGTGAGTGTGCGTTTTCCTTTCTTTTCTTGTCTTCTTTCTCTTTTTCTTTCTTTCTTAATTATCTTTTTGTTTTTTGTCTAGCTCTACTGAACTTCTGATCTTTTCTTCTCACTTTCCTATCCTTTCCACCTTTTCCTCTCTTTTGTTCTTCTTTATGTGACTTAACTCTTGTCCTGCACATCCTCAGATAAACCCATAGTTAACTAGTATACCCTATCCCCCATTGTGTACACACTTAATCCACAAATTTATTACTCAATTCAAAACCTCTGAGACTTAAATTCATTAATAGCAGTACTACCTCTTTATACCTATATAATATTTTAAGCATTTTTTTTAAAGTTTTTCACATCTCCTCTATGTCCCTCCCTTTCTCTCAATATATTCACATTCCTCTCTAAATAGATGGTCTTTTAATCTCTATAATAACATTAATTTTTACGTTTCTATTTTTTTTCTGGTCTCTTTTCATTCCCCTTTCCCTTTCTTCTTTTTCTCTCTCTCTCTACTTGCAGCCTACCCAACCTATTTCCTGCATTGTGATTAGGACATAGTTAACTCTCCCTGTGCCTCCCCACACCAATCTATTCCTATTTTTTACCCACATCTCTCCCTAACCCTAATAATTTCTGGTTTTCCAAATTCTTCTCTGCGGTTCGAAGTCCTTTAACATATAGTTGTTTGATGTCGAATAGATGTATCTGTTGAACTAGATTGTATCTGTAGACTATTGACTGTACAAAGGCAAACTTTAGTTGATGGTTGCCGTAAGATAGGGTTCTAGCACAAAACTGGTGCTATCTTCATCTCAAATGGGCAGAGTAAGCCGGAAAAACACAAGAAAAATGGCAAATTCGGGTATCTCAATTCCCAATCTTGATAATCAGGGGTTAGAACAGACAATGAATAATCCAGAGGAGAGTTCCCAAATAGCTCTACAAACACTGCTGGCAAACATGATAAATGAGAAGTTTGACAACGTACAAAGGACTCTGTATGAGCGTGATAGGGAGAGAGAGGAGGCATCCCAGAAGTTTATACAGGAATAGCATAAGCGTGAGGAAGCTACTCAAAAACTGATACAGGATTTGCATGAACAACTTGAGAATACTCAAAGAGAAAGGGAGGAATGGCGTGAGCAGGCTGAGAACACTCAAAGAGAACTGCAGGAATCCCACGAACAGGAGGAAGCTAATCAAAGAGTAATACAGGAATTGAGAGACCAGGTAGAGAACACACAAAGATCACTAAAGGCATTCATGGAATCCATTAACAAAGAGCTGAAGGAAGTCAGGGAGACCACAAAGGGAATGCTGAATGGAACCTAACAGAAGGAATGGGAGTCCAAAGAAACCATAACCAATCAACTAAGTGATTTGAGGACAAACACCAAATTAAGGAAGTAAAGAAATTCATACAAGACCTAAAACAGAGCTTCAACAAAGAACTTGAAGCCATCAAAGCTGACCAATTAGAAGGAAAAGAGATAAAAAACAAAGTAGAGAGTCTTGACAGCAGGTTAGACCATGCAGAAGATCGAATCTCAGGGACTGAAGACAGCCTAGATATTATAGAGAAAGAACATACAACCATCCAAGACAAGTCCAAGAAATATGATAGATCTATCCAACACCTGGAAGACACCATCAGAAGGCCTAATCTAAGGATAATGGGTGTAGAGGAGCACCTAGAAACAGAAGTTAATGGTCTAGGAAATTTGTTTAACAGGATCCTAGCAGAGAACTTCCCAAACATGTAAAAAGAGAGGCCTATTCAGATACAAGAAGCCTTTAGAACCCCAAATAGACCAGACCAGAATAGGACATCCCACCGTCACATTATAATCCACACAGGATCAACTCAGAACAAGGAAAAGATCCTTAAAGCAGTCAAGGAGAAAAGGGTAATCACCTATAAAGGGAAACCAATTAGAATCACCTCAGATTTCTCAGCAGAGACAATCAAAGCAAGAAGAGCCTGGAATGATGTATGCCATGCCCTAAAAACAAACAACTATCAACCAAGAATACTGTACCCAGCTAAACTCTCCTTCATAACTGAAGGCCAAATAAAAACCTTCCATAGCAAAGAAAAATTGAAACAATACATCTCCACCAAACCAGCCCTACAAAAGATTCTTAAAGATGTCCTACACATAGAAAACCAACAAGACCGCAATAAAGGCCAAGAAACTGCACCCAAATTGAGAATCCAAGAACCATAGGAAGAACACAGTTTTCGCAGCCCCCAAGAAGGTAGATAACATGGCAGGAACTCCCAAATACCTCTCAGTCCTATCTCTTAACGTTAACGGACTGAACTCTCCAATTAAGCGACATAGACTGTCTAGTTGGATTAAAAAACAAGACCCTTCTATCTGCTGCCTGCAGGAGTCACATCTTGCCCGTAAAAACAAACACATTTTCAATGTTAAAGGATGGAACAAATCTACCAAGCAAACGGACCCCATAACAGGCGGGAGTTGCAATCCTAATATCAGATAAAATAGACTTCAAATTAAAATTCGTGAGAAGAGATAAAGAAGGTCGCTACATACTAATTAAAGGATCTCTCCTTCAGGAGGATATTACAATTCTAAATATCTATTCGCCAAACAATGGAGCACCCAAATTTATCAAAGAAACACTACTTTCCCTCAAATCCCATATAGATCCAAAGACATTAATTGTTGGGGATTTTAACACACCACTCTCCCCACTAGATAGATCAACTCGGCAAAAACTAAACAGAGAAACCGCAGATCTAAACAGCTGCAGAGATCAACTAGACTTAACAGACATCTACCGAACATTTCACCCAGCAGCATCAGAATACACATTTTTCTCAGCAGCACATGGAACGTTTTCTAAAATAGACCACATTTTAGGCCACAAAGCAAACTTGTCTAAATTCAGAAACATTGAAGTTATACCTTGCATTCTCTCTGACCACAAGGGAATAAAATTAGAACTCAACACCAAAAGCCACCAAAGAAAGTCTGGTATCACATGGAGGCTGAACAACACACTGCTGAATCATGAGTGGGTCATGGAAGAGACTAGAAAGGAAATTCAAATGTTCATGCTATTCAACAAAAATGAACACACAAATTACCAGCTCCTCTGGGACACAGCAAAGGCAGTACTCAGAGGCAAGTTTATAGCTCTGAGTTCCTACATCAACAAATTGGAGAAATCTGAAACTAACAATTTAATGACACATCTAAACCTCCTTGAAAAAGAGCAGCAAGGTAAACCCCAATCCAGTAGACGGAAAGAAATAATCAAAATTAAATCAGAATTAAATGAATTAGAATCCAAAAAAACTATAGAAAGAATCAACAAAACAAAGAGTTGGTTCTTCGAAAAACTTAACAAAATTGACAGACCCTTAGCAAATCTTATCAGAAAAAGAAGAGAACACACCCAAATTAATAAACTCAGAGATGAGAATGGAAACATCACCACGGAAACAACCAAGATTCAGAACATTATAAGGGAATACTTCTCAAAACTTTATGCTAATAAGTTTGACAACTTGACAGAAATGGACCTCTTCCTAGCAAATATTGACATGCCAAAACTAAACCAAGATGAGTTAAACTATCTTAACAGGCCCATATCAAGCATTGAAATAGAAACAGCAGTAAGAGACCTCCCAGCTAAGAAAAGTCCAGGACCAGATGGTTTTACAGCGGAATTTTACAAGGCCTTCAAAGCAGAGCTCACACCAATTCTCCTCCAACTCTTCAATGAAATTGAAAGAGAAAGCTCACTACCGAACACATTCTATGAAGCCATCATAACCCTCATCCCAAAACCAGGCAGGGACTCATCAAAGAAAGAGAACTATAGACCCATTTCTTTGATGAACATTGATGCAAAACTTCTCAACAAAATTTTGGCCAACCGACTTCAACAATTCATCCAAAAAATCATACACCACGATCAAACAGGATTCATGTCAGGGATGCAAAGCTGGTTCAATATACGCAAATCAATTAATATTATTCATCACATCAAAAGGAGCATGAATAAGAACCACATGGTTATCTCAATAGACGCAGAAAAAGCATTCGATAAGATCCAACACCCCTTTATGATGAAGGTTTTGGAAAAATTAGGAATCCATGGAACATTCCTCAATACAATAAAGGCTGTATATGACAAACCTACAGCCAGCATTATACTCAATGGTGAAAAACTAAAGCCATTTCCTCTTAACTCAGGAACAAGACAAGGATGCCCACTCTCTCCACTTCTCTTCAATCTAGTATTAGAATGCCTAGCTACAGCAATAAGACAAGATGCAGACATAAAGAGGATCCAAATAGGGAAAGAAGAAATAAAACTCTCCCTCTTTGCAGATGACATGATCTTGTATTTAAAGAATCCCATAGACTCCACTCCCAAATTACTCAAGCTGATTCAAAACTTTGGCAAAGTAGCAGGTTATAAAATTAACCCCCAAAAATCAATGGCTTTTCTGTATGCCAACAATGAGAAAAGTGTGGCTGAAATTAGGAAAGCAACTCCATTTGTAATAGCCCCACAAAAAATAAAATACCTAGGAATTAACTTAACTAAAGAAGTGAAGGACCTCTATGATGAAAACTTTAAAATCTTGAAAAAGGAAATCAACACAGAACTTAAAAAATGGCAAAACCTCCCATGCTCCTGGATTGGAAAGATTAACATCGTGAAAATGGCAATACTTCCCAAGGCTATCTACAAACTCAACACAATACCTATCAAAATTCCATCCTCATTCTTCAAGGAAATAGAAGAGGCAATCCAAAAATTCATATGGAACAATAAAAGACCCCGAATAGCAAAAACGCTCCTCAATGGAAAGAATACTGCTGGAGGAATATCAATACCAAATTTCAAACTCTACTATAAAGCCATAGTAATCAAAACAGCTTGGTATTGGCATAAGAACAGACCTCAGGACCAATGGAATAGAATTGAAAACCCAGAAATGAACCTACAGACCTATAGCCATCTAATCTTCGATAAGGGAGCTAAAACAATAGAATGGAAGAAAGACAGCCTCTTCAGTAAATAGTGTTGGCAAAATTGGTTAACTACATGTAGAAAACTAAAGCTAGATCCTTATATATCACCCTGCACCAGAATCAACTCCAAATGGATCAAAGACCTTGAACTCAAAGCAGACACTCTGAAAACATTACAGGATGGAATAGGAGAAACCCTAGGTCTCCTTGGCTCAGGCTGAAATTTTCTGAATAGAGACCCGGAAACACAACAAATCAAAGAAAGGTTGGACAAATGGGATTGCATAAGGTTGCAGAGCTTCTGCAGGGCAAATGACATAGCTAGCAAGATCAATAGAAAGCCCACGGATTGGGAGATCTTTACTAGCCATATCTAAAATATACTTGGAACTCAAAAAATTAAACCACCCAACAACAAATCCTCAAAGAAACAACTGCCCAATAAATAAGTGGGCTAAAGACTTAAAGAGAAGCTTCTCTGAAGAAGAAAGAAGGATGGCCAATAGACACATGAAGAAATGTTCAACATCCCTAGCCATAAAAGAAATGCAAATCAAAACAACATTGAGATATCACCTCACTCCAGTTAGAACAGCAAAAATCAAGAACTCTAACAACAACAGATGCTGGAGGGGATGTGGACAGAAAGGAACCTTACTTCATTGTTGGTGGGAATGTAAACTTGTTCAACCACTTTGGAAAGCAGTATGGAGGTTCCTCAAAAGACTTCACATAGAACTCCCCTATGACCCAGCAATCCCACTTTTGGGCATTTACCCTAATGTTTACAAAAAAGACAACACTAAAGCTACCAGCACAACTATGTTTATTGCAGCATTATTTACCATAGCTAAGATCTGGAACCAACCCAGATGCCCCTCAGTAGATGAATGGATCAAGAAAATGTGGTATATATACACAATGGAATTCTATGCCTCCATCAGAAAGACTGACATTTCCCCATTTGTTAGGAAATGGAAAGGCTTGGAAAAAATCATATTAAGTGAAGTAAGCCAGGCCCAAAGAAACATAGGTCCCATGGTTTCCCTTATTTGCAATATCTAGTATAGGTAGGAGTCAAGTGGAAAAGGTCAGATAATGTGATGTTAGGAAAACGAACCCTTAAATATGTATTTTAATGTTTTTGTTTCTTTCATGCATGTGTCTCTAACGTATTTATAAGATTATTTCTTTGTTGCTTTGTATGTCCCTCCCCCACAGTGTAACCCCCGCTTTCACTATATTTGATGTCAGTATAACATGTGGAGGAGATGGGGACAAACAAGTCTTTTAAGGATTCAGGTGGACCTGTTGCAACAATGAGAAGTACAAAATGTCATGTCAAAACCAGCTTTACAATGTCGGTGTGTGTGTGGGAGGAGGAGTATGATTGGGTGGGGGGGAGGGGGGAGGCTGGGAAGGGAGGTGAAGGGTAAACAAAGGAGGAGGCTGCAATGCTTGGTAAGAAATGCATGCATTATCCTGCCCATGTAATTGTAACCCCTCTGTACAGTATGTTCTCAAATAAAATAAAATAAAATTAAAAAAAAAAAAGATTTATGCCAGGTACTATGTGGAAATTATGGAGGAAACTAACAAAGGAGACGAGAGGAGCAGGAAACAAGGAAAGTCAGAGGAGTTTGTGGGAACGCATCTAGATTGGCGCAAGAGCCGAAGTGGGCTAGAACCATCTGGGATGTGAACTCAGACAGCAGAAAAACAGAGGCAAGCAGAGCCAGTTCTGCAAGGCCAAAAAGATTGCTCTCTTCTGTGCTGTGGTGTTTGAGCTGCTTTGAGGAAGGGACTGTTTACCAGACGAAGTATCTGAGCCTGAGGAGGAAATGGCTTTGACTTGGTGTAACTTCCTCTGAAAGAAATTTTTTTTCTTTGTCTTAAACTAGGACAGCTAAAAATACAGAGGAGAAAGAGCAGAGTGAATCTCATCTTAGCTTCGTTCCTCACCTCTTTGTACTTGCAGGAACTGAGATATCAAAATTCTTCATCCTCATGTAACTGTAACCCTCTGTATAGTAGCTTTACAATAAAATTTAAAAAAAAAATTCTTCATCCTGGTCCCCAGCCTGGTTTTTAAGTCTATACCAAATGTTTCACATTTCCCTTTAAAACGCCATTTATTTTAAGCATACAGAAGTGGAAGCAGTACAGTGTCAGGAAACTCAGAGTTAAAAGAAGCAACATGTTACCAATTCACATCATTGTTCTTACCTTTTATTTTAGTGTCATTGCAGGGTTTATTGAAAGTGACAGTCTATCCAGAGTAAAAAAGACTTGACGGGTCTGAGGGGATGTTGATGAATGATCTTTAGTGCTTGAAGTCTAACTACCACTGGCAACCTTGACAATTGAATTTCTGGCTTTGGCTCTGGTGCAGGTACTAGGGAGGAAGACAAGAGGAGAAAGTAAAGAATGAGCTGGTGTTGGGCTGCTGAAAACCAGCATAGGTGACCGTGATGTCACCTCCTCTTTTCAAACTGAAGTATCTGAGAGCAAATTCAGGACATAAGGGTGCATTACCTCTGGTATTTCAATATAAGGGGACACATAACTATTAACTGGCAATGAAACAAATACCACACTTACTGCAACATATAAAAGTAATAAGGGCTGGGTGCTGGTGGCTCAGGCCTTTAATCCTAGCCACTCAGGTAGCTGAGATCTGAGCAGCGAGATTCAAAGCCAGCCTGAGCAGAAAAGTTCATACAGATAAGTCCTTATCTCCAAATAACCTCTGAAAAGCCAGAAGTGGAGCGGTGGTTCAAGTGAAAGAGCGCTAGCCGTGAGTAGAAAAACTCAGGGGCATTGCTCAACCCCAAGTTCAAGTCCCACAACTGGCACACACACACACACACACACACACACACACACACACACACACACACACACATAGTATTTCATAAATATCATCTAATACCTAGTCCGTATTCAAAGTCCTGCTCTTGTTTAATAAATGACCTTTCTCTCACTCCATATTAATTGTACCAAGCGAAGGGTTTAATTGTGGTATTTCCACACGCACGTATTGTGTTTTGGTCACATTCACCTCTCCTTTTTACCCTTACCTCTTTTTCCCCTTCTCACTTATATTTACAGTTCATAAAATAGTTCATTATGACATTTTCCTATGTGAATTCAATGTATTTTGGTTATATTTACCCATTGCGCTCTTTTCTTCTCCCTCCCATCGACGTCTCTCCAGTAGTACATCATTTACATTCATGTTGTTTGTTTTATTTTAAATTTATGTTCCACATTTGAGAGAAAAACATGCACTATTTGTCTTTTTGAGTCTTTTTAAAAATTTAATATTATAATCTTCAGTTCTATGTATTTTTATGCAAATGATATAATTTCATTTTATGGTTAATTCTCCATTTGTGTATATTACTTCCACTTCTTTATTCATTCACCTGTTGACAACCACTTAAATTGATCCCATACCTTGACTATCATGACTAGTTTTCAAAATAAAGTGCAAGTATTTTGGCTGTTTACTTACATTCCTTCAGATATATGCTCACGAGTGGAGCTTGCATTCTTTCAGCTGTATAGCAAGATCATATGGTGGCTCTACTAATTTTTGGAGATGCCTCCATATGGATTTCCATAGAATTGCACTAAGTCATATTACCACTAACAGTGCTCAAGGTTCCTTTTCCCCACAGCATTTTTTTCCTAACCACAGCATTCTTGCCAGCATTTGTTGTTTGTTTCCTTGATGATGGCCACTCTGACAGGAGTGAAATTGAATCTCAATGGTGCTGTCTATTACATGAGTTGTTCTTTTGGTGTTTAATTTTTTGAAACTCTTCAAGTATTCTGGTTATTAATTCCTTGTCTGAATGGCAAAGGCATTTTTTCCCATTCTGTAGGCTATCTCTTTACTCTGTTGATTGTTTCCTTTGCTGTGAGAAGTGGTTCCATTTGACACAATCCTTTTGAAATATTTGTCAATTCTTCCTATTATTTCCTGAGCTATTAGAAAGTTATTGTGCATGCCTATGTCTTCAAGTGCTTTCTCTAGGTTTACCTATATTCATTTCCAAGTTTCAAATCTTACATTAGGTCTTTGATTCATTTTGAGGATTTGGGGTTTTTTTTTTTTGGTACTTGGTGAAAAATGGAGGTCTAGTTTCAGGCTTCTACATGTGGATAATCAGTTTTCTTAACATCATTTGTCTTTTTAAAACATGTTTCTGGCACCTTTGTTGAAAGTTATGGCTTATTTTGGGTCTTTGATTCTGTTTCACTGGTCTGACATCTGTTTCTGTGTCTGATAAATGTCATGTTAAAATAATTTTTGACTGGTCGTGATGGCACAGGCTGGTGATCTCAGACTGCAGGAGGTTGTGGCAGGAAGAACATAGTATATTATCTTAACTTCATGTACTTCCATAGTTTTGAAATACTTCTGACAAGTTTGTTTTCTGTTTGTCTCAGTGTTCATAGCTAAAAAATTCTAAACCAGAGGTGATCTTTAAATTGTCTCTCAACTTTACCATTGTTCTAAGTGAACACGAAGTGATCTCACCCTTGTAATACCAGCTCCAATCCACTAGATGTCAATGCAACATAGCAACCTATTTGGGGCTTTGAAGCCTCTGTAGTATAGATTTAAACCAAAAGAATAACAGAATTTTATGCCTGTGATTTATCTTGTTCCAAGTTAAATGTAAAATATTCTCCTTTTAAAAACTACTTGGTAAATAAACCTGTCTGACTTCAAGACACAAAAGCATAACTCTTCTAGAAGTGATATATTGAGGAGGCATAGTTTGCTATTGTTTAACTTCAATATTCTTTTCTTCTATAACCAATAATTGTAGATTACTTTGCTTTAAATAAGAGAAATTGCACAAAAATCCAAGAGTAAATTATCTGCCGCTAATAATTTAAAATTTTATCTACTTAGAGGGGAGAACAAAATTTGTTCAATATTATCAGAGAAAATGGTATGAAACATATTGTTTATAGTAAAATTAGATATTTAATAAACCAATTTATTAAAATATGAGTTAAACAATCTGAATGTGGACAGATTTTTCAATCCCTGATGCAAAGAATCATTCTACAAATAAAAATAAACATTATTTGTCCTCTTTTGAGAAAAGTGTAATAACAAATTTTAATATATCATGACATCATATTTGTAAGAATGTTGGGAAAAGTGGCTGAGGTTCTTATTAAAACTGGAGGTAGACCCAGATGAGGGAATTACCTTTGGTGTTGCAAAATAATTTAGTTTTGTTTTCTTTAAATTCTACCTTTTGCTTGAGTATATGAGTAATGTGCTTAACATGCTTCAGTTTCAAGCAAACACAAACTCAAGGCATGCAGTGTCTCCCAACTAGGTGTTGTGAAAACTAGAGGATGTACATTAGAAGGAATAATGCAAGTCATTTCTAAAGGAGGAGGACTGCAGAAGAAGGTGAGACAAGAAATGGAAGGAACTGCTGAAAATTCAAATAAAAGGCTTTGCCTGGATTCCCTAAGCAGCTTGAGTTTATGTTGTGATCTCAATTATAAACTGCCAAAGAAGTCTTCAATTTAAAAATTTACTTATTTCCAGTAACGATCAGAATAGTAGATATTACTCCAAAAGATTAGTTTCTATCTGAATCAACAACTTGGAATCTGTGTTGTACATTCTTTCCCTTGAGAAATAATTATTAAGAACAATCACCAAGTTAATAAAATGACATTTTCTATGGTGAAAATTGCAGTGCTTCAACTTCAGCAGTCTGACTCAGTTTTAATGGAGGAAAAGATTCCGAGTTCTGCTTTTTCTGAACAACTGTGATCTTTTATGTTGTTTTATCTTATGTTTGTGTTTGATAAACTTGAAATAAATAATCTCCAGTCCTGAGACAGACCGCTTCTGTGATGGGTTCCTTGTTTCTGGAGTGATTATAAAGCCTTTTCCATAGCTTAGACATCTGCAGCTGAAAGGCAACCTTTTGGGCAGGCCAAGAGAGGGTGTCCTCTCTGGGCAGAGAGGACAGCCAGGGCTGATGCTCCTCCTTCTTCAAAAAGCCTCTTGTCAGGGCCAAGCAAGGGTCACATATAATGCATTCAAAATGAATTTAGGAATAGTGCCAGGGTGATAGGAAGCTACAGTATTGGCTGTGTCCACATGCTTCTTGTTTGCAAAGAATTTAATGTATGGAAGATGAAGAGTTTGTGAATAGTGGAGAGGCAGTGAATAGACAGGAAAGCATTACCTCGCTGCTTTATGCAAACTCATTCATGGAAGCAGGAAAAGTCACAGCCATCCACTCGGTATCCGCAGCTGCCAAATTCCTGTATACCAGAGAATAAAGATGAAATGGTAAAGGCTATTCAATATGGTTACTGTGATCACGTCTGCACCCAGACATGTATGGACATAAATTGCCTATCTAGTCTACCTAGCCGACTAGTTATATCACCTTCCTTGCTACTTCAATGATTTCAAAATTGTCATATCTTTAAGGAAAATTAAAGGAGTTTTTCAATATATGTCTTAATTTCAATATCAATACCAGACAATCTATATGGTGATATTTGTAATCATATCACATTTCTTGTTTGGGTTTAAGAACTACTGGCTGGCTCTTGCTTGTTTCTTCCCAAACTATTGGAGAAAGTATTTTCCATTTCACTAAAGTCTTACTGCCATTGGGTTCTCATTAATACATAAGAATTAATATAAGCCCAGTGCACATTATAATTCTCACACCTGTGATCTTTGCTATTCAAGAATCTGAGGTCTGACCATGGCTGTTTACAGACAGACCAGGCCAAAAATTTCACAGGATACCATCTCCAGAATAATCAGCAAAAGGCAGTGATGGAGATGCGGTTCCAGCAGTAGAGTGCCAGTCAAGCAGTCAAGCCCTGAGTTTAACCCAATACCTAGTTCCACAAAGGAAACAAACAAACAAAAAAAAGAATTAATTTAGGGGGAATGACAGTCCTGCACTTTCCACTTAGGAATATGCAATTATTCTAATATTTTCAGTTTACCTTTTATTCTGGTTTTCTGTTAATAGGGTCTGTTTGTACCTAGGCTGCTGATGTTTGCATCTGTTCCCTTACAACTTTAGAGGTTGTACCTTAATTTTTTGGATAATCATATTCCATGCAAATAATGAAAATTATTTGTATAGGTTATTCAGGTATCTGGAAGGTAAGTTTTGATAATATGCTCAAAATATAATTTAAACTGCTCACTTGAAGTAATATTCAGCATATTTCAATGAATTTTCCCATTGGAAATAAATCTGAGTTAATAAAATGATTTTTACTTATACTTTTATTTGAATATCCTTAAAGTAGATTAAGAAATCTGGCACTTTTAAAAAGTAAACTGTAACTACATACATTTTTATGTCATAGCATCCAAAACCCAATAAATAAAATGTTTCTGCATAATCGCATTACATTTTTATACAAATAACTGTTTATTCTGCATAATTATGATCTCCTATTAGTAAAATATAAAGCATTCCTGTGTTAGTTAAATATATCTTTGTTAAATAGCTAGCTTTTTAAATAAAATAAATAATAATTTTTCCTCTTATAAAATCCTTGACAACACAGCTCACATAATTTATTTTAGAAAAAAAATTCTTAATAATGTAACCATGAATTTAACCTTGCCTATTATAGAGACACCACAAATGCACTTTGAATTAAAATAACTGGACAAAAATACTGTATTAAATGAAACAAACAATTTCTGATTTATAATGTAGCTATGTTTATTTTGACAGTACTTTAGAGAAAGTCTATATTGGTAATTAACAATAAAAATTAAATATCCCTCTAGATGACTTTTATAAATATGACTTTAAATAGTTGTTTGATACATACTTAATCAGAGATAATTTACTAAATTCAACTTATGTGTTTTTCATGTGGTTATGCAAATTTGAGATTTTATGCCCCCCAAAAAGTCAAATACCAGGGGCTACATTAAACTCAATTCTTCTTAAGGATAGATTATTGGAGTTTATTGATGGATAAATTTCCTAAGCATTAAAAAATATAGATGAACAACATTTAGAAAGATGAATGAATAAACTCCTTCCAAAAAAAAAAATACTGGCAGATCATTTCATATTATTTCTTCAACAACTCTGTGGAATAAAGATTCCTAATACAATGGTTAAAAAATAAATTCCTAGATGAATTTATACTAGTCAAACTACATTTATTGGTCCCTGAAAATTCAGATTTCTAGGTGCTTCAGAATGCAAAAGTAATAATGCTTAGTAATTATTTGTTTGCTACATTCTTCAACTTTTGCATCAAAAATATTTTCATGTGTATTGCCATCGGTTTTCATAAATAATGTTGATAAAAGTGTTGGTTACTTAGAAATACTTCTAATTTAGCATATTGTCAGGCACAAAATATACTTTTTACATTTCCACCAACATATCAAAATGATCATTAGGATCTTGATGACTGAGCTCACTGCTTACTTCATTAGAATTAAAAATTTGAAAAAGCCAAAATTAAACTAAACTGTAAATGTCTTTCTCTAAATAAAACAAAGCTCTGAACTTCCTTGCACAAAAACACAAAGACAATGAATTTCAATTTAATTTGGAGGTAGTCTTCAAAACTGTAGTCATACAGATAAAAACCATGTAGGTACTAAAGTATCATACTAGAGTATCTTAGCAATTATTAACAGCATGTGACAGATAAGTGCTTTTTGTTTTGGATAGTGTCTATATGTTAATATAATTTCACATATAACATGGAACACATGCTATACAATAATATATTGTAATAACAATAGTAACATTGAGACATAGTGAGTTAAAAGTTATTTTAAAATATAAATAGCTAGCAAAGAGATATACTTCAATTATATCACATCAGTAAATGACCACAGTTACTTTGATTAAATTATGCCCAGTAAGGGGAGAAGGACCACACATAAAATTAAATTATATTTATATTCAGTACTATTGATTTTAATGCCTCTTCCTATATTTAACATTTATTTTGAAGAAGTTTAAATTAATCAGTTATCCTCATGAGGAGTTGTGCAAAGATAAGAACTTAAGTAAACTGTAAAGCCAAAATGATCCTAGTCTAATCTATGGCTCAAGAATTTCAAAATAATTATCTGTACAAATAAGCAAAAATTTCACTTTTGCTATTCCATTGCAATGATACAAGATTTATTGGATTGCTTTTTTGTTATATTTTTGTTCATGAGTTTATAGGCAGTTTTTATTCTGAAGGATTATTATGAATATAGCAAATTTCAGTTAGTAATTAACTTATAGCAATATATGACTCCTAATAAATGAAATAAACATCAGACTCAGAGTGGTACTGTAAAGAGCTCAACCCTTCTCAAAAGAGATGCGGGTTCTAGATGGTTATGGGATTTTGAATTTAATCTATCCTGGCTTCCCAATAGATATAGATATATAATAGACAGACAGACCCAGATAGACAGACTGACAGGAATATTCATGACAAATCTAATATAATAATTTGTCTTGCGTTAAGAACTTTCAAACAACTGGCAAGTTCAGTAGCATGCCCTTTGCCCAGGATCGGCACTTCCACTATGAGAAGATGTCTGAAGGACTTTACATTTGGAAAGCAGCCTCCTTCTGCCCAGTTAATGAACTTACTTTCTGAAGGATCATCCGGGTATTATCCCTGGATTCCAGCTACCCTGAAGGAGTCATAGGGATGTGAGGATGGGCACCGTTAACTTTGCTTTCTGTCCTTGGGAATGAGGAATGATCCTGGGGACTTCTAGAATCTTTGAGGGATAAATCGGGCTAATCCCACTTGGAAGGCTCATCTATTTGGGTGAGAGCCAACAAGAAGTTGAAAAGAACCATGAGGCACGTTTGCCTAACTACCTATTCGACATCACAACTTTCTATCATTTCATAACTTTGTGCTTGGGCTTGTTGGATCCATTACACTCAGTTTTCTATGCAACTGCTTTCCAAGTCTAAGAGCTTGTGTGTCAAAAGTATAATATTTTCCCATAAAATCAGCTGTGAATTTGAAACAATTAACCCTGAAACCTCCCCACATACCACCGAAAGTCTCCTGTGTCTCCTAAAGTCTCAGCACAGCTTCTGTGAAATGCAGAAATCTCTGGAGTGAAATTGTAAACTCCCAACTCCCGTGGGGACCCATTTTTGAGAATTATTACACGTGATCATATCTTTTCTGACTTTAAACACACTTTTTTAAAGGATGCCTGATTGGATCCTAAGCTATTTTTCCTTGCTGGGATTTTTTCCTTTCAACAAACTAAGTCTTATGTAGACTTTTTTTTAACACAGATCAGAGACTTCAGTGTACCACAATACGCTCTGGAGAGCTTCTAAATGGAGTTCTTGTTTAGATCCAACGTGCTTGTTGTCTGCATGCAAATGAATTGTAGTCCAATTAAAGCACTGAATACATCAGCCTCAACTATCTCGCTAATGAACTGCATTCGGGCGCTATAAAGACATTCCATCACGATAGGATTATAGAGATCTTGCCCTTAATTATGAACTGTAAAAGACATTTTCAGGTAGAAATAAAGAGGGTAACAGTTGTTCAATTAGAGGTGACCTGTTCATCTAACGGGGTGAGGGGAGCCATTCTGCCATAAGACCAGGAAATCTTACTTTCCTGCTAAGGCAATTTCATCCATTTTTGTTGCACAGGGGGCTGAGCAGCATTCCTGCTCTGTTGCCTGAGATGGGAAAATTTCCATGCTGTGTCATACATAGCTGTATGCCCAGTCACCAGGCTGAGCCCTGAGCTCACCCCAGGCCTGCAGGCAGCTTCTCCAGCCACAGCAGGTGTGCAGTGACACATTACATTCTCAACTTCCTCTTCCTCATCCCTGGCCCCAGCCTCCTATCCTTCTCTCCCGTATTCATGAGCCCACCACACAGGAAGGAGAAAAAATTTTTTTGCATGATCATTATCTTTAAACGCTATAAATTATGCAAAGCTATAAATACTTCCTTTGGTAAACACTACCTCATAAAATGTTCGTGTTTGTGTACGCACACTCATGCTTCTTAGTTTTTTTCTTTTCTCCCTATTCACCTACAAATTTAACTTTGCTTCACTTGCTTTAAGTAGCGAGGAAAGAATGTCCACTTGGGTAAAACAAACATTCTGTGTAAATTGCACGTAGTACAGAGTTCACTCTAAAAAGTACCATCAATCAGAGGCCAGATAAGTAGAAGGGAAATCAAGAGATGTTCTATTTTTGAAAGCAAAACAAGAAGTAGGAAGAGGGTGTGTGTGTGTGTGTGTGTGTGTGTGTGTGTGTGTGCGCGCACGCACGAACTCTGAGGCTTGAACTCAAGGCCTTGCGCTCTTTCTTGACACTTTTTCTGCTCAAGATGACCTTACCATCCACCAGGTGGCCAAGATGGTGCCGGCCAGACTTAATCCCCCCACTTCAAAGGCAAGTTAATTGGAGGTAAGAGTCGCTTGGATTTGTCTGCCTTGGCTGGCTTTGAACCTGGATCCTCAGATCTCAGCCTTCTGAACAGCTAGGATTGCAGGTTGGAGCCACCAGGCAGGTGTGGTGTCTCTACTGTTCTGCCGCCATCTTCCCTGGCCAGGAGAAACTCCTATCAGACCTCAGCACACTCGGTGGTCAGCACCCCTCAGCTGAGTGCTACTGTCACAGCACAGTTTCCCACGACTTAACAGGCAAGGATGAGTTTCTACAGTGTTGAAGTGGAATTAGGTCAGGAAAAAGACAGCCCTGAGGATAATTTCTCTCCATTTGTCTGTTTGACTGAGGCTGGAAGGAAAAAGCCAGAGCGATTGCTAAAGAAGGGTTTCTTGAAATATGAGAGGCTATCACAGGTTGGTTTTGAAGGTTTGGGATGTTCAAAAAAGATTCAGAGAGCTCATCATCACATGTAGTAAAGTTTAAAGAGTGTCTCTCATACTGTGTATGATTTTTATTTTTTATTTTTTTGTTGGTTGTGGAGCTTGACTTCAGGGCCTGGGCTCTGTCTCTGAGCTCTTTTGTTCGAGGCTAGTGCTCTCACTTTGAGCCACAGCTCCACTCCAGTTTCTGAGTGATTAATTGGAGGGAAGAGTCTCATGGACTTTTCTGCTAGGGTTGTATTTGAACTGGGATCCTCAGATTTCAGCCTCCTGAGTAGTTAGGATTACAGGTGTGAGCCACTTTTGCCTGGTGCTGATATTGTGCTCTGAAAGGCGACTCCTGGGTCAGTATTTTGTGTAAAAGTATTTGCGTCCACTTAAATATTGGAAAGTAATAGATTGGTATCTTAGAAAGTAAACAGTATGAGACGTTAGGATATTTTCCAAACCAGCACAAAAACCTGAATTCAAACCCTAAACCCCAGTACCAAATAAAGTAAATCTCATTCAAAACAATAGTAAATTCAATGACTAGGATAATTATAGTAAAATATAAGAGATTCTTATGAGAGAATGTAAAAATATTGTTGAAGAAATAACTAAGAGCAGGAAAGACATGTCATATTTGTTTGTATGAAAACATAATTATTTAGCTGTGCTTCTTGACTAATTGTAATCAAATTGCACAGTTTTCTATGAATTTTGCAGTTGATTAAAAAATATTTATATAAAACAGAAAACTCAAATATGGCCCAGTACTTGAAAAAACTATTTACTTTTTTGTTGTTATTGTTGGTCATGGGGCTTGAACTCTGGGCCTCAGTGCTGTCCCTGAGCTCTTTAGCTCAAGGCTAGTGCTCTACCTCCTGCGCCACAGTACCACTTCCTGTTTTCTGGTGTTTAATTGGAGATAAGAATCTCACGGATCTTCTTGCCTAGGCTGGCTTTGAACTGTGATCCTCAGCTCTCAGTCTCCTGAGTAGCTAGGATTACAGGCATGAGCCACTGGCGCCCAGCAGTATTCATTTTTAAAATGAAAATCCCAAGATTGGTTATGTAACTATATTAATATATATTGATAATTGGTAATTGATGATAAACAAGATCAAGGAACTAAAAGGGACCAAGATATAAATGGAGCCAGGTGCTGGTGGCTTACAAGTAAAATCCTAGCTACTCACCAGGCTGAGATATGTAGATCACAGTTCAAAGCCAGTCTGGGGCAGGATAATCTGTGAGTGCTTGCCTTGAGCTAAAGAACTCGGTCAGTGCTAGAACCTGAGTTCAAACCCCACAGCTGACCAAAAAGAAGATAAAATGAGATTGTGAGAAGCAAACATTTTAAATATTTATTTATTTTTATTTTATGTTAATATCGTATCTGCTTTTTGCTCAAGGCTTATGCTGTGCCACTTGAGCCATACCTCCAATTCTAAAAAATTAGCATTTAGATATTTCTAAAGAATCTAGGTAATGAAAATTTCTTAAACTGCTCTCTCTTTCTTCTCTCTTCTTTCTCCTCACACACAGAAACAACTAAAATTAAAAACAGTAAATTTAATGGTTTAAAAATGCTACACTAAAGGGAGGGTAGGGGAAAAACAAAGGAGGAAGTAACAATGCTCGATAGGAAATGGACTCATTACCTTGCTTATGTAACTGTAACCCCTTTGTACAGTATCTTTACAATAAAAAATTTAAAAATGCTACACTATTAAAGTGAAACTGCAGTTCACACATTGGAAGACATATTTATGGTCAATATAATTGACAAAGAACAGACACCAGAATATACAAATAATTCTTACCAAACAGAAAACCACAGATAAAACTAAGAACAAATGGTATTTCTGTATCAGAAAACACAAATAATATGAAAAATCAAATTCATTTTTAAGACTAAAAAAGGTCTATCAATTACCTTTTTTTTTTCTTTGCTTTAACCACACATTTTTTTTTTGTCTATTTAAACTCTGTTTTAGTCTTAGGCTTTATGTAAAATACTAACTTATCTGGGTGGTTTCTAGTATATCTAACTGAATCTTTTCTTTTCTTTTTCTCTTGGCTTCTCTCTCTGTGAGATCAGTTGACACAGTCTGACTCAGAAACGCATCTGTGTTTCTGTAAGTGCATGTGTGTATCTTTTACAAACAGATTGTGAGTTCTTTGAGCATAGGGTTGTATCTTACTTATCTTTATGTCCCAACAGCTGACACAGCACCTTGCACACAGTACATTCCCACCCACATTTGTTGGGTTGCCTTTATCTGCTCTCTGATGCCTTGTGCCAGCCACACTGGCTCATACACCTCCTTCACTCCCTCCATTCCTGGGAAACACAACTAGTTGAGATTAAAAGCTCACAGATTGCAGAATGAATATGAAACAAAACACACAGATTGTCTAGGTCTTGGAAAGGAGATATTACAGATGGAATTGACATTGGCAAAACACCAAATAACATAAAAATGTGGTCGAAGCGATTAATTCTACCATGCAAATAAACAAAGTTAATTTACCTTCCTATTTAGCCATGCACCTATTCTCTTGACCCAAGGAAGGGTAGAGGCTAGTAGGCTCCTCAGACCAAAGGTTAGAGCCATTTCACGCAGGAGGTCAAGGCAGGGCTTTCCTGCAAGTTTTTATGTGCCAGCACCTGGGTTTTGAACTGTCTGATTTTCCTTTGGGAAAAACTGAGGAGTATAATTGCAGTTTAAAAAAGCTTCTTCTATCTATATTGATACAAATATAGATCTACAAAAGGAGACTCTAAATAGGCACATCTTCCATAGATCTGACTGATCCTTTTATTAACCAAGATTATGAGTGGATTCACTGCTTCTGCTTAGCTGTGAGAAGATTTGAGGGTTATCCACTCCCATCTCCCCATTTTATACATGGTGACATGAGGCCCAAAGAGATAAAAATAAAGTGAATCCGTCATTAAATAATAGCAAACAAGAAGGAAAAAAATCACATCACCAGAAAAGATCTTTCTTCATAATTAATTTTGAAAATCCCATGTCTAATCTGGAACGAAATATATCCTGTAAAAGAAAATTCCTTGAATACCATGGATAATGCATTCTAACATCGAACAACCTTTTCAGTCAGAAGTGTCATTCTTGAGTGTAATGACCTCTTTTCATGCAAATTAAGCTTATTTCCACTGGTTAGATGCTTAATAAAGATGGATGACAGTCGCTTTAATAATTATAATTGCACACAGGAGTAGTAAAACATCTTTAAGTACTGTCTTATCCTGCATTATTTTCTTTGGATCCACCCATGAATCTAACACTTTTAATCCTGGGATGTGTGTCTGCCTTGGGTTCCCATTTGCTGAGTCAGAAATCTGAAGACCAGGATTTGCTCACTTTATCATTTACTCTCACCTTTTGTTAATCATTAGAGTTTATTTCCTAAATATCCTTCAAATTTTCCAGCTTCCTGTTGAAAATGAACTATATAACTTGTGGGAGAGGGGCGTTGGGAGGGAAAACCTGGGAGAGAAATGAGGGAAGAGGTGACTTTCAAAAAGAAATGTACTCATTACTTGACTTATGTAACTGTAACCCCTCTGTACATCACCTTGACAACAACAATAAAAAATAATAATAAAACAAATGAATAAGAAAAAAATTTCTAGCTTCAATGTCACTACCTCATTCACGCCACACTCATTCCTCACTCTAGATGATCACATTTCAACTGCTTGATTAGTTATTCAGCAATTCCCAAAGCTTAGCTGTTTAGCCAGGTAAGCTTTTGTTTTGGTGTTTGTGTTTCCTCAGAGCAGCAGTGAGCATGGCTGGGTTTATCAGGCCTCACCTGAGAAGCAATGTGTGCTATCTGGGATTCAGGCTGAGGCTCTCAGCTGCTGTGGGGCGTGAAAGAGTTTCATGGCAGAAGCAGACTGGGGACAGAGCCACATCACACACACGTGACGCTTTCTCTTAGAGGGGGCATTTGTCATGTTCACTAAGTTTTTTTTTGGCCAAAGTCAGTCCCAAAGCCACGCAGAACCCACCAGGGAACAGTAGTGTGCTACATCCCTAGCAGAAAGTGGCAAGAATACAAATGGACACAACACGAAATCTACACGTGCTCATTATCCATGGCTGCTTCTCTCCAAGTCAATCCTCCGCCACACTCCCCACCTCATAAATGAGATATGACACGACGTTTAGAGGATTTGAAAGTTAAATCCAATTCCTCAGCACGGCTTCCAGGCTCTTTTGAGTCTGATGCTATACCTAAGACCACCTTCAACCCTGTCCACTTGTGTTGATCAGCTTTCTGTTATTGGAGCACATGCCTGACCAACAACAACAACAAAACAAAAACAAAAAAACAACAGCCTTCTTTTTCTGTGCTGGGAATGGAACCATTGAGCCACGTTCCCAAATAATAAACTTACAAATAGAGAAGGATTGTGTTGGCTCATAGTTCTGGAAGTTTCGATTAGCCTTATTGACAATGTGGTTAATTGGTTCCTTTTGCAGTCTTCCAATCACTGTGGATTAATTTTCCTTCCTACTTTTGTTCCTTACCGTATCCTAAGGAAATATGTCAACTAATACATAATTGAAACAGAGACAATATTATACTCACCATGTACCAATTGTATAAAGCCATCAAGTTCAATGGTGACCAAGTTAGTGTCTTCTCGTTTTCTTCTCTGGTACATTTTCTACTTTTCTCTCTCTTTCCTTGTACAGTCAGTTCTCCTTCAAGAAAATTCCTAAAGAGATCTAGTGTTTATAAAGAGAAGCTTGTTATTAACCTTTATTTCAGGGGTAAGAAGATAGAAGGCTTTCTTCGTAAAGAAGAAGCTTCTAGTATCGTTTATCACATGATATAGACATAACTTGAATTGTCAAAATACTCGATCACTCATTCAATAATTTACCTAATCATATAGTAGGCATTTATTAAAATTTGAGGTGAGAGACAAATTAAGAGATCTCTTTAGAGAGGTGAATCTTGAAGGAGAAATAGCATGTTCTAGAAAAAGGTGGTTCTAGGAGAACTTGTGGTATGTGTGACTTGCAGAGAGCAATGTCTTGACCGAATTCAGAATGAGCAGTTTGTTATTTCATAGGCATATGAGATATCACAGACCTGTTGCAGATTTTTTTTCATCAGAAGCCCTTGACCACAGTATAATGACTTGTTTTATTCATCTCAACCAGGCTCCTACAGAGAATATTTTTTGTCTTTGCTAAGGATTGACTTAATATCCTATGTTAGACAGTGTCTTCCCTGTTGAGTAACATCCCAGCCATCATTTGGCCAAAATCATGGCTCTTCTATCTTTGATTTTGTAATACCTCATAGACTGCTTTGAGCATGAGGAGAACTCAAAATGTTTGAGTGGCGTCTGCATGGTTTAAAAAAAAATAAACGTAAAACAAACCTGATTTAGAATATTGGTTTGAGTCTACCTCACTCTTACTCCATGTGCCTTTTGGAGACTTTTTCTACTGGTGGGTCTTTACTTGTCTGTACTTTCCTCTCTCTTCCCACTTTGCTCATGTCTTTCTACGTGTGCTTCTCAAAATGTCAGCCTGATTTCTTAGTCTGTCAGTATCTGCAAACCTGAAGGAAGTCATGCTCTGATCCTTCATGTAAACACCAACCCGCGTCCAAGGTTACTCATTTACTTGTGCCCTAAGCATGCCCTTCAGCTCAACATTCAAGTTCAAGCTTTTGAGTCTCTCAGTATGTTGTTACATATTTATTTATTTATTTATTTTAATTACAGGTTTTTTAGAGCCCACTGTCACTGCTAGGGTTGAAAACAGCCTACCCTAAAGCTGACCCCTTACTAGGAAGCTTTCTTATCCATCTTGGCATCTTCTAGGAAAGTCCTATTTTTCTTCTAAGACTCTGCTCTGTGCAAAGATCATCAACTTGCCTTTCCTTCTCTATACCAGTCAGCTGAATGCATTCATTGTTTACTTGGTAGCCCTGATTTGTTTCACACGTCTTCACCTCTTCTCTCTACTATAAGTGCTGTAACTAGTTGAAATTGGTTTTCATTTTACATTTTTGACTAGTTAATTGGACTTTTTTCTATTGTAACCTGGGATCTTTCCTCCATAGCAATTCCTTATTTATCTCAATGTATGGATTAAGATATATTATTATGGACTAGGAATATGGTTTAGTGGTAGCATGCATGAAGCTTGCATGTGGCTTGACTAGCATGCATGAAGCTCCGGATTTGATTCCCCGTTACCACATAAATAGAAAAAGCTGGAAGTGGTGCCATGGCTCCAGTGGTAGAATGCTAGCCTTGAGCAAAAAATGAAGCTCAGGTACAGTACACAGGCCCTGAGTTCAAGCCCCAGGACTGGCCAAAAAAAAAAGATATATTCATATAGATATTCATCATTCTTTATCATCTGTGGGCTAATGCTTTAACCGTTTTATAAGCCTAGCTGTGATTCTATTCTTTCTGTCATTTTTTTTTGTAGTACTGCAGTTTGAAGCCAAGGCTTCATGTTTGCTCGGCAAGCACTCTACCACTTGATCTGTGCCTCTAACACTTCTTATGTTTATTTTTGTGCACTTGTGATCTTATCTTCTGGAAACTCAAAGTTTAAAATGGGCAGAATCTCCTTGGCAAATCTCAATATGACAGCTATGCTCTTCCTAGGTGAGTTACAAGGAAACAGAAAATGTGTTTTTAAGAAGGTACAATCTGGGGCTGGGAAGGTGGCTCAGTGGTAGAGTGCTTGCCTTGCATGCATGAAGCCCTGGGTTCGATTCCTCAGCACCACATAAGCAGAAAAAGCCAGAAGTGGCACTGTGGCTCAAGTGGTAGAGCGCTAGCCATGAGCTAAAGAGCCAAGGGACAGCACCCATGTCCAGAGTTCAGGCCCCACGACTAGCAAAAAAAAAAAAAAAGGTACAATCTGATTATTATTTTGGAAAACCA
Organism: Dipodomys spectabilis; assembly: GCF_019054845.1. Taxonomy (NCBI): domain Eukaryota; kingdom Metazoa; phylum Chordata; class Mammalia; order Rodentia; family Heteromyidae; genus Dipodomys; species Dipodomys spectabilis. Next base: position 23,476,233 of record NW_024870678.1, read on the forward strand.
AGAGAAAAAGAATTTCCTCCAAGAAGATAGGCTGAGAGGAGAAAGTTGCTATCTGACTTCTAGTTTATCTGAAAGGATTCATGATCCTGCAAGGAAAAAGTGCATTAAAAGTTCTCAGTTCTGCCTGGACACGAAAGACAATGCATTGGTTGCAATCTTAGGTCTATCCCTTGGTAGCTATGTGATAAACTTGCTGTGCCTCAGTTTCCTCACTGGCCAGACAGGAGAGTAATATGTGCACTTCACAGGGTTATCAAGAGGATTACGTGTGTTCAAATATATATGATAGATTATATAAGATATAATACAAAAATAAATATTTATATTCTCATTTTACACACACACACACATATTACACTGAGAATAATACAAGTAAGGCAAAAGGTTGCCTTCTATAAAGTGTTATTTTTGCCTTAGAATTCCTTCCCCTTTGTTTGCAAGTTGTAGAATAAAGAAAGCTCTTACATTGCTGACTGGATTTTGACTTAGAAAATTAAGAGAAAAAGTATGAGACTTTGAAGTTGTAAAGACATGAATTTCCTTTTAGTTGTCTCTCCCCTCCCCCACCCACAACCATTTGAGCATGCTGCCCCCTAGTGGTCACTCAGACCATCTTTCATTGCTCAAATTCTCTTTGTCTCCACCTTCCTTTCAAAGTTAATTAATTCATCAGAAGTTACAGTATTTCTCTCTAGGCATTACTTGAAAAATAGTTGCTCATTCCCAGGTAGGTAAATGGATTTCAAAATTGGAATAACAATTTAATAATAATAATACATTTTATTCAGATTGTTAGAAACAATTAGAACATAATGTATGCACTTAGGCATTGCCTTGTGTTAGACTTTGCAATGTCTGAAAGTGATTTAGGCACTCTTTCAAGGAGAAAAAAATACCTGGTGTTGGTCATCTATTTCATATCAAATTTAAACTTCTTACATTAAAGTGGTATGGCGTGGCAAAATGTTTTCCAGTATTAAGGAACCAAAATTAATGATTATATATATATATATGTAAAATGTCTGAAATCTATTAATACAGATTTTGTGCTGCATCACATCAAATCATCTTTACTCCAAATCTCGATTGTCTAAGCTCTATTCCTTCAGACATTTCAACGTAAGACATTTGGTTTTTTAAGAGAAATTATGAAAAACTCGTCTTTGCCAATTCCTTTCTAAACTTCTATTACTCTAGGGTGTCGTTTGATGAGGTTCTTGCCTGTGCTGGCTGGACTGTTGTGCCATTCCCAGCACCAAAAAGGCAACATCAGAAGATCCGTGACTACTTACTGACGCATTTGTTACCGTTTCTGCTGGAGAATAAAGAATGAGTCTGAACTCAAAAAGCTCAGCCTGCAGGAAGCCCCGTCACTCTCTCCACACTTCTGCTGTCATGCCCATTGTGGGCAGAACATTATTCAAACCACAGGCTCCAAACTCCCAGGTAACTGAAGCCAGCAGGAAGCTCTGTTTGATATCAAGTATGCTCTTTATCAACCTTTTTGTTGTGATGGGAAGAAATGAACTAACTTTACTTTTATCTTGAACTGTTTTGCTTTATTGGTGTGCCTTGACCAAGCTCTTTGATATATACTGACTTTGTGGTCATAAATTTTCCATAATAATGAAAAAATTAATGGTTTTTAAAATTTAACCCACACCAACTATAAAGTCTTATATGTTCTTGGGTTTTATTAAACAAGTATTTAGGATTCTGTTTATAGGCATCAACATGTAGGAAAGATTATTTTGTTTTCCTTACTAGATTCTGGGAGACAGAAGGAAGCTTAACAAAGCAGTCTTGAACTTGAGAGTCAACCTTACTCTCAATACTTTTATTTTTTGTATTAGAAAACTTGGATATGACAAGAAAATGAATTGTTTTTGTTTCTTCTATAAGTAGGTGGTTTTCAATGAGCAAGCCAGAGGTGTTTGTGTTTTAGAGCTGATTAAACCATGTATTTCTTGTCTGCTTCTTTATACATGGTTAAGTTCTATACTAAATCTACTTTCTGTTCTTTGTAGAATATTTGTGTGACATCATAATTGGATTCATTATCTGTGTTATAAGGAAGGAGCAAACTTGAACACAATATAGTTTTAAGTAGAGCACAGGTTTAGAATTATCTTAAATTCATGTTATTCTTCCAGTGTATTTTTCTGTAATGTACAATCTATTTTAGTGTTGCTTATTTCAAAGCCCCAAAACTCAAATAATTTAAGTCAAGGAATCCAGACTTTACTCACTGGCAGAAGAAAAATATTGCTAGAGAATTTTACTATTTTTATATTTACCCAACAGTTAACATTTTATACCTTTGGTGAGTTAAAATTTACATAAGTACTTTGAATATCCATTATCTTAGAGGAATTTTTATTCCAGAATTAGAAACATTGCATATATTTAAATGCTTAGTTTTCTTACTCCAGAACCATTATCTAATCTGATATCACTGACAAAACTTTTAGAGATGGTTGTTGAAGAGGAACCAATAACAATGAAAGAAGATTGTTTTTCTCACGGGAATTTTCATTACAATGCTACTGACACTTTGGGCTGGACAGTTCTTTGCTGTAGAGAGCTGTTGTAGGATGGCATAGCAGAATGTTTGGCAACATCTGTAGTCTCTACTTGCCATGTGCTGCAACAATAAAAAATGTCTCCAAATATTGCCCACCCTTCTCTGAGGGACTAAATACCTACTTCCTGCCCACACGTGTTTTAGACCAACAATCTGTGCACCCCTCTACTTCTCTTTAAATATTTCCAGTCTGGACTTTGCTATTCAGTATGATTGCCAAGCCTGCGTGGAGGATATATGATCACAACTATCTGTATTACTTTTCTACTTCTTTTCCATTCCCCCATGAACTGTATAATGGACTTCCTCATAAATACGCATTTGTTGCAGCTAAAAATTTTATTTTAGTATGGTGAATATCCAGGAAGGAACAAGGATTAACTGGGGCAATCCAAAGAGCAGAACCTGGCAAGGCCAATGGCCAACAGACCATTGCATGTGATAACACTAGCTAAGCTTAAATTAGCTCATGCTTAAAAGGATAATCATGCTTGTTTCCTAAGGGTGGTATGTAAGGGCAGACAACTGTAATATTTTTCTTCCCCTATCAAAAAGGGTCATGTCAGACACAATGATAGAAAAAGACAAGGTGAGAAGAGAAAACACACACACACACACACACACACACACACACACACACATCAAATTCAGAGTGAAAACTCAAAGATCCCAGGAAAACTGTCCCTTTGGTACTGGGGTTTGAACTCTGGCCTTTGAGCTTGCTATGCAGGCACTCTTTCTGTGGAACCACGTATGCCTCCAGCCTTGACTTTTGCTCCTGATTTTTGTGCTAGGATCTCATTTCCAGCTAGATTGGGGGACCTGGGCATGATTCACTTACATCAGGCTTTCTGGCAGTTATGACCATCTCTTCACTGAGAAGCAGAAGGAGTATTATGACTTGTTTTCTTCAGACTATGATTCCAATTATCTCAGCCTCCTAAGTAGCTAGGAGTACAGATGAGAACCGCCTGTACTACTCAAATGGACTGCCCATTTTTAGGCCTAGGTTTGATGATCTAGGAGCATCATGCGGAAATGTAATAGGCTAGAATGATGTGATGTTAAGTTAGTAGAATGAAGGGATTACTAAACAATGTCTGTGTGTTCAGATTTTCTATGCTTCACTGTGTAGCATTTCTTCATTCTGGGTATAAACCAGCATTTTCTGGAATGAGGGCTGCAGGGGACAAAGGAAAGGGATAGAGTGACCTTCTAGGATTGAGAACTTGGAAGAAGAGCAGTTCTAATTTTTATGATTTGCCTTGGGAAGAGGAATTCTGCTTCTTGTGACTTGGTTTGGGGGAGAAAAATGGGGAGAAGACAGGAAGTAAAAAGGTTTGAGAGCTCTTACCACTGTGGACTTCCAGTGTCAATTTGTCCAAAGCACTTACCATGCCAAAGTGCTATAACTTGAAGTTATTGTATACTGGGTCCTAATATGTAGGATTATAAATGAAACAGAGCAGAAACAAAATGAATTTGTAGTCCACATTCTTCACAGCAGATATGAGGCAAAGGTTGCTTTTAGATTTATCTCTACATAGTTCCAGACCTTGAGATTGCCGTTCTCCATAATGATAATAAACCATACTTAAAAGACAAAATATGTTTTCCAAGGGCATAGAATTACCTAGTCAGGAAGGATAATCCTTGATTTTTAGGAGGTGAAAGCACTTCCTCCAAGTCTTGAATTAAAGCAAGATATCCAATAGTATTTGTTTGTTTGTTTTTCTTGTCATGATGTGGGGGTGGGGGGTAGGGAGGGGATGACCCTGGGCAATGTCCTTGATCTCTTTTTGCTCAAGGCTAGTGCTCTATCACTTTGAGCCAGAGTTACATTTATGATTTTCTGGTAGTTAACTAGAGATAAGAATCTCACAGACTTTCCAGCCTGGGCTGCCTTTGATCCACAAACCTCAGATCTCAGCCACCTGAATAGCTAGGATTACAGGTGTGAGCCACCAGCACCCAGCTCTAAATTATTTATTCACTTATTTTTATGAGAGCCAAGATACACATTGTTGAAGCTTTACACAATCAAGAGGAACATCTAGCCAAGTTTGAACCTTGCCCACAATAAACCAAATACTCACCTGAATTTAGACTTATCTTCAGGTCCAATTTCCTCTTCTCTTTTGTGGTCAGGTTCATAGTAACTGATTCAATTAGTTGGGAGATTTACTCTGATAGGTGATGGCTAAAGCACGTCCTTTTTTCTAAGTCCTACTGTTTCTTCCTTTTCATCTTAGATACTTTTACATTTGTGCTCTGTGTTAAACCAATGACAGAAGCAACTCTGGATATAGAGTTAAAGCAAATGTGTTTCTTTCAAGCAAGAATACAATTTTCAGGTAGAAAGAACCATTAAGCTAAAGCAATGAGATGAAACAAAAAATTCAAAAGATGATCCTCTTTTTCTCAGGGAAATTTTATTTTTAAAGATTTGTAGTAGAGGGGCTGGGAAGGTAGCTCAGTGGTAGAGTGCTTGCCTTGCATGCATGAGGCCCTGGGTTCGATTCCTGAGCACCACATAAGCAAAAAGAAAAAAAGCCGGAAGTGGTGCTGTGGCTCAAGTGGTAGAGTGCTAGCCTTGAGCTGAATTGCTGAGGGCAGCACCCAGGCCCAGAGTTCAGGCCCCATGACTGGACCCAAAAAAAAAAAAGATTTGTAGTAGAGACAGACATGAAACATTCTTGGTATTGGAAGGCACAGACAGAGCACATAAAGGAAGTCTATGGGATTTCTTGGAGACAATTTTGTGTTGGAATAAAACCTACATGCATGCGTTTTCCTGTTTGCACTGATCTTCCTCCCGGGAAGGAGCTGCTAAGTTGTTCTCAGCTCATACGCAGCAAGAAGAGCTTGTGGAATGGTTCCGCTCCACCCCTCCTAGCAGAAGATGGAGTCCCCTGAGGGCAGACTGGATTGGACTGGAGGACAAAAATTTTAGGAGCCAAATTCTCTATCTGTGATTTTTGTCTCTACATTCTTTCCACTTGAAGAATGACAATTTTATGTCTCCAGTTATAGAATCTCCACATTGGAGGGCTTCTCCATACTCTCCAAAAGTTGTGGGACACTTTCTCATAGAAAAATAAATCTTATGCAGAAGAGAAACACTGACCAAAACGGATTTATGCTTGTCTAAACTGGGGGTGCAGGGCTGTAGCTCTTCCTTGTACTCGCCCCAACTCACAACCACTTCCATATGGACTACCTTGAAAAAGCCCATGACTGCAAGTGTGAGTGGAATGCCCAGGATTGCATGGTTGATTTCCGATGCTCAGAGCCACTCACACATAACATAACAGGACACCGGCATCTGAACATCTCTGGCTGGGTTTCAGATGTCCTCAAGAAGAAGTGAGGCTGGGCCTGGGAAGGTGGCTCAGTGGTAGAATGCTTGCCTCGCATGCATCTGGCCCTGGGTTCGATTCCTCAGCACCACAGAAGCAGAAAAAAAACCAGAACTGGTGCTGTGGCTCAAGTGGTAGAGCACTAGCCTTGAGCTAGGGAAGAGCTAGGGACAGCGCCCAGGCCTAGAGTTCAAGCCCCACGACTGATTTAAAAAAAAAAGAAGAAGCGAGGAGTGCTCAGGGTGGCCTTGTGAGGATTGTCTATGGTTTTCACACTGGTTGCAGTTTGAGGGGCTTCCAAAAAGGCCTCCCAGGGCTTTGATTATAATCACAGCAGTGAAAGACCTGCAGAGTAACTTTCAGAAACATTCAATTTTTTTTAAAAGGCCACTTATAATTCTTATGTTATTGTTTTTGTACGGTGGCATTTGTAATCATAAAGCCATTACAGAGAAAGAAAGGTCAACATATAAAAGGAGAAAAATAACAAACAGATGAGTATTAGGTTGCATCAAGAGGCCTTGAGTGACTTTGTAAAATTAGGTTGAAACCATATTAATGTAGGGAAAATAATTAAGCTTTCATTTATATTAGTAACTGTGACAATCAAAATTTAATAAGATAGAGCCTCTATTAAACTCTCTACTACAAGAGAGGGAAATGTGTGGAAAATTAAAATAACTATAACTGAAGTTAGAAAGATGCATACTATGCTGCTGCCAGATAAAATATGTTCCTACTTTTTCAGAAGAGAATTTCAAGTTTTTATACAAAATCACTTCTTAAATATAAAATTACATTTTTATATTTGTATATGCTGTTTTCTCTATTCATGTGAATTTTTTTTTTTTTTTGGTTGGTCGTGGGCCTTGAACTCTAGGCCTGGGCGCTGTCTCTGCGCTCCTCAGCTCAAGGCTAGTGCTCTATCACTTGAGCCACAGTGCCACTTCTGGTTTTCTGGTGGTTTATTGGAGATAAGAGTCTCACAGACTTTCCTGCCTGGACTGGCTTTGAACCGTGATCCTCAGAGCTCAGCCTCCTAAGTAGCTAGGATTACAGGCGTGAGCCACCAGCACCCGGCTTCATGTGAATATTTTTGTCCATATTTTAAACTATCATTCATTTATATTTGAATTTTAATAGTGATGAATAGTAGAATAATGGTCTCATTTCAAAAATTCTGCAAGAACTTTCTTCATTTCAAATCTTGCTATTGCTATCGAAGGTAATTCTGGCAAGGTATAGAATGCAGAGAGATAGTGGTTTGCTTTCTAACTAAAAGTATAATTTATCTGATTTGTTAGCAGGTGCTCAGAGACCAACCAGAAAGACAGACAGTTTGATGTTTACAGTATTCTTTCTTATTTCAAGGCTGTGATTCTAAAACCTCTCCTGCTAACACCTAAAATGAGAAAATACATTGCCAATCACAACAGCAGTCATACACGAATAAGAATATGACTGACATTCAGGTGTGATCTGTTTTAGTCCTGACTGTAACACAATCTCAGCGAATCAGAGGATTGGGAGAGGCCACTAGGCCCACTTGGGGAATGCCCAGTGATGATGGTCAGCACACACTTGGAGACTGGTAAACAGCTGGCCTGGACAGCCGTGGGCACCCACAGTGAGTGGCCCCGGCCGCAGCTCTCAGGCAGAAGTGGTTTCTTCCAAAAGCAAACAACCTTCGACCCATGGTCTTCATCTGGCCCATCAGGTCAACTGTTGTTTTACAGAACATCAGCAATTGTCTTTCTCCTTGTGTCAGGAGCCTCTTGAAACATTATACGAGGATAATTAAGTGGTGAATAAAGGTCAATGTGGACAAATAAATCAAACTGATCGTTTGAACACAGACTGATTGAGCAAAAACAAGGAATTCGGCCATGCCTGTTACCGCGGTGCTGGATGGTAAGTGACTTTGTCAACATTACATCCAAAGGCAGCAAGTGGGAACGCTTTGTGTGGGATCAAAAGCTGAGCAAAGAGACATGGGATTTAATTGTTCAGCTTTATTTTTGAAATAAAGACATGCAGTGCCTCCATTTAGTTGGCTTTAATGGAGCACAAAACCAAACCCATTCTTTAGCATGTTAATTGACTTAGAAGATGCATTCCACTTGCATAACAGATATGCAAGAAATACCAATAGCATCATTAGACTTGGGGAAGACTTTGGAGCTTAAGTATAGAAAGGGAAATTAAGTCTCTGTTTTCTTTAATTTAAATTTTATTGGAAAGGTTATATACAGAGAGGTTACAGTTATGTAAGTAAGGTAATGAGTATCATTGTTTTTGAACAGTATTAACCCCTCCCTCATTTTCCCACTTCTCCTGCCCCCACCCCTCTCCTCCCAAGTTGTAAAGTTCATTTCCAACTTAGTGTCTAGTGAGTATCATTGTTGAATCGATTCATCCTTTGTCTCACCATTTCTGTGTTTCCCGTTCCCTTTCCCAAATCAGATAAACTTATGTACAAAACAAAGGGTACAAAATCAAAACCAATGACAACAGGGAATAAGCCAAAGGAGAAGAAAGAAAGAAAAAAGAAATAAGGTGAAGATGTTGGTAAATACACTATTAACTTGTCATACCTTATGCATATTTAAAATCACATATTACAAATTTAGTGGTGGTGTTTTCACATAGTTAAAAAACAACAACTGCTGCAATCCAAATTACTAGCTTATGGTTGGAGATTTTGTTAGGCAGAAGGGCAGCTTGTAAATTCTAAACAGGAGAGGGAGAGGAGAAAGATCCCTCAAAACAGGCTGTTGGCTATCTGCAGTTTTAACTCAAGGGGACAAAAAATGATCAGAATGAAAATGCAAAGAAATCCTTCAGTAAGAATAAAGAAGAGCTATTATTTTTTAACTCCAAACTTGAATCTTGGCTGTTTTATTTGGATATTGGAATCCAAATTTTTTTGACAGTCAAAATTTTGTTTCACTGTGTTTCTCTGGTATTTAAAAAATAAATTTGTAGTTTAGACTACCATCTTATGTTAATTAGTACATTAATTAAACATTAATGATCTCTGTTGCTCTTACACTAGTGTAATGGCACTTGTGTCAGATAGTGTGAGACACTGGGTTTAATAAAAAACCACAACTATCACTTCCCATGAAAAGATCAACTTTTTACATGGTAATATTTAACACTGTCACATTTAACATGAAAGATAAACTTGAGAAATACATTCTGGATTTTAATTATTATCAGCCTATCACATATCCATCCAACAGTGGGTGAGTTTTAAAGAAAACCATTGTTGTACAACCTGAGCCAAGAGAGAAGTCTAGAAAGAGAAATGAGAAAATTCAATCACTTTTGTCTCTCTGTGCATTCACTATTTAGATGGCCCTGAAGAAGTTGGCAATATGGGAGATTGTGATTACAAACAGTAATTTATGAGTTTAAAGACGTCTAAATGACATGTGTTTGGAAGCATTGATTCCACATCCGTCCTCATAGCTGGGCATCTGTTTTCTTTTCTTTTTTTTTCCTAATTTAAACACAGGCATAAATACCAATATGCTTTGATGATCGAAGATAACACTAGCTGATATTAATGTTGGAACCATGTTAATATAAAATAACTACGAGAAATAAATTATATGGGTGTGGGGGGGAGGTGGCTCCTGGTTCTTTTTTTATTTTCCATAAATAATTTCACATAAAGAATCGAGGCGAGGCTCATCTCTGGGCCCCCTGCTCTGAGAAAGGTGTAATGGATCGTGCAGGAAAGATGAAGGCGAGCGCGCACCATATCCAATCAGCCTTTTTCTGAAAGGTCAGGACATTCTGTCTGGGTCCGTTTGTGTTTGTGATTCTGCCGTTTCCCTATTCACCAACACAATGTAACTGTCACTCTCAACAAGAGTTCCTGGATCCTTTGGCTCCACAGCTCTCAGGGTAACACACAATATTTCACATCCACAAAACAATTCAGCGTCTTCGTGGGCAAACCATATGATGACCGCGGGGAGCAATATGGTCACACCCTACTGAGCACTCTTAAGGGATTCTGTAAAGAACTATACTGAAAAAGGAACCCAGCCTCGCTCTTCTGTGCTTCTGCGTACTTGCCAAATAGCATTTTAATGTTTCAGTTTAGATCAGCAGAAGTCAAATGCAAATGCTCTTCCCTCGGCTCCATTTCAGTAGCTAGACAGCTTTACTGCTATGCAAAACATTTGCAGGCCCTGGAGTGAGGAGGGTGAGAGATATTAGAAATAATTTAGCACATTAATAATGGCCTTGTTGGATTTCCCTCGTGTGTGTTTTGTTGTGTTATTTATTTCTCTTCCCAAACAAAACCAGACACCAGCTCAGATTTATAAGGGAAAAGAATGGCTTCTAACAATTGAGGGAAGCCAAAGAACCAATGCCCTAACATAATTTTTAGCCAATGGGATCTGGACTGAACTCTAGAGAATTAATGGATATGGTACATTTGCAAAAGATTTGGCCTCAAATACTTTTTGATCCGCCAATTGATTGATTTAAGCTACTGTCCAGTCTGTCACTTCTAGCAAAGGGAAATTAGATAAACCCATTACATAAAATATTAGTAAGGGGGGAAAGAAAACAAGAAATAAAAGGAAAAGCTCATCTTCCTAAACCCACAAATGATATGCTTCGGTTTTGAAGTGTCCTTTTATAGTTTTCTCCAGTAACATTCTCTCATTTGATGTTACAGGAAATTAACACACAAATTTTAATTTCAATGAATCAAATGAAATCACAATGCTAGACTCTAATGTTGGAAAGGTGGTAGCATGATTTCCCTACTTGAAAGTTATTTCATGGTATACATAATAACAGATACAGCCATCACCTGTAATATTAGCTGAAAGGACCAGTCTGAACAATCTGTTTGTATCGAATTTGATAATTCAGTATTTAGTAGAGCTGCGAGTATGAGAATATGAGAGTATTTGGTAGTTAAGAGTATGAAAATGGAAAAAAAAAACTCAGAAAATTAAAAGAAACATACAATCAGTACCTACGGGGAAGTAAGGTGGTTAAAGTGTGAATCTTGCTGACAGCAGTGTCATCACTGTGAAAGCTGAACACACCAGCCCTGTTATCACAATCAAACAACAGCACATTTGTGTGTGTGGTTCTACACAGAGACTTGTTGTCTATGAACTTCTTATTCATTGTTGGAATAATAGGATGGTAGGTTTCACTTGCACTCAACCTTAGTCAAAACGTGTGTGTGCATGTGCGCACGATGATGGGGAATTAAGATATGAGAGAGAACACAAATTCATATAACCTTTTCACAGTACATTGTTATCATTGTTTTATTGCTGTTTTTAATCTTGTATTGCTTCTAACTTAGAAATCCAACTCTATCATATTATATGTGTATCATACATATTATACATGTGCATATGTAACCTATATATGTAGGTGGCTAGATAAATAGAAGATAGAGAGAGATTAGAGAGACAGAGAGAAGAGTATATAGATAGAAATGCATGATTTGGAACTATCCTTGTTTCAAAACATTTAGTGGAACACTTGGAATATGAAAGAGGAATTATTATTACCAAATACTAATGGAAACCTAAGGTGCAAATTCTTAATCAGTTTCCCCTGAGTTCTAACCCACACTGCGCAATCAGCTTACAGTTGTCCATTGAAGATACCAAGTCATCTAGAAATGCTACAGTCCACCCTCATAGTGTCTAAGGGGAAATATTCACTAATACAAAGCTCTTCCTGTACTCATTATCTCCCACAAAACACTGAGCTTTTCCTTCCCTTCTCGCCCTTTGCTCAGATGCAGTTTGTCTAGAATGAACTTCTGTCTGTCTTACCTAAACTATCTTTCATCCTGCAGCTCCCAATTTCCTTCCTTCAGGAAGTTCTCCCTTAATGCTGCACCTGCAGTGATTTCAGGTCACCGTGTGCCCAGAATGCTTATTCTCTTTACTATACATCTGCCACTAACATTTGCCTTCTTCCATTAAACTAGCTGAGTGTGGCAAGACACCTCTGGCCTAGGTATCAGCAATACATCCCTCGCTCACTGGAACCTGCATGTCCTTGTCTGTATAACCCAGGTAATAATTCTCAGTGGAGTCACTTTGACAACCAAAAGAAATGTTCAAAACTTTATAAGCAATAAAACGCTGCACAAGGATAGGTATTATTGCTATTGCAAGCACATGTGTTTTACTGTTTTTCTTCCAAAACATCCAGCACAGTGCCCAGAATAGGTCAATAAAATGAATGAATAAACCAGTAAAGAATCTAAAGAGCTATTTTACTGGTGGCCTGGCATCTGAATTCTGCTCACACATTTGTAAAATGAGAATGTCTAGAATCTGGACCAATGTATCTCAACTCTGGCTACATATGGGAAATATCAGAGAAGTTTTTGTTTGCAAAAACTGTAATTATTAGCACGTATTCATTATAGAAATGAGTGGAACTCATTATGTTTCTATGCATGCAGACATTGTGCCATTGATTGTATTTATCCATCCTTCTCTTTTCTTCCTCTCCCCCCCACCCCCCACAGCCTTTCCAGTCCAGGTGAGCTTCTAACAAAATGCACCTGCCTAAGTCCCACCTGAAATCAATCTATATGATCTGGGAATTAGACTCATAAATAAGCTTTTTCTTTTTGTGTGTGTTCAAATTTTGAAATGACTAGAAACTTGAACCATTTGTAGTAACTTGCTACCTAATTAGTTATTGCCCGAGAATGTGACAGCATGTATTTCTTACAAAGAAGAATATTCTGCGACCAATATGTAAATAATTATCCAAACGAGATGAGGAACAAGAATAAAATCGAGATTCTATTCATTTGCCTCAAAAATGTTTCACACTCACACTTGGCCTCTAGTTGTTCACAGTGACACCATATCTGTAGTACTCATGTCTTTTTAGTCTCCTTTGGACTGGAACAATGAGTTCCTCAGTATTTCAAGTTTATGATTTTACAACTAGGGGAAGAGCGTAGTATTGGAGTTGCAACTTGAGCTACTTGCTATGAATCCTAGGCCTTCTCTGTTGGTAAAGTTAGGGGATATATAAATGTATGAATATGTGCATAAACACACTTTTATATCTACATTATTACTATTTTTATCTATATACTCTGAAACCAACATTTACACCAATTTCAGTCTGGGATTCTATTTCTTCTTCAAGAGCTCAAGATTTTAAAACCAACACCAGCAAAGAAAACCTCTAGGACTTCTTCATTTTTATCATGAAGCAAGCCAAAAACAACTATACAATTATTAACAGGTCTTTCTCTTTTTCTCAGATATTCTTATTAATGTTCTACTAAACCTATGCACATGTACACATTCACACATCATATGAATTTTTAGAGCCATGATATTTTCATAATATTTTTATGCAAATTTTGTACCATCTTTAATAGCCATGTCATTGTAATTAAGCTATTTTTTAACAGGGCATTTAAAAAAATCATAGGAAAGATGATTTATCTGTATTTTACAACTAGAGACAGGCAGGCTACACAAATAGATTTGTCTCTTGTCAGGAGCAATGGATAAGATGGGAAAAGTTGTGCATTCTGCAATCCATGTCGAGCACATGTTGAGCCAGACAGTTTAGTGCTGGAACACTGGTTGGCTGCTGGTTGCTGAGATGGGGTCATTTGAGTCAGAGCTTGTGTCAATCACAGCTGAGAGGAGGCAGTTACTGTGGGTGGGGCTAATCAGGAGGGAATGTTCATGTCACATTATTTGCACCTTGCACATGCATGTGTGTGTTTTCAATGTTTCCTTTAGGTGAGCCACCCTCTTTTCTATCCAGAGCTATTGTGTCTTTTGTTCGTGGGATGTTCATGATGGCTATAGTTATAGGGGATCTATGATATCTCAGTATAGACATAGCTTCTATGGAAGCTAAACTACGATATCTTATGATATCTTTGAGATATTGAACTGCCTATAAAGCATTAGATTGTGGACTTAAAAAGATTATGTCCCACAGAATTCTTTGAAACTCTTATGCTCATGGAAATTTCTCTGGATTACCAATTCTGATGTAATATTTTGCTAGCTACCTCTTACTTTAATAATTGCCTACCTTTTGTTTCTGTAATCTTAAGTATCCAGGGTAATTCATGTCTGCCCAATCGCTTTACCCTCAGTCTTTCTTTCCAAACAATTGTATACACATCATGTGGTATATTCATAATAGATGCTATAAGCAAAACCGCAATTGCTTTGGCTATTATGTTGTGACCAAACATTGAATCATGCATAGTGAGTTGGTAGTGACTAATTCATTGCATCCTTCATGTCATTAAATAATCAGAATATTCTTAACTTATAGTCCTAGGAGGTGTGAGTTAGTTGTATGGTAAAGCTCCTTCTAACCAAACTTTTCCTTTGTAAAGATCAATATCAAGTTGTGTAGGAGCAAATGCCTTCAATCTTAACACCTGGGAGCCTGAGGCAAGAGGCTCATGACTTGAATGCCAGCCTGGGCTTCACAGTGAGATCCTGTCTCCAAAACAAAACAAAAACCCAAAAACCTAAACCGGTCCCCTCATTTCTCACCTTATATAAAAATGGGTTTTAAAGGGATCACAGATTATAACATAAGGCCAAAAAATTTCAAACTGCTGAAGGAAAACACAGAAATCTCTTGAATATTAGTCAATGTAATGGTTTTCTAAGTAGAATCTCTTTGTTCTGAAAATAACAAGAATTGACAAATGGGACTATAAAATTTAAAAACTTCTTCATAGCAAAGTAAACAATTATTAGGATCCAAAGAAAACTTACATTATAGGAGAAAACTTCACAGCTGTTTGTCAGCTAAAGGATTGTTATCCAGAATATTGTTAGAGCTCCAGAAATTAATACCAGAAGAATGAATAATCCAATGAACAAATGAGCAAATAAAACTGAGAATTTTCATAATAAGTACAAATAATAAATATATAAACACGTGTTCAACAATGCAAATCAAAACATCAACAAGAATCCATCTCTCCTTAGTCTGAATGGTGGTCATTAAGAAACAACAACTACAACAAAACAAACAAAAAAGAAACAACAAAATACTCACAGGTGGCAAGGATGGGGTGAGAGAGAGACGGGAAGGGCTCTTATACTTTGTAATTGGCAATATAAATTAGTCTACCACCATAGAAATCAGTATGGAGGTACCTTAAGAAAATAAAATTAGAATTACTATATGATCCTGCTATACCACCCCTGGGCATACATCCAAAGGGGTGCAAGTCAACATACAGTTAAGATATCTACTCACCCATGTATATAGCAACACTATTCACAATAGCTAGAGTATGGAATCATGCTGGGTCCCCACCAGCAGATGAATGGATACAGAAAATATGTGTGTACTCGGTCTGGCAACTGTGCACATCTAGAGTGGGAGGGGCCAGTTATCACTGTGCAAAGAACTTTACATTTTTATTTGACTTCACTGGATGTGGTAATGTCTTTAATTAGAAATTTATAACCATGAGAAAAGAAGTGTGGTGAGTATATCCATAGAGGAGTATTATTCATCTACAAAGAAGAAATTACTTAGTTTGCAGGAAAATGGACAGAACTAGAGATCATCATGTTAAGTGAAATAAGCCCTCTCATCTGCAGAATCTAGTTTTGTCTAAATGAACTTCAATCATGTTCTGTTTGAGTGCAGAGGGTGAGTATCACTGGAAGATGGGAGACAGAAGGAGAGGTCAAAGGGGGTTGAACAGGCTTCAAGATTTTTGTATGCATGTATGAATACAACACTTAAATGTATTGAAATTATTTTAAGAAAGGGAAAATGAAGATGCGATGCAGAGGAGATAAATTTGATTGGGATTTCATGTGCATGTATGAAAATATCCCAATGAAATTCCCTGCTACAACTAAGACAGGCTAATCAAAATGTTTTTAAAAATTAGAAAGTAAAATGGAAATGAAATGAAAATGTACCAAGGCATTTCTTATTCATATTTAAAATAATATCTAAAGCAGCTTATCCAAACATCAAGTCACTTGAGTGATTCATATGATGCGAAATTATACTGTCTTGATCCTCTGAAGAGTAATCCCACGATGAAGAGAGCTAGTTTAAGAACGTCACATGCTTTAGGCATTTCTCACGAGGAATTTGAACAAGATCACTTTGTCCAAAAGAAGACAGTATTCTATTTGAGACTTGAAAGAGAAAGACCAGACTTTTCTACTCATTTTTTAAAAATTTCATAGTTATTTTCTTTTGAGGGAATTTTCTGACTCACTGAGAAAGGAGGATGTGGAGAAAGTAGCTCTATTTACAATAAAAACCTCTTTTGGTGGAGGGGGAGGGAGAGGCAGAGGATATAAAATCAGCCACACAGAGAACACTGTGTGATGCCGGAGAAAATCTTCCCCTGGGTGCGTCTATAACCAACAGCAGAGTGCCATCCACAGACTCAAACAGATGCCCAACAGAGGAGCTCCAGGCCCTCACCTCCCTCTAGTCTCTTGTGTTAATGAGGACTCTTGATGCAGTTTAAGGCACACCAGTGATCAGCTCTAAATCAGAGCTCGTCCTGTGGAAGGAAAGTTTACAATGAGTACCAAGACCAGTCAGTTAGGATTCCAGATGTGGGGCCTGTACCCTGCCTCTGACCAGCATCCATTTCTGTGCTCCACAGCTGGTCCATGTAAATGTGCCATATTGCTGCCCATCTGCTCAGAGAGTGCACAGTGGCACATCTCCCTCTGACAGTGGACCGTTTTATTGAATGCCATAAATATTGAAATTCATAGGCATGAAGCAGCAGATTTTTAATGTTACTTAGAGAGACATTTGAGCCACAACCTTTGGCAGGAGCACACACTGTTAGTATCTCAGTACACTGTGCGCCATTTGGTTCAGACTCATGAACAACTTTTCCAGGGATTTCATGGCTCTCCAATCCCAGGTAAAATGGAGTAGAGACCCTGAGGGATGGTATTTAGTGCGAATGTCACCCTGCACACAGTGTGCACGTGGGATATGGGCTTTCCAGCCCTGTGCTGTGTGAAACCATATGTTAATGTTTTTATACTCAGAAAAGATTAGATTGGGGACCAATAAAGTTTCAAAACTACAAATAATAGGCTAACCATTGTGAAATGTAAAGCATTCCTTCAGCTGATTTTTTTCCCAAAGTCTTTGCAATTTTCATTTTTGATATGGCAAGGCTCTATGTTGTTATAGGAAATCAGCTTATCCATATTTTATAAGCTAATGTGTGCGGATTTTTGTACCAGAGAGTAAACATCCCTATTAATTTGAAATTACTGGGGTGAGATCTGGATAATTTTCCCTCTTGACCAAATAACTCTAAACAAACTTGGAGACCCAAAAAAAAAAGAAGTGAATCAAAGCCCAGAAGTGAAATGTCTGCAGACTATTGGGTATTTTTTTAATTTCTAGAGTGATCTTTGTCCTTAATGAACTGTGAGACTAGGTGAGGCTGTTAAAGACAAAAACACACCCCTGTTATTAAAAAAAATCAGAAGTAGGCGTGATTTTACTTTTGAGGGGGGTCAGTTTTACTATGAAAATACTGAAGAATAGAAAATGGTCTTCCAGCAATTGTTGAGATGAAGTGGCAGAAGAGTGGCTGAAAAAGGATGCACTAATTTGGCATTTATTTACATCAAAGCTGTTAACAAAAGCTAATGTGACAACTATTAAAAAATAAAATACTTTCCTTGCCTAATTGATGTGAAGAATAGAAAATGGTCAGGATCCAAACTGAAGTTTTAACTATTCTTCGGGCACGGTCATGTCTCAAGACTGTGATGAATTTTAGCTTTGCTTCATTATCTTTTTTTTTTTTTAATAGCAACTCGCATCTTTATGAGTAAAGTTGTAACATTGCAACAATAAGCTGTGTCATTGCTCAAACATCTCCCCGAGTTCCCAATCAGCGGCGTTATGTAAGGTGGCAGGTTAATAAATGCGACACACTGAAATCATTTGTACCAGATTATCTCTCCTTCCAAACTCTGACAGATGCTAAGTCCAGCTGGTAAAAAAAAGTTTATAGGCGAGTTGGATCTGGGGTCTTCGCACACTCCATAATGTTGGCTACCAATGCTTGTTTTAATGAGTCACGGATTGCCTGTTTATCTTCTGCTTCCTGCTGTTTCTGCATTTTCTCTTCCAGAACAATCCTAGAAACACATGCTGCTACAGACGCTGGAGCAATGTGTGTAGACATTTGAGCCAAATTATTATAAAGAACTCTTTCTTCTCTGATATTAAAAAAAAAGAGTGAGAATTACACATTGCCTAGCAAATCGTTATCTCAGATGCTCACTGTGACATGTTCAATATGGCCTACCAGAAAAAGTTGGAGACATTTGAAGCCCTAACAACTACACAAAATGACACTGTAATTGGCGGGTTTTTGTTGTTCATGTTCTGGCTCGACTGAAACTGCTCTAAACACTTTGTTTAATGATGTTACATTATGACAACACATGGCTTCTATACAGCAAGTCATCATGTTTAACATGCAACCACACAGGAAAACTAGCAAGTCACCAGAAAACAGGACCACCAGTCACCAACACACGCCCCTTAGAAGTTCCATCAAATCCAAAGCAATTAGGCATTGAGTTTCCAAAAATGTCACTTCTCACTGATCGTTCACTTAAATCCCATTCTCAGTCTGGTTTAAGATGACTTCTCCAGGTAAGCACACTAGTTAGTGTGTGTGTGTGTGTGTGTGTGTGTGTGTGTGTGTATGTTGACCATATTATTTAACATTCGATTGAGATTAGAGAACAGAGCTTTTAAAAGGGAAAGAAACATAGAGGCAAAATCATGTCTTAGATTGCTTCCTGAATTCCAGGTATTTTTCATTAAGCTTCAAAAAAATTATTTTTATGAAAAAAGGAAACACACATTCCCCTCTAAATATATTCATTTGTATTATATTCTTCTCCATTTTATAAGGCTTATGGTCATCTCATGAGTAGTTAAATTTTGTCTCATTGATAAACAATGAAAATTAGACACAGCCTCTATGCACACATATTTTGATTCACAATGGCATGGGGGAAATGACAGGCAAAAACAAATGTGCAATAGATACATACAAAAATGAAGAGATGTGAATCAGTTTTGTGGAAGGGTGCAGCTAAAGATTTTGATGGCAGGTGTTGGAAAATGTTTGGCATGACTTTTGTGGAACAATTTTGATCAGGATAGTTAAATTTGGGAAAGGAAGGTTAGACAAAGGAATATAAAATCGCACATGAGTGTTTGGGTTAATGAAAGACAAGCCCAGTGAAAGAAGATGGAGACCAGGTCTGTGTATGAAGCAGAGGACTTTGACATGCTGAGCTACATACCCTTGGAATGCTTGGGGGTCACTGCTAAAAATAGTTCAAAACACTGTAAAAAGTGTGTCCAGAAGAAATCAGAGAAGTGCTCAGTGATGTGTGGCACAAAATGAGGATATGATGGAAATAGTTAAAGGACAGAGATGCAGAAAGCTAGGAAATGCAGCCTTTCAAAGACTCCCATTGCACTATTTGAGAAAAATCTGAAAGAGATTTTTCTGTTATCACTCCCATGTGCTTTATAACATAACTTTTTAAAAATCATAACTGACCATTAATAGCATTCCAGAAAATGTTTTATTTTTTTAAAAATGTATTTTTAAAACAATCACAGATGAACACAATGTACTTTAATCACCATTTTAGAAGCCAAATAATGGAAACATTCAGTTATTGTTTATTTGCGGGAGTGTATGGAATGTGTTGGCCAAAAGATACAACATTTCAGCTAGAAAAGAACAGGTTAGCCGGGTGCTGGTGGCTCACACCTGTAATCCTAGCTACTCAGGAGGCTGAGATCTGAGGATCGTGGTTCAAAGCCAGCCCGGGCAGGAGAGACCGTGAGACTCCTATCTCCAATAAACCACCAGAAAACTGGAAGTGGCGCTGTAGCTCAAGTGGTAGAGCACTCCCCTTGAGCTGAAGAGCTGAGCTGAGGGACAGCCCCCAGGCCCAGAGTTCAAGCCCCACGACCGACAAAAAAAAAAAAAAAAAGAAAGAAAAGAACAGGTTCAAAAAATGTATTGTCCCAACATGGTGACTATAGTTAATAATGAGATATTATATTTTTTAAAATGATGAAAACATATGGGAGAAAATGAGGGAGGGGCTGACACTGTTCAAAAAGAAATATACTCATCACCTAACTTGTGTAACTGTAACCTCTCTGTACATCACCTTTACAATAAAAAATTTAAAAAAAAAAATAATAAAAAGAGTAAAAATGATGAGGGAATGCATGTGCTCACTCTAGTAATCCCATAATATGTACATATCTTAAAATGCCCTACTGTATATTGTAAATGCATACAATCTTTTTAAACTATGTTTTTTTAAGGCAATTTTATAGCATTATTTGACACTCACTAGTTCTCAGCCACATTGACTGTCTGTAGCTTTTTGAAGGTGGGGACACAGGTCACCAGAGTATAGAGGTTGTTTGGTGAGTCTTCATCCTCATTGGGTTTTCTAGATAGCCGTAGGTGGATCCGATAGGGGACGTTCCTTATTCCTTTGGCCCAGACAGCTTTGTTGAGCCTGGTATCGATGTGCACATCTGGAGTCCCCATCTTCCTCATGGCAAACTTCCAGATCTCCTTGAGTGCATGAGAAACACACTTCTTCAAGCCCACTCCATGCTTTCGTGAATGTTGATGGTGTATTCTCGGGTCACCACCTTGTTGATGGCAGAAGGGCCCTTCTTCTCACTACCCTTCTTTGCGAGAGCAATCCTGCGGGGCCCAACTTGGAAAGGCTTTAATCATGTTTTTAAAAAGATTTACTTACAGTGACAGCCTGAAATACTTTCACCTATCAGGACATTGCTGCATGTTTTACCTTTAAATCAACTCAGGAAACCTGGAAATTGACAAGGTATAAAATGGGGAAGATTCACACATTCTCTTACTATTTAGTAATGAAAACATAGTCCCTGAATTTCTTTAGGTAACTCATCTAATTTTCATTACAATGGACTGGAGGGTGATGATAAAAACATACTCTACTTGAATAAACTCTGTGAGAAAATAAACTATATTTGAATAAACTCAGTCTCTTTAGGCAAATAGCCAATAAGTCAGAAGTTCCAATAGCTCCATTCCAACATGGCTATTAAGGAAGAGTGGCTTCTAGGCTCTCATGATGGAAGGGAAGCAGGTGTTTGGTGACTTTATTTCTACATCCTGCATCCTCTCTGCCATTATTTGCTCTTCTGTGTCCCTACAGGCTAAGCCCTGGAATCACTGTCTCCCAGGCTTCCTTGCTAGATGGCATCTGTTGGTCTGTTTAGTAGGAGGCACCAGCAAGCTGGCTTTTGGAGGGTGAAAGCGGGGGACATTTCTCCCCCACATTCTCCCTGGCACCATATCTCTGGTAATGTGTACTTCCACGATGTCAAGCCAGCATGAGGCTGGCTCTCTGTGGGGTAAGGTCTCTTTAGCTCTAGGGAAAGGAACAGCTTCTGGAAGTTGCTAGTGTCTCAGGTACCTCCTCATTGTTTTCTACTCAACTCCTCTATCCAAGCTCTGGAAGTAATCTCTTTACTGGGATCCTTCATCTGAGCCACCTCAGTTAACTGACAACACTTGCTTCAAGGTGTCCTTGAATTGACCACCTGGGTAACAGTTTTTCCTTGGCTACAATTTGTTCTCTTTCCTTTGTGAATAAAACCCAGTGAACTTGAGATTGTTCACTCACTGAGGAATTTGTTGTTCTGTTGGTGACTAGAACTATCTGGCTCTATAGACTCCCAGAGCATCTATACTTCCTTAGCTCTGAGCAGCTGTTCCTGACCCTCCTGAACCTAGATAACTCAGTGATCTCTGCTTCCTTTTCCCAGGGTTACTGCTTCAAAAAGAAAGCTTGGAATTTAGAATTGTCACCACTTGCTTCTCTTTCTTCTTCCCATAATTCTACTAGATGAAAATTCGACCACCTCTAATTTCACTGGTCCTCTTACCTACATTATATTCCTCTC
This sequence comes from Dipodomys spectabilis, assembly GCF_019054845.1. Lineage (NCBI taxonomy): Eukaryota > Metazoa > Chordata > Mammalia > Rodentia > Heteromyidae > Dipodomys > Dipodomys spectabilis. The sequence goes on from NW_024870678.1 coordinate 23,498,229, forward strand.
CCCTTTTATCATAGCAGCAACTCTTTTTCTATTTTCCGGCATGATGTCAGAAGGAAAGGGAAAAAAGGTAAAGACATACCAACTAATATTGTCACAGCATCAGGCTACACATATTATACCATAGAGAAAGGAATTTAGTTAATGCATAAGAAGCAGTGAGTCTAGCATTGTAATGCTAGTAAAGAAATACAGGTATTTCTGGACAAATGGAATATGTGTATTACCTCAAGGCCTCATGTTGTACTACACTGCAAGACAGATGTTAAAAATTACACAGTGTATGGGAAAAACAGAGGTAGTACAGATTTCTCCAAACCCATAGAATTTGCAACCAGGGCATTATCAATTTTTTAAAAAAGGCAATCTGAATAAGAATAGTGGTGCAGTTAAATGTCCCCTGTCACATCATGTCATAGTCAAGTGACCCTCGGCAGTCATAAACTCCGGCCGCTGTTTCTTCCTTTGAACTAGCTCATTGAAATGAATAAACCAATCCAACATGTACATTTCTCAATCCAAAAAATGTTAGTGTGGAGGGCAGTTCTTCAGTGTCTTCATCTGTTAATGTCAGCTTCCCATATAGTTTCTTAAAGACACAGATTGGTTTTTAAACCATGTTTTATGAGTTATTGGTTTAAGTATGTGGCTGTATTAGGTCTCACTCAGGGATGCACATCCTATTAATTTTGATAGATGTACAATCCCTCATAGAGTAGCATACAGTCATTACTTACAGGCCACTTGGATTCTTTGTTGGTCTCAAATCCAAGATAATCCCCAAGTAGCCTCACTTTTGGGTTCCATCTTCCCACAAGGTAGCCGTATTAGGATGGAGCCAAGTTATTCCTCTACCATAAAAGATGAGTGGTGGCTCTCAGGAGGCTGAGATCTGAGGAGTGTAGCTCAAAGCCAGCTCAGGCAGGGAAGTCCATGAGACTCTTATCTCCAATAAACTACTTAGAAAAATCCAGAAGTGGTGCTGTGGTTCAAATGGTAGAGTGCTAATGTTGAGCCAAAGAAGCTCAGGGACAGAGCCCAGGCCTAGGGTTCAAGCCCCAGGAATAGCAAGAAAGAAAGAAAGAGAGAAAGAAAGAAAGAAAGAAAGAAAGGAAGGAAGGAAGGAAGGAAGGAAGGAAGAAAGGAAGGAAGGAAGGAGAAAAATAAAGATGGTAGCATAGCCATGGATCTGTATAATGCTTTGTGTTTTCATAAAAGACAATCTATCAAAGTGTCAAGAGTGGCTCCAGAAGATGGGATTTGGGTTTTCATTTCCTCTTTCTGCTTGTCTCTATTTTCAACGTAAGGAAATAACTTGTCTTGATGTCGCCTTGAGAAGCAGTAAGATACAGGGGAATGATAGAGTGCAGAGTTAGGTGAACTGTGCTGCAGTCTGAGCTCTGTGGCAAAGGATGATTCACCAGATTCCATTAACTTTGGGGTTCTTGGCCTTAGAGAAGACAGAGGGATCTAGTCCTTGTGGGGGTTTATGTGAAGATTCAGAGTCACCACAAATGCCTGATCTGTGGCAATCACAACCACCAACAATCACAGAGTAGTTTTTCTGAGCCAGATATTGAACTCATTTAATGTTCACACCAATCCTGTGGGCTACGTGGCTCTTTCTTTTCGCCGTCCTTTCTCATATTTGGAAACCAAGGATCTCATGGGAACAGAGGCGTCTTAAGACTTGCCAGACACTGCACAGCCACAAGTGTTGGATTAAGAATACAAACCCAGGCAGTTTGGCTCTTAAAATTTCTATTTTAGACATGAAGTAACAATGTTCCTGGTAATATAGTTCTACTGTCACTAATTCTCCTCCTCAATCACAGACACCTAGTAATTGCTCATTTCCCCTTCCTTTATGATCAAGATGACACACCTCTGTGAATTGCTTTTTAGGGGAAATAATGGGGAGTTAAAGTCAAAGAAAAACACAGGATTTTTTTCTTTTCTTTTTTAGCTTTTTGCTGGTCTTTTTTGGGGGGGAGAGGGGTTGGTTGTGGGCCTTGGTACTGTCCCTCAGCTCTTCAGCTCAAGGCTAGTGCTCTACCACTTGAGCCACAGTGCTACTTCCGGCTTTTTCTGCTTATGTGGTGCTGAGGGCCTGATGCATACAAAGCAAGCACTCTCCCACTGAGCCACCTTCCCATCCTACGAGATTTTCTTTAAATATTAACTTAAGTATGACTTGTCTTGTGAAGAAGAGCAAGAAAGTAACTACTCAATCATTTTCCTTTTGTTTTAAATTATTTTCTTCAATCCCCTTTTGGGACAAGTCTGCTGTATAAACAGATGGCATCTGGCCTCTACTGGAGGACATTTACTGTGGCACCATGAGCCCCAGCACCATGTGGTTTTATAAAATCACCATGCTACCAGGCAACCGATGAAGAAGCATTGTCTATTAATGGGGAAACCCCTTTGAAACACTCGTTTCTACCTTACTGGACATTTAGGGTAAGAACTACGAAGGACACAAGTTTTTAACTATCATTCAATGATTGATAGAAAATTTGATGTTGGCTTTTTTGTTTGTTTGTTTGTTTTAATTTCTGCTGCTTCAGCCCAGAGAAATGTCAAAAATGCCAATTTTATGTCCATCGGTTTTGGAAGACAATGTGTGTCATTTTAAAATACCATTTGACAGGGGAACACATCCATCATCTTTTGTGTACTTAGCTCAGAGAGATGTATTCTAGGTACACCACCCTCTCTTAAAGGAACCATCATTAATCTAGAAGTTGACTAATTCATCTCAACCACTTCTCTTAGGACAAAGCTTGTGGATTTGGCATTCCAACAGGACTAATCACTGATAGCCATTCCTAGGGGTTGTACGCTCTCTTTCCTATAGCTGTTTTAACCAGTATGCTAATGATAGGAAGAAAACATACATATAAAATATTGTGAGCATCAGGACTTGGTAGGCGAGGGTAAGTTTGGATCCTGACCATGAAATCTGATTCTGTGGTTGCCTTCTTAATAGTATCTCTTGAGGTCAGTGGCTTTGAATTCTCCCAATTGTATGGGGTCACTCTGGCAGCATTGACCAAGTAGAAAATATTCAGTCAGGGAACACAATAGCAGAAGTCACCCTCGAAGTGTCTTGCCTTCTATATCATGCAATTGACACCCAGGCTCCCCACCAAGATGTCACTGTTTGACCAGTTTGCTTTAAAACAGTTTAATTAGCTGAAAAGAAAGCTGTGTCTGAGCATGTTTGTGAGAAAAACACAAAAAGCTCTCTCCTTTCAGAAAACTCATGCTCTATCTTGTCGGAAATTTTTGCTTCTGAAACAAAACAACATTCCTTTCATACACCATCAAGTCCTTGACAACAAATTTTCCTGGATAGAGGAATAACTGAATCAGAGCTGTGTCTTTGTTGCTATTTAGGTTCATGTTGTATAGATCTGGGTCTGGTTTGAGATGCACACAGATGCTTACTAAAGGGATTCTTGCCCAAAACAAATGTGTTTAGTTCTTTAACCAGCAAGACCCAAAAACTGGCGTGGAGGCTTTGTAGAAATGTGGCTGATAGCAAGTAGCTTAAAGGTGAACATTGCAAACAATCTCAACCACTTGGTTCATTTACTTCTGATTAAAAAATTTTAATCCTTTCTTTTTTGGTGCTGGTCCTGGGCCTTGAACTCAGAGCCTGAGCACTGTCTTTGAGGTCTTTCCCTCCCTTCCCTCCCACCACTCTTCCACTTAAGCCTCACCTTTACTTCCAGTTTTTTTGGCAGTAAGAGATAAGAGTCTGACAGATGTTTCTGCTTGGGCTGGCTTCAAACTGTGAGCCTCAGATCTCAGCCTCCTGAGTAGTTAGGATTATAGGTGTGACCCACCAGCTGCCCTTAAAAAATAATTTTAAAACATTTCTGAGTTTATGACATGGCTTAAAAAACAACTTGTTCTAATATCTCAAAATACTCCTGATTCAACATGGTCTACTTACAAAGGCACCTCCTACTACAATTATCTCTGAACCTGGAACCCTGCAATGAACATAAGAGTTATATTTAGGGCCCATCTTAATTGTGTGTATGTGTGTGTGTGTCTGTGTCTGTCTGTCTTTCTGTGTGTCTTTCAGTACTTCCCTCATGTTTGCTATGCAAATGCTCTACCACTTGAGCCACACCCCAGCCCTAAATTTTCAATGCAAGAGCAAATCCACTGCCTAAAAAATGAATCACACTTCTCCTTTTTGGACTTTCCATGCTTAACTCCATTTTGGAGACACAGGAAATCCGTGCTTTCATTTTCTCAGGCATCATGGCAAGGATTTGTTTTCATTTTAACAGGGCTGGCAGAAACATCTTGAACCCCATGTAAAGCAGTCCCATGGGTAAACCAGAGACTCACAAGAAACAACCATCACCTGCATCTTACTACCTCTTACTTCAGAAAGCTCTGAGGATTTGTTCTTTTCTTTTTTAAGTTGAAGAACAAAATCTCCTTGGTCCAACTAATAGTCAGTTGTAAAATTCAAATGCTTCCAACAATTAACCACTGAAATACGGCCTGGCTGCTCTGAAATACGGCCTGGCTGCTCATCCAGTTTCCATAGTCTCATGTTTAAGAGTAATTATCCCATTGAGTGAATCCATGCCCATTCAACTCCAATGTATTTTCACAACTTCGAAGTATATTTAAACATCAAATTCCAGGCAAAGTACATTTGGTTTTTTATTGCTCTGAGTTCCATAATTTGGTATACTGCTGTAAATAACAGTATGTGTGTGTGTGCACGTGCATATGCGTGCACTTGTCCAATCTACCTCAAGAACGTCTGAATTGTGTTCTATAAACTCTCTGAAAATGATAGCGCCATTTCTAAAATAACATTGGATTTTAAACTGTAACCATATCTCCATTTTTTAAATGAAGAGGATGACTAAATTAGGGAGAAAAGTCTATAATTAGCAATATAAATCTTCCACTGATTTCAGGAGGTCACTAGATGAACTGATGCAGACTTCAGACACATCTGCTCAGTTGGCAACCACTGCCTGGTCCAATGCTGCTCATTGGCTGCTGCTAATCATATGCAAGGCCTCCTGGAAGCTATTTGTTCCTCCCCTGGCTGAAGCTGGGCAGAGCCTGAACGATATTGCATTGCTCAACCAGCAAGGACACTGGCACTGGACTATGTGCTTCCCTCAGTGGGACAACATACTGAGCATGGCAGGGCCAGGGCACTATGGCTGTGGGGTGGGCAGCTAGCACCAACTTTGCCCGGCTGGCCAGGAGAAGCAGATTTCCCAGGGCCCTTAGAAGTTTCGCAGGCAGGTGTTGTCAGGAGCTGGTATTTTCCATGGAGAGATTTGTGCCCACAAGGTGGCAACATTGGCATCAACTTTAGAAAGAGGCTCTTAGCTAATCTTCAAAAGTGGTGTGCAATGTGGGTAGAGTGAGGCAAAGATGGAATGGCCATTCTTGGATAATGATTCAAACCCTGATGGACTGTGCCTTCTGGTATCTGTAAACAACAGTAAGGAGAATGGCCAAAGGTACTGCTCTAACTATCCGGCTATTGTGCTTCCAGGCAAGGAGCCAATGTCCAAACACCATGGACAGAACTGGCTATGAATTATTAATAGCCACAAGACACCATACAGTCAGCAGTTGCACTGACCTATTAAATGATTGCAATTGTAAACTGCTGGTGTGTGTGTGTGTGTGTGTGTGTATGTGTGCGCGCGTGTGCATGCGCGTGCGCGCGCACACACACACACACACACGCACGCACGCACACGTGCTGGTACTGGGTCTTGAACTCAGGGCCTGGGCACTGTCCCTTAGCTTTTTTGCTCAGAGCTGGCATTCTGTTATTTGATCCACATTTCCACTTTTGGCTTTTTGCTGGTCAATTGGATCTCAGCATCCATGGACTTTCCTGTTGAGGCTGGCTTCAAACCATGATGCTCAGATCTCAGCTTCCTCAGTAGCTAGGATTACAGGTGTGAGCCACTACTGCCTGGCAAACTACTAGTATTCTTAGCTAATGATAAAATCTACTTCTGAGCTTCCAGGCTGGGCTTAAACCCTGCAACCGCAAGTTCTAACAACTGGGACAACAGACACTTCTTCCTGTCCACAAAATGTTGCAATATATTGTCTGTATTTTTAGTAACACAGAAGAACAAGATTTCGGAGTCTTTTGCCTCAATAAAGGGTGGGGAGGCAAAATGTAAATTGCTCATGATTTTCTTCATGTTCCTTTTCTGATACTCATCCTTTGATGTTTCTTTTCCATTAACTATTGATAATTTCTATTTGTCTGTCAGTTTCTTCTGATGATGTAAGATGGATAGCTTCATGGAGTTATGCAGATATCCACCTAAAGAGTAATTCCTTGCATTTCTAAAGTAATGCAAGTGAAGAGATCCCTTAGCTATAGCTTATTCTTTGTTGGTAACTGGTTGGTGCGCTTGATGTTTATAGGTTTAATCACCTTGCTTTTAAAGAAGTACGTGTCTGCTTTATAATGCAGCTTAGTCTAACTGAAATTGATCACTCAGCATGCTGATCCAGTTCTGAGGGCAGAGTAGATGGGGGTCGCACTTGAGAGCACACTGACTGGGGGGAGGAAGGGGTGGGGTATAGGAGGGCTGGGACAGCATGGAGCCCTCCCAACAGCAGAGGCCCCAGAGCCTGGGCCTGATCCCTGGCTGGGCATCCACTAAGGGAAGCCTGCAGGGCTTTTGTACTTTGACACCATTCAAGAAGCAGAGAAAAGGATGAGAATAAAAAAGATCTACTATTTTTTTTAAGCTACCCTTAACGTTTTACTATGTTATTTGACTCCTGTTCCATCTTCTCCCATTTTCATCTTTCTAGAAACTTAAAAGAGTTAAACAAGACAATAGATCTATTGCGTACTGCTAGTGTCCACATCTTCAGCTATCTGGCTTCAAGTCAAGAATGACTTGAACATCTTTAATTAGGTACTTTACTAAGAAATCTCTTTCTACCACAACCCATGTCACCCGGGAACCTTTGCCCATGCCAATAAAATGCATAACTTTGTGAACTTGCAGAGTTGTTTACCCCATAAGAATCTCAGCTTGATCAATCTTGACCTAAGAATATAACCTTATGAAATGACTATAGGATAGTTAGATGTTTAAAAGATTTTAAAGGACAATTTTAGCCAGCTATTAGTGTTAAATTGTGATGATTGTTAAATTTATGTTCATTTATTCACTAGCGAAACCAATAGTTCCACTAAATATCTATTCATGAATATGTAGCAATGGTAGAAATATTAGATATTAGATATTTTTCAAATATCCCTATGCAGAACACTTAACTTCCAAGAATGATCCTAAACTATATGGTCCAATTTGATAATCATTTGAATAAAATATATATGATACAGTACATTGGAAAACTCAGAGGGTCAATTGACAGCTACAAAAGTCAGCAAAATACAACAAAACTTATTTATGTATATAAGAGATTTTACTTCCTTATTACCAACAAAAGATGCACATATGTATTTACCTAACTTCATCTCAAATAAAAGGAATCAGATTTTTATTATCTTTGTTGCTTAGATTTCTTTAGATTTTTCAAGCCACTGAAAAAAGCCAGCTGTATAAAGGACAGAAGGCCTTTCTCCCAGAGAACTGAGCAGAAAACCACCACCAGGCACATGATGAGGTTAGCTGAGCAGGTGGCTCAGAAATGGGAATCACAGGAGCCTGTAGTGTGTTGTCTGTGAAGTCATAGTCATATGCAACATCCTGGTCATCTCTGGGAACTCTGAGAACCTGGGAGACAGGCAGGCTCCTCCCCAGTGAAGTTGATGGTCCCAGATAATGTTGAGGCATCTCAGGTGTTCGGGTGAGTGGTTTGACTTTATAGTCTTTCCTGAGTTCCCCCTTTGCCCCTAATCCCTCAGATACCACATTTGGCTCTCCTTGAAACTCCCAGGACAGTCTCACTTCCTTCACCCCTTCTTGGGGTTTTCTGCAAAAAGAGGTCCATATCTAAATCCCCTTACTTCTTCTCTGTGGGAGGGAACCACTCAGGTGATGGACAAATGGTTTGCCAATCTAGGAGCGCACCTGGGAACGGAACCATCTCAGCATCCTTTTGATGCCCTTTCTCCCCTATATGGACAGGGGAAGATGGACACACCCTCCAAAAAATGTTTTTTGATAAATCCAAAAGTCAAAGAGACACAGGTAAAATAGCCTAGTAGTTGAGTAAGGAAAGCCCACCAAAGACAATGCTAATGTGAAATTTCTTTCCACGTAGGCAATCACTCTTTGGTCGACATGTGCTGAAGTCACATTGTTTGGCACAAATGCAGAGTCTTCTTTGGTAGCATGGAGATAAATACTGTGCTGAAAGGCCCTTGGCAATATCTCCTGTATTTTATATGGGGGAAAAAAAAAGAGTGGAATAGGAATCACCTGTCAGATCCCTTGTCTGAAGCAGAATAAAAAAGGTCTTATTCTGTTTTTAATCTCAATCTTTAGAAAGGTAAGAGTTAGATGAAGAACTGCCTGGAGCATACAGAGCAAGCTCCATAATTAAAAATAAATTTGAAGCTTTAGAATATAAAATTTTCTAATACAAACTAACTGGCATTCTTCCAGAAAGAAAAGGAAAGTCATGACATAATGATAACCAAGTATAAAGTCTATCTAAAGTTCTGTAATTTCCCAAGCGATCATCTCATGGATCTTTTTATGAAAATGTTCCTTTCACACCAGTGCAACCTCTCACAATAAGCCTGGATTTCTAGTCAAAACGTTTGTCTGCTGTGATGTTGACAGCCTCCCAGTGGGGTGGGGTCATATAACAGCACTGCAGGCATCCAAGGGACACCGGTTCTCGACCCCTATGTCAACCTCCAAAGTTCCCAGGGTCGGGTCAGCATCCTAAGGACGCCTGTGGTCTCATTCTGGGACACCTCTGAGCTATCCCACAGAAGAGAGGCATTCTTTACCAAGAGTTCCCAGCCCTGGTTTGTGGTTTGCTTTGTAGAGGGTCACTGTGGTGCATGAAAACAGAAATGACTGGGAGTGGAGGTTGAGGCAGCCACTGTCAAATCATCAAGAAGGCCGGAAAAGACAGACCTGCTCTCTGGTACAGCCTTGGTACATGGGAATTACGGATTCATCCTGCAGGAGTTAGAGACTGAAGGAAAGGATGTCTTCTCTACGCCTCCCTTACAGAGGTCCCAGGATCACACACATGGCACACTCTCATGGTGGCCTTTTATATTTTAGTCGTTTAGGATATTCTGTGTTATAATCTTTAAGGGACATGCAAAGAATTACATTATTGTTCCACTCTTCTAGGATCAGCCTGAAGAAACCTTGAGTTCCAGGAAGCAGTAAAGTAAGCAAGAGGCTACTGTCTTCACAAATTCCTTGCCATAAAGCTACACATTATTGTTTCTGAATAACAGGCTCAAATCCTCATGGTCTCTTAGATTGGATACATTTTACTAGTCACAAGAAACACTGTAGAAAGGTGAGCAGAACTGTTAAGGCACACATGATGTGACAGCTGGCATTCTTCCAGAGAGAAAAGGAAATCCTTGGCATAATTATAACCAGTTATAAACCTTCATAAAAATGCTTGTAAGATGATGGTTAAGTGACCAGAAAAAATTTAAATTATATAACTATATCCAATATTTTCTACTTAAGCAAGTACATATGTGAAATATAAATTTAGAGTAAATATCCATCAAAAATGGGGTTGGAGAAGTAGCTTTTTGTATAAGTAGTGAAGTTTACATTGTGTAAAATTGGCTCAGATTGAACAGATTAATCTCTAAAGGAAAACTATATACTTGGGGGCATATGACTGGAAATTTTTAGTAGCTGATTTTCAGAGTAGGTTGGTTTACGTATAGTTACTAAAAAGGGCATAGTAACTAGCCTACTAAGTGGTGTAGAAATAAGCCTGTAGTTGGGAGGCTCATTTTTAAGACAGAAAAAAGAATGCATCGTTTTTTTTATAAGAGCAAATACTTGTCTTCCTAGGCTGTCAATAGGCTTGGCTCTCTTACTCAATGGAGGCATCAATCCTACCTCAAGAAGAAAAGTTTCCAGGAGTAAAAGTAACCGCACCAGGGCTAATTTCAGTTTCTAGTTCTAAAAACTTTCAAAAGACCATTTAAAGCATGTTGCTTAAAAATAGAATGGCTAAAGATTAAAAGTTGGTGCAAGTCTCTATTCTACTTATCTATCATGCGATGGATGAAGTACATAAAAGAAAGACAAAATTCTTTCGGAAAATATTGGAACCTGCTATGTTTTTGCACTGTTTGGGGCCAGTTGTGGTGGTATATTCTGGAAATCCTAACTACAAGAGAGGCACAGGTAGGAAAAATCAAGGACTGAGTCAAGACTGAGCAAAAGTGTAAGACTCAAGGTAAAAGCCTTACACTAAGTAAGTCTTACCCAAAGTAAGAGTCTGGGTGCATGGCCGAAGTGTCAGAGCACTTGCCTACAGGCACAAGGTCCTGAATTCAAACGTCAGCACTGCTAAATAAATAAGTAAGAATTGCATTGTTTTTGTTCTGGAATGTGAGGCACAGTCTCTTCAAATGTGTAAATACTGTTAATCTTGTGGTGCTCAGCTACCTATTCAGGCTCATGTAACATACATTTCCTATTCTAATTCTGATGGTTTTCTTGGAATCTTGGAAATCCATGTATAGATTGATTGCAATATACGTACTTACTCAGGCAGAGTAAAGACATAGTTGTCTGTCAGAACCATCTACCGATTCTAGCTCTTGGCTTCAAATGTGAAATCTGGTTGTCATGCATGATCTAGTTAGTTTATGGGGGAAATGGATGCATAGATTGGGTCTAGGAGCAATGTGAACATGAGACATCAAACAATTTTTAACTTACAAGACAGGATATATCTCAAGAGAAAACTCTAACCTGCAAAAATTAGAAAATACATCATTTTGAAAATAGTAATAGCATGAAAATAACAAGCTAGTGTATTTAAAAAGCTAGCAAAATATGAACTAAAATATTTACCACCATGACTTTAACATGGACACTATATATCAAATCCTTACATTTTCCAGGCATGTCTGTGTTATTTCCAGATGGCCTATGATGCTCCTTCTTTGTGTCAGTGTTCCCTAGACTTCCTAATAATCAGTCCCTGCACAGCCCGGGAGAAAGACCCTGTGGGCACAGACATTTATTTTGTGTCTAGAGGTACCCTGAGAAGCTCATCTGCTTTGGACTTATTGAAGTGAAAAGTTATATCCACTTCACAAAGGTAATTGAAGCACGAATGAAACCAAAAATTTAGATCCAACCCCTAATTCTATTTCTATGTGCCAGGTTTAGCCAATTGCTCCTATACATCCAATAATGAGGCATGGTAAAAGGCAAAGAAAGGAGACTTACTACATGGCACCAGAGGCCATGAAAGACAGCATGTCAGCCTATCTTTGGCAATCTTCTCATGAAAGACATGAATTATAGTTTAAATAGATGAAGAACTGGGGGAAGGGGAGGAAAGATATGCATAAACAGTTCTGGTTACAGGCATGTTCCAAGATGGCCTGATAGTCCAAAGTCTCAGGATTGGTCAGGAGAAGGCTTGTTACAATTAAGAGTCATTAGTGCCTGTCAAGTGGTCTAGTCTCCTGTTTGTCCTTTCCAAGGTGGCTGAAAAGTGACTGTAGAAAAGAATGAATGGCTTGGTTCAAAGGACATAGATACAAATTAATTCATGATCCCAAGGAAGTAGGACTTTTCAGCAAATGCAGCTTCGAAGTACTTGTTACAAAAGGAGTTGAGGAAAATGGGAAAGGAAAACACAGGAGGCCCAGAATAGATTTTAGATATTTTTCTGTGTTTGTGTTAATACGAATCTATTAGATCATACTATTACGTTAGAGGCGTTATTTTTAAATCTGCTTATGGAAGAGATATTTGTAAAATGGAGGTAATAACTCCATCTTACAGGTATGTGGCAAGAGTTAAAAGAATGGACATGTGTGAAGCTCCATGCCTATGTTACATCAATGTAATAATGTGGCATAAATAACATTTGCAAGAAAGACAGAAACCATATGATTTAGCTATTTAAAAAACATGACTTTTTATTTAGAGGGAACCATGAAAATAGACTTGTGGGCTAGGAGTGTAGAACAGAAGAGAAACATGTGCTTAGTATGTACAAGGCCATGAGTTTAATAAATGTATACATATTGCATACATATGTATATATATATATATATATATATATATATATATTTGGGTGTATATGTATAAAATCTGCCTAATGAAAACAAAGCCCTTGACCATGTGTATTATTAATTTCACACTAGCAGCCATGTCTCTTCGGCCTCAGATTGGGCATCTGGATTCTAGGAGCAGAAGAAAGCTTGCTTGCATGTAGGCCTCATAAGATGAAGGAAAGAGGTGATATACTTGGGGAGAAGCAACAGACCACGCAGAAGAGTGTGAGAAAACTAGCTCTGCTGATTTGCTATGAACATTTGCAGAAATAGTTAATGGGCACTGTGTCTAATTCAATCCACCAGGCATATACATGCCTGTTAGCTTAGGAACTCTGTTCTTCCCCCCTCTGGTGCACCTGTTGCTGGCCTGAACACAGACTTGCCTTCTATCATGTGAAATATCAAAAGGGTGTGAAGGGGAGAAATCTAAGCTTCCTATCTGATTTAATTAAAGACAAGCCTATTACCAGTAGGAGAGAGCCACATTTAGGATTCAACATGCACTGAAAGGCAGGTGGATACTTTAAGACTTCCTGATTCTTCAAGCTGTCTGTCTGAAAATCTTCACAATTCTGACCAAGATAGTCAATTATGGTTGATAGAGATTTGAGAAACTGCAGATTTGAGAAAGTGTTCCATTGGGAGAGTAACATGTTTAATCTCTTATCAGCCTCTAATGACTGTCGGACAAATATCAAGTGATATTTGAATATCAAAACAGGCTGTTTTGAGCTGTTTTTTTTTCCCTTGGCTATTCCATAATTGATAAAGCTTTCATTTATGTCTGTGACTTGATCCTTACTAGCTAAGACAGACTCTCCTCAATTTAGTCAATGTCATCTAGACCATTGGGTAACTAGGAGGTAAAAATTGCATTGAGGAAGTGGTAGAGCACCGAGATGAATAATGCAGGGGATTCAGCGAATTAGAATATGAGGCTAAAAAACAGGAAAATTGTGAGTTGTGTTGTTGACTACACTTCCTGCTGACTCTGTAAAAATGTATATAGTCGCTATGATTCATAGATTTTAGATAGGGCTGTGATGCCAAGGAACTATTTCAAATCAAACATCTCCCATGTGTAGTCTAGTGAAGAAAGACTAGGAAACAGATCTTTGTGGAGAACATTAGAAGAGGATATAGGATGTCGGAAACTGTCTCATTTCTTTCTGTCTTGTGGTCTCTGTTTCCTTTGTTTCCCCCCTACTCTTTCCTTCTGTCCACACATACCTCCTCAGTGACATGTCTAAGATGAATGAGATCACGATGTGAAACATGTTGGAATTTGGAGTTGTAGAATCTTAAGTTCCAGAAGTATGGTGATAACCTTGTATGGAGTTCTGCAGGGACAATACTCCACAGGAGAAAAACCTTTCAGGGAGGTGCAAGACATGACTGTTAGGGCAGTGAACTCTCCCCAGCTCCTCCTACTGGGCACTTTCCTGCTTTTCGTTGTCAACTTGCTATCGTTTCAGCTGCATCGAGTTCTGAATGGTGATTGGAACACATTTGCTTCAAGCCTCATATTAATGCTCCATCATTTCAGTATTCTATCACAATGGATTGGAAATTGTATTTTTAACCTATACAACAGGTTTTTATTTTTATTCATATAATTTATTCCATCAGACCAGTAAATGTCATTTTGTGATGTTTTAAATGACTATATTGGTACATTACTAAGGCACTTGGAAGATGTGTATGGTAGAATAATAAAAGATTACAATAATAAGCACACATTCACACTGACATCTCTGCATCATGTCTGAGAAATGTCTTCTCCAACAAGTCCCCCATGGAGTGAAAGCCTGTGTAAACAGATGGACTCCATACCGTGCTTACAGGTCAGTTGAAGGGAGAGCCAAGAGGCTGGCAAGAAATCTCGTAGTCTAGGACCTTCTCATAAGAAAACCTTTAAGGCTTTATTTCAATTCACTGAGGTGAATAGCAGTGGCTTCCACCACAAAGGCAGCCAGCAGCCGAGCATCCAAAGGCCTTGTTAGAAATGATAGCAGGAAAAGCACTGTACCATTTTCCCCAGACTCTTCCCCAGGCCATGGGAAAGGTGCTCACAAGTGAACCTTAAAACACTATAGAGCAGCAAATGCATAAGCCAACGTCTTTTTTTTTTTCTTTCAGGAAAACAAAAGATATACAATTTGATCTGGGCTCTGGGATTTCACACATCTAAATAAACTTTACAACATGTTCAAGTGTATCTCTGGAGAGTCCAATTTGAGCATTTTTCCATGTTGATTTACTAATAAGAATATCATTGCCTCTGATTTGGCAATCCCGATGCTCATCAACCAGTCAACTATGAATACTTTAGATCCCTTGGAAGATTCTGCCATAAGAATAATCAACAATAAATACTTTCTCCCTCAGATAGCTTTTAGGCAATGGTACATATGTAGTTTCCTTATTGGGGGAAGAAGGAGTTTGGAGGACAGGGGGTAGGGGATTCTGTTTATTCCCTTAGAAAAAACTCAGGAGTGTAGTCAGGAAATGACTCTTGAATCTTTGGAAAGTGCCTAGTTTATATGAGAAAGTGCAGATGCTTGCTTAACTGTGAGCTTGACATAGCACAAAGCATGTTTCTGAACACAGTGCCCATTGGATCCTCTCTATAACTACATACGGTACAGCTCAAAAGAACTTTGTTCAGGGTCTGGCTAATTTTCTTTTTTTTTTCTTTTGCCTCTTCTTTTATTCCCCCCTCCCTGACTATTGTTGGAGTGTCAAATAGGCATCTCTCTCATCTCCCAGATTGATGGCTTCGTCTAGGACTTCCCACATAGACAAGATAAACGAAAGGCGCCCATGGACAGGTATGTAACTGTGGAGACAGCAGCACTGCAGAAGAGGCCTCCTGATCAGAAAGAATGTCTGTCCCACAGTCAACTCTCTGGCTCTGCAGTCACCTTTGACATGACTTGCTGAATAGGAGTTTGTTTTCCAATTTCCATGGTTCAGCCATAGGCCATGCAAAGTAAATACTAGTAAACGAGCCACAGTAGGTTCAAAGAAACGTAAGACTAGAACCCCTCCTCCTTTCTAAGACAGTTTGAGAAGCATTCACATGTGAATCAATCTGTTTGGGGTCTTTGAAGTGACTTTGATTAAGAGTTGTAGCCCAATGGTAGCAAACTGGGCGGGGACTGTCAAAAGAATTGGCAGACGCCTAGCCAATGGGCTATACCCAGAGTGAGCCCCAGGTAATGGCCCTGACACAGAATGCTCTCTGCCTCCAAGAACCAAACTGGAAATTCACTAACCCCCAGGTATTTGCCTAGAAGTGGCTTTTATTTGAAGCACTGAAAATGTGCCACAGATTTTATGTTTCCACTGATTGGCTTTGAAGTAAGCTAATTCACAGTGCATTAGATTTTTTGAGTACTCTTTAATTAGCACACATAAACAGCTTCCTTTATTAAAAAAGGGCAAGCACTTTATTTCTAACAGATATGCTTTATTTATGTCTATGAATAAAATCAAAATACTAATAGTAATAATTAATTCCCTGGACTTTGGGGATCATATACAATCAAAAGCAGTTCATTAAGCTTTCCCTCGATTGTATGAGAAAAGCTCAAATTAATGAATAAATGTGGTACATTTACCAGAATGCAACAATCTTTTGGAAAAAGAAAATAAATAACACTTCATGGAAAGAGGAAAATTTCTACCTACCTTTGCCTCAATAAAATCCTGCTTCTTGGCTTTTTGCTTTTCAGCCTAAGTCACTGTACATTTTGGTTACATCTCACTCAAGTTCCAAGTCTAACTCCTCACCTTATGCACTACCACTTACTGCCCATGGACACAAGCTGTAGAAATGACATCTGTCTCAAACAACCATCGGTTGGTTTTAGAAGCCAAACAGAAAGGACATGTTTGTGATTGCAGTATAGTTGGCATACTGAAAGAAAGAATGAATTTTAGGGGTCAGACCTGGGTTAATTGCCACATCTTAGTCTTAGCATCTGAAAAAAATGGGTACATAATACTTTGTGCTAAGTTGTCAGAAAGACCACAGATACAAAGAGTGAGTTAGCTGGGTGCCAGTGGCTCACACCTGTCATCCTAGCTACTCAGGAGGCTGAGATCACAGTTCAAAGCCAGCCCAGTCAGGAAAGGCCGTGAGACTCTTATCTCCAATTAACCACCAGAAAACTGAAAGTGGTGCTGTGGATCAAGTGGTAGAGTGCTAGCCTTGAGCTGAAGAGCACAGGGACAATACCCAAGCCCAGAATTCAAGATCCACAACTGACACACAAAAAAAGAGTGAGTTATAAACTATGTAATTAGATGCTCAGAAATAGCATAAATTGAGGACAATTTTATGATTTTTTTCATCAGATCTGTCGCTGTGGGGGATTTTTTGGAAGGGTACTGTTTTCTTCTTGGGGCAACCCTATATTTTATGTCATGATTTTTTTCATTTCTCTTAGGTCTCATGGCTTTTATTATTAATGACTATGATGAGTTTTGTCTAGAACAGTAACTTAAAATGGATATAAAAAGCAGAACTTCATAATTACTAGCTTAACATGTACTGAGAATAAACATTCTATTGTAGCAGAATTATCTAAGTTGTTGAAGGAATAAGAGATTTATAGCCAACATAAAAAGAATCTCAGTCTTTTTCTATGCTATAGATAGAATTCTGAAAATCATATTTTCCAGTTGTGTTACAATTCTCACAGAGTCATTTCTGGTTGAGACTCTGATCCTTATAATCTATGATGAGAAAGAACAAGTACTGTGGGTCTTAGCAAATTATTATCCAAAATCCTGAAAAAATCTGTTCATGTTATAAGAAAATAGATATGCTAATAGGTTACTAACCTTTAGAAAATCGAATTTCCCATGTGTTACCACGTATAGTAAGAGTAGCTGCTAACTTTTCATGTTAATATAACAAGCTACTTTCAGTTTAGCTGTCAAAGCTTAGGTTCTCTGAGTCTCTTGAGATAAGACTTAGCAGAGTAGGTGGCTGTTGTCCTGTATCCAAATGTTAGTAACTGAAGGTTGACAGTGAATGTATAAAGGTGAGAGAATCTAGGAAACTTGAGACATCTCAGACTGGTACACCAAGAGAAGCCATAAGGATACCTATATGCCATAGAAGAGTCCAGAATCACTTCCCTATGCTTTCAGTGCTCATTCTCATCCAATGCATACACTCTCCACCAGGGTCTACCACCAAGAGTGTGAATGCAGACTGTATCAAAGGCTAGTTGGTGCTCCACGAATAAGTCTTTGGTGTAATAAATTAAAAATAGCCTCTGTAATTCACCAAACAGTCCTTGTTGGTAGAATCTGATTTAATAAAAATCGGAATTCTTCTCTTTTTTATACTTTCTAATGCTAGAGTCTCTTCTACCCAACCTTCATTTTTTAAATTTTCCAAGTGTCCATTAAAAGGACAAAAAATGATGAAGGAGCATCCTCACTTTGTTTATAAGGTAACCAACTCCAGGAAATTCTTCTCTTAACTTGACAGAGACCAGAGCAGGGAAGTATCTAGGAAACAACATTTTAGAGATGAAAGCTAGCTAAGCAAGGATAAGAAGAAAGGGATCCAAAGAAATCACCATTACTCAAGAAGACAAGAAAGGAGATTAAGGAAGGACACTTGTGTGGAGTTCTTCTGCCTTATGATATTCTCCTAAAATCAGACAAAATTTTGCACTGAAGGAGCAAAAAGGAGAGAGCATCTTGGCCAGACAGAGCCACATCCAGCAGTGACTGTTGATTCTTGATGTCTGATTTTTTTTTCAAAAGAATTTCATGTTGAAACATCTGTAAACTACCTTCTCCAGTACTGATGACATCAGATATGGTTCCCTTTCTATGATGTAATGAATCAATAATATACCATATTAATTTGGATAGCAGCTTTTTCTAGTTTACAAACTCATCCTGTATGTATTATTTCTGCAAAGAGAAATAAACCATATCTTGATGTTACAGATAAGTAAACAGGCACAAAATTAGTGGCAGAGGTGTGAATCAAAGCCGGCCTTTGGTTCTAAACCTAGCAAGCCTTCCACTCACTACTATACAAATTAAACATACCAGATATGACCCAGGCCTTGCATAGGTCTGTCAAGGATGCCGCGGGGATTGAGTATTCTGAGTTTTCAGAATTGCACAACCTTACCGGAGATGGTGAAAATGGATTCTAAATGTGACTTCAAGAATGTTGCAGGGCCATCAACCTTCAATGCTTGAGTGATGGGACACCATTGATTGACACTACTCAGCTTGGACTTCAGAAAGAGTGGGGAAGGACAAGCTAAATCACAATCCAAATTAGTGCAGCTGTTCCTGCAGCAAGAGGAACACAATGTGGTCTTTGACTAACCTTTCAATGCCCTGTGTCGCCAGAGCTCCAAGGGCGGGACTGGCTGACAGCCGGGAACATGGACCACCACACTGAGACTGACGTGTAAATCACCCTCTGACGGGGGTCCCAAAGCTAGGACAGGAAGTATCATGTCAGTGCTTTCCCGACCATGTGTTTATGCACTTCTGGTGCCTCACTCACCTTTGTAAACAAGTGACACATTGCAGGCAGAGTGTATTCCCAAGACTGACTGCTAGTTTTTAAAAACATTCTTTTAAAAGAATTTTTTATCATTTAACAATACCTTTCCTGAAAACCCTTCATCTTTCTATATCCAGAGGGTGGGGTGCAGAGACCATATTAAAGTCACTGTGTAAAGTCTTTTTGAGGTTATGTGCAATGGTTCACCCCTGAATTCTCACGTACTTGGGAAGCAGAAAAGGGAGGACTGAAGTTCAGGGGTCAGCCTGGGGAAAAAAGCTGGGTGTGGTGATGAAATGTCTGTAGTCATAGGAGGTGTGGTAGGGAGAGTGCAGTCCTTCTATCAGGGTGCCCAGACAAACATCACCAGCCCTCAGATGAAAAATGAGTGGAGCAAAACGGGGCTGAGGGCGTGGCCCAAGTATCTCAAGGGGCAGAGCACTAACTAGGCAAACACTAAGTTCAAATGTCCAGTACTCCATGTATATGCGTGTATGATACCATATCTATGTGTACACACACACACAGCTGAGAAGTAGGGCTTGCTTTAGTTCTCAGTGGGACTACTGTGGGTAACTTACTCTTTACCAATAAACTCATTCTGCTTATTGCTTAAAACAATTTTGTGACACTGCTGGGCTTTGCTTTCTGGCACTGCCTGTCTGACTTTCTATAGCATGCCTTTTCTATCTCTGCTTTCTCTTTATGGACCTTTCTCTTTATGCTTGGCAGAGCACCAGTCTCTTCTTAAGCTTCACTGTTTCACCCTTTGGACCCAACTACTTCTTTAGACTGTGACCTGCCAAGCTGACCATGCAGAAATTTCTCTCTGCTGCCTCTGAAGCTATCACTTCCCCATCTGCCTCTTCCTGGTGCAGCTCATTTGGCCATCATAGACTCCTGAGATATTCTATCTGTCTTTGTAATCCATGAACTGGCAATTCATTGCCCTTTCAAGAATTTCACTGATGTTTCGAAATAAAAGTCCAAGCCAGCTACCCTGGATGGAAACTTAAAAGCAATGATGAAAGTATTAACCAGGATGATGTGAAACCGAATGTCTTCAATGAAACATTTTGTCTTCTCTGTTTTCATTCCTGAGGACATGGAGTTAACCATATCAGTGACTAAAATGTTGAGATACTTGAGTATTTCTCTTCCATAGATCTGGCATAGGGAGCGAGCTTTGGTATTTCTAGGACAATTCTGAGGATGCTGCTGGTTCAGGGACTACATTGAGTAGCAATGACCTATGTGTTACATGATAGAGATTACAGGCAGCAGAGATTGAGAATGTACAGGTATGATAAAGGTCATGTAATTCAGATCTTCTAATGATTTATAAATATATGATAAAAAAGGAGCTCATCCTACTGGAAATCCAATGGGGCTCTAGAAATTTATAACAAATTATAATCAGTTGAGTATGTGACTACACTAACTGAAATGTGGCCCAACATTCCTAACTTTTGCTTTTCTTCATTTGCAAAGTATAGATTATTCTCTACAGCACAGTGTGTGAACCATATACTAAGCTAGTCTTTCATGACTAATTGTGACTGGGTATCTGACTGTAATGTCCGCACTTGAGACACTGAGGCAGGAGGATGGTTAGTGTGAAGCCAGCTATATAACAAGAGCCTGTCTCCAAACAGACAAGCAAACTAGACAAAAACCTGGTTCTTGACAGAACTAGAAAGATATTGTGAAAGAATACAAACTATACAGGAACACAGCTAGGAGTTCATCCATGAAGGCTCCTCCAAATCACCCAGATAAAGCCAGTTCCTATACCCCGGGAGTGGGAGCGCTTTTTGCTAACAATAGCAAGTGTTCTTTAGAATATTGGGCACATCTACAGTTGAGAAACAATCTCCAAAGAAAGAAGAGTTCCCATTGCTGCTTACAAATGCCAAGCCTGTGGTTAAGTGTAATCATCTTGTTAATCTTACATCCAGTTTCCAGGTGCAGATTTTGGAAGTCAACGTGTTCAACTAATCTTTCTATAACCACGCCAGTAGGCTAGGGACCAGTGATACAGAGTGAAATAAGATGGATATCATCTTTACCTTCAATGAAGTTTCATTCCATATTCTCTTACTTCTTCCCTGCCAAACACTTCTTGTAAATTTTTAAGCCCCTTTCACAACAAAGGCTCCTTTTTTAGTACAAAATTGTATTATTTTTCTTATTAAATACTGGGGAGTGAACTCTAGGACCATGTATGCACTGAGAAAGCACTCTACCACTTAGCTATACCCACGTCCCACAAAGCTGGATCTTAAACCTTAATTCAAACGTTAAAAAAAATGTGAGTAGTTTGGAATATGTATACATATTGACCTATTTAGAACGATCTTGAATCTTGTACATATGAGCACACATGCATATGCATATGCTTTAATCCATGTATGTGTATATCCTATAGCCTCCTGCCTTCATAGTATCTCAGATCTACTCATTTCTGTGCAATGTATCTACACTGCAATTGCTTATTCATAAATCTATCTTCTTAGCTTGGCTGTAAACTTATTTATAGAAGCACCACTATTCATCAAGTTGCCAAGCTGGAAATGGGGCCTATCCAGACAGAGATAGACCCACTAATACTATCCAAATATTCCCTTTTCTCATCCTCAAAAATCTCATCAGGAAGATGGCTCACTTGCTTAGCAAGTGAGGTCCTGAATTCAAACCCCAGTAACACACACACACACACACACACACACACACATCTCATCAGGCAATTAGAATAGCTTCCTCACTGTCCTCTGCTCTGAGCCTCCCCCTGACACGTCATTTCAGTCTAAAATCTATAGTGCCCAGAAGGACCTCTGTAAAATCTCAGTCTCTCATGTCACTCCAGCTTTAGTGAATTTTCATTACTACCAGGATAAAATCCAAAGCAGAATACAAGATTCAGCAACATATATATGTGTAAATGTTGCATTCCATATACTACATTTTTTTTTTTTTGGTTTGTCTTAGGACCTGAACTCTGGGCCTGGGTGCTGTCCCTCTGCTCTTCAGCTCAAGGCTAACACTCTACCACTAGAGCCACTTCCGGCTTTTTCTGCTTATGTGGTGCTGAGGAATCGAACCCAGGGCCTCATGCATATGAGGCAAGCACTCTACCACTGAGCCACCTTCCCAGCCCCCATATACCTCTTTTGATTAGTATGTCTTTTAGTACAGTATGTTGAAGGCTCATTGTTAAACAGAGGTGTCTTACATTTGCTTAACCTGATATGTCTCAATTCATTGACTATGCAATGTCTTCCTCCTCCTAACTTCTATCAGCATCCCTCAAGCCAGCCTTCCCTAGGAGAGTCTTGAGTGAGTTCACTACTGTGAGAGAAGACTAGCAGGGTGAGAGGGAAAAGCTCTTTAATTGGAACCAGTAGGTGCTTTCCTCTGCAGAGTTCTGGCGTTGATCCACTGTGTTTGATTAATACAGTTTTTCAGATCCAAATTCCGATTTCAGAGCTGTAGGAGAGTCTGAAGAACAATTCACTGATTTTACATTTAAAACAAGGGCTAGAAGAAGAGAGACTTCTTCATGAATACACAAACAACAAACCACACATGGAACTACACAGAAAGCACTTAGTGTGGAAAATAGCCACAATTATATTTTGGGAACACAGGTGAGAGGATGCAAATAAGACAAAAAATAACTTGGGAAAGAAATCAAAATCCAATGACTGAAAAGACCAATGCTTTCCAACAGAGCCGCAAATGCATGTTACAAATGTAATTACAAATTTTTTTCACAGTCAAAGTCACTTAAAAAAGAAGCAAATGAAATTAATTTATTTGACTCAACATATCCCAACTGTCATCATTTCAATATACATTCACTATTCAATATTAAAATGGCAGTTTACTTTTTGTTGATACTGAATCATCCAATAAGGTATGTACCTGGCACAAACAATTTATCTTAATCTGAACTGCCCACATTGCAAATGATCAGTAATCTGTGCTGCTAGTGGCTAGTGTATTACACACAGAGAACCCTTGTCTGTTTCAGAAAGTTTTACATATATCCAGCACACTAGTCTTACACCAGTGGTGTTTTTCTCCTTGAGAAATACTTGGCAATGCCAGAGATTGCTAATTATAATACACAGGATGAGTCTCCTCAACAAGAAAAGTTAACTGGACCCAAATTTCAGTAGTACCAAGGTTGAGACATCAAACCCAGAGAATTAGACAAGCAATGGGAAATCCTATTATTTGTGAAAACTCAGTACAGTACAGAGCTTCCAATACCAAGCCTTCGGTGTGAGCATCTCATGGAAGACGATCACACATCCAATATGGCCATGTGCTGGAATAAGTCCTATGCTGCATCAAGTACAGAAATGGGGTAAAGGAATATTTAACTTAGCTTATGTCTCTAACCCACTACAGGGTTAATATGGGGGTTTGCCTACAGCTTGGTGAAAAGGAAAACTAAAGGAAGATCAAGAAATAAAATGAGCGGGGCACAGGTGGCACATCCTAGCTACTCAGGAGGCTGAGATCTGAGGATCACAGTTCAAAGCCAGCCCGGGCAGGAAAGTCCATGAAACTCTTATCTCCAATAAAACCAGAAAACCAGAAGTGGTGCTGTGGCTCAAGTGGTAGAGCACTGGCCTTGAGCTGGGATGCTGAGGGAAAGTGCCCAGGCCCAGAGTTTAAGCCCACCACTGACAAAAAAAAAGAAAATGAAATTAAGATGATGGGCATCTGAAAGATTTTTGAAAGAAAACAAAGATACTTGAGTTGATAGACTAGGAGGGAAATTGAAAGGGGAGGCAGAGTGAAACTGAATCTCAGCTATATATGAGAAAAACCATGACCTGGGGCACGAAGGGAGCCCATCACTGTGATATTTGCATATTCTAACAGCATTTTCCTCCCCATCTCCATCCTTGCTCCTCAAGGACCAGCTCAATGGCTACCTCCAGCAAGGAGTTCCCTTTGTGAGTATAAAGAGTTGACTTTCTGCAAGGATGTCAAGTTGTTCTATACAGGGAATGAGAAGCAGGCAGATTAGAGCTACCACAGGGTCAGAGTGGACAGCAATCTGTCACCAAGCTGAGCCTGCCACAGACAGCCCTTGAGAGGCAGACAAAGACATTCAACCATTCTTTTCCAGGGGCAGCCTTTAAAGCACCTTGGGGCCCTGAGCTTCCGTGTGGGACCACCTGCGGAGAACTGTGTGTCAAGCTGACCTCTCCCAACCCAATGTGAATAACTTCCGAGAGGTAGTCCTCCCCCCTCTCAGCCCCCAGAAGAGCAGGGGTTGCAGGCAGGCCAAAGAAAGGGAAGAGATTTATGGCTCTAGAATATCTCTCCCTTTTGAAAATGAAATAGCACATTACAGGGGGAAAGAGGTTTGCCTGAAAGCACTCATCCCTCAGGCATGTCTAGTTCAAGGTTCATTATCCAGTTGCAAGTACTCAGTTGGTCTGG